>NC_066581.1:4862513-5471141 GCF_024323335.1 Lathyrus oleraceus | reverse complement strand
TACCCTGCAAAATAGCACTGCAAGTTTCGGTTAGTACAATAGAGTCAATGTCGGTGCTCCTCCTTTTTGAAATGATATCTTTCATGAATTTAGCATAAGAGGGCATTTGCTCAAGTGCCTCCAAGAACGGAATGTTAATTTCTAGCTTTTTAAACATCTCCAAGAATTTCTCAAAGTTCTTCTCATGTTTCTCTTTCTTCTTATTTCTTGTTGGGAAAGGGAGTTTGACAACCGGCTTTGATTCACTAACTTTTTCTTTAACCACAGGTTCAGGTATCGTCACCTCTTCACTAACAACCTCATTTTCTTTTATCTCCAAATCAACTTCAAGCAATTGGTCTTCTTGTTCATCATCTTTTTAAGGGACTTCTTTTGCCTTACCACTCCTTGTGGTTACCGCACTCACATTATTATGCTCTCTTGGATTTGTAAATGTAACACTCGGTCTGCGAGAGGGTTGTTTTATAGGATGATAGCATGATTCCCCGACACTCATCTTGAACTCTGCATTTGCTGACTTGCGAAAAAGCTTTTGCTTGAACTGCTTGAAACATGGAGAGGACTCGCTCCTGTATGGCTCATCTTGCCCTAATGTGATGGGTCTTATGCAAAATGTTTACCTTTAAAGGATTTCGAAAGCAATTGTACCATAATTTGGAGATGGATTGCCCCAAAATTTTGATCCATGAAAGGATTTATCCTTGTTTAACCGACTCTTGGAGTGGTTGACTTTTCTGTGCTCTTGAGGTAGCTTGCCCCGATATGAGCGTTGAAGTGACTTAACTCACCCTGACTGAACATTGAAGGGGTTTTCCCCTGGCCAACATAACCTCTAGGTGATCTTCCCCAGTTAATAGAATTCTGAGATGATTTACTCTGGATTAAATGATTCTTGAAATGACTCGCCCCTGATTAACAGATGTTTGGAGATTGTTTAAGACGGGCCAATTCTTGGAGTAATTTTCCTATGATCACCTTGATGTTTTGGGTGGCTGTTGAAAAGTATATCTTCGGCAAATATTGTTATATCGTATCCACAGAGATTGGTTGATATTACCGCCGTTCTATAATCCAAATGTTGTAAGTTTAGAAAGTAACAAGGTTGTTTTGGTTGGAAAGTTATCTTGTGAGTAAATGTCACTAAAAACAGTAAAATGGTTTTAATCTAATATAAAAGTTTGGCAAGATTGGAGTTCACTATTTCAAATGTTTATGCTTCCTTATGATAACTATATAGATTTAAGATTATTGATGATGTTCAAGTATCCTCTCAAAGTCATTTATGTCTAAATGATATTGTGATAATCACTATATTGATCCTTAGACGATCTCTCCACCTAACTATCAATATAGCAATCTTTAATGTTTAATACCAAAGAAGAGTAATGAATAAATCTATCTCTACAACTTATTCACTACTTGAAAATCTGTTTTATATCAAAACTCAAATAATTTCTCTCGACAACTACTCAAATCTGGTTTTCAACTTAGGGCAAAAACAGTATTCAATACATCAACAATCTTTATCATATATATAAATCAAATGGAATACATAAACATATGAGAATAGCTACTACCTCCAATCTTGACAAAGGGAGTTTAGCTCCCCATCATCATTGTTACAAAGCAGAAAGTTAAAGAAGAAAAACTCTATTTTTATCTCTTCAAAAATCTCCATGTGTCAATGATAAAATGTGTTAATGAATAATGTGTTTTTCTCTCCTAAAAGAGTTGACATTTCCTTAATTGATCATTTCCATCCAAAGCAGAAAAGCTATCCTAAGGCAGACACCAAAATGGCAAAACCAGCTGGCCTTCAAAACAACATTTTTGACCCAAAAATCAGTTTGCTGGATTCGCAGGGTTCGCGAGGCGAACTTTGTTCGCGGGGCGAACTGATGCTGTCTCATTCAGTTCGCGGGGCGAACTTTGTTCGCTGGGCGAACTGAAGCTGCCTCAGTTTCCTTGCTTTGTAAGCTTCATCCAAAATCTTCCATATTATGATGCTGCAATCCAAAGCTTTCTCATCCAAAAATTCTACAAAACTAACAAATATGTGAAATAACTATTCAAAACAAAATAAATTAAACCTAATTGCATTTATACAAAATAGTGAGAATAAAAGTGTGTAATTACATCAAAACTTGGTAAAAGGGACCAATAAAATGATATAAAAAAGTAGTACCAATTGGTCCCTAACAACTCTCCCCAACTTAGCATTTTGTTTGTCCCTAAACAAAAGTTTCCACCCTTACAACCAAAGCAATGACACAAAAGATTGAAACAAGGATTTACCAAGGACATTCAAATGGTTCAAAAGCGTTTGGCATTTTCTCAATACACCTATCTCAATTTTAGACAAAACATTAATAAGGGAAATGGTTGAGTGCAAAAATCATTCCAAGGAATTCAAAGCCATATATGTCAAAATTGAATCAAACTGACACACACATCATAATGATGATGAATAACATGAAGGGTTACTTTCACTCATCCAAGCAATTAAATCAACAACAACTCAAATCATGCGGTTATCACAACAAATACCAAATCATGTGAAAAATGTGAATCAAGAGGTCTTTCAAAGGTTGTAATGTGGCTTAGGTTACAAGAAAGGATATGATTAAGAGAATTCAACCAAATTGCCTATCCTAAGGGAGCATTCCCAAATATTCAACTCTACACAATTTCCATTTCTTTGATCCCTATTATTTTTTTTTTCTTTTTCTTTTTACATCCACACAACCATGAGCATTTCTTTGCTTTTTCTTCTTCTTTACTTTGCTCTATGGTTTCAAGGGTGATTTCTTTTTCTTGTTTCTTTTCATATTTTCACCCTTTTATAAAAACTCACTTTTCCAAGTTTCTAATCAACTTGTCACTTTACTCTCTCCAACTTTAGATTCCAAAACCGAATTTATTCAATAATGCTTCCTACTTAGACATAAGCAAAAGGCAAAACTTTGCAAACAACTTGGTTTGAGGCTTCAACTGATACGAAAGAAATTAGGATTCATTTATTCCACAATTTTCAATTGATTTTACAATGATCAATCAAATGAATCCTAAAATAAGCTCAAAGGGGTTTAACTAAGGATTATTCCTCACAAGGTTAGTTGATTCAAACTTTTAGGTCAAGTGGTTTTTCTCACAAACAATGCCTCTATCATTTTCAAAATTTTTACACAAAAATGGATTGATGCATGATTTAGCATGATAAGAATGAGTTAAAATAATGCTCGGTTTCCCGCTTTTTAGTGTACAATGGAAAGCTTCCTCACAAATGGTTAAGTCCTATTTTGATTCAAAGATGACATACATTTCAATGAGTTTATGATATGAAATTTGCACAAACCATCAAACTACTCATGTTAAGTCTAGAAATCGATAAAGTGTACCTTGAAATACCGACACTACTTCTTATCATCACCACTCGAGGTGTCCTATGCTTCTTTCTTTGTGATCATTTCTCGGTTGCTTTAAGCTTGACTTAAGAGTAAGAACAATTAAACAAAAAATGTTGGTAAACCAATTTGATTGTAACACACTTAAATCTCAAAAATTATTCATGCAATTATCAAGCCAAACTCTAAAGTTCAACAAACTCCTCAATCTTCCTTCAACTCATCGCCATGGGTTACACCACCTCCTGCACCCCCCAAAATTTTGGCCTGCCCTCAGGCCACTTATCATAATCAACAAAATCCTCCTAGGAAGGGAATGGAGAGGAGAAGTTTTGAAATTTAGAGGTTTGGAAGTGGAGCAACGAGATTGTTGAAAGAATCTCCTAAGTTTGTGAAAATAGGAATGAAACGAAAATGACATAAAACAAAAGTTTTTTTTTTTCAGTTCGCGGGGCGAACTGAAGGAAATTTCAAAAAATTAGTTCTGCCATTCACTGTTCGCGGGGCGAACTTTGTTCGCGGCGCGAACTGAAGCTGTGAATTCAGTTCGCGGGGCGAACTCTAAAAAACAGAACCTAATTTTTTTCAAAATTTAACACAGCAGAAACTCACACAGCAGAAAAAATTAGAATGCAGACTTACAATGTTGGGTTGCCTCCCAACAAGCGCTTTGTTTAACGTCGTTTAGAGCTCGACGGTTCAACGGTCTTCACGATCCGGCTTTGTTGAGCAACTTCCTCAAGGGCTTTGTTGTCTTCAAGAGGTTCTTGATGAACCTTCGATAAAATCTGATACCACCCGTCTTCGGAACTACTTGCACAACACTCACCCATTCACCATCGGAGATAGAACAAATCATCTCGGCCTCCAATAGTTTGACAACCTCCTTCTTTTTCAGCACTTGAATCAATTTGTCTTCCTCTTTTGTGGACAATGTATTACTAACGACCACCGGTTTAGTACAGTCATCACCCAAGAACAAATACTTCAAATTTGGCTCTAGTTTTGGCTCTTCCACTTCCTTTGTCATATCCAAGCCTTCGTTTGTCTCTTCATGATAAACAAGTTCTTTGCGAGGTTCTAGTTCATGCAACATTGCTTCCATCTCTTCTCCTTCATTTTGGGTCGAAACTTTGTAGACTCCGATAAGAAATTTCTCTGATGGGTTAGAAACATGAGCCTGGTTTGCGATCTCCACTAGTTCCTCCTTGGTGGCATCGATTCGGAAAGACTCACACTTACCATTGAAATGCCTTTTGGCTTCAAAAAGATTGAAGGCTACCTCTTCATCTTGCACCCTCACTTTCATTAGTCCATCATCAATATTAATCATCATTCGAGCCGTTTTCATGAATGGTCTTCCAAGAATTATAGGAACATCACGATCGTCATCCATGTCTACTATCACAAAATCTACTGGAAACAAGAATTTGTCCACTTTCACTAACATGTCTTGGGCAACTCCATATGGTGAAGTGGTAGACTTATCAGCTAGTTGTAAAGTCATCCTTGTAGATTTGATCTCAACATTTCCCAATCTTTTAACAATGGATAGGGGAATTAAATTGATGCTAGATCCCAAGTCAATCAAGCCATTACCCATGTAGGTGTCTCCAATGGTTACCGGTAGAACGACTCGGCCCGGATCGGATTCCTTTCTTGGGAGAGTCTTTTGAATGATGGCACTACAACGCGCATCGAGCAAGATTGTCTCGTCTTCCACATGTCTTCTTTTCTTTGTGAGAATATCCTTCATGAACTTTGCATACCGCGGCATTTGCTCTAATGCATCGGCAAATGGAATATTGATTTGAAGTTGTTTAAATATGTCCATAAACCGTGCATAGTGTCTAGCATTATCCTTCTTTGATGGTGCGTGCGAATATGGTAAATGTTGAACTGGACTGACCTTCACTCCTTTCTCTCCTTTCTTCTTCTTCCTTGGTTCGCTTTCCTTATTCATTTCCGCTTCACACTGCTGTTCTTCCATCAATTGCTGATTCTGCTGTTTTCGCGGCGCGAAGGAAGATCGCGGCGCGAACTGAGCAGTTTCTGCCACTTTCTCCTTCCCACAAGCCACATCCTCATTTTCCAGCACATCATCCATATCATTCTCAACTGTAATTTCCTCACTTTTTTTACTTATCAACTCTCTACCGCTTCTAGTAAAAATTGCTTTACAATGCTCCCTTGGGTTGGGTTGAGTGTTAGCGGAGAAAGAAGATCCTGCGTTTTGTTCCGACAGTTGCTTTGCAAGTTGGCCTACTTGAGTTTCCAGATTTTTAATTGCTGCTTCGTTACTCTTCTGATTTGCCATGGAAGCTTGCATGAATTGTTGAAGAGTATCCTCTAGCTTGGAACTTCCTCCTTGCGACTGCTGTCCTTGAGAATTTGGATGTTGGTAAGGACTTTGCTGCTGAAAATTTTGATTGTTGAACCTTGATGGTTGATAACCTTGATTGTTCCTTTGATAGCCTTGATTTTGATTGTTCACATAACTCACTTCTTCTAGTGGAGGACAAAAACCAGTAGGATGATCTCCTTGACATAATTCGCAACATGCTACTTGATGTCGAACTTGAGAACCTTGAATTTCCTTCATTTATTGTGGAAGCTTGGCCATTTGTTGAGTAAGCAACTCCACTTGTTGAGAAAGTAACTTGTTTTGAGCAAGGATGGCATCATTGGTATTTAACTCAAGAACTCCCGGTTTCCGTTGTGAAGGACTACGGTCATGTTGACTTTGACGATCATTGAGTGCCATCCGATCAATAATGACTTTAGCTTCTTCAGCATTCTTTGACATAAGAGAACCACCCACGGTAGCATCCAAAAGTGTTCTATGAGTTGATTGGAGCCCATTAAGAAAAATATGGATTTGAGTGAGCTCATCAAAACCATGACCCTTGCATTTTCTCAACATTGACTTGAATCTTTCCCAAGCCTCATTTAAAGACTCGTTGCTTCCTTGAGTGAATACTGCAATAGCCGTTTTGGCTTCCATGAATCGGGATTGAGGGAAATATCTTTCTAAGAACTTTTCTTCTAACAAATTCCAATCCGTCATCACTCTTGATTCTTGATCAAGGTACCACTCTTTTGCCTTTCCCACTAAGGAGTGTGGGAACATCCTCTTGAATAATGTTTCTTCACCCGCTTCGTCTATTCCTGTAGAACCCGCAATCTCATAGAATTTGATGAGATGGGTATACGGATCTTCATGATCCATTCCGGTGAATGGATTTGCATTGAGAAGTTGGAGGATTCCGGTCTTCATCTCCGTATTTCTTCCTCCACGGGCAAATTGAGCATTTCTTCTTGGACTATTAGCGGACATTTCGGTACGATTGTCATCCGCCATGTTTCCGTCACAAGCCTCTACAACCACTTCTTCGATTGGAACAAGTGCGGAAGTAGATGCTTCTTCTCTCCGGTTCCTCTCTTCGGCTAGTTTCCTTCTTCTTCGTGTTTTGCTATTGAGCTTCCGAAGTGTTCTTTCAATTTCAGGATCGAATTGAAGTTGCTCCTCGGTTGCTTTTCCTCGCATGCACTAGAATCTACAAAACTAACAAACCAAGTGAAACAAAAGAGGGATAACAATAAAAGTAACAAAACTTAAAACAATGAATTATTGCAATGCTTATAATATCGACACCAATCCCCGGCAACGGCGCCAATTTGTTGAAAAGTATATCTTCGGCAAATATTTTTATATCGTATCCACAGAGATTGGTTGATATTACCGCCGTTCTATAATCCAAATGTTGTAAGTTTAGAAAGTAACAAGGTTGTTTTGGTTGGAAAGTTATCTTGTGAGTAAATGTCACTAAAAACAGTAAAATGGTTTTAATCTAATATAAAAGTTTGGCAAGATTGGAGTTCACTATTTCAAATGTTTATGCTTCCTTATGATAACTATATAGATTTAAGATTATTGATGATGTTCAAGTATCCTCTCAAAGTCATTTATGTCTAAATGATATTGTGATAATCACTATATTGATCCTTAGACGATCTCTCCACCTAACTATCAATATAGCAATCTTTAATGTTTAATACCAAAAAAGAGTAATGAATAAATCTATCTCTACAACTTATTCACTACTTGAAAATCTGTTTTATATCAAGACTCAAATAATTTCTCTCGACAACTACTCAAATCTGGTTTTCAACTTAGGGCAAAAACAGTATTCAATACATCAACAATCTTTATCATATATATAAATCAAATGGAATACATAAACATATGAGAATAGCTACTACCTCCAATCTTGACAAAGGGAGTTTAGCTCCTCATCATCATTGTTACAAAGCAGAAAGTTAAAGAAGAAAAACTCTGTTTTTCTCTCTTCAAAAATCTCCATGTGTCAATGATAAAATGTGTTAATGAATAATGTGTTTTTCTCTCCTAAAAGAGTTGACATTTCCTTAATTGATCATTTCCATCCAAAGCAGAAAAGCTATCCCAAGGCAGACACCAAAATGGCAAAACCAGCTGGCCTTCAAAACAGCACTTTTGACCCAAAAATCAGTTTGCTGGATTCGCAGGGTTCGCGGGGCGAACTTTGTTCGCGGGGCGAACTGAAGCTGCCTCAGTTTCCTTGCTTTGCAAGCTTCATCCAAAATCTTCCATATTATGATGCTGCAATCCAAAGCTTTCTCATCCAAAAATTCTACAAAACTAACAAATATGTGAAATAACTATTTAAAACAAAATAAATTAAACCTAATTGCATTTATACAAAATAGTGAGAATAAAAGTGTGTAATTACATCAAAACTTGGTAAAAGGGACCAATAAAATGATATAAAAAAGTAGTACCAATTGGTCCCTAACAGTGGCATGCACCTTATTCGTGGGTTATGAGGTAGTCTTGATTCTGGTGAATGGTCAAGTTCCACTGGTTGCTCTTTGTTGAAATTTCCTTGATGTCAAGTACTGAATTGCAATTAAAATTGTTCACTCATAAATGGTAATTTTAATGCGATATTCATGCAAGTTTTGAAAAAATCATTTATTGGAATGATATGATATTGTGTGACAAGTGGACCATGAGTCCAAATGTAATGCTGATTTAGCAATTTAAAGTGTGAAAGACACATCGGGAATAATAACATCGATGTTGAAGATTAGCAAATATTTAGGAGTTAGTTTATGCAACTTTGTTGTAATATGCTTTCGGAAATAACCCTACCTCAATTAGGTCTTTTGAGGGTTGTAACGTGGTTTGGTTCATGGTTATTGAAACAAAGGATGTAAGGCTCAAATTTTGTTTTAACCCACCCATTCTTCACGATGATCTCCAATCCTATGCTCAGTTAATTCAACATACACATTCGTCTTTTTTGAAGGTGTAAGGATAAAGATGATGATTCAAGGTTTCTTGAAATGGCAGTCACCTTATTTCATTTTCTGGATGTCGGTGACCCTTTGATTCTTGATATGGTGGTCGCTGAGTCTTATTATGTTGAGGGTTTTCGTGACCTCTTTTTGATTTTTGTTTTGATCCCTAACTTTTGCATGGACCGCTTTTTGAAGCTTTAGTCCATTGGGATTGCCCCTATTTTTGCCTAAGTCTCCTTTTGGGGTATCGACTTAGCGGGCTTTTTTATTGATTCCCTTTTTTAGAATGTGACTGCCAAGTCATTTGGTCATTCGGAGAACAACCAACATAACTTTTGGATTTTGCAAGGTTCCTTCGACACTTTATGTGTGCGAAGAATATCATGTGGTTGATCCTCAGACAGGATATTTCGTCTTGTAATCCGAATGTGTAGTTAGATTAACTGAACACTACCCTGCCCCAGGTTTAATGTAAGGTTTTTTAGATCCGAAAGAAACTCCTACTTCTAGGCTCGAAGTGGTTGACTAGGGATTAACTTCTTATCTCTCCAGTGTTTGGGGATTTGAAACAATGCCTATACATCATCAGTAGGATTTTATCCGAAAGCATACAGTCAGCAATTATGGGTATTTTGTTTTCGTCATCCTCCCTCAAATCTTTGCTAAAACAAAAGTTATGATAAAGAAAAGTGAATGGGAGAAACACTGATGTATTTTTTTTGTTTTTGATATAAGAGAAGAAAAATGATAGAATGCGAGATGATTAATTCAAAACATGCATCATTACTTCATCAATATTACCATTAAAAACAAACAATGTTTAAACACAAGTAGCTTTTAACAACAATGAAACTACAAATGCAAAAATAGAAACAAATTAGTCCAACGATTGCCAGTGTTGAGGATGTCTTCCTGTCTGAACTATTGGCATTAGGAGATACTCTATGAAATCTTTGAACTCATTCTGACAAGAGGTTTACGTGCACCAACAGGCTTCCTTCTGAAAAGGATATGTACCTTTTGTCGATCAATTGTTGCACTTTAGCCTTGAAAGCATTGCAGTCTTTAGTTGAATGCTCTATTGTTCCGGCATGGTATCCACATTGCACATCAGAATAACATTCTCTATGACTGCAGTCTGCTGAATGTTGTCCTTCCTCTTTTCTAAAGCTATCATAGCCTCCACAAGTTGGTCTATCTGGTTTTTCATCGAGTCAACATATCCTCTTAATGCAATGTGACTTTGCTCCAATGGATCCATGGTTTTTCAAGAGCTACTTCAAGTCTGATATAAGTGTCGGGAAATCAACTGCACGTGATGGATGAAGGATGGATGAGTTTTTTTGTATTTTTTGTGTGTGTGGAAAATGATATGAAATGTATGATGATGAATGCAAATGCAATGATATGTGTATGAAGGTAGTGACATGTTTAGGATCACATGTTCAAAGTGTTTTTAGATAGATCAGAATAACGGGTAAATAACGGGTATCTCTGGTTAATGTAACCCCAGGGGTAGGCTCTACAGTTGGTAGGTTCCTAGAGTCACTGATATTTCTTGAGAACGTCACTGTCGTGACGAAGACTCGTCGGACAATAATATCCTTAAGAAGATCTCGTCTAGGTGAGGTCTTTGTATTATCCAAACAAGGAAAACTCCATGAGGATTCTACTACACGACTCTCAAGTCCAGGGTTCTAACAAGGTTCTCAGAGTCATAGATCGAGGTTGGAAATATTACTGTAAGATAGTAATACGTCCAAGGGATCTCATCTGATTGGGGCTTTCGTATTAACCCAACAAGTCTGAAACTTCGTAGGTTAATACTACATAACCGCCAGATATAGTGGATTAAAAGGTCCCTAGAGTCATTGATCCAACTTGATAATACTATCGTCGTGACGAAGACTCGTCGGGCAATAATATCTCAAGAGAATCTCCTCTAGGCGGGATCTTTGTTTCTTCCCAACAAGGAAGACTCCTTGTGGGCGCCCACTACGCAACCACCAACTTAATCTTATGGTTTTTCTCAGACTCGGGTGGAGAGCATATCTCACAAAGTATCACCAACCAGAGAACCCCCAATAAGACACAGTCAATAAATCACAATATAATAATTATGACAGAATGATAATAGCAGAATAAAAATAAAAGACAAACAAACAAGATTAACACACAATACAGAAACTGAACTAAATTAGGCTTCACTCTCTTTTGCTTGGAGCTATTCCTCAGCAGAGTCTCCATCTGTCGCATCTCGGAAAATACGATTCCTCGCGATGGTCGTGGAAAAATTTACGTTCGAATAGAGTCGCCACCGAACTTTATTTATCCTAATGAAGGAATAGGAAAATATAGATAAAACCTTTAGGAAGTGGAATAATGGTCGTCGCAACCATATTCGGGTTCGGGAGTGGATTACGTAAGGGGAAGGTATTAGCACCCCTTACGTCCGTTGTACTCAATGGGAACCTTTTAGTTCTAAAGTGCGTTTCGGGTTCGTTGATGATATCATTTTTGGTCCAGCTAACGCCTCTGTATGTCAAGAATTCTCTGAGCTAATGCAGGAAGAATTCGAAATGAGCTTAATGCAAGAACTAAAGTTCTTTCTAGGAATTCAGATTTATCAAGCTTCAGAAGTCACCTACGTTCATCAAAGTAAATACATAAAAGACATTCTGAAGAAATTTGAAATGGCTGAATGCAAACCTGCAAAGACACCCATGCATCCAACCTGCATTCTTGAAAAAGAAGAAGTTAGTCAAAAGGTTCGTCAGAAGCTCTATCGTGGTATGATAGGCTCTCTTCTCTATCTGACTGCTACCCGTCCTGATATTTTATTTAGTGTTTGTCTCTGTGCTAGATTCCAATCAGATCCTAGAGAATCTCATTTAATAGTAGTTAAGAGAATTCTTAGATATCTGAAAGGAACTCCTAACCTGGGCCTGATGAATGAGAAAACATCAGAGTATAGACTATCTGGTTTTTGTGATGCAGATTACGCAGGAGACAGAATGGAACGAAAAAGTACATTTGGAAATTGTCAGCTCTTGGGAAAGAATTTGATATCCTAGGCCAGCAAAAGACAATCAACCATAGCCCTGTCTACTGCAGAAGTGGAATACATTTCAGCATCACTGTGCACTACCCAGATGCTCTGGATGAAGAATCAACTAGAGGATCTTTAAATCTTTGAGAGTAACATTCCTATCTTCTGTGACAATACTGCTGCCATTTGTTTAAGCAAGAATCCTATTTTGCACTCTAGAGCTAAGCACATAGAAATAAAACATCATTTCATTAGAGACTATGTTCAGAAAGGGGTAGTAATGTTGAAATTCATTGATACAGACCATCAATGGGCTGACATCTTTACCAAACCACTTGCTGAAGATAGATTCCTCTTCATCTTAAAGAATCTGAACATTCAAAATTGTCCTGAATAAATTGTGCCTCTGAATTTGTAAAGTAAGATTATGATGTAAACAAAGTGGATTCTGCCTCTGACTCTAATACTCTTACCAAGTTAGAAGTCATCTCAGTTAGAAATCTCCAGGAACCAACATTTTGGTATTCCTGAAGATCAGATAGAGCAAACACGTGGAGCACCTTGCATTTGACCTTGGAACTTCTAGACAGCTGTCTAGCAGTAATCAAGAAACAGTCTCTTGAGATCTCCTCGAGCAGTGTACTGACTGTTGGGATTAGACATCATTTATGAGCTGTAATCATTCTCCCTCTAACGTGCATACTTGGTTTTTGTGATAAACTTATGTTTTGTGTGTCGTTTTGCATGCGCCCTAATTTGGGTATTTAAACTCTTCTCTTCACACATTGCACACTTTTCACTCTCACAACACGCTTAACCTTCTTGCAAGTTCCTTTCTCCCTCAAGGCATTCCTGAAGCGTTCATTCAAGTTCTTCAACCTTCAACTCAGCTCATCAACAATATTCATGGATTCCCAACAACAATCAGTGTATAACTTCTCTCAACAGATGGATTCCAGCGAACAAGCTCCAAGTTCAAGCAACCCAGACCCAGCAGTTACCGTTGTCGTCTCAACTCCCATCTACAAAGAACCTCACATTCTTGATCGTGAGCCTCATATCAATCTTGCAACACCTTTTGAGAAACTGGAAGTGTTGTGTGAATCACTGGTGGACTTTGAAAACATGCGAAGAAACGGTGTTGACCTCACTGAAGAACTGCAGAATCAAGGTTGGGGAAACTACTTCCAACGTCTCTATGGTCCAGTTTACACAAACCTGGTTAAGGAATTCTGGAGATTCCCTGACATTGACGATCACTACATCGTCTCCTACGTTCTGGGAGTTAAGATAGTGATATCTGAGAAGTCCATTGTTGCTCTTATGGGCATGGAGAAAGCTGGAGGAAGAAGAATCTACAACATTAATCCTAGGGCAAAGTATCTGTCCCATGAGATTAATCCAAAAATCTTCCGACAGAACGCTGAAGGCAAACACTCCAAGAACAAGGAACTACATCAGAACCTCCGGGTCTGGCTGAAGATCATCTTGGGCACAATCCATCATCGCCCAGCTTCCAACTCCTCAGACTATATCAACACAGACCAGAAGTGCATCCTGTACTGCATCCACAAGGGTCTGAAGCTCTGCCTCCCGGAACTCCTCTTCAAGTACCTCAGAGACTCTGTAAGAGATACAAGAAATAACATGAAGCCCAAAAACTACATCCCTCTGGGGAGGCTGATCTCTGACGTTCTGATTGAAAGCGGTCTCGTGGACCATCTGATAAAGTTCAGACTCATGGAAGACATGATGATAGATACTGGAAGAGCTCTGAACGCCCACAATCTGAAGAGCATGGGGATTCTGGATCAAGTAAGGGTCAAACCTACTCTGGACACCTCCTGGGATGCTCTCAAAGATCAGAGGAAGATCCCAAATAGACTTTATCTGTTCTCAAAGATCGACCCTCCAGAAGTAATCTTGTATTACTTAGATGATCTGTGAAAACAAGGAGTAGATATCTCAGACTTCAACTTAAGCCAACTGCCAGAACATCCTCCCAACTTCATGAAGCGACCACGAGGACCATCTGAGAAGGCAAAGCAGGCGAAGAAAGCAAAGCTGGGAGAATCCTCTGGATCAAGACCTCCAGTACCTCTGACTGGATCTTCTGGTAAGTCCGTTTCTCTCGCTCCTTCTGTACAACTTAAGCCTATTGCTTCCTCTATCCCTCAACCAACACCCATATATACCAACTCAGACACTTCTCCCTCAACCACCAGAACATCTAACCAACCCTCTAAGAAATTCAACCTTTCCACCACAACCCTACCTGTTTTAGAAGCAAAAATGCTAAACGAAACAACCTCACCCTCTTCATCTTCTTCTCCAGAATCACCCCCCTACTATAACATTTCCACAGATACTGAACCATCTGACACTCCCTCTCCAACTCTGGCTCAGCTCCAAACACGTGCTATGGCCTCCCAACAGCCAACACATCCATACCTAAACCAGAAGTCACCTCATCACCCACAGAAGAACCAAACATAACCACATCTGACCCTCCACCATCTGAAACAACTCACGCTGAAACTCAACCACCCAACTCTGACATATCCCCACCAAATACATCTGCTGAACCACAAACTCCCACACTCAACCTAAGCCCTCCCACTTCTCCACCCCTAGCCCCTGAACCTAAAAATACCCTTCCAACCCTTGAGGAAGCAATAATAGTGTTTGCAGAAGCTTCAGTTGACAAGGTCAAGCCTCTGACCATCAACTCTGGCATCAGTGATGATCCTTCCGCTGTAAGGACTCACTGGAACAGAGTGATTAGTTGGATGACCTCTGAAGCCTTTAAGTTGAATGGCCTCTTTGAGCAAGTTGTCGCATCCTGCGAAAAACCAACCGGCGGGACTCAAATAAAAACACAACACAGAGCCGCCACTGCGCGTTATTTATCCCAAGATAGGGAAAGGAAACGCTCAGAGAAACCTGGAAAGGAAATGGTCTTGCGACCAAAGAGAAAGGGTAAGGGAGTCGGTTACGCAAGGGGAAGTTATTAGCACCCCTCACGTCCGTCGTACTCGACGGGATCCACGTTCTAAAATAAAGAAAAGGTTGCTAAACATCACACACACACACACCGAAGACAACACAGGTGGGGTTAAGGGGAAGAGAGCTCGATAGGACATCGCATCCTATGCCTACATATCTCGTCTGGAACGAGAATCAGAGCCACTGTAGTTCGGCTTACGCACGCCAAACAACACAAAACGCACAAACAGATGGCAAACATGGAGCCCGACAACCACTCGATGGAATTACGTCAGCATCCGAACCAAAACACGCACAAAACGGCAAACGTGGAGCCCGACAGCCAATCATTGGACTTACGTCGGCATCCGAACCAAACACACAGTCAGATAACAAGTAAACACACACAAAAAGAAAAAAAGTTGCCCGGAGTGGTCTCGCACGACCACCTGCCTACATACCTCGTCTGGAACAAGGATCAGGGCGATGTAGTTCCCCTGAAAGGGACTGAATTACTAGCCAGAAACCAGGGGAAGACGCACTACCAGGGAGCTGGACTCGAGCCTAGTGTTGTCATGCATCGTTACCCTAAGTTCAGTTTTCTATCCTACTTGCATAAGCAAACTACTCCTATCCAGGAAAGAAGCAAGCATACAAGCATACAAAATAATTCAAGCATACATCAAATGAGAACAAGCATCTCAAACAGATATCCACATAGCACGCACTATAACCAAACAAGTGGGCTCACACAATAGGTTTGACTGCCTCAGCAAGTCATCTGTACGGGCTGTGTTTGCTCTTAACCTTGCCATTACGAGGCTAAGGTGAAGCAGATGAAAGGTGAAGTGAGGATCAGACCTCACAGCTCTTATCCCTGACCAGGGAGAGCTTCTGACAAATGAGCATGGGTCCAGAATGGGGGAACCCTTCTATACTCAGAGACTCTGACACAATGTGCACTGCACAAGATCTTGGGCTTGTGATCTCAATGCTACAACCATGTAATGGGAGCAAGGAGAAGACTCAACTGAATAGTGGGGGATAGATTGCATATCCCTACCTTCCACCAATTGCCTTATTTAAAGGACTTTTCCTGCTTGGGCACAAATGTAAACACACACAAGCATCGCCTCTTAAGGAGGACTTCAGACAATTGCCTGGCCAAGTAACAGGCCAGGTCTTCCAGACTACATGAAGTTAGGAAGTTATACCTCAATGCAAGTTGCTTAAGCAAAGCAAAGCAAAAGTTCACAAAGAACTGAGCAACTAAAAGTACCTGGAAACAGTCAAACACAGTTAGTACTCAGACAGACAAAAATAAACAGCAAGTATTAATCAGTCAGACTATACAAACTAATGCACAACAAAGGCAAGCTATGAGCTCAAGCCCAATCTTCACAACCTACAAAACAAAGTTATGTTAGTGTACAAACATCAAACAACATCAATTCAATTGACTTGGTTCAATCTCCATACACATTGCACCTTTTCATCCTGAAAAATCAATCAAATGTTAGAAACTAGACCACTAGGCCAAGCCTAGGGTCCAAAGGTGACAAAAATGTCTAAACAGCAAGGGATCTCTAACCAAAGTCAAATTAATGTCAAACAAAAGCCAACACAATTAGTCCCATGTTTATATCATCCACCATATTCATTTCATGCACCAAACAATTCAATTTAGGTTAAATGAAGCATCAAACATCCAAACAGAACTATTGCATTCAAATCCATATCAAAACAATTCCAAAAATCCTCAAATAATTTACACCTAAACAGGGCATATTCAAGGTATGGCATGTCAAATTTTAGCTCGATTGGGCAAAGGGAACCATGTCAATGAAAATCAACAAAAACAGACACAACTATATGAGCCAAATCACAACATCAACACATGCATTTACTTCAAAAATTCATAAGTCCATGAAAACAATAAAGAAATGAATGGGACTAAAAGCACCATGTTCTATCATGTGTCTATAACCAGCACACCAATATTCATATTCATTCAATACCATATGAGCATTTCACACAAGATCTACCAACCTATGTCACATGAACTTGCATAATTGACCAACAGAGATGAAAAATACCAATCAAATTGAAAATGCAATGGAAAAATCCAGAAAAATACACATAGCATCTTAACATGTTAATGAACATCCATGCAAAATTTCATTCCATTCTAACAAGTCTAGGTCATGAAAATAAATCCAGAAAGATGACCTAACTAGGTGTGACACAAATTGTCACACCTAGATAATTCATAACTCAATCACCAGGAATCCAACATTCATGAAATTTACATGTAAATAACCATCAACCAGTCTACAATTACCACAAAAAGTTTCAAGCATTTATTTGTAAGCATGAGGATTTCACAATCAAAATGGCCAAATGTATCAAAATTGCACACATGTTAATCAACCCTAGGTCAAACCTAAATTCCTCCAAGCACAACTTCCAAAAATTAGTCAACAAAATTCTACAGTGAATTAGGAAGTCAACAAAAAAATCCACATATTTTTTGGATTGTTAAAACATTTTTTATGAATTTTTTAAAGTGTTTATGAATTTTAACAATTTTTTAGAATTAAATTAATTAAATTAGTTCATTAATGGCATATCCGTAATTATGGAACGCGGGCGCGGTAAACCTCCTATTCAAATTTTCAAACAAGATTTCGGATCAAACATGCTATACTCATCGTCTTCACTCCAGAAATACCAAGAACACGCATGAACATGAAGATCCACGAATCATCACCAAAATTTGCAAGCGCATAGTCAATGGAATCGTCTAAGAACAAGGAGTCCAAATATGTCACTGATTTAACCTACAAGTTCCTAAATCTCACGGATCGATCGACTTAGGGTTTGGTTTCAAAACTTTCAATCCAGATTACTTCCTCTACAGTTCACCATTCCTAAAACTAAAAGCATCACGATGCTCTACATGAACCAGTCTACAAAACGCATATCATCACATACAAAACCATGACATTCGAAAAAATCAATTACCTGGAATGGCAGTGTCAATCTTGATGTTCTTCGCGCGTTTTTTCCACAAACAGTTGAAGTAGAAGCTCCAAGCAGTTGAATGATGTGATCAGGTTCGAACGAATCAGCTCCTAATGCATGCGATCTTGATTCACCATGAATGATGCTTCACTTGGACAGTCGTGTTTTGGTGTGCAATTGATGATGAGATCCACAAACAGATGTAGAAGAAGTTGAGTAGAGATTGACACAAAAAGAATTTCGAGAATTGATCAAGAAATGAGAAAGATCCTTGGATTTTTGGTTTTGTGTTCTTGAAGAATTCTTGAGAATTTGGAGAGTTTTTGATCTGATTTTTGATGAATTGTGATTCTGTTATGATTTAGATGTGATTAGGATTATATACTCAAGCTTAACCCATGTTTAATCACACTAATTAATCAATTGGAATGTGTTTAGCATAATTGTCATTTTCACACCAAGGGCAAAAATGTAACTTCATATGCCAGCTCATTGCCAGCTCATGGACAGCTCACACACTCTCAAAATGACATGTGTGAGCTGTTGCAACTTGGCTTATGTTGATTGGATGCATATTTCTCATTTTCACTATGTGATGGCTTATGTGTTCATTTTCAAGTCCATTTCAAAAGCCAATTTCCAAACCATGAAGCCTAGCCATGTTATGAATATTCCAACAAGTTTCAAATGCCATTTATGAAGTGTTGCAAAAATCCCCATCCAAAAATTCCAATTATTTCACAAGTTGGACAATTTTGCCCCTGATTCATTTAACTGTCCAATTGAAATTTGACTTTTTGCATTGACCATTTTTGAAGAAATCCAATTATGCACCATGAAAGTACATGTCAAATGGAGTTTGTGCATATAAAGAACATTCAATTTGGACAATCCATGTGGAAGTTATGCCCTCCTGATTATGGGTCATTTTTGAAATTCACCGGACCATAACTTGACAACCATACATGGGATTTTCAAGTTCTTGGACTTTTTGGAAAGGTGAAAACAAGATCTATAATTTTCATGTTGAACAAATTTTCATTTGAAGCTTCCTTGGACATTTTATTTGAGGTCAAAAACTTTCCATTTTTGGAAACTTCAATTACAAGTCACTTTTTATTTTTGGCAGTTTTTGTTCTGACTTGATTTTCTCCATTCTTAAGCTTTTAAATGTCAAATAACACTTGTTCCAACATAAAAGAAGTGTATCCAACTCATTTCCTCCTCCAAATCCATAAAATCATGCACAGTTGACTTCAGTTGACTTTTTCAACTGACAGATGAATTTGGCAATGCATAGATTAATCTGAGCTCCAATCTTCTGATGAAATGGCTCAAGGGTGAAACCCTAGCCTCAATTAACTCAATGCAATCACATAATGATCCCCATACACATCATAGACCCCATCTCCTGATCATGCCCTGATTGGCCCAATGCAACTGATTAGGGTTGACCAGTGGTCAAAACCCTAATCTCAAGAAATGTGATCCAACACTTGATGAAATCAAACCATTATGATGATGATGTATCATTTCAAACAAGATGAAGACCAATCTCCTTTGAGAACCATGAAACCCTAATTTGAACTTGCACATCCTCAGATGATCAATGACCAGTCCAATGAAACCTTAGCTTGCACTTTGACTTCCTCATCTTCTGATCAAGACTTGTGAGAATGATTTGCACAATGTAACCACATGATATGCAATATGCAATGCCTAATGACCTAAAAATGATATGCAATATGTTATGCTAGTCCCAAGAGAGGAGGGCAAATTTTGAGGTGTTACAGCTGCCCCTATTCAATCCACTGTGAACCTGTCGATATGAATAGCCTCGGCTTTCAGATGACCAGGATGAAGAGTGATTGAATACTAAGAACAGACGAACAATTTGCACTCTGATGGGAAAATAATTAACAACGCCTGTCAGAATCGGCGAAGAACACAATCTTGAAGGAAAATCCGTCTGGAACGGAGAAAACCGGCCTGAATACCGAACATCCACTCGGGATTATTATTCTTCTTTTTTCTTTTCTTGAACCCCGAAATTTTCTCTATTTTTTTATTTTCTTGGACCCCGAAATTTTCCTTTGCGCAAATGATCCTCAGATTACCGCATTTGAACCCCAAAAATTCTTCTCTGCGCAAACGATCCTCGGATCTCTGCATTTGAACCCCGCTCTCCTTTTTGCCAAATAATGAACCCCATTCTCCGATTT
The DNA here is from genome assembly GCF_024323335.1 of Lathyrus oleraceus. Lineage (NCBI taxonomy): Eukaryota > Viridiplantae > Streptophyta > Magnoliopsida > Fabales > Fabaceae > Lathyrus > Lathyrus oleraceus. Next base: position 5,451,114 of record NC_066581.1, on the reverse strand, counting down.
GAACCCCAGTCGCCTGACGATGACTCGCAATCGTCAATGTGAACCCCGTTCTCCAGAAAATGCCGCAACATCTCCTTTTCTCCATTTGAACCCCAGAAAATACCTCAGTATCTCCTTTTCTCCATTTGAACCCCAGAAAATACCTCAGTATCTCCTTTCTCCTGTGATAATTCCGCTGGCAACGTCGGAAATAACACCAAACACCACTCTGAGGGCGACATGTCAGAGGGTATACCTTCACTAAGGAAGGTAACATGTGTATCTCTTCCTCAGAAGACACCTTATAACGACCTCCATCGGCCTCAGCCAGAGTCTAAGGTGACACATGAACAGAAGATAATCCTAAGGACCTCATCCCGGATACAATCTTCAACTCCACTCTCTATATGAACCCCAGAAAATGCCTCAGCATATACTCTTCTCTGATTGAACCCCGATCTCTAGAAAATGTCGCAACATCTCCTTTTCTCCATTTGAACCCCGGAATCGCGCTGATCGCGTAACGTCTTCTGATATCATTTCCATCTCTGTCCGACGGAAACATTTCCTCCAATATCGCACTACTGGGGAACACTGCTGATCTGACGTCATGGTACCACACTCCTCAGAGTAACACTTTCAACCAGACACTGACTGATGACTGGGAAGAAACTCGACGTTTACTGGACATCGAACACTGATGTTTACAGGACATCGAACAACGATGTTGACAGACATCGAACAAGGATGTTGACAGGACATCAAATAAAACTCGACCAGACACTTACTGATGACCGGGAGAAAACTCGACGTTTACCAGACATCGAATGATGATGTTTACTGACACCAAAGAAAGCTCGACCAGACACTAACTGATGACTGGGAAATACTGTTGCTCCAAAATCCCGATGTTGAACTCCTCAGAGAAACATCTTCCAACTTCCATCTCGCACGACAGAAATCTCCTCCAGTATCGCACTACTGGGGAATACCTTTGATTCAATCACGATGCTGAACTCCTCGGAGTATCGTCTTCACTGTCCGGCAAAACCAAATCTCAAGCGGTAACCCTGGCTCGAGTCGCGCTGATCGCGTAACCCTTCCATCTCTGTCCGACGGAAAAAACCTCCTCCAGTATCGCACTACTGGGGAATACCTTGATCAATCACGATGCTGAACTCCTCGGAGTAACACCTTGCTCTGGGCAAAACCACCTCTCAAACGGTAACCACAGCTTGAGACCAGCTTATGCTTGTAATGATGCATGACTGATTTTTCTGCGTAATGCTCCATAATTATGGAAATGCTACGCGGTTATTTATTTTTTCTATGCAACATGCTATGCTATCTCTACATGATGAATGCATAAAAAGGTATCCCCCTCAAGGGACTCTTCTGAGGAGCACGAGACACTCCGTTGAGGAACTCGGCAATACTCCAATCTCCACCCTGCTGGGGAATACCACTGCTGCTGGAAAAAGGTAACCCTTGCTGGGGGAAGAACCTCCTTTGCACCCGATCCACTCGAGAAACTACTGGGGATAAGAACCACCAACGCTCTGTGGGGATACAACAGTCTTTGACTTGCTGGGGATATCAATCCCGACTCTGCTTTGGGAACCCTCACAGATACCTGACGACTTCACTGGGGAAATGCTCACAGATACTCCGCTGGGGAAATAGCAATCTCCAGGCCTGAGACTGGGGAAAACACTAATTTGACACCTGCTGGGGATAACCATCCTGACCCTGCTAAGGAAGCGAATGCTACTCCGCTGGGGACAACCCATGCAATCCATAGGTAAATACACTCAGCTGGGGATGCACACTGCTGGAGATATATTTCATTGAAACCCGCTCCACTCGGGGATAGCAACCTTCAGGCCTGACTGCTGAGGAAACATCGTTTACCTGCCGAGGATAACCATCCTAACTCGGCTGGGATCCACAGACTTTGATCTGCTAGGGATTTGGTCCTTTAATTCTGCTTGGGGATCTCGCTGGGAATTGAGAAAAGTTGGTTCAGAACACCCGCCGACTCGTCGAACCATGGTATCCACCCCCCAATCTCGTATCAGCTTTCCACTTTTGAGAACTCCCAGACTCGTCTGGACCTTTTCTGCTCCATCATCTTGTATTCCCTAATCGCTCCGCGCTCGACGGAGAGCGAACTCCTGGGATTTATACAGAAATTTCAATCTCCCGACTTTGAAGAGTCTTCTTGATTAATTCCAAAGGTCGTCGACCGTCTCGACGTCTCTCCGTCGTCCCTCCACCCTCATTCGTTTCTGGTCAGACTCTGCGGGGAATTTCTACAGACTTTCCAATCTTCCGATTTTGAAGAGTCTTCTTGATTATCATCAAGGATCGTCGTACGTCTCAACGTCGTCTCTTTCATATTCATTTGTTCCTGAGCAAACTCTCTGGGGATCTGCTTTTGTCAACAGCTTCCACACCACAACCTGCAAGTGAGTGAAATACCTAACAGTTCCTGCAAAATGGATCGTTAGATAAAACCGTGCCCCAGGCGTGTCAAGATTTCAACACTTGGGTCACTCAACCTTCCAAATAAAATTTCAAGTTTTCAATCTTATAAACATGCATTGGAAGGGACCTGTATGTCTTAAAAATGCAAAATTCTTTATCAAAAATATCTGGATGTTTTTGCAATCAAAGCGGTAATGAAAAATAAAAACAAAATTTTTTGACTGAATATGCATTTTATTGATTGGAAAAGTGTGGCTCAAATTGAGCAATACAAAGGAAGCAATTCCTGAAAAGAGGTAATTGCGCACAAAAGGAAAAATCTATCCTATTGGCAATGTGAAACCCGTGATCTCATCGAGTTCCAACTCGGTTACACCCCATATGTCCTCAGACTCTCCACGCTTTCTGCCTTTTGAGCAAGACGCTTCTGATTGATCCCCACCGGGTATTATCCATGATGCTTTAACCAAAGCGCAAACGATCATGCTGGACGCAGTTGTTCGTTTCAATCCCTCTTTTGCCTGGACCTCCCTTTCGGGTTTTCAGTCCATCGGGAACCCTTTTTTGCCCAAGTCGCCTTTTCAGGTTTTCGACTTGTCGGGTGTACATTTTTCATTTTTATCCCTAATTTTTGCCCGAACCTTTCTTTCTGTTTTTGGTTCGCCGGGATGCCCATTTTTGCCTGGACTATTTTATTCTTTTCGTCCAGCGGGTCAATTATACGAAGTATTTTTTAACTGCGTCCGCATTCACAGGGGATGGAAAATCCTCGCCATCCATGGTCGTTAACAACAAGGCTCCACCAGAGAAAACCTTCTTGACCACGAATGGACCTTCATAATTCGGTGTCCATTTGCCCCTTCGATCGTTTTGAGGAGGAAGGATCCTTTTCAACACCATATCACCTACGTGATACACCCGAGGTCGCACCTTCTTGTCAAAAGCCCGCTTCATCCTCTGCTGATACAACTGCCCATGACAGATGGCTGCTAGCCTCTTTTCTTCAATTAGGCTCAACTCTTCATACCGGGTCCTTACCCATTCAGCCTCTTGCAATTTCACGTCCATCAGGACTCTCAAAGAGGGAATCTGAACCTCCACAGGTAACACAGCTTCCATCCCATATACTAATGAGAACGGAGTTGCCCCAGTAGATGTACGTACCGACGTTCGATACCCGGGCTACAAGCTTCGTACTCAGCCACCATCGTGGGCGCATCCAAATGTTATCCGGGCAACAAAAGCTCATTCACCTTAACCTCCCCATCAGACATCAGAATCCGTTCGGATTCAGGGTCAGGCCCCTCCTCCGGGATCGGTTACTCTCAATCTTTCGATTAGAGTACCTCGAGATGTCCTCATCAGGGAACTCAAACTTCATCGGTTGATGACCCCCAATGGGTTGCGGAGCGATGTAATCAGACAATACACCCCTTTATTGCTTTATGAGAATATCACAAATCAGTCAACATTCTTTTGCACTCTCGCAACCTGTCCGGTCAATGCTGGATTCTCAAACCCATACTTGATCGGATCCTTTTTGGAAATCCACAAAGTGGCATGAATCAGCATACTGTCTCAGTCGGCGAGCAGCCTATGCCAAAGTACATCAAGTTTTCTCGAACAGTTAATGTATTGTTTCACAGTCGACAAACTTTTTGCTAAGGTAAATTGCATGCTCTTTTCGACAAGACGCGTCATGCTGACCCAATACACCTCGTAGACCCCTCGAAGGCCGTCAAGTACAGAATTGATGGTCGTTCCTCCACAGGGAGACGTCAGAATCAGAGGTTCCTGCAACTTTTCTTTTATCTTTCAATGCCCCTTGGCAATCATTATTTCACCTGACCGTTTGATCTTTTTTTTTTCAACATCTTGAATATAGGTTCGCACGTGGCTGTTAGATGAGATGTGAACCATGACAGGCAGTTCAATCTATCTAAGAAACCACGAACCTCTTCTTTTGTTCTCGGTTCAGGCATTTCTTGTTTTTTCTTTTTTTTTTTTTTTTTTTTTTTTAGCAGGATCAACCTCGATTCCTCTCTTATAACGAACCCCAACAACTTACCGGATCGCACTCTGATAGTGCACTTACTTGAATTCAACCTCAGTTTGAATTATCTCCACTGGTCAAACGACTTGCCCCGGTCTACCAGATGCCCCTCTTCTGTCTGGGACTTTGCTAACATGTCATCAACATAGCATTCAATTTCATGATGAATCCTATCATGAAACAAAGTCACCCTGGCTCTCTGATAAGTAGCACCGGCGTTCTGCTTCTCTAGAGGACAGTCTTCTCTCCATGGTAGCTTGTACACAACGACACCGATATCCGACCCTGGGGTATCCTGACACGACCAGGTGAAGGTATCCACATGCTCTTTCAATAAGGCTACCATTCTGCTATCGATTCGCCTCTGAAGCGGCTCCAATTTTTATTTCCTTTCTGACCTCGGCGGTGCTTGTAATAACAATCTTAATCTGCTCCTTATGCGGCCGAATCACCTTCTCCTCTTGTTTCCGCAACCTGGCTAATTCCAGCAGATCACAATCTTCTTCGTCTTCTTCTTCAGCAAGATAAATCGGTTTGTCGAAGTCATATGAGGGGTAACCAAATTGTTATCAATGAGATCCGGAGACTTATTTTTCGAAGTCGAAACGAGACAAAACAAAAATATGAAAAATGAAAATAAACATTGCCATTTTTATTTGTTTTTTTTTAAACTGCAAAAATAAATGAAAAACAGGGAACACCGCTTTTTGACTGAAAAACATCCATTTATTAATGATGCAAAAAATGCAAATGTAAACATGAGGTGGCCCTTACAATGAACCATTACGTGTCGGGCAACACGTATGGCTTTCATGCAAATAAAATTGAAAACAAGAAATATTACTCTTCCAGACGAGCGTCAGTGCTGATCTTGTTAGGCCTTCCAGCTTCCTGGTACGCACGATTTTATCCACGATTCTAGCTCGCAATCACTGTCAACCTCTTCACCCACCGTATAGGCGTAATCCGAATCTAGCATTCCGGCACTGACAAAGGTGAACGACGGACGACGTCCTCTGTTCTGCTCAGACGAGTCTTGACCTGGATGATAACCAATCCCAAACATATCCGCCTTTACCACAATGCCTATGATCTGTCCCCAGCCTGGGATCCCTCCATTTCTCACCACTTCCAATGCCTGCTTGTAAGAAGAAATGGACGGCTTTTTCTCTTTCTCAACACCAATGGCATTTTCCACCTTGACGGTTTCAGCTGCCAGACTGAGTGCTTTACATCTTACATCGTCCATTTCTGCTTTCATCATTCTCTGGACCGATCCCCCAATTACCACACACCCTTTTGTAGCGATGGCTGCACAACAATCATCAACACGAGGGAAAGCTCCACTTTTTCGTCGGGCGTTTTGAGACCACGGACATTGGCATTTTCAACTGATCCTTCTCAGTCACCTCTATCCCTTTCTTGTCCCTTGACATCATTTTCGCTTTTACAGGACCATGCCTTGGCACGGGGTTAACACTATCATCTGCCATTGGTGCAAAGCTGATTGTCTTAGAATCCACCAAGTCCTGGACCACATGCTTAAAAGCTTTGCAATCCTCAACATGATGTCCGGGTGCCCCAGCATGGAACTCACACCTGACATTCTCATCATAACTGGCAACCCTCTGATCCGGTTTCCCTGGAACCAATATCCTCGGCTGCACCAACCCAAGATCTTTCAACCTTTTAAACAGAGAGGCGTAAGTCACGGGCGGCTTATTGAAATGACGATCTGTCGTCCTCCTTCTCACTTGGCCCACAACTCTTTGTGTTCTCAATTGAGGTGACTGTTGCCGCTGTGGTGCAGATGAATCACCAACAGGAATGGTTACGGTGGCAGCATAAGGGTGGTAACGATCCTTACCGCATTCTCTTTTAGTCTGCGCACCACCTGATTCAACTTTCTTCTTGGGCTGACCACTGTCAAGGGATTTCTTCACTACAGAGCCAAAGGGATTTGTTACTTCGGATGACGGAGCCTTTCCCTGAACTTTCTCCTTGATCATCCAGCCCTCAATCCTTTCTAATCTCTCGGCCATGGCTTTCTGCCCCAAGGCAAGCCCTTGCACAACACTGAACAAATCCCTCACCATCTCTTTCAGTTCGAGGATGTCGGCGTTGGGAGGATCCATCAGTTTGGATTTGTTGCCCCTAGCAGGATATCTGAGCAAACAAGCTATGCGCACCGGTTGACACCTACAAAACAGCAAGTGGGTTAGCATGCATGAATGCAACGTCTATCCATATGAGGAAGATTCTGTCCTTTGATTCTGGTTTCATTGAGACAGATAAAATTTCACCAATAACATTCTGACATTCAGATGTCTCTCAACCAGATCCTCAATCCATAATACTCCCCATATGACTAGACGTAGGTTTGGTGCAAATGAATGCAAAATGATGCTGATGAATGAATGCAATGCACTGTGCCATCCTCCAAGTCATCTGATCATCTGTTGCTCTGCGTCACAGCCCTGGTCTCTGAACCGATCACAACCATCTGAGGGAATATGTACCCATAAATCCGACTCAAGGGTTCCGAAATAAACGGAAGACAGATACATCATCATCATCATCAAACCATCTCTGAACAGATACCCACAACCTCTAAATCGGCCCGGGGAATCCTGAAATAAACGGATCCCCACTGATAAATACCACGGACAGCACTCCGGCGTCTCGGCAATAAATGGCCATAAATCCGACTTGTAAACATGACTCTGATCCATGGAACCAATAGTCACCATCAAAGTCACCATCAATCACCAACAGGAATCATCTGTACCTGTTAAAATGATCATTCCCTCCCCACTCACGGGTGTTATCTAGGCCAGGGTAAAGTCGAGAGAAACGCAGCATAAATAACCTTTCGCAGAATATCATCATATACACACCCGAAGTATGTAACGATAATATCCCACCAGGGTCTGAACTGCTCGTGATATCAATGTTCCGCTAAGTGGCGCATACCACCCGCTTCCCATGAATCACTCTATTCCTAGGTTTCCTAGATTTCACTCATAGCCTGGGTATTGGGCCTTTTACCTCGAGTAACTCCCACCCCAAAACAGTGGAACCACCTGTACAGAGGACGGCAACATGATAGTATGATGCATGCAAATATTTATGCAAATATATACATAATCCGAATAATAAATGCAATAAATAAAGCAAAACAAGCAACCTAAACTATCCTAGGACGCTAGGAAAGACTCGCTTAGGGAAGATGGACCAGCACAGGTCTACATCTAAGCAAATCCCCAGCAGAGTCGCCAGCTGTCGCATCCTGCGAAAAACCAACCGGCGGGACTCAAATAAAAACACAACACAGAGCCGCCACTGCGCGTTATTTATCCCAAGATAGGGAAAGGAAACGCTCAGAGAAACCTGGAAAGGAAATGGTCTTGCGACCAAAGAGAAAGGGTAAGGGAGTCGGTTACGCAAGGGGAAGTTATTAGCACCCCTCACGTCCGTCGTACTCGACGGGATCCACGTTCTAAAATAAAGAAAAGGTTGCTAAACATCACACACACACACACCGAAGACAACACAGGTGGGGTTAAGGGGAAGAGAGCTCGATAGGACATCGCATCCTATGCCTACATATCTCGTCTGGAACGAGAATCAGAGCCACTGTAGTTCGGCTTACGCACGCCAAACAACACAAAACGCACAAACAGATGGCAAACATGGAGCCCGACAACCACTCGATGGAATTACGTCAGCATCCGAACCAAAACACGCACAAAACGGCAAACGTGGAGCCCGACAGCCAATCATTGGACTTACGTCGGCATCCGAACCAAACACACAGTCAGATAACAAGTAAACACACACAAAAGAAAAAAAGTTGCCCGGAGTGGTCTCGCACGACCACCTGCCTACATACCTCGTCTGGAACAAGGATCAGGGCGATGTAGTTCCCCTGAAAGGGACTGAATTACTAGCCAGAAACCAGGGGAAGACGCACTACCAGGGAGCTGGACTCGAGCCTAGTGTTGTCATGCATCGTTACCCTAAGTTCAGTTTTCTATCCTACTTGCATAAGCAAACTACTCCTATCCAGGAAAGAAGCAAGCATACAAGCATACAAAATAATTCAAGCATACATCAAATGAGAACAAGCATCTCAAACAGATATCCACATAGCACGCACTATAACCAAACAAGTGGGCTCACACAATAGGTTTGACTGCCTCAGCAAGTCATCTGTACGGGCTGTGTTTGCTCTTAACCTTGCCATTACGAGGCTAAGGTGAAGCAGATGAAAGGTGAAGTGAGGATCAGACCTCACAGCTCTTATCCCTGACCAGGGAGAGCTTCTGACAAATGAGCATGGGTCCAGAATGGGGGAACCCTTCTATACTCAGAGACTCTGACACAATGTGCACTGCACAAGATCTTGGGCTTGTGATCTCAATGCTACAACCATGTAATGGGAGCAAGGAGAAGACTCAACTGAATAGTGGGGGATAGATTGCATATCCCTACCTTCCACCAATTGCCTTATTTAAAGGACTTTTCCTGCTTGGGCACAAATGTAAACACACACAAGCATCGCCTCTTAAGGAGGACTTCAGACAATTGCCTGGCCAAGTAACAGGCCAGGTCTTCCAGACTACATGAAGTTAGGAAGTTATACCTCAATGCAAGTTGCTTAAGCAAAGCAAAGCAAAAGTTCACAAAGAACTGAGCAACTAAAAGTACCTGGAAACAGTCAAACACAGTTAGTACTCAGACAGACAAAAATAAACAGCAAGTATTAATCAGTCAGACTATACAAACTAATGCACAACAAAGGCAAGCTATGAGCTCAAGCCCAATCTTCACAACCTACAAAACAAAGTTATGTTAGTGTACAAACATCAAACAACATCAATTCAATTGACTTGGTTCAATCTCCATACACATTGCACCTTTTCATCCTGAAAAATCAATCAAATGTTAGAAACTAGACCACTAGGCCAAGCCTAGGGTCCAAAGGTGACAAAAATGTCTAAACAGCAAGGGATCTCTAACCAAAGTCAAATTAATGTCAAACAAAAGCCAACACAATTAGTCCCATGTTTATATCATCCACCATATTCATTTCATGCACCAAACAATTCAATTTAGGTTAAATGAAGCATCAAACATCCAAACAGAACTATTGCATTCAAATCCATATCAAAACAATTCCAAAAATCCTCAAATAATTTACACCTAAACAGGGCATATTCAAGGTATGGCATGTCAAATTTTAGCTCGATTGGGCAAAGGGAACCATGTCAATGAAAATCAACAAAAACAGACACAACTATATGAGCCAAATCACAACATCAACACATGCATTTACTTCAAAAATTCATAAGTCCATGAAAACAATAAAGAAATGAATGGGACTAAAAGCACCATGTTCTATCATGTGTCTATAACCAGCACACCAATATTCATATTCATTCAATACCATATGAGCATTTCACACAAGATCTACCAACCTATGTCACATGAACTTGCATAATTGACCAACAGAGATGAAAAATACCAATCAAATTGAAAATGCAATGGAAAAATCCAGAAAAATACACATAGCATCTTAACATGTTAATGAACATCCATGCAAAATTTCATTCCATTCTAACAAGTCTAGGTCATGAAAATAAATCCAGAAAGATGACCTAACTAGGTGTGACACAAATTGTCACACCTAGATAATTCATAACTCAATCACCAGGAATCCAACATTCATGAAATTTACATGTAAATAACCATCAACCAGTCTACAATTACCACAAAAAGTTTCAAGCATTTATTTGTAAGCATGAGGATTTCACAATCAAAATGGCCAAATGTATCAAAATTGCACACATGTTAATCAACCCTAGGTCAAACCTAAATTCCTCCAAGCACAACTTCCAAAAATTAGTCAACAAAATTCTACAGTGAATTAGGAAGTCAACAAAAAAATCCACATATTTTTTGGATTGTTAAAACATTTTTTATGAATTTTTTAAAGTGTTTATGAATTTTAACAATTTTTTAGAATTAAATTAATTAAATTAGTTCATTAATGGCATATCCGTAATTATGGAACGCGGGCGCGGTAAACCTCCTATTCAAATTTTCAAACAAGATTTCGGATCAAACATGCTATACTCATCGTCTTCACTCCAGAAATACCAAGAACACGCATGAACATGAAGATCCACGAATCATCACCAAAATTTGCAAGCGCATAGTCAATGGAATCGTCTAAGAACAAGGAGTCCAAATATGTCACTGATTTAACCTACAAGTTCCTAAATCTCACGGATCGATCGACTTAGGGTTTGGTTTCAAAACTTTCAATCCAGATTACTTCCTCTACAGTTCACCATTCCTAAAACTAAAAGCATCACGATGCTCTACATGAACCAGTCTACAAAACGCATATCATCACATACAAAACCATGACATTCGAAAAAATCAATTACCTGGAATGGCAGTGTCAATCTTGATGTTCTTCGCGCGTTTTTTCCACAAACAGTTGAAGTAGAAGCTCCAAGCAGTTGAATGATGTGATCAGGTTCGAACGAATCAGCTCCTAATGCATGCGATCTTGATTCACCATGAATGATGCTTCACTTGGACAGTCGTGTTTTGGTGTGCAATTGATGATGAGATCCACAAACAGATGTAGAAGAAGTTGAGTAGAGATTGACACAAAAAGAATTTCGAGAATTGATCAAGAAATGAGAAAGATCCTTGGATTTTTGGTTTTGTGTTCTTGAAGAATTCTTGAGAATTTGGAGAGTTTTTGATCTGATTTTTGATGAATTGTGATTCTGTTATGATTTAGATGTGATTAGGATTATATACTCAAGCTTAACCCATGTTTAATCACACTAATTAATCAATTGGAATGTGTTTAGCATAATTGTCATTTTCACACCAAGGGCAAAAATGTAACTTCATATGCCAGCTCATTGCCAGCTCATGGACAGCTCACACACTCTCAAAATGACATGTGTGAGCTGTTGCAACTTGGCTTATGTTGATTGGATGCATATTTCTCATTTTCACTATGTGATGGCTTATGTGTTCATTTTCAAGTCCATTTCAAAAGCCAATTTCCAAACCATGAAGCCTAGCCATGTTATGAATATTCCAACAAGTTTCAAATGCCATTTATGAAGTGTTGCAAAAATCCCCATCCAAAAATTCCAATTATTTCACAAGTTGGACAATTTTGCCCCTGGTTCATTTAACTGTCCAGTTGAAATTTGACTTTTTGCATTGACCATTTTTGAAGAAATCCAATTATGCACCATGAAAGTACATGTCAAACGGAGTTTGTGCATATAAAGAACATTCAATTTGGACAATCCATGTGGAAGTTATGCCCTCCTGATTATGGGTCATTTTTGAAATTCACCGGACCATAACTTGACAACCATACATGGGATTTTCAAGTTCTTGGACTTTTTGGAAAGGTGAAAACAAGATCTACAACTTTCATGTTGAACAAATTTTCATTTGAAGCTTCCTTGGACATTTTATTTGAGGTCAAAAACTTTCCATTTTTGGAAACTTCAATTACAAGTCACTTTCTATTTTTGGCAGTTTTTGTTCTGACTTGATTTTCTCCATTCTTAAGCTTTGAAATGTCAAATAACACTTGTTCCAACATAAAAGAAGTGTATCCAACTCATTTCCTCCTCCAAATCCATAAAATCATGCACAGTTGACTTCAGTTGACTTTTTCAACTGACAGATGAATTTGGCAATGCATAGATTAATCTGAGCTCCAATCTTCTGATGAAATGGCTCAAGGGTGAAACCCTAGCCTCAATTAACTCAATGCAATCACATAATGATCCCCATACACATCATAGACCCCATCTCCTGATCATGCCCTGATTGGCCCAATGCAACTGATTAGGGTTGACCAGTGGTCAAAACCCTAATCTCAAGAAATGTGATCCAACACTTGATGAAATCAAACCATTATGATGATGATGTATCATTTCAAACAAGATGAAGACCAATCTCCTTTGAGAACCATGAAACCCTAATTTGAACTTGCACATCCTCAGATGATCAATGACCAGTCCAATGAAACCTTAGCTTGCACTTTGACTTCCTCATCTTCTGATCAAGACTTGTGAGAATGATTTGCACAATGTAACCACATGATATGCAATATGCAATGCCTAATGACCTAAAAATGATATGCAATATGTTATGCTAGTCCCAAGAGAGGAGGGCAAATTTTGAGGTGTTACACAAGTCCACAACGACTTCATTAGAGACGCTGAGATTAGACGACAGGAGCGCCTAGCCAGAGAAGCTAAGGAGCAAGCACGCAGAGAAGCAGAAGAGAAAGCCAAACAAGAAGAACTGCAAAGGATCAATGAAGCTGAAGCCAAAGATCTAGCTGATGTCGCTGCTGCCGCTGAAGCACAAGCCAAAGTTGTCGCTGAAGCTGAAGCATGCCTAGGTGAAGAGTCTGCCACCAGGGTACAACAGGATGCTCTGACTCAGGGGGAGTCCTCCACTTTTGTCCCTCTGGTTCTAAAGACACTTGAAGATCTTCAGAAAGAACAGAAGGAAGTCCGAGCCAGATTGGATCAACTGGATTCAGTAAATGTCAACATTCAGAATCTGCTGACCCAGCTGCTCCAGAGGATGGCTCCACCTCCAAACCCTTAGGCACCTAGGACTTGTTTATGTGTTCTTTTCCTTTTGCTTGTTGCTCTGATTTTCTTGTTACTTTCTATTTTGCTTGTTTGTTTTCTGTGTTTTTGGCATCTGTACCTGCTATGTGAATATATCTATATATCTTTTTGCCCTTTCATTTCACTAAGTCTTTTTGATTCTGACAAAAAGGGGGAGAAACTAAAAACAACTCTGATGAAAATATATCTAACTCGTATCAGAAATCTGCAAACATTGTTTCTAACCTTTTTGACTTAGCAATTTGCAGGAGAGTAGCTAAAAACAGCATATCATGGAAGGTCCGGTAAGAACTTCTGAACTCCCAGACTTATCTCAGGGGGAGCTCACTTCTATCTGATCTAAAACTCTTATCTAAAACTGTTTCATCTCTGAATTAAGGTTGTTTTGTCATCATCAAAGAGGGGGAGATTGTAAGAAAAAAATTAGTTCTACAATAGAACTCTAGGATTTTGATGATAACAAAGGATGAAACCAAAAATGGCACCCTAACGAAATTTTTCTAAGTGTGCAGGACTCTGAACAGCAACAAAGGACTCTGAGCATTTTATCAGATACAAACATTAATCAGATACAAAGTGCTAGAAGATCAGACGCATCTGAGGAAGAAGTGCGCCCACGAAGTTCTGAATCTGAGCAAAGCAAGACAGTAGAAAGAACCAGAAGCTCTAACATCCACTAGTCTTAGTTCCGATGATCTAAAAGACTAGTACTCTGAGAAGCTCTGATGAAACTTCAACATAATCTCCTTCTGACGCATGACTCCGATATAACAAGACTCTGATGAAGATTCACCAAATCCAGAAAGAGTAACGGAAAGAAATTCTCAATATGCAAATGAAGTATTTTAAGAAAGAAGTTATTCAGGGAGACAAATTGGTTATGGCAAGAAACACATAAGTAATGACATTGAATGCTCATCAAAGACCAATATTTTGTCATCACTCCAACGGTCCTTCTCTCTACTATATAATGGACAGCCTACCTCATTGAGAGACACACAACAACGCACAGAAAAAGTCATTCATATTTTCTCTCAACTTTTCACGAGCTGCTGCTCATACGTGAAAACTCTTGCTCAAACTTTTTGCTGTAATACTTGCTTTCTCTTAAAAGCACTTTCTATTACAAATTTATTTTGCTAAATTGCTTTTGTTCCTCAAGTGACTCTGCGTAGTCTGTATACTTGAGAGGACTAAGAGATCATTCTCTTAGACGTTTGGTTGTATAATCTTTCAAGATTAGTGGATTAAGTCCTTTTTGAAGGCGAAATCACCTTGGAGTAGCTTTGTTTTATAAGCGAACCAGTATAAAATTCTGTGTGTTCTTACTTTTGAAAAAGCTTTTAATTTCTAAAACAATTCAAATCCCCCTTTCTTATTTTTCTCACCTTCATTATCAACTCTAAACAACCATAGCCATGATCTAATAGAACTCATCAACCAAATAAATGTAACAACAAGTCAACAATAAATATTAAATGATAACAAGAAACAATGTAAGGGAAATGGTTTCATCTATGTATCAAATGACCCAAATATGGTTGAAATAGAGGCAATCTATCAATGCCTCAAAGTATCATGAATGATCTATTGATCAACCATTAATAGGTTTGAAGTATTGAAGATTTAATCAACTCTAAACAACCATGATCATGATCTAATAGAACTCATCAACCACATAAATGTAAATGATAACAAGAAACAAAGTTTGATTAAAAATGGTGGATAAAAAGTAGTAAGAGCAAAAAAATCCCCAAAAGGGTGTAAACCCAACAAAACCCACTTGTCTCAAAGTTGACTCAAATCTCTCTCAAAACACAACCCAAGAGTAAAAACTAATTTTTAAACATAAAAAAAACCAAATTTTTTTTAAGGAGTTTGAGTCCAAAATATTACCAAGAGTGTGGTGTCAAAACTAGGTTATTGTTATGTTTGGGTTTGAGAATGAAGCAAAAAGCTTGGAAGAGGGTGGCTATGGTTGTTGTGGTAGGAAAGTGGAAAAGAACGAAGGTGTATGTTTATATGGTGATGGTGAATGACTATGTAAATGAAGGTTAGAAGTTTGCTATTGTTGTTGTTGTTGTGTGGAAATGGTGGATTTTTACATGGTGGTTGGGTGAATGACTATGTAAATGAAGGTTAGAAGTTTGCTACTGTTGTTGTTGTCCTTTGAAATGTAAGGAAGAAATGCGGAAACAAAAATGCAGTGAGAAATATAGTAAGAAAAGGTTATCGGAAGGTAAAAATAAAATAATCAAGACTCTGTGGGAATTATCATAATAACATCTTGGATGCCATGATCGAGATATTCCAACAATAGAACGATACCTCAATGATATCTAAGACTTTTTGAAAATTAGCAGAACATTGTCTTGAACAGAAAACATGATATTCTCTAGGGATCAACAGAGCAGTTTCTTACATGATATAATCGAGATATTCCAACAAGGGAATGATACCTCAATCGTATCTAAGATTCTCCGAGGATACTAGAGCAGTATCTTGAAAACAAAAATGAGATTCTTCAAATGAATGAAGCAGTATCTCAGACAAATGAGATTCTTCAGATAAATGAAGTAGTGTCTCAAATAGTAAAAATGAGATTCTTTGTATCGAGTCGAAGCAGCATCTTATATGATAGAATTAAGATATTCCAGCAGGGAAAGACACCTTAATTGAATCTAAGACTCTCCGAGGATACTTAAAGCAGTATCTCTAAAAACTCTGAAATGAGACTCTTCATATTGATGAAGCAGTATCTCAAACAGTAAAAATGAGATTCTCTGTATCGAGTCGAAGCAGCATCTTATATGATAGAATTAAGATATTACGAACAAGGGAATGATACCTTAATTGAATCTAAGACTCTCCGAGGATACTTAGAGCAGTATCTCTAAAAAATCTGAGATGAGACTCTTCATATTGATGAAGCAGTATCTCAAACAGTAAAAACGAGATTCTCTGTATCGAGTCGAAGCAGCATCTTATATGATAGAATTAAGATATTCCAGACCAAAGGAATGATGTCTTAATTGAATCTAAGACTCTCCGAGGATACTTAGAGCAGTATCTCTGAAATGAGACTCTTCATATTGATGAAGCAGTATCTCAAACAGTAAAAATGAGATTCTCTGTATCGAGTCGAAACAACATCTTATATGATAGAATTAAGATATTCCAAACAAGAGAATGATACCTTAATTGAATCTAAGACTCTCCGAGGATACTTAGAGCAGTATCTCTAAAAAATCTGAAATGAGACTCTTCATATTGATGAAGCAGTATCTCAAATAGTAAAAATGAGACTCTCTGTATCGAGTCAAAGCAGCATCTTATATGATAGAATTAAGATATTCCGAACAAGGGAATGATACCTTAATTGAATCTAAGACTCTCCGAGGATACTTAGAGCAGTATCTCTTAAAAATATGAAATGAGACTCTTCAAATTGATGAAGCAGTATCTCAAATAGAGATATAAGATTCTTCAGATGAATGAAGCAGTATCTCGAATATTCGTTTGTTGGGGGAATTTTAAGAAAAGACTCCTTTTGAGGGAGACATACTGGAAATGCTCTGCAGGGGAAAAAGCTCATAAAAGACTTTTTAGGGTAACCTCTGCTTGGGGAGCAATGATAGCAAAGAAAATGTTGGGAATGTCATTATTAATCATAAAGTTGAAAGAAAATGGCTTACTGGAAAATGATTCCACGAGCACATGCAGGGTAATAACTTTATTTGGAAATGAGAAATATCCAAGATACACATGAATGACCTTGGATCCTGATATTTTACATTTGATTTTTATATGATGTTCCACTTTAAGTGGGAATACCATGCATGGGATGATGCATGAGATGCACGCAAGTACGCAATTGTTGGGGATATTCGGCTGTGCATGTAGGAACGTGAATGATTTTTATTTTGTTGAAGTTCCCATTTTGTGTGAGTGTTATGCATGAGTATGTTGATGATTGATATGACTGTGTTTTTTTTGAATTTTCAATTTGGTAGGAAAACCATGTATGGATGATTCGTGTGATGCATGTGGGAATGCAATTGGGTAATTGGATGTTTTTATAGGGTTTAATTCTTGACTGCCAATGAGGTTGGACTTTAAATGGGAACTGCCAGATGAGGACAAAACTTGAAGGATATGTTACCAGACGAGAACTGGAGAAAATAATTGAAATGTCAGACGGGATTGAATTTGTTTTTGTTTGTCAGACAGGAACTGATTTTTAAAGTAGGCTACCAGACGAGAACTGGTGAAAATAATTGACTACCAGACGAGAACTGGTATCGAAATAAGTGACCTACCAAACGAGAACTGGTATTAAGGGATAATTTACCAGACGAGAACTGGTATTAAGAGATAATTTACCAGACGAGAACTGGTATTAAGAGATAATTTACCATACGAGAACTGGTATTAAGAGATAATTTACCAGACGAGAACTAGTATTAAGAGATAATTTACCAGACGAGAACTGGTATTAAGAGATAATTTACCAGACGAGAACTGGTATTAAGAGATAATTGTAAGACCCCAATTTTGACCCTAAGATCCCTCATGGCATCATAATATTGCATTGGCATTGCCTCAAGGATCATAAGCATCTTGGCTCCTTACCTTTGGGTGGGATCTCTTGAGAGTTTGGTTGAGATCACCAAGCATTCTTGAATTGTATATTATTGCTTTTCTCATTTTTGTTTACTAACCAAAAGCACAAAAATATGTCACTAACATCTCTTGTTTGTAGCTTGAGCAGTCACAAGATCCAAAGCTTCTAGGAGATCCTATGTGCATTGATAGGGCCAATTGAAGATGAAAACAAGCATGCCAATGGTTCCCAAAGCTCTCATCCATCAAATATGCCTCCCAAGTATCTCAATTCATCATTTTGATCAAATCAAACCAAAGGGTTTGAGGTTTGTTTCCCAAGGAAACCCTAATTCATTTGTTCATCAACTGTGCCTTGCTCATGAAGCAACCTCAACCTTTGATCAAATGAAATCAAGGGAAGTTCTTTAATTCATCATTTCATGCATATTTTAACTTATATGAGTGTCCTCAATCATCAATTCATCAAGATATGAGGTTTGGACTTGAGAAGTTGATCAGTCAATTCATCTGACTATTTTGAAATACACTGAGACCTAACTTTTTATGTGTTTGTCAAATGGAGATTACCCCAAGAGAAACAATGTTCTTAAGGACCATATGCACAAATTTAATGTTCATCAAAAATTTATTTTAAGCTTGGAAGGTCATCATCCATTCCAAAACATTATAGGTCATTTTGACTGAAACCCTAATTTTGGGTCAACTTACGAAGGACATAACTCCTTAAGTTTTCATTATTTTGAGGTGGGATCAAATGCATTGGAAAGATTAAGATGTATACTTCAAATGTTATGTTGAGAAAAATTTCAAAATCTCAAAATAAATACATATGATAATGAAAAACATTATAGGTCACTTTGGACCAAAGGCATTGAAATGTGAAAAAGTCCAACTTCAAGTGCCCATAACTTCTTCATCGAAAATCCAAATGATGCAAACTTTGATCCCAAATTGAGTGTCTTGAAAAGATATACAACTTTTATATTGAAGATTTTGTCATTTGGATCTTTCATCATTAAAACGGAAGGGCTTGAACTTTGGCCAATTTTGAAAATCTCACATGTACATGTTTTGCACCCTACTGATAACATGAAATAATATCACATTTTTGGACTCGATTTAATTAAGTTATACTATTATTTGATTTGATTTATTTCATATTATTCGATATTACTTGGTATTTCCCTTCTATTTATTTCAGGTCACACTATTTGAAGCATACGTGAAAAAGAAAGAAAAGGAGGTGCAAAAAGAGGATAAAAAGCAATCCACTAAAGCCCGGCCCACAACTACAAGGAGAGGCGCTGTGATGCTGTGACGAGCGCCACACCAGGTGTGACGAGCGTCACGCCCTCCTGCTAAGTGTTACGAGCGCCACACAAGGTGTGACGAGCGTCACGCCCTCCTGCTAAGTGTTACGAGCGCCACACAAGGTGTGACGAGCGTCACGCCCCATTCCTATATTTTTGGCTTTGACGTGTAACAGACGCACGTTCACCTGTTTCTTCGCTTGACCAGTTGACGTGTGACGAAAACCTACTGAAGGACTTTGGAAGAAACGGTCACTTGATGGAGTGGTATAAATAGGACCAATGGTGGAACCCTGCAGCTCTCTCAATTTTCCAGTTTTCGGCACCGTGCATTATTTTTACTGCTTTTTAATTTTCCAGCACTCTACTTTCCTAGCAATTTTTATTTCCTTTTCTTTTCCATTCTATTTTCAAAGCATTCAATTAATTTTCTCACAATAGTTTCTACACCGGAAACTATTGTGTAACTTTTACTGGATCTAACCTTACGTTAGATCTTAGTATTTTATTCCTTCGCCTTTATTTTACTGTCTGATCGAAGATTGTGAAGAACAAATCCAACCAGTCTGTGGTGGAGTGTTCAAGCATCGAAGCTAGGAATAATCAAGATTTCTATTAATTTTACAGGTTCTTTAATTTTATTGTTTTAATTTATATATGCTCTGTACTGCTGTTTATCTATACTGTTTGTCTGACATGGCTGTATTTAAGCATAATTATTGTTTAGGCTTGTTTGGCATGTCCGGCTAAATAAACTTAGGTATCGGTATGTAAAGTAAGCGGAATAAAGGAATCAAAACTAAGTTGGTTTAAATTTATTTAAAGATATAGTCACTCTTTTTATGGTCTCAATTTACAGGGTTAATACCAAAGTTTTTGTACGAGAGTAAAAGACATAAAGAAGTTAAAATCAATAGAACGACGGTTTGAGCTTTTAACTGGACAGTGTAAATTGGACATTAATTTTAAATCAGGGCGAAAGCAATTTTTAGAGTTAATTAAATTCTAATCATTTTCAAAAAGTATTTTTAAAGGTTAAATGTGAGGACGAGAGTTAAGCGTTTAAGTTTAATCATATAATCTAAGTCAACAGAGCGAGAGTTTGAGACGAGGGTGTTTAGATGGTTAGCATTTTCTTAAAAAGAGTTTCTATAGATTCTATTGTTTTCAAAAAGTGATTTTAGTTTTAACTAAATAGTGAGAGCGTACGTTAAGGTAAAATTATAGTCTATTCAACAGAGCGAGAGTTTGAGAAAAGATTTTTAATCAATAGTGTCTAATGAAAGGACTTATTTTAAAACTAAGAAACCAACGAAGATTTGATTCCCTAATTACGACGAACTACATACCGATATCCGCGTTATTCGATATTTAATCTAGATCTTATTTTAGTTTTACTTTTCCCCCTAATCATCAAAGTATCATCCGCCTTAGCTTTACGAAGTAACCTTAGAAAACGGTATATCGATTCATAAGTCCCTGTGGGATCGATATCTTTTATTACTACGCGATTAGACTGTGCACTTGCAGTTAATACCCCAATAGACTCATAAAGTCGCGATCAAGTTTTTGGCGCCGTTGCCGGGGATTTTTATTTAGTCGATATCGTAACTCTTCTGTTACGCTGTAGAGACAAAGGCAATTTTTTATTTTTTTTCTTGTTTTTCGTTGATTTGTATGCCACACACTCGCTCACAAGGCGAACCGTATTACTTACGAATCAACGACGTTGAACGATATCTCTGAGTCTTACGATGAATTCGGGAGTATCGTGCTGCAAACAATCTTCCTCCAATCGAAATTCCTGATCTCAAAAATCTTCTTCCTTCGCCGATACCCGAGATGGCAGAACCAGCTCGTGCTCTTCGAGATTACGCCGCTCCATCGCAAGATGAGCCGCATTCGAGTATTACTCCACCCGCAATCGAAGCAAACAACTTCGAACTTAAACCTTCGCTGTTACAGGCAGTGCAACAGAATCAATTCTCTGGAAATCCTACCGAGGATCCAAACCTTCATTTATCCGTATTTGTTCAATACGCTGATACTGTTAAAGCTAATGGTGTCACTTCAGAGGCAATTCGACTTTGTCTCTTTCCTTTCTCGTTAAGAGATAAAGCTAGAAGATGGCTTCAGTCTCTTCCTTCCAACTCAGTCACCACATGGAATGAGTTGAAGAAAGTTTTTCTTGCCCGATATTTTCCTCCAAGCAAAACAGCTATGTTAAGAGCCCAGATAAATGGATTTAAACAGAAAGATAACGAGTCTCTTATTGAAGCATGGGAAAGATACAAAGACATGATGAGACTTTGTCCACACCATGGTTTAGAGGACTGGTTAGTAATCCATACCTTCTATAATGGTCTCTTATACAACACAAGATTAACAATAGACGCCGCCGCAAGTGGTGCGCTTATGGATAAACCTTACGCTGACGCTTATCAACTTATCGAAAGCATGGCCCAAAACCATTATCAGTGGGGAAGCGACAGAATAATGGTAGAAAAACCTCAAACAAAAACTGGCATGTACGAGATAAATAGCCTTGATCATGTTAATGCAAAAGTGGATGCTCTTGCCCAGAAAATTAAAAGTTTAAATGTATCACCTCCAGCCACCGTGGTTGCCGTAACTCAAAATTGCGAAGTCTGTGGAATCCAAGGTAACACTCCTACAGATTGTCAACTCCTAACAGGAATCCAAGCAGAGCAGGTGAACTATGCTCAAGGAAATCCTTACTCGCATACCTATAACTCAGACTGGAAGAACCATCCTAATTTTTCATATAAGAGTAACAATGCCTTATACGCACCAGGACAAGCTCTCAATTAAGCCCCAGCTATACCTCCTGGATATCAAAAGTCGACCCCATCTACACCTAACAATAACGTTCCTAGGAAATCCAACTTGGAAATCATGATGGAGAACTTCATAGCTTCTCAACAGCAAACCAATAAAGATTTCTTAAACCAAAATGTACACACTAACGAACAAATTAAACAACTAGCAAGTAAAGTAGATGCCCTGGCTACCCATAACAAAATTCTGGAAACACAAATCTCACAAGTAGCTCAACAACAAGCGCCTACTGCTGCCCCAACTGGTACATTTCCTGGACAGCCCCAACCTAACCCGAAAAGCCACGCTCATGCAATTATATTAAGAAGTGGAACAGAGGTAGAAGGACCATCTGATCCAAGAATTGAAAACCAAAACTCTAAAAAGTCAACTGAGGAAGAAAATAAACCTAAGGAAAAGGAAGAGAGTAATAAGGAAACCGTAGAAAAGAAAGAACCTTATGTACCTCCACCGCCTTACAAACCACCTATCCCTTATCCTCAGAGGCTAATTAAAACCAAAGACGCGGGCCAATTTAAAAAATTTGTTGACCTACTGAAACAATTAAACGTCACCATTCCTTTCACAGAAGCTATTACACAGATGCCCTCGTATGCTAAGTTCTTAAAAGAAATTCTTTCTAATAAAAGGAAACTTGAAGATAGCGAAACCGTTACACTCACTGCTGAATGTAGCGCTATAATCCAGAATATGCCTCCTAAACTTAAAGATCCTGGTAGTTTCTCTATACCCTGTCACATAGGAAAATTTGTCATAGACAAAGCTTTATGCAATTTAGGAGCCGACATTAGTGTTATGCCCTTGTCCATATGCAAGAGACTTGAAATGCAAGAGACTATAAATGTCTGTGCAATTAGCAGATCGTTCCGTTAGATATCCCGTAGGAATTCTTGAAAACGTTCCCGTGCGCATAGGTCAATTCTACATCCCAACCGATTTTATAATTATGGACATAAGAGAAGATGAACTTACCCCCATTATATTGGGAAGACCTTTCTTAGCAACCGCCGGTGCTATCATAGACGTAAAACGAGGACGACTCACTTTCGAAGTAGGAGAAGAGAAAATTGAATTCATTCTTTCCAAATTTTTGAAAGCACCTGCAATAGAAGACACATGTTACTTCATGGATATCATCGATGAATGCAT
Organism: Lathyrus oleraceus; assembly: GCF_024323335.1. Classification (NCBI taxonomy): domain Eukaryota; kingdom Viridiplantae; phylum Streptophyta; class Magnoliopsida; order Fabales; family Fabaceae; genus Lathyrus; species Lathyrus oleraceus. The sequence goes on along the minus strand of NC_066581.1, from coordinate 5,427,952 downwards.
AAAAGAAACAGAATTAGAAAATGACGAATTAACTGACTGTCGTGTAGAAGACAGACTGAACCAATGTTTAGCAGTAACATCGGATCCTACGCAATGCCTTAAGAAACCTACCCTAGACCTGAAAACACTTCCCAAAAATCTGAGATATGAATTCCTAGACTCGGAACTTGAACGACCCGTGATAGTCAATGCAGACCTAGGAAAACTCGAAACCGAAAAACTCTTACATATCTTAAGAAAATATCCGACCGCACTAGGATACAACATCACCGATCTAAAAGGGATAAGTCCTTCTATTTGTATGCACCGCATCATGCTAGAAGAAGACTGTAAAACTTCTAGGGAACATCAGAGGAGATTAAACCCGATCCTGAGTGAGGTAGTGAAGAAGGATGTAACGAAGTTATTAGAGGCAGGTATCATATATCCTATATCCGATAGCAAATGGGTTAGTCCTGTACACGTAGTACCAAAGAAAGGAGGTATAATAGTTATCGAAAATGAAAAAGGAGAAACTATAACCAAACGAATCGAATCGGGATGGAGAATGTGCATTGATTATAGAAAGCTAAACAAATCAACCCGAAAAGATCATTTTCCTTTACCATTCATAGACCAGATGTTAGAACGATTAGCCAAACATTCTCATTTCTGCTATCTGGACGGTTACTCAGGCTTCTTTCAAATACCAATTCATCCTGATGACCAAGAAAAGACAACGTTCACATGTCCTTTTGGTACCTTCGCTTATCGACGAATGCCGTTTGGCTTGTGCAATGCTCCTGCAACCTTCCAAAGGTGCATGATGGCGATATTCGCCGATTTTCTTGAAAACATCATGGAAGTCTTTATGGATGACTTTTTCGTATGCAGGCAAAGTTTCGAAGAATGTCTTGAAAACCTAGAAAGAGTTCTAGAACGATGTGTAAAAGTAAACCTAGTACTTAATTGGGAAAAATGTCACTTTATGGTACAAGAAGGAATTGTTTTAGGACACATCATATCAAATAGAGGAATTGAAGTAGACAAATCCAAAATAGAAGTAATCGAAAACCTTCAACCTCCGAAAACTGCGAGAGAAGTACGAAGCTTCTTAGGACATGGCGGTTTTTATCGACGATTTCTCTAAAATAACTAAACCTTTAACCGGATTATTAATGAAAGATGCTGAATTCATCTTCGACAATAAATGTTTAGAAGCATTTCAAACGCTTAAAGAAGCATTGATCTCCGCGCCCATAATGCAGACTCCGAATTGGAATAAACCATTCGAAATAATGTGTGATGCAAGTGACTACGCCGTAGGCGCTGTTTTAGGACAACGAAAGGATAAAAATCTTCATGTCATATATTATGCAAGTAGAACTCTAGATGAAGCACAAATGAATTACGCCACGACCGAGAAAGAACTTCTAGCAGTAGTATTTGCACTAGATAAATTTCGTTCTTACTTGGTCGGAGCAAAAATAATCGTTTACACTGACCACGCTGCCATTAAGTACCTCCTAACAAAAAAGGACGCTAAACCTAGACTCCTAAGGTGGATCTTGTTGTTACAAGAATTTGATTTGGAAATCAAAGATAAAAAAGGAACTGAAAACGTAGTAACAGATCACCTTTCTAGACTCGAAAATCTGGAACCGGAAAGAACATCGATCAACGATGACTTCTCGTACGATAAACTTATAGCTAATTTGGAAGAAAATAGAGTTGATGAACGGGTAGAGACCACCTTGGCTGTATGCGTTACACCATGGTACGCCGACTTTGTCAATTATTTAGCCGCCGGGATGGTTCCACTTGATTTATCCTACCAACAAAAGAAACGATTCTTCCATGACATAAAATATTATTATTGGGACGACCCTTTACTTTTCAAAAGAGGCCCCGATGGTATCTTTCGTCGGTGTATACCTGAAGAAGAGATAGAAAGTATAATCCAACATTGTCATTCCGCTCCTTATGGTGGACACGCAAGTACATCCAAGACCTGCTCTAAAATCCTACAAGCCGGTCTTTATTGGCCAAACATATGGAAGGATGTGCATGCTGCTGTCAAGAAATGTGATAGATGTCAACGCACAGGAAACATATCTAGACGTGACGAGATGCCACAAAAGGGAATTTTGAAAGTAGAGATTTTCGACGTGTGGGGAATAGATTTCATGGGACCTTTTCCACCTTCTTTCGGTAACAAGTACATACTCGTAGCGGTTGACTACGTATCAAAATGGATTGAAGCTATAACTTCTCCAACAAATGACACACGAGTAGTAACTAGACTCTTTAAGAATATAATCTTTCCAAGATTTGGTGTCCCAAGAATAGTAGTCAGTGATGGTGGATCGCATTTCATATCTAAGATACTCGAAAAACTATTGTTTAAGTATGGTGTAAAACATCGAGTAGCGACACCTTACCATCCTCAAACCAGTGGACAAGTGGAAGTGTCTAACAGAGAAATTAAACAGATATTGGAAAAAACAGTCGCCACGTCGAGAAAAGACTGGTCATCAAAATTACCTAAAGCTTTATGGGCTTATCGAACTGCTTACAAAACCCCCATAGGAACAACCCCATTTAGGCTTATTTACGGAAAATCTTGCCACCTCCCGGTAGAATTAGAACATAAGGCCTATTGGGCTATTAAAATTTTAAATTTAAACTATAAGGCCGCCGGTGAAAAGCGAATCCTTGATATAAACGAATTAGAAGAACTTAGACAAGACGCATACGAAAATGCCAGAATCTACAAGGAAAGAACGAAAAAATGGCATGATAAGCGCATATCAAGGAAAACTTTCAAACAAGGCGATGTAGTCCTTTTGTTTAACTCTAGACTTAAGTTATTCCCAGGAAAACTACGCTCTAGATGGTCAGGCCCTTTCCAAGTCACTAATGTTTTCCCTAGTGGAGCAGTGGAAATTAAAGGAAAATCTATGGAAACATTTATCGTAAACGGGAAGCGTCTGAAACATTATCACTATGATGAAAACAATGAAGACTCGCAAGTCCTGAAATTAGACGTATTGTCTCCTAAATCTATAGATTAACATTTACTAGTTTTATGTCGAGCTTGCGACATTAAACAAAGCGCTTCGTGGGAGACAACCCACAAATTTTTACTATCTTTTCTTTGATTATTCTTTTGATTTTATTTAGTATTGATTCTTCATTTATTTTATTTTATAAAACTTTTCTTCTTTTCTTCTTTCGGCATCTGGCCAATCCCTGACTAAATTCTTGTTTTTTCTTTTCTTTAGTTAACACTAACCTGATGGGACAAATTGATCGTATGGGTATCAAATTCAGAGGGAGAGCTCAGAGACAAAAATTTGAAGAACTTTCTGAGAAAGAGAGATGCACCCAACCTTCTATGCTGATGAAGATGCAATGATCGTACTTGGGCTAAGAGATAGTGTCCTGTATCTGCTGAATCAAATAGGGTGGGAAACCACTCCTATTCGCAGACAATTTGTTACTTACCGAAGGCTAACTCTAGAATTCCTTAGCTCCCTGATCTATTTACCAAACCATGGAAAAGGAATAAACCGAGGTTTCATTCAATTCAGGATGTTCAATATGGAGTATCAGTTTAACATTCAAGAGTTTACTAACCTTTTAGGGTTCCCTACCTCTTTTGATACATTCACCGTGAGCCAAGAAGAGCTTTTTGAATATAGAGAGCTTGAACATTTTTGGGGAAGTTTGACGGGTAATGACGACCCTGAGGAACATGAGTTTCTCTCTAGAAACATACATAACCCGGCTTTTCGCTATTTCCACAAAATCCTAGCACACACTCTTTTTGGAAAGAGATCAAACATTACCACAGTATCACGTGATGAACTCTTCATAATATTCTGTGCTTCCCAGAACCGTCCAGTGAATGGTGCCACCTATATGTTGGCGAGTTTCGACCGCCTTATTCAAGTTGACCGTGCACCGATTCAAATAGGAGGATTGATAACCATGATTGCCAATGCTATTGGATTGCGCCAACCCATGCTTGACTCGAACCCTTTTTGTGGCATCGAGTCTATGAACATACATTTCCTTTTCAACACTTTGTTTATCAGAAATCTGGGACCTGAAGAGTTTGAATTAGTAATTAATAACCAAGTTGTTTACCTATTCACAATGCCTAGTCCGATGACTAGTGTTCATGACCGAAACAATTGGCTTTACAACCTGGATGGAATACCTTCTCCTGTTAGATCTGTTGAATCCATCCAAGACTATGAGATTTGTGACGACCAGATTCCTTATGCCGAGTCTGATCCACAGACACCAACTGGTTACCACGATGCAGCCTCTCCACCTCATCCTATTCCGTCCGCAGAATCAGCAATACCTGATCTTAGACATCATCTGCCCGGAAATGATTATAATACCGCTATTCAAGCTTTGATGTCAGAACAAGCTGCCATGAGAGAGGAGTTAAATATGATGGGACATGAAATTCTGCAATACATGAGCACTATGACAAATCATTTTCTCGAGTTGGACCGCCGTGTCAATTCCTTTGCTCCTCCGGCCAGAGATCCTGCAAGTTGCTAGAAGTTTTTAGTTAATTAGTTTTAGTTTTAGGGAATCTATAGTTTCATTTAACATTGTTTTAATCTTAGTATTTGTTTTTCCATGTTTTCTTTTACCTTCAAATGTTACATTATGTTTATTTTATGAAGCTATTGCACTATTGGTTCAATTTTATTTTATTTTGATTCATGCAGTATCTACAATTATCAATAATGATATTTACTGTATGCTACTTACATAGCCTATTAGAGAAAAATATATATACATTATGGTGTGTAGTATAGTAGCATGCATGGCAGTTCAAAAATATAACAATAGCAAAATATAATAAACATAAACAAAACAAAATAAAAACAATAAAATAATAAAAACATATTATGAAGCACCCACGTAAGTGACCGTTGCAAGCTGACTGGTGTGACGAGCATCACACAAGCCATCACGGTCGTCACGCAAGTGCATGTGACGCCCGTAACACCTTCTGTCACGAGCGTGACAACTCTAGAATAGGTGAACGTTGGTGACAGTTGGGGACACGACCGTTACCCCCCCCCCACCTTTTTATTTTCCCCATTCATTCACCTCTTTACTCCATCCCACTCACATTCCTCCATATTTATTTTTCTCTCACCCACTCCTCTTCTAACTTCCAAAAAAAATTCCTATAAATACCTACACTCCATTTCTCCCTAAACCACATCATTCCAACAAACCACTCTATACAAATACATTTGCATCCTCTTTCCTTCTTACAATCCACCTATCAATATGGCGGAAAACCAACAATTCAGAAATATCATCTTCCGATCCGAAGATGATAACTATCAACGAGAGCAATTCGATCGGTTTCAACAACGAGGTGTCATCTCTACCAGGTATCCTGATTTAAATTGTTTACAAGAGTTAGGATTACTTCAAGGTGTGCAATGGATGCTTCGGCTTGCTGATTTAACTTTTCTTTGCACACACAATCAACCTACCTACCCATCACTCACCTTAGAATTTTTAAGTTCTTATTCATACACCACTCCAACCGGTGAAGACGAGTACTTAACTGGTACCGCAACTTTCCGCATGTTCAACACCGAGTACTCACTATCCCAGGATCAGTTGAGTGCCATGCTACAGTTCCCTGTAGGAGACCAAGTCCACCCAAGAATCCCTCCGAACTCACAGTGGCCCATAAACGCCTTCGACCTCTTTAGAAAAATATCTGGTGTGGAAACCGATAATTGGGATGCACTACTTGCTTCACACATACATAACCCAACCATCCGGTATTTTATCCGCATTCTGCAAAACACCATTTTCGGTCAACCCAACAACAACAAAGTCAATTCCAAGGAATTATTCTTCCTCCACTGCGTCTTTGCAATGGATACAAAGGTAAACGCCGCTTCTTTCTTATTTCACCATATCCGCACCCTATGTGCTAGAGGCCGCCAACCTTTCGTGATTGGAGGATTAATAACCTCCATAGCACTTGGTTTGAATCTAGGGGACCGACTTCAAAATTTACAACCTCTCCCACCCCTATTTATGGATATAAGCTATTGTCGCTCCAGCCGATTAATCAAAAATAGGGTAGGCGGAAGGTATTATCTTATGGTGAATAACCAAGAAGTCCCAAGCGTTGTTCTACCCAACATTGCCCTCACAGATGTCACCAACCCCGACCGATTCATCTACGACCTTAATGCTCCCGAAGCTACCGAGCCTACACAAGGAAACCCGGCCCCGGACGAGTTTGAAGAAATGGAGCAAGGTGATCAAGGTCTTGAACAACAGTCAGCCCCGCTTAACCCTTCCGATAATGCAACTGGTCCATCCTCCCGACGTCCTCGAAGAAGAAGGCCAGCAACTAATGATGACATCATGGATGCTATTGATGCCATGCATGCGCAAAATAACGAAGTGATGCAACTGATGCGCCAGATGCAACATCAACAGGAAGCAAGGAATGCAATAACCGACCAGCGGTTCACTGATTTGCTCAACAGGTTTGATGACTTGGAAGTACGTCAACGCTCACCGGGCCCGAGAACAAGAGGACGCAGGCAAAATTGAGCATATTTATTTTATTTTCCTTTCTTTTCGCTTTTCTTTAAAACATTGGGGACAATGTTTCATTTAAGTATGGGGGGAAACTTTGTTTCCGTTATGATTATTTCTTTTCCAACATTCCTCTTTCAAGTATGTTATCTTCCCTTTCATTATTATTTCCTTTATCTAAATATAATATAATATATTTTAAGTCGAGTCCCTAGTGTAAAAATTTTGTATTATCTTTTCCCCTCAATTTTCTTGAGCCAAAAAAAAAAAAAAAAATTTTAACACTTAACACACTCAATAAGTATAAAGGTTGCTTATTTTATCAAACTTGAGTAAAATTAAGACGAAAATAATTACCGCCCCAACGCTCTAAAAACCTCAACATGTTAGATCGGGAAAAGTACCTATTATACCAATCCCTTGAACTTTTAGTTTTATAGTAACCCCAAGTAGTTTATACGAGAAGTCGGCACCATCTTAATAGCAAACTACGTGGAGAGCCGATGAATATAAGTGAATGATTCCCAAAACAAAAACAAAAATATATATATATATATATATATATATATATATATATATATATATATATATATATATATATATATATATATATATATATATATATATATATATATATATATATATATATATATATATATATATATATATATATATATAAGGAAATGCACTAATTAAGTTAGATGATCCTTACCAGATCATTTAATCCAAAGGTTGCGGACCCTACAAAAGCACGATATGAAAGATCCATTATGAGTTGGTTCAGCAGGTTTCTGGTGCTGAACTTGGTAGCGCGGACTACGGTCTGATCCCCCGCAATTTACAATGGATAAAATAACGAAGTTATCCACCATATGTACCAGAACTTCCAGCTAAAAAGGGAATCAGAATCGCTAACCGGTTACTCCACTATGTGCGTGAAAAGATAAAGGGCTTAATGTGATTTCGCTAGAATGAAAACGGGTGAAATAAGAGTAAAAGAACTAGGATAGATACAATAGCGTGACTCGAACTGGTTTGCATAAGATGGGGTTATCTGAGGTTGTAACGGTAGTTGTTGATGTCGAGATTAAGCTCAGGTTATTCCTAAAACAAGATTTACTTGCAACCTGGTACGAATTGATGTGTGTTTTGAAATTTCATCTGACTAATATTACAAATCGATTTATACATTGTATCTTGCTTGAGGACAAGCAAAAGTCTAAGTATGGGGGAGTTTGATAACATGAAATAATATCACATTTTTGGACTCGATTTAATTAAATTATACTATTATTTGATTCGATTTATTTCATATTATTCGATATTACTTGGTATTTCCCTTCTATTTATTTCAGGTCACACTATTTGAAGCATACGTGAAAAAGAAAGAAAAGGAGGTGCAAAAAGAGGATAAAAAGCAATCCACTAAAGCCCAGCCCACAACTACAAGGAGAGGCGGTGTGATGCTGTGACGAGCGCCACACAAGGTGTGACGAGCGTCACGCCCTCCTGCTAAGTGTTACGAGCGCCACACAAGGTGTGACGAGCGTCACACCCCATTCCTATATTTTTGGCTTTGACGCGTAACAAACGCACGTTCACCTATTTCTTCGCTTGACCAGTTGACGTGTGACGAAAACCTACTGAAGGACTTTGGAAGAAACGGTCACTTGATGGAGTGGTATAAATAGGACCAATGGTGGAACCCTGTAGCTCTCTCAATTTTCCAGTTTTCGGCACCGTGCATTATTTTTACTGCTTTTTAATTTTCCAGCACTCTACTTTCCTAGCAATTTTTATTTCCTTTTCTTTTCCAGTCGATTTTCAAAGCATTCAATTAACTTTCTCATAATAGTTTCTACACCGGAAACTATTGTATAACTTTTACTGGATCTAACCTTACGTTAGATCATAGTATTTTATTCCTTCGCCTTTATTTTACTGTCTGATCGAAGATTGTGAAGAACAAATCCAACCAGTCTGTGGTGGAGTGTTCAAGCATCGAAGCTAGGAATAATCAAGATTTCTATTAATTTTACAGGTTCTTTAATTTTATTGTTTTAATTTATATATGCTCTGTACTGCTGTTTATCTATACTGTTTGTCTGACATGGCTGTATTTAAGCATAATTATTGTTTAGGCTTGTTTGGCATGTCCGGCTAAATAAACTTAGGTATCGGTATGTAAAGTAAGCGGAATAAAGGAATCAAAACTAAGTTGGTTTAAATTTATTTAAAGATATAGTCACTCTTTTTATGGTCTCAATTTACAGGGTTAATACCAAAGTTTTTGTACGAGAGTAAAAGACATAAAGAAGTTAAAATCAATAGAACGACAGTTTGAGCTTTTAACTGGACAGTGTAAATTGGACATTAATTTTAAATCAGGGCGAAAGCAATTTTTAGAGTTAATTAAATTCTAATCATTTTCAAAAAGTATTTTTAAAGGTTAAATGTGAGGACGAGAGTTAAGCATTTAAGTTTAATCATATAATCTAAGTCAACAGAGCGAGAGTTTGAGACGAGGGTGTTTAGATGGTTAGCATTTTCTTAAAAAGAGTTTCTATAGATTCTATTGTTTTCAAAAAGTGATTTTAGTTTTAACTAAATAGTGAGAGCGTACGTTAAGGTAAAATCATAGTCTATTCAACAGAGCGAGAGTTTGAGAAAAGATTTTTAATCAATAGTGTCTAATGAAAGGATTTATTTTAAAACTAAGAAACCAACGAAGATTTGATTCCCTAATTACGATGAACTACATACCGATATCCGCGTTATTCGATATTTAATCTAGATCTTATTTTAGTTTTACTTTTCCCCCTAATCATCAACGTATCATCCGCCTTAGCTTTACGAAGTAACCTTAGAAAACGGTATATTGATTCATAAGTCCCTGTGGGATCGATATCTTTTATTACTACGCGATTAGACTGTGCACTTGCAGTTAATACCCTAATAGACTCATAAAGTCGCGATCACCTACACTTCATGCCCACTTTTCATCAATTTCCAAGGCTCAAATGGAGTTTTGATCAACATAAAAAATGATCCTTATGAAAAAAGATTTCCAACCATTACTCATGAGGTGGTGTTTCCATTTTGGACATGGTATTTTCGAAGGCTTGAACACATTGGTACAATTTTGGAAAATCATAAAATTTACATTGCATGAACCAATGTTACATAAGCTGCATGTCCAATTTGCTTCTATCATGCATCAGCTGCCAAATCCAAGTGGAATTGGGCCCTCCATGCGCCTATACAGGCCCATGCATGGAGGCCCTTTCCATTCATGCAAGTTTGAGATCATGCATTTCAGCATTGCCTTGCCTATAAATACAATGCCTATGAGCTTCATTTTACTAACCTGAAGGCGCCCTAAATGCTGTGCAATTGAATCCTCACCCTCACACCAAAGGAACTATCTCATTTTTTCTCTTAATTTTCAGATTTAGAATTCAGTTGCCTTGATTGTTCTCTTAGATCTAAAATTTCCTAAACCTCATCACCTTGATTCATAGTGTGTATTGCAAGCATCCATAGCAAGGAATTATGACTCTAAGCTCTGCAAATCAGAGGTTTACCTCACACTTTATCTTCTTTGAATCAGCTTGTATTGTGCTTATTTCTTGTTGTTGTTGTGTGATTTGAAGTCCTCTGCATAGAGGCAACATTATTGAGCTTCAAATTTTTGAAATTAAGCAAGTTCAGTTGAACACCATTAAAATTCCATCTCTGATTTCTCTTAATGTAGAAACCTAGAGTGGATTTGGTTGGTACAGGGGTGATGTACATCACCCCAGCTTTCGATTGGTGCCTGGATCGTAGCATATGGTTAATATTTTTTCCCTCTGCAATTTTGAACTTGGCCGGAGTTTGGCCGGAGAAGACGGTGGCGCTGGCCACCGTCTGGTCTCCAGATTGGATCTGAGCCGTCCATCTCACTTTCCAGATCAAATCCCATGCGTCCAACGTTATGACTTATTTAATGGCATGGTGCGCTTCAGTTAACCAAGGAACATGGTAGGTGCGCGTGTGTGAGCCTCATGATTTGTCAGCTCAATTAATGAGCTCAGATCAAACGGTCCACGCATTTTCCATTTTTCTAATTTCTGATTTTAATTTCTTTTATTTCTTTTAATTCCATTTCTTTTTAAAAATTCATAACTCCTTCATTATTGGTCCAAAAAATATGAGACCAATTGCATTTTTCTCCTTTTAATTTCTAATTTCTAAAAATGATTTTTAATATTTTTTATTTTATCATTTGATATTTTTTAGGAATTTTCTCTTTTCTGCTTATTTTTAATTCATTTAAAATAGTTTTTGATATCCAAAAAATATAAAAATATTTTTCCAACCTCTTTGAATGATGATAGATCTATGAAAAATATCCTTATCAATTTATTAATTGATTTGAGATTTATTTGAGATTTTAGTTCAATTAGGTTATTTTTATGCATTTTTAATTGATTTAAAATAGTTTCTGACTTCTAAAAACGCTGAAATTTTTTGTCAAACTTTGTTTGACCTTGTTGAACTTGGGATGATTCACTTGGACTTTTCAAAGTTGATTTGAAGTGAGTTTGAAATTTGACCTTTCTTTATTATTTTAATTCAAGTTTTATTTTAATATTGAAAAATACCAAAAATATTTTATATGTTTCTTGACTTCTAATCTTCATTTTGTTTCTGTTTTCTATTGTTTGACCTTGATCTTCTCTATCTTTGGTCAATGCTTGTTGATTATCTTATTCAATTTCCATTAATGTGCTTTAATATTCATCTTCTTCTTCTTCTTCTTCTTTTTCCTTTTGATCAATGAGTTAAAGATTGGTGGTTAGCATTGATACATGGAGGTTTAACCTTCCTTGATTCAAATCTAATTCATCTTGATCATGAATCAAGTGAATGACTTTGCATTAAGGATAGGTTGCTTCCTAATCATGCAAAGAACCTAAATCAATACAAGATCATTTCTCATCTTCTTTTTGGCATGGCAAGTTGTTGGAGTTTGATTCACTAATCAAAATCTCTAACTTGTGTTGTTGCCTACATTACTATTGACCGGCCTCAGATAGTTGTGACTTCTAAATAAGTCCAATTACGATTGCTTAACATAGCGCTAAATTGCCTTATGGTACACTAACTCTAACACTAACCATTAACCATTAACATTTAATTCTTGCTCTTTACATTTATCCAATTTACTATTCTTGTACATATTATTCATTTACTTTTTCCTTTGCTCATTTGAGCACATATTTATATTAATGCAATTTTCCTTTTGCTCACTTGAGCACATAATTGTGTATATATTATTGTGCTTGTGTTTTGTTTTGATTGTTGTGGACCAAAAATGCAAAAAATGGACAAATGGACTTAGTTTCTAGGATATTCCCTATGCAAAATTGGAGTAAAAAGGCCTCAATGTTGAAGATGGATTAGAAGGACCAAACTCTCTAAACTCACTCTTGTCCATTCTTGATTTGCTTCATAGAACTTTTTGATGTTGTGTGCTTGTGTGTTAGGGAATCCTATTTGAGTCAAAATGAAGAACCATTGCCATGTTCATCCAAAGTGAAAGATACAAGAGCCATTGGGGATCTTCTAAGAGCTTGCTTGATTATGTTGATTTCTTGAGCTTACACTTATCTTGCTTGCAAATTCCAAAGGATGGGAGCTACTTGGATCATCAATATGATCTCAAGAGAGGAACTCCATTTATGGTCTTGTTTCTTATCCTTCATCTCTTGTATGATTAGGACTTTAGCCATTCTTCTTCTTCTTCCCTCCACTCTAACCCAAGCCAAAACTTTTTGTGCAAATATTTAACACTTCTTTTTAAACATTAGAAACCTAAGCCTTATGCTTTTGATTTTCAAACTTCCTTTTCATAACACTTATTTTGAATTGAATCTTTAAGTCAACTTTGACCATATTTTGTAAATACTTTTCATTGGTAAATATTGAAGGAGAATGGCGATCCAAAACGCAGCGGAATTTAAAATTTCTCCTTTAATGATCCTTACAAATGGGCATGATCAGTGATAGAATCGTTACCTCTTGTGGCGATCACGAATGTTGAACGATGACAACGCCTCTACTCAGTCCACACGAACAGATTCCTTCAATCTCAGTGCTAGCTGGTACGAATGAAGGCGTTGAGTGAGAGAGGGAGAAACAAAATGCAAGAGTGACAATGCTTCTACCCAAGGGTTCTATTTATAGAAACACTTGTGTGGGCTTCAAGCTAAAAAGCCCACTTAAGTGTATTTTGGCCCATATCTTATAATATGCCCAAAATCACTTAAGCGTATGGTACCTTACCATATTTCGTGTTCCATTTAAGTGCACCGTACCTTACGGTGTTCCTTAGTTACTCTATCTCTCATCAATTCGTCCTTTGTGTGTGACCCTGTAGGTTTTCGCGACGTTGGCAATTATATTAAATCACGCATTTAACATAATAAATAGTGAGCGGTATCTAGCAACACATCACTGCTACCCAAGTCACGAAAATGTCATGTGATCTGACAAATCCTTCTGTGATAATAATTATGTGTATAATTACCCTTTTGCCCTTATGTCTATATTGAACACAAGGCATAGACCGTGTCATCCTTGTCCAGTTCAATATTGGGCTCATAGACATTTATCCTGTTACGCAGGATGGGCAAATTCTATCTAGGTCACTCATGTCCCTTAGCATGCTTTTTGGAGTACCCATCAACTGTCTTTATGGTTATCCAGTTACGGACAATGTTGGATCAGCAATAAAGTACTCGACTCTACATCTAGGGTCCATAGTGGTTTCAGGTCGAAGAGTGGTATACACCATTATCACCATGAGAATAACTTATGACACTTTGCATAACATTTTATATAGTATTCTCATAGCGGGTCAATCCAGTATAAATATTACTCTTAATATTCATACCTATGTTTGAGACTTGATAACTCCTTATCCATGATCCATGAGATGTGATCATCAGTCTATAAACATAATAGTCTTCATGCTTTAATGTTATCCCACTTCACAAGAAAGCTCGACTATAGATACTTTAAGAATAGTGTCCTTATGTTTAATGTGATCTCATGATTAAGTCATACTTGATACATTAAACGGACTAGCTATTCTAGGGACCTTATTAAACAAACATAATAAAGAAAAAGTTTTTTATTATTATTAAATAATTCGATACAAGTACCAAAAGTATTGCCTCTAGGGCTTACACCAACAATCTCCCACTAGCACTAGAGCCAATCAGGCATACCCCTAATGCCCATAGATCTAGTATCGCCATCATGCTTCTGCTGCGCAAGAGGCTTTGTCAGTGGGTCAGCAATATTGTCAAGTGTAGGTACTCTACATATTTTCACATCTCCTCTATCTATTATCTCTCGAATGAGGTGATAACGCCTAAGTATGTGTTTGGATCGTTGGTGAGATCTAGGCTTCTTAGCTTGTGCGATAGCACCATTGTTATCACAATAGAGACCAATGGGATCCACAATGCTAGGAACTATATCAAGTTCACTAATGAACTTTTTTGATCCAAACAGCTTCCTTTGTTGCACTTGAGGCAGCAATTTACTCGGCCTCGTTTGTAGAATCAGCAATTGTATCTTGCTTTGAACTTTTGCAGCTCACAGCGCCACCGTTTAAGCAAAACACATAACCAGATTGCGATCTAAAGTCATCCTTATCTGTCTGGAAGCTGGCATCGGTGTATCCAATTACATCCAACTCTTCCTGACCTCCATATATCAAGAATGAGTCCTTAGTCCTTCTCAAGTACTTAAGGATATTCTTGACAGCTACCCAATGGGCATCACCAGGATCAGATTGATACCTACTCGTTGCACTTAAAGCATACGAGACATCTGGTCGAGTACATAACATGGCATACATGATAGATCCTATTGCAGATGCATATGGAATCTTATTCATGCGATCCCTTTCTTCCTTAGTTGAAGGGGATTGTGTTTTTGATAGACACTGGCCATGTTACATAAGTATGAATCCTTTCTTGGAATCATGCATGTTAAAGCGTCTCAGCACTTTGTCTATGTACGTATTCTGACTTAGGCCAAGCAGTTTTTGTGATCTATCTCTATAGATTCTGATTCATAATATATAGGCTACTTCACCTAGGTCCTTCATAGAAAATCATTTCCCCAACCAAGCCTTTACTCGTTGCAGGGTAGGGACATCGTTTCCAATGAGTAATATGTCATCTACATATAATACCAGGAACACGATCATGCTCCCACTAACCTTCTTGTAGACACAAGGCTCATCTTCGTTCTTGATGAATCGATATTGTTTTACTGTTTCATCAAAACGAAGATTCCAGCTTCTGGAAGCTTGCTTCAATCCATAGATTGACCTTTGTAACTTAAATATCTTTTGGGCTTCTTCTAGTATGTCAAATCCTTCAGGTTGTGTCATGTACACATCCTCAAGAAGATTCCCATAAGGAAAGCAGTTTTCACATCCATCTGCCATATTTCATAAGCATGATATGCAGTGATAGCAAGTAAAATCCGAACAGATTTAAGCATTACAACTGGTGAAAAGGTTTCATCATAGTCAACCCCATGAATTTGTTTATATCCTTTTGCAACCAGTCTTGCCTTATAGGTATGTACCTTACCATCCATGTCAGACTTCTTTTTGAAGACCCACTTGCATCCTATAGGGTTAACTCCTACAGGAGGCTCTACCAAGGTCCAAACTTGGTTTGTGTACATGGAATCCATTTCAGATTTCATGGCTTCTAGCCACTTCTCAGACTCGGGACCAGTTATGGCCTCTTGGTAGGTCACAGGCTCATCTTGATCCATGAGTAACACATCACCTTGATCTGTTATGAGATATCCATATCTCTCAGGTAGGTGACGTATCCTGCTTGACCTACGCTGGTCTTGTTCTACTTGAGCAGGTTGCTTTTCCACAACCTCTTATGTTTCCTGCTCTAATTCCTCCATAGGTGTATCGATGCTTTGTGATTCTTGAATTTCTTCAAGCTCTACTATCCTCCCACTGATTCCTTTGGAAATAAAATCCTTTTCTAGGAAAACTCCAGTTCGAGCGACAAACACTTTGCCCTCTGAAGGATTGTAGAAGTAATACCCTCTTGTTTCTTTAGGATACCCCACAAATAAGCATTTGTCGTTTCACATAAACTTCGCAACCCCAAATCTTCATGTAAGACATATGTGGTTTCTTACCACTCCACATCTCATATGGTGTCTTCTCAACCTTTTTGGATGGAACACGGTTAAGTGTGTAAGCTGTTGTCAATAGTGCATGTCCCCAAAAGGAGTTTGGAAGATCGGCGTGACTCATCATGGATTGGACCATGTCTAACAGGGTTCGATTTCTTCTCTCAGATACACCATTCCATTGGGGTGTTCCAGGAGGAGTAAGTTGGGATAGGATCCCACACTCTTTCAGATGGTCATCAAACTCTAGGCTTAAATACTCACCACCTCGATCTGATCGAAGAGTTTTAATATTCTTACCTAGTTGGTTTTTGTACTTCATTCTTAAATTCCTTGAACTTTTCAAAGGACTCTGATTTGTGTTTCATTAAATACACATAACCATATCTACTGAAATCATCAGTGAATGTGATGAAGTACTGAAAACCTCCTCTGGCTGGTATGTTCAGTGGTCCACATACATCAGTATGTATGAGGGCCAAAAGATCATTAGCTCTTTCACCTTTTCCTGTGAATGGATACTTTGTCATCTTTCCAATTAAACAAGATTTGCATGTCTCATATGATTCATAATCAAAAGAGTCCAACAATCCATCTTTATGGAGTTTGGAAATGCGTTTCTCATTTATGTGGCCTAATCGACAATGCCAAAGATAAGTTGGATTTAACTCATTAGGTTTCATCCTTTTAGTATTAATGTTATAAATAGGCATTTCAAGATCAAGGACATATAGTCCATTATTCATTTGTTCAGTAGCATAGAATATATCATTCAAATAAATTGAGCAACAATTGTTCTTTATTATAAATGAAAAACCAAACTTGTCCAAACAAGAAACGGAAATGATATTCCTGCTAATTGCAGGTACATAATAACAGTTCTCTAACTGAATTATTAAACCACTAGGTAAAGTCAATACATAAGTTCCTACGGCTAAAGCAACAACCTTTGCTCCATTGCCAACTCGTAGCGGGTCAATCTAGTATAAATATTACTCTTAATATTCATACCTATGTTTGAGACTTGATAACTCCTTATCCGTGATCCATGAGATGTGATCATCAATCTATAAACATAATAGTCTTCATGCTTTAATGTTATCCCACTTCACAATAAAGCTCGACTACGAATGCTTTAAGAATATTGTCCTGTCCTTATGTTTAATGTGATCTCATGATTAAGTCATACTTGATACATTAAACGGACTAGATATTCTAGGGACTTTATTAAACAAACATAATAAATAAAAATCCTTTTATTATTAATAAATAATTCGATACAAGTACCAAAAGTATTGGCCTCTAGGGCTTACACCAACAAATATAACTTATCCAAATACCTTTTATGGTTTCAATGGCGACTTCCTTAATCAAAACTTTTTCATAACCTTTAGCTATTAGGTTTGAGTTATCCTTGAGGTAGATATAATACTCACCTATATCCTTAGTGATGGACAATGAGTCTTCCATGCTTATTATAGGGTTAACCCCTCACTAGCATGTTGAAGCTATCCTCACATGGTGGATTTGTGGTTTTAGGTTGAGTTTTCTCCCTTGGATAACAAAAGACCTTAAGGCTTTTGGACCAATCAATTCACCAACTTGTTTTGAGATTTTTACCCCGAACTACGAGGTTTTGATCCTAATCTTTTTTAAGATGGTACGTAGGCAATGGGTTTATCCATCCAAACACAAATTGTAAATAGCTTGTATATTCTCTTCTCATCTCTTCAATCATGTTTGCACAAATAATTTTTCACAAAATACCAACCTTACAACAAGTGTGAAAAGGGCTCCCTAGGAGTACCTAGGATGTTTTGGGTGCTTAAAACCTTCCCATTGTATAACCAATCCCCTTACCCCGATCTCTGACATTTTTACTAGTTTTTGATTCGATAAAACTTTTAGGTTTTTGTTCGCTTTCTAACCATTCCTTTGGATAAATAGAAGTGCGGTGGCGACTCATCTTGTATGGTTTACCTTGGATTTAGTCAATATCTCTAATGGTAACGAATACCCCGCTAAAATAATTTACCAGACGAGAACTGGTATTAAGAGATAATTTACCAGATGAAAACTAGTATTAAGAGATAATTTACCAGACGAGAACTGGTATTAAGAGATAATTTACCAGACTAGAACTGGTATTAAGAGATAATTTACCAGACGAGAACTGGTATTTGGCAAACGATTTGTCGTACAAGAACTGATTTTTGATATAGTTTGCCAGACGGGAACTGGACTTTGGAATAAGTTGCCAGACGAGAACTGGACTTTGAAATAAATTGCTAGACAGGAACTGGGCTTTGAAATAAATTTCCAGATGGGAACTGTTCTTTTTTGAAAAAGGTTTGCCAGACGGGAACTGGATTTTTGAAATAAGTTGCCAAACGAGAATTGGACTTTGAAATAAATTTCCAGGCGAGACTTGGACTTTAATAAATTGTCAAACGGGAACTGGGCTTTGAAATAAATTGCCATACGGGACTGGGCTTTAAAATAAATTGCCAAACGAGAATTGGACTTTGAAATAAATTTTCATGAGACAACTGGACTTTGTTATAAATTGCCAGGCGGGAACTGGGCTTTGAAATAATTTTCCATACGAGAACTGGACTTTGAAAAGGTTTGCCAGACGGGAACTGGACTTTTGAAATAAGTTGCCAAACGGGAACTGGGCTTTGAAATAAATTGCCATATGAGAACTGGACTTTGAAATGGTCAAGCGATGTTGGGCTTTGGTGTTGGATTTTGTGTTTCAAGGCTTTTGGATGTCAGGTTCATGTTATGGGGGGTTATGCCTGATAAATGATATGATATGCGTGGCTTTATGCTAGATCAAAACGACATGACTAATGCATGAGGATGCTTTATGCAATGATTTGCAGGTTTCCAAAATACCCCTGCGTGGGTATTGGAAGATAAGGTTCTTTGTAGAAAGGCTTCTGTCTGCCAGAGGGTTGTTTTATAGAATGATAGCATGATTCCCCGATGTAGCGGTGTATTCGTCACTTTATGATTTATTGATTAAATCAAAAGCAAAGCATACAAAGAATCGAGTCGCCACCGTACTTTTATTTATCCAAAGGAATGGCTAAAAAGCGAACAAAAGCCTAAGAAGTTTTACACATAGAAAACTAATGAAAAGATCAGAGAGTCTGGGTAAGGGGTAAATTACGCAATGGGAAGGTGTTAGGCACCCACTACGTCCTAGGTACTCCTAGGGAGCCCTTTTCACACTTGTTGTATAAAATTGTTATTTGTTATGAAATATTTATTGTGCAAACATGATTGGGATGATGAGAAAAGAATATACAATTTAATTATTTTTGTGTTCGAACGGATGAACCCGTTGCCTACGTACCTTCCATCAAAGGTAAGGATCAAAACGCCGTAGTTCGGCTAAAAGATTTCCAAAAGTTAGTGGATTCAATTTTAAACACAAGCCTTAAGGTCTTACGTTATCCACGGGAGAAAACTCAACCTTATACAATCAACAAGTCCACCATGTGAGAAAAGCTTCAACTTGCTAGTGAGGGGTTAACCCTATAATAAGCAAGGAAGACTTACAATTCAATCAACTAAGGACAAATAGGTGAGATTGACATCAACCAACTAGGATAAATCAAACCTATGGCTAGTGCATGAAAACTTAACAAGAATGGACAAAGCCACAAAATAATTGAATGGGTGAAGTTAATTGATTATGATTATTCACAAAAGGAGGGTCAAAGTATGATTAAGATTGATTCAAAATAAGTACTATGAAATGGAGTTTGAAAAAGTCAAGGACTTGGGGTCCAGGTTTTTTAATTTAAAAGCATGAAGATGTTTGCACAATATTTATCTCAAGTTTAAAAAATAATGTGTGAAAAGGTTTAGGACAAAATGGATGAATGGATGAAGATGGAATGTAAAACTTCTTAGAAGGTTCACCTCTTGAAATCATATAGAAGATGACTCAAGTGTGTCCTTTGGAATAGGCAATGAGCAATAACAAATAAAGCAAAAGAGGAAAGTCAACAAAAGCGGATATCGGATGCCAATTACTGGACTTATACCAATCTCCTAAAACAGAACTGGATATCAGAGGCCACTCTATGGACTTACACTAATCTCCTCAACAAAGAAATGAAAAGTGGATACCGGATGCCAATCTATCTGGACTTATACCAATCTCCAACAACAAAGCAAACGCTTGGATGTCAGATGCCAATCCATCTGGGCTTACTCTAACCTCCAACATATGATCATGGGAAAACAAATGCCAAATTACACGGACTTACAATTGCATCCTCACATACAACAAACAAATGCATCAAGCAAAGAGAAGATGAGTGGCCAATGAAATGGTCTTATACTCACTTCCATATCATAGGAACAATGGCCAATGAATGGTCTTACAATTGTTCTCAATGGGCAAACAACAAAGATATGTCACAAAGACAAATGAAATGATCATGCACTAATGAGCAATTAATGATGGTGAATGCATAAATCATACAAGCAAACATGAGCATATGAAGTAAGCAATCAATCAAATGGAGTCATTCAGCACACACTATAACCAAGCAATAAGGCTCATACAAAAGGGTTAGGCATTGAAGCCAACTGGAATAGGGTTACTGGTGCTCTTAACCTTGACATTGAGAGTCAAGGTGAAGCAGATGAAAGGATATGAGGGGTGTGCCTCATGCTCTTATCCTGGTCAGGGAGAGCTTCAAATGATAGAAGGTGTGGGAGTTCAGAAAGATGGAACTCTCTCCACAAGTTAGACTCGATAGATCTTGGGTTTTTACTCACTATGCATCAACACAAGTAGTGTGAGCAAGGTGAGTGACTCACAAAATAGTAGGAGATAGGTTACATATCTCTTTTGTCTACCAATTGCCTTATTCAAAGGACTTTTCCTGCTTGGGACAAAAGTAAACAAGCAAAAACATCGCCTCTTAAGGAGGACTTCAGACAGTTGCCTGGCCAAGTAACAGGCCAGGTCTTCCAGACTACATGAAGAATAAGAGATTCTACCTCAATGCAAATGCTATCAAGCAAAGCAAAGCAAGTTCTTAAAAGAACTGAGCAACTAATGGTACCTAGCTTGAAGAACAGTGATGATTTGGTGGTTCTTTGGTCGTGCAAAGTATAAACAGAAGTCTCTTGATGCTCCAGATGATGAATGGATGAGTATTGGAAGTTCAGTTGCCTTGCTTCTAGCTCCAAATTCGAGTTGCCATGGATGGTGCTTCAATAGAACAGTGGTATGAAATGGCTTTACAGTCGTGATTTGATGCTTGCAAAAGCTTCAGAAAGGTTTGTGAATGAAGAACCAATGCCCAGAACACGAATCCTTTGGCAATTTTCAGCCAAAATTCCAAGTGAAGAATGAGAGTGTTTTGAGAGAAAATGAAGTTTGATCTGATTTGGTGAATAGTGGCTAGGGTTTTCTATCAGAAAAGTGAAATATATACTCTGTTTAATGAAGCATAAGCTTTGGTTAGTGGAATGGTAATGGGATTTTGCTAAAATGAAGTGTTTTTGCTAATTAGTGAAATTCACTCAAATGACAAGGGCATGGCACTACAGTGCGAAATATGGGCCTAAACCACATCCAAAACATGATTTCTGAACACTTGTAATTGGTAAAATGCATTGGAAGTGGTTAATTTGAAAGTTCATTTTTCACCTCCCTCATTTTAAATTCAAGCCACCTGAAAAAGGCCATTTTGCTTGGATGATTTTTGGTGAATTGTGATGAAGTATTTGGATAGAGCACATCAAATATGACTTGTAGCAAAAAACCTCACTCAATTTGGCCAAATGGTTTGAAAAATATGCCACTTTGAAGTTCAAACATTTTTGAGAATGATTTGATCATAACTTGCCAACCACACATGAGAAATGAGTGTTCTTGGACTTTTTGGAAATGGGAGAACAGGATCTTCAACTTTCATGTTGGACAAAAATTCATTTGAAGCTTGTATGATGATGTAATTTTGAGGAGAAGAACTTTCCATTTTTGGCAAATTCCAATTACAGGTCAACTTTCTATTTTTGGAAATTTATCATCTGACTTCAAATTCTTCACTGTGGGTGTTTGACATGTTATATGAGGCTTACATGGACATGAATGAGACCTCTCAAACCAATTCCCACCATCAAATCACTGATTAAATGCACAGTTGACCACAGTTGACTTCTGTTGACTTTGCTAGGGTTTTGGTTGACTGAACCATGTTCTGATGAATTCCAAGCCCCTACCACTTGATATCTTGATTCAAAATGATGTCATAACTCATATGAACTCTTGATGAATGATTATGGTGCCTAAATTCTTCAAGAATGGCCACCATCTATTGCTCAATGACTGGTTTAACTGATTTGACCTAGCTGGCTTCATCTGCAAGTAGCATGGTTAGATGACAACATTTTTGTACTTTTGGTTAATAGACAGATGGAAAGCAATGATACACAAATGCAAAACATGCTTGGTGATCAAGAACCACACTCACAAGATGACCCACCCACTAGGAGGGGAGCAAAGGTGTACAAAGATCCTTGAGGCAATGATATGGTATGATATGATGCCATGAGGGATCTTAGGGACAAAATTGGGGTCTTACAGATGCCCCTATTTAAGGTCATTCTAGCCGGAGAAGTGAAGTTTAGAAATCTTCATCTCGACGCGGTAGAATGGGCTTAAATAACAGTAATGAGACAAATTTTGGTCCCTAAGAGACCTCATGATGCAGATGTGTGCATGCAAAAGACACAAACTCTGTGGGGAATATGATTCACACAGAAGAAAAGACGATCCGTCGGAGTAATACACTCACCAGGAACAGAGACTCTAACAAGACTCTTGTTGGGGATA
The DNA here is from genome assembly GCF_024323335.1 of Lathyrus oleraceus. Classification (NCBI taxonomy): domain Eukaryota; kingdom Viridiplantae; phylum Streptophyta; class Magnoliopsida; order Fabales; family Fabaceae; genus Lathyrus; species Lathyrus oleraceus. The sequence continues at coordinate 5,405,259 of NC_066581.1, read as the reverse complement.
GTAAAAGAAAAAAGAATGCGTGAGCAGGGCACGACTTCAAGTTGGGGAAAAACAAAACTGACACAGCGTGAACAAGACACGACTCTGATTAGGATAATAGAGATCCGACTGGAGACCTCACTGGGGAGTGAAGGACTCACACTGGGGAAAAGAAAATTCCAAAGGAAGACATCCATTGGAGAGACACAAGCTGACTCCTGGGAAGAAGCAATAGGAAACTCCACTGAGGAAGCACCAAAGAATGAGATGTTACCGGTATAAGGGTAACAAATTCAGGAAGAATGAATATCTAAGACCGGTATAAGGGTGAGAGATATCAATCAACCAAACATCTGAGAAAGACCTGGAAAAGGTACATAAACTCAGGAAAATCTGACTCCACAAGGGACCAAAGTCATAATAGGGAGTAGAAAGGAAGGAACACCAGGGATACCGAGGTATATAATAGGTGGCCAACCAAAGCGTGAATTGGTATATATGCCAAAACACTCATCATCCGAAAGGAGGGCTTGAAAAAGCAAATCGACTTACAGGATGGACATTCGAATCCACAACGGGAAAACGAACCTTACTCAACTGGGGACACAAACCCAAAGAGTGCATGAGATATAATATCCATTACCGGCAGACCGTGGATAAGAAAACTCGCATGAGATATATTATCTATTACCGTCAGAACGTAGATAATAAACTCGCATGGTAAGAAACACCAGAGATACCGAAGCATATAATAGGTGATCTACCGAACACGTGAGTTGGTATATATGCCAAAACACTCATCATCCAAAACACAAACTGGTCAAAGGATGGCTATTCGATTCTACAAGGAATACGAATCTTGCTCAGCTGGGGAAAATCAACAAAGGATTCCAACTAAAGAGCGCATGAGACATATTATTCATTACCGGCAGACCGTGAATAATATACTCGAAAGGAAAAGACACCAGAGATACCGAAGTATATAATAGGTGACTAACCAAAAAGAGAGACAATCGATACCAAGCATCCGGGTAAACGAAAGACAACTCAAAGGGATAAATTGCAAGCATCCGACAATTATCCAACACAACAAAAATTCGATTCCGCAAAAGGGAAATAACGAAACTTACTCGACCAGGGAAACACAAAAGGCTTCGACTGAAGAGTGCATGAGATATATTATTCATTACCGGCAGACCGTGAATAACATACTCGCATGGAAGATTATCCACAACCGGTATAAGGGTTAATAAAGGATAAATCGACCGAAAAGAAAGGTATCGGGATACCAAACTAGGTATATAATGATGACCAATCAAAAGGAGCAACAGACATTACCAACAAGAGGGTAAATGAAAGGCGATCTGCTGAGGATTCACTGGTGAGAATCAATGATCCGGGGATGAATTGCATAAACAGCAATTATCCACAACGACAAGCTGGGGATATATTGATGACAATCAACTATCCGGGGAACGCAATCACTGACAAACGATGAAGGGACCCGCTGGGGATAAATTGCAAGCATCCGACAATTATCCAACTGTACCACAAGGCACAAACTCCGCTGGGGAGAAACATCAACACTTGGGATTTTACATCTACCGAATACGGGGTAGAAGACCACAAACTCAACTGGGGATAGAAATCACCACAGGGAGACACCAACTATGTTAGGGATAAAACCACAACAACAGAAATCCACTTACAATCAGGACGAACCACAAAGGTTACTCTGTTAGGGGAAAAGAGATAGGACTTACAATTATCGAATACGAGGTAATAGCCATACTCTGGTGGGGATAACCATGAATTAGGGTTTACATCTACCGAATACGGGTAGAAGACCAACAACTCTGCGTGGGGATAGAACAAATCACAAATCCGCACGGGAAACCAAAATAGGGCTCATAACAAACCACCAACTGCTGGAGAGCAGGAAAAAAAGGATTTACAACTACCGATTGCTAGGTAGAAAATCAAAACTCTTGCCGCGGAATAAAGGTATATAACCACCAATTCCATCAAAAGGGAAAGGAAAATAGGACTTACAACTACCGGTATGAGGGTAGAGGCCCTAAAAACTCCGCTGGGGAACAACCCACTGGGAAGCAAAAGACAGTTTGACAAATAGCCAATTCGGGAATAATCCGAAAAGACAGACTGAATCAAGACACGTCCTAATGAGAATGTAACTCAAATAGGAAAGTCCATCCCAATATATATGTTGGGAGGAAACGGAAGAAACCGTCATCCACGAGGATATATCTCAGTGGGGAACTGCAGAAGGAAAGACAAAAGACACTTTCTGCTTATGGGGCTGACTCTATATGGAGAGATTTAACACCCGACATCTGCTAGGGGAGATCTATTGGGGATCTGCACCACCATAGCAAGGAACAATCAACAAGAGATATATGGCGAGAAATGCAACATGAATATCTGAATGTTTATGAATATGCATGAATATGCATGATTTATGTTTGATGAATGCTGACAAAACAGACATATCTAACACAAACAGGTCCAGGAATCAAACGCCCGGTATTATACTTCCAGGGGGAGAACCAACTGGAGAGTCAATCTGCGGAGATCTATATGCCATAAAGCATAGATCTGCAGGTACTGCTGGAGAAGCAGAGGATCAGAGATATCAGGAAACACCAAATCTCTGAGTGATGGATCAGCAAACAACCCAACCAGGGTACAGAAAGTCACAACGGGCAAAACAGCCACCAAGACGAATCTGTTGGGGAACAAGAGAAAATCTCGAAGATCCGCAGGGGATCTCAGCATCAACTGAGAAACAAAAAGCTTCGCAACTCCAAACAACTCCGGGGAACAACCCACTGAAGGAGAATAACATCATCCAAGTAGAATCCAACTGCATAAGCAAATCTACTGGGGAAAACTGCTGCTGGAGAAAACTGAGTCTTCAACAACACTCTGCTTGCAACTATGCTGGGGAACAACCCCATCACAAGATCGGGAGAAAGAAGATACAACCAAACCAGGAATATGAACCAAATGTCTTACCTGTTGGAGATCATGCCACCCTTGGGAGAGCACTGAGATATCTTTGAGTATCCTTTCGACATTGTGAATATTCACTTTGTTTAAAAACAGCAAATTTTGAAAAATTTGATTTGTTTAAAAACAATGATATTTTATCAATTAAAACATGCAAAACATTTGTTGAATTGAAACAAATAAGAGTGCAAATAATTGGATAAAAAGCTCAAATTGATTTGATGGAATGGTAGCCTGCAAATGGCAAGACTCCATAGATCTGTACAAATTTGAAATCAGTGATATATATTGGAAGAGGGCTACATTGAACATAATGATCCTTTCTCTACCAATTTGAATCTCGATGTATTCGAAGCTTCAGTTTGACGACGAATCGAGAATCCTCTGACGAAATGACGGCTGGTGAAACAGAAAGTCTTGTCAGGATGCAGTTACTTGCCAAATCCCTAATTTTTGCCTAGATTGCCCCAGGGTGAGGTACTCAATCTAGCGGGCTGCAAATATTCTTTTTTTTTCAAGTCTCTAATTTTTGCCTGGATTACCCTTGCAGGTTCTCCACCGAGACGCTCATTTTTGCCTAAGCCGCCCTTTCGGGTTTTCAACTTAGCGAGCTATTCTGTTTTTTTATTTGCATATACTTTTTTTTCTAGGCAAAGTATTTCTTGAGTGCATCTGAATTCACAGGACGAGTGAAATCCTTCCCATCCATTGTTGTAAGCATCAAAGCACCGCCTGAAAAGGCTCTCTTAACAACATATGGACCCTCGTAGTTTGGAGTCCACTTGCCCCTAGAATCGGGTGCGAAAGACAAAACTTTCTTGAGCACGAGGTCACCTTCTCGGAACACACGAGGCTTGACCTTCTTATCGAATGCTTTCTTCATTCTCTGCTGATATAACTGACCATGGCACATGGCAGTTAACCGCTTCTCTTTAATCAAATTCAATTGGTCATAACGACTCTGCATCCATTCAGCATCAGTCAACTTGGCTTCCATCAAGACTCTCATTGATGGGATCTCCACCTCTACTGGGAGAACAGCCTCCATGCCGTAAACAAGAGAGAAAGGGGTTGCCCCTGTTGAAGTGCGTACAGACGTACGATATCCATGCAAAGCAAATGGCAGCATCTCATGCCAATCTTTGTACGTGACAGTCATCTTCTGGATAATCTTCTTGATATTCTTATTAGCAGCTTCAACGGCCCCATTCATCTTAGGTCTGTAGGGAGAGGAATTATGGTGTGCAATCTTGAATTCAGCGCACAACTCATCCATCATCTTGTTATTCAGATTAGATCCATTATCAGTAATGATCCTCTCTGGCACACCATATCGGCAAATCAGCTGGTTTTTGATAAACTTCATAACTACCTGCCTGGTTACATTCGCGTACGAAGCGGCTTCAACCCATTTGGTGAAGTAATCAATTGCTACGAGAATAAACCGGTGTCCGTTGGACGCTTTCGGCTCAATCATGCCGATCATGTCGATTCCCCACATAGAGAAAGGCCATGGTGACGAAATCACATTCAGAAGTGTCGGAGGAATATGAATCTTATCCGCATAAATTTGACACTTGTGACATTTCTTCACATACTTGCAACAGTCAGACTCCATTGTCAGCCAATAGTAGCCTGCTCTCAACATCTTCTTAGCCATGGCATGTCCATTGGAGTGAGTACCAAATGAACCCTCATGGACCTCAGTCATCAATAGGTTTGCTTCGTGTCTATCCACGCATCTGAGCAAAACCATATCAAAATTTCTCTTATACAGCACTTCTCCACTGAGGTAGAAACTGCCTGACAACCTTCTCAAAGTTTTCCTATCTTTCACAGATGCCCCAGGCGGGTAGACCTGGTTCTGGAGGAAATTCTTGATATCAAAATACCAAGGCTTGTCATCTTTCACTTCTTCGATTGCAAATATGTGAGCTGGTCTGTCCAAGCGCATCACAGTAATATTGGGGACATCATTCCACCATCTGACCACAATCATGGAAGCAAGCGTAGCAAGAGCATCTGCCATCCGATTATCCTCTCGAGGAATGTGATAAAATTCAACTTCTGTGAAGAATGTTGAAATTCTCCTTGCGTAATCCCTATATGGGATGAGACCAGGCTGATTCGTCTCCCATTCACCCTTGATCTGATTAACAACCAAGGCCGAATCACCATAAACATCAAGATGTTTGATTCTCAAATCAATACATTCTTCAAGTCCCATAATACAGGCTTCATACTCCGCCATATTATTCGTGCATTTGAAAGTTAGCCTTGCTGTAAACGGAATGTGTGAACCTTGAGGAGTAATGATCACTGCCCCAATTCCATTTCCATATTGATTAACAGCGCCATCAAACACCATCGTCCACCTGGAACCAGGTTCCGGACCTTCATCAAGTGTAGGCTCATCGCAATCTTTCATCTTCAAATACAGAATTTCCTCATCAGGGAAGTCATACTGAACAGACTGATGATCTTCAATCTGCTGGTGCGCTAAATGGTCAGCCAAGATACTACCTTTGATAGCTTTTTGAGCTCGATACTCAATACCATACTCGGACAACAACATCTGCCAACGGGCAATCCTCCCAGTTAAAGCAGGCTTCTCAAAGATATACTTAATTGGATCCATTCTGGATATCAACCAAGTTGTATGATTTATCATGTACTGGCGCAAACGCTTAGCAGCCCAAGCCAAAGCACAGCACGTCTTCTCAAGCATAGAGTACCGAGACTCACAATCAGTAAACTTCTTACTGAGGTAGTATATATCAAACTCCTTCTTCCCTGATTCATCTTGTTGACCGAGTACACAACCCATCGAGTCTTCAAGGACTGTCAAATACATAATCAGAGGTCTTCCTTCCACAGGCGGAGACAATATCGAAGGTTCAGACAGATATTCTTTGATACTGTCGAAAGCTTTCTGGCAATCCTCGGTCCAATCATGAGACTGATCTTTCCGGAGGAGCTTGAATATCGGCGCACATGTGGCAGTCATGTGGGATATAAATCTGGAAATGTAATTCAAGCGGCCAAGAAAACCTCGGACTTGCTTCTCAGTTTTGGGTGCAGGCATCTCTTGTATTGCTTTGACCTTTGCAGGATCAACCTCAATACCTCTTTCACTTACCACAAAACCCAACAATTTGCCAGAACGGACTCTAAATGTACATTTGTTCGGATTCAGGCGAAGTTTAAACTTCCTCAAACGCTGAAAAAGCTTCAACAAATGCTCAATATGCTCAACTTCCGTTCGGGACTTAGCAATCATGTCATCAACATAGACTTCTATCTCCTTGTGCATCATATCATGAAACAAGGTAGTCATAGCTCGTTGATACGTGGCTCCGGCGTTCTTCAAACCGAAGGGCATCACTCGATAATAGAATGTTCCCCAAGGTGTGATGAATGTTGTCTTCTCCATATCCTCTGGTGCCATCTTGATTTGATTATATCCGGAAAATCCGTCCATAAAGGAAAAGACTTTGAATTTAGCCGTATTGTCTACCAACATATCAATGTGTGGTAGAGGAAAATCGTCTTTCGGACTAGCCTTATTCAGATCTCTATAATCAACGCACATACGGACTTTTCCATCCTTCTTAGGAACAGGCACAATATTGGCCACCCATTGAGGATATGTAGAAGTCACCAGAAACCCCGCATCAATTTGCTTCTGAACTTCCTCTTTGATCTTCACTGCCATATCTGGATGAGTTCTTCTGAGCTTCTGCTTCACAGGCACGCACTCAGGCTTCAAAGGCAGGAAATGTTGCACAATATCTGTATCCAAACCCGGCATATCTTCATATGACCACGCAAAGGTATCTGAATATTCTCGTAGCAAACTAATCAAATCTTCCTTGACAGACCCTTCAAGAAGTGCCCCAATCTTCACCAGACGAACACAATCCTCAGACCCCAAGTTGACTGTTTCCAAATCTTCGAGATGCGGCTGAATGACCTTCTCTTCGTGCTCAAGGAGACGGGTAATCTCATCAGGAATCCCCTCAACGTCATCTTCCTCGGCCTCAAATACAGGGAATTCAAAATTGGGAGATGGCGTTGGATCATTATGTTCAATGGGTTTTAGGATCAACCTGCATAATGATTTTGGTTAATGAAAAACTTTTAGCATTTTAAACAAGCAAACCATTATGCAGATGAAAAAGATTTCTTTTATTCTTGTTTTTATGGGTTTTTTGTGATCACTGATTTCATGCAAAAAGCAAAAAGTGAAAACAAAAGAAAAACAAATGTTAAACAATGCATTAATTGAATGAAAACATCATTGTATATATGCTTTGCCAACAATGTCATCACTTCTCCTTTTGGCATGGGAGAAGGGTTTTAAACAAAGTGAACAATTACTCTGATCTATGGATGACTGTAGGAACATCTACAGCGACCCAATTGTGGCAGACACCACCAGGAATAACGAAGTTGTTCACGTCCTCTGCATCCTCTTCCAAGATAGCAGCAGCTTCCTCCTCAGGTTGATCACCATGAATGAATCCTCCACTTGTGAACAAACCTTGCTCATTACATGCCCCAGAACAGTAGCCAATGCCAGCCCGGGATCTATTGTCTTCAAGTTCAATCACCTTCCCTAATCCAGCAACTGCACCACATTCAATGGCCAGCTTCGCATCTTTGTAGGAAGAGAATGAAGGAGACTTCTTCTCGATTGGTTCATCAATAGATAAAGCTTGGAATGGCGTTCCAACTTCATCCTCAGCGTCAATGTACGAGAAAGAAGACAGATGGATAACCAGGAGAGCCTTTTCTCCCCCTACTACAACCAGTTTCTTATTTTTCACAAATTTCAATTTCTGATGTAGGGTGGATGTCACGGCGCCAGCCTCGTGAATCCATGGTCTGCCTAAGAGACAGCTATAAGATGGGTGGATATCCATTACCTGGAAGGTAACCTGGAAATCACTTGGTCCAATTTTGATTGGGAGATCAACTTCCCCAATCACGGTCTTGCGCGACCCATCGAATGCTTTCACAACAACCCCACTCTGCCTCATAGGAGGACCTTGATATGACAATCTGGAGAGTGTGGTTTTTGGCAATACATTTAGAGAAGATCCAGTGTCCACCAGCACATTGGACATTGCATCAGATTTGCAATTCATGGAGATATGTAAAGCCATGTTGTGGTCTCTTCCCTCCTCAGGGAGATCAGCGTCACAAAAGCTCAAAGTGTTGCAAGCGGTGACGTTTGCAACAATACTATCAAATTGCTCGATGGTGACGTCGTGATCAACATACGCCAGATCCAAGACTTTCTGCAGAGCCTCCCTATGGGGTTCTGAATTCAGCAGCAGAGAAAGAATGGAAATCTTGGATGGCGTTTATAGAAGCTGGTCTACAACATTGTACTCACTCTTTCTGATGAGCCTCAGCATCTCATCAGATTCTTCATCTACAATGCCACTCGGGCCAACTGAAGAAACGGGAGTTTTTTGTACAGAGGAGGATGGTTTGGCAACATCACGTGCCTGATTCTGAACATTCACAGCGGTCCCAACCGGACTCTCAACCGTATCAGAAGCAACAGCCTTAGGAGGCGCAAAAAACACACGACCACTTCGGGTCAACCCACTTACATCAGCGACATTGGTCACGGAAGTTGAAGGTAAAGGCACTTCTACCCCATCTTGCACGGCAACAGGGTTATATCTGAATGGAACGGCCTTATCAGATGAATAGGGCATAGGGCCGGCAGGTTTAATGACCAATGAAGGAGAAACCTTCGGCTTGCTGCTATCAAAGCGGATAACAACAGGCTCAGGCAACTTGAATACTGGAGATATGACATTAATCTCAGGCTCGTCTTTGTCAACATTGCGATTCTGCAGAATCTCAATGGTACCCTCATTCAACAGCTTTTGGAGTTCTCGGCGTACTTGATCACAACCCAAGCGGTTAACCGAGCAGACGCGGCACTTGTCGTGGTTATGCTCTAAGTAGCTGTACTGACACAACAAACGGTGTAATTCAACCAACGACTGCCTAATGTGGCTTATATATCTGACCTTGTACTTCCCAAGGCATTCCTGAACCATATTAACTGACTTCCCATGCGCAGACAATGGGTTCTTGGTGACATTCGGACCTGAATCTTCAAAACTCAAGATTCCACATCTCATAAGGTCTTGAACCTTAGTCTTGAGTGGGAAGCAATTCTCGATGTTGTGACCCGGAGCACCGGAATGGTAAGCACAATGTTGATCTGGTTTGTACCACCATTGTGGATTTGCAGGAATGGCAGGGGGATCCCTGGGAGAAACCAATTTCCTTTCCAACAAGGAAGGATAAAGCTCTGCATATGTCATAGGAATTGGATCGAAGCTGATCTTCTTCCTGTCATAATTCACGTTAGCTTGATTGGTTGTACTTCCACGAGGCTGGTAAGCCTGTTGCTGTGGACGGTGTTGTTGCTGATACTGAGGTTGTTGATATTGTTGTTGATGCTGATATTGCTGATGCTGCTGAGCATTGTCTTTAAAGACAGGTGCTATATGAGCCACCTGGTGCTGATGACCGGCACGACGTGCAGGCTTCCTCTGAGCAGAGGGTCTTCTGTGCTTGGGATGGGATTGCACAACATGTGCTTCCCCTTCGTTCCTCTTAAACGCTCCATATCGTTTAGAGGAAGAGCTTTCATCCTTCGCCAATCGTCCTTCACGGACACCTTCTTCAAGACGCATCCCCATGTTCACCATCTCGGTGAAATCAGAGGGAGCGCTTGCTACCATCCGCTCATAATAAAATGAGCCAAGAGTCTTCAAAAAGATCTTGGTCATTTCCTTCTCCTCAAGCGGTGGAGTGATCTGAGCTGCCAGCTCTCGCCATCTCTGGGCGTACTCCTTCAACGTTTCCTTGTCCTTCTGCGACATGGACTTGAGTTGATCTCGGTCAGGCGCCATATCGACGTTGTATTTATATTGCTTGACGAAAGCTTCGCCAAGGTCGTTGAAGGATCTGATGTTGGCACTGTCCAAGCTCATGTACCATCTGAGCGCGGCACCAGACAGACTATCTTGGAAATAATGAATCAGAAGCTGATCATTATCAGTCTGGGTAGACATCTTCCTGGCGTACATGACCAGGTGAGCGAGTGGACAGGTGTTCCCTTTGTACTTTTCAAAGTCAGGTACTTTGAACTTAATCGGTATCTTCACACCGGGAACAAGGCACAACTCGGCAGCAGACTTGCCGAATAAATCTTTGCCTCGAAGAGTCTTCAATTCCTTTCTCAGCTCAAGGAACTGGTCGTTCATGGCGTCCATCTTTTCATAAACGTCCGGGCCCTCAGATGGCTCGGAGTGATAGATGGTGTCGTCTACCCTTGGCATGGTATGCACGACGGGAGGAGCGGGAACAGGGACCGGGCTAGATGTCAGCATATGAGCAAATGTTGGCGCAGGCAGATCAGGCATAAAACCTGGAGGCATTCCCCAAGGGAACCCGGCTGGCATAGCATTAGGCACCGGAGCACTGGCTGGCACAGTCGAAGTGGAGACTTCTGAAATAACCGTCCTCTGGGGAGGAGTTGCAGGAGGTGGAGAAGGTTGATTTTGAGCAGCGAGGAGTTGCTCCATCAAAGCGCCAAGTCTGGCGACCTCTTCCTTCAATTCTCTGTTCTCTTGTTCTAGCTTCTCCATGACTCTTGCAGAATTGACTCGAGTATAATACCGGTGAGTCAGCTTGTCTTCAAAATAAATGAAGGACAAAGAGTTAGGACAAGAAGACCAGAAACAAAGGGTACCTGCTTATGCAAAAATGATGCATGAAATGCTTGTGCAGATGCTTTGTTTATTTTCAAGGAACCCTTAGGGTATTATTTGCAATATTTTGAATAGTTAAAGCATTTTAATTTCTCGCGGAAAATATTTCATTCAATATATTGAGACAAAGAAGTACAACATTTTTGATTATTACAAAGAGAAAAGGGAAATAAACATCCTATGGATCCCTAGAAGCTCGGGATGCTGGAAGACGAGAAGTACACAGCTTCTTGATCTCTCTCTCATAGGCCGATTCCATATCTGCTTTCTCCTTTGCAAGTCGATCATACCTCCTCTTCCAGAATTTGGAAGACTGAGGAAGCAGAGAGGTCCAAGTGTCGTTCAGATCGTCGATCACTCGATGCTCGAGGAACTCAATCATAGCGTCCTTCTCCTTAAGCTGCTGAAGCAATTCTTCTCTTTCACGGATCCAAGCACGTGAAAGGTCTTCTTCTCTCAACTCCTCTACACGTTGGGTAGGGAGGGTTGAAGGCCCAGCCACATCCAACGGTGTAGGTCTCGGATGATCGTATGGCATCAAGTACACGGCAGCTCTCTGTCTGACCCAAGAGGTATATGGCTCCAAAGCAATGCAGTTCTTTGGACCCAACTCGTTCCTACTCTTCTTGTGAATACTGCGCCAAGCACGGACAAATCTGGCTTTCAGGCCTTGGGGATCTTTACCCTCCTGAAAGAACACACCTTCTAACAGAATGTTATGAGGTTTATCCTTTAGGGGGAACCCAAGCTGACGTCGTGCGAGAATGGGATTGTAGCTGATCCCACCACATGTGCCAAGAAGAGGCACATTAGGGAATTCACCACAATAATCAATGATCTGGACGGTATCATACACGCGATCATACCAAGAGATATCATCATTGGTGAGAGACATAAGTCTCTGAGACCACCGTAGACATCCCTTGTTCTCCTTGAAAGCAACTGTCTGCGGCAAGTGCGAAATAAACCACTTGTAGAGCAGGGGTAAACAGCAGACAATAACTCCTCCACCCTTTGCGTTCCTCAGATGCAAAGAGACATAGGCATCGCCCAACAAAGTCGGAACGGGATTAAGAACTGAGAAGCAGTGATACAGAGGATCATAAAATTGTGCCAAAGTACTCATCAACCCTTCGTCAACCTGAGTAGTCAACAGAGGCAGAAGCTTCCCATAACGAGCTTTGAAACCCAAGGGATCTAATACATAGGATGTCAGATTCCTTAACTCTTTTACATCGGGCTGTCGAAAGCTGTACTTCTTTGTATGCCTTTTTGGTCTTCCCATGTTTGAAAATTTTGCAAATAAACCCTTTAAGTTCCTTGAAAATTTTCTGATTTTTCTGATGACATGAATGCAGATGAATGCATGAATGTATGAATGCAGCAATCACACTCAAGGATCAAGCAAAACACACCAGACAAAGGTCATGGGAAAGCTCATAGTATCCTTAATATCAATCATCCATTTTGGTGGATTATGGTTTTCACCTTATCAACACCCAAGCTCCATTGATATTAACAATACATGAACCGGCTCAATCATCCTTAATATCAATCATCCGTTTTGGTGGATTATGATTTTCACCTTATCAACACCCAAGTTCCATTGATATTAAGGATGTCTGAACGACTCAACCATGAATCACGGGTTTGTTGAGAGTCACGAGCATGGAGTCTCGGTTAAGAACCACCCAAAGGGAGTGTACTAGGGTTTAAACCTGCCGAACATGTTCTACAAGAGGTTCCCATAGTCATCATCCCATCTTTCGAATATTATCGGAGGAACGAATACTCGTATTCCAAAAATATTCTCAAGAGAGACTCTTATGAGTGTAGTATCGCGTAACAATCGCATCAGATCTTACATCTGAACGACCTCCGCACTACGTTCTAAAAATAGGCCAAGATGGGCTCGGTAAACTAAGGTCCTTGGCTTCTAAGGCACATGATTGAAAGAATAATGCCTAACCACAAATAACTTGTGTGACATTATTAATCCAACATGACCTCCACCAAGTGAATGGACTCGCAAGTCAACTTGCTAAGGAATACTCCACACAAGTCGACGAGACTACGCAATTCTCCTATCCTAAGGTGCACTCGAGTTCGGGTATAGAACTCATCTTACAGAGATCACCAAGAAAACAGCAATTGTATATCAAGCAATTCAATCATTACAATCAATACAGTAATCCCAAATTGTACAAAAATATGTCATATAACAAATAAACAATATCATACAACAAGGGTGAAAAGTAGGCAAAACCACCAAGGAGATCATCCCCAGCAGAGTCGCCACTTTTCTATAGCGGTGTATTCGTCACTTTATGATTTATTGATTAAATCAAAAGCAAAGCATACAAAGAATCGAGTCGCCACCGCACTTTTATTTATCCAAAGGAATGGCTAAAAAGCGAACAAAAGCCTAAGAAGTTTTACACATAGAAAACTAATGAAAAGATCAGAGATCTGGGTAAGGGGTTAATTACGCAATGGGAAGGTGTTAGGCGCCCAAAACGTCCTAGGTACTCCTAGGGAGCCCTTTTCACAACTTATTGTACGAAATGTTATTTGTTTATGAAATATTTATTGTGCAAACATGGATTGAAGGGATGAGAAAAGAATATACAAGCTACTATTTTTGTGTTTGAACGGATGAACCCGTTGCCTACATACCTTTCCATGGAAGGTAAGGATCAAAACGTCGTAGTTCGGCTAAAAGATTTCCAAAATATGAGTGGATTGATTTTAAAACAAAAGCCTTAAGGTCTTTCGTTATCCACGGGAGAAAACTCAACCTTATACAAACAACAAGTCCACCATGTGAGAAAAGCTTCCACTTGCTAGTGAGGGGTTAACCCTATAATAAGCAAGGAAGTCTTACAATTCAATCACTAAGGACAAAAGGTGAGATTAACATCAACCAACTAGGATAAATCAAACCTATGGCTAATGTATGAAAACTTATCAAGAATGGACAAAGCCACAAAACAATTGAGTGAGTGAAATTAACCAAGTGGGATTATTCACAAAAGTGGTCAAGATATGATTAGAATTCAATTCAAAAGAAGTATTATGAAAATGAAGTTTGAAAAATCAGAGGCTTAGGGCCTAGGTTTCTAATTTGAAAAGAAGTGAAAATGTTTGCACAATAGTTTTCAAGTTTGTTTGGATTAACATGCAAATGGAGGGTTTGAAGAAACAAAAGGTGGGAGGGTGAGGAAGTAAAACTTCTAAGATGTTCACCTCTTGAGATCATATGCAGATGATTCAAGTGATTCCTTTGGAATAGGCAACAAGCAAATAACAGATAAACAAAGCAAATGGATATCGGATGCCAATCAATGGACTTATTCCAATCTCACAAAACAAAATGGATACCGGATGTCAATCAATGGACTTACACCAATCTCCCAAAACAAAAAGAAACATGGATACCAGATGCCAATCAATGGACTTACACCAATCTCCTAAAGCAAAAAGAAACATGGATACCAGATGCCAATCAATGGACTTATTCCAATCTCCTAAAACAAAAAGAAACATGGATACCAGATGCCAATCAATGGACTTACACCAATCTCCAGGGAATGATCACAGGAAACTGTAACACCCTTCTAAGATACCCCAAATATTTAATTAAAACAACATATAAAACTCAGAGTAATTATGCAGTTAAGGGTGTCACACACAAACACTGCACAACATTCAACAATATAACGGTCATGCTCTTTTCTTAATTCAAAACATAACATTTGCATAAAACGCAGCGGATATAAATCTCATCATTCATGTAAAATGGTTCACAACCAACAATAAAACATTTAAAACAAGTTAAAACATCCCATCCCGATGTTACATCTATCAGAGCACGACCCACTAAGGAGACTACACTAGACTCCAAGCATTAGCTTCTACTCAACTCATTGCTCGTTACCTGAAAAATAGTGTAAGGGTGAGTTCCTCAATCGATATAATAAGCATTATAAAATATCATGTAATGCTAAGTAATTAACACATTTCATCACCCAAATCAGATTACACATTCAGCAACAGCAATATCAACTCAATTATACTCAACATCAACACAACACACAACTCACAACATACGTATAATACTGGAATACATCCATTCATATTATACGCCATACATCAATTATGCAATGAGACTCCATGCATGCGGTACCGACTATTTGTGAACATATAGCTCACCTCACCGTCCAAATCCAGGCACGGCTACCAAGCCCACTAGTCCCACTCATTTGAGACCTAGTGACTCACTCACTAATTCCTCACCATGGGAATTAGCTACCACCCCAAATGGGCCATGCTATGCACGCTAATCACCTAGCATGCAAACAATCAACAACAGTCCCAAAATGACTAACTCACTAATTCCTCACCATGGGAATTAGCTACCACCCTAAAGGCCACAATATGCATGCTAATCATCTAGCAATGCAACATCAACAACAAAATCCACAATGGACATTAGGCTTACACTCTAAGCCATACAACAGTTCATTCACAATTTCATACATAACATGTACATTTCACAATATTTTGCATACCATCAACCATCATCAACACATGTATCAAAACATCCTATCAGGTTAAATAATCAACCACAGTATTAGCACACTCTACTAATACCTATACTGCTCAAAATAGCGGGAAATAATCCCTACTATATCACACACCGATATAGGCAACCATCAATTAGGCATACAACATTTTAAATTAACACTTTTTCCACTCTGCAACAGCGTTAACCGGTTAACGCCCTGGGTTAACCGGTTAACGCAGCACAAACACGCTTCCTGTCCCAAAACTTAACAGTGTTAACCGGTTAACGCCCTGGGTTAACCGGTTAACGCAGCACAAACAGCAATCTCTCAGCAATCACAACAGTGTTAACCGGTTAACACCCTGGGTTAACCGGTTAACGCAGACAAAACAGCAATAATTTCACAGTTCAACACAGTGTTAACCGGTTAACACCCTGGGTTAACCGGTTAACGCAAGACAGAAGCTGTTCCTGCGCTAACACAAGGCAGAATGCAGAATTCCCCGCATTTTCCGCCGTTGGAGGACTTCCGGACCTCCGATTCCAATTCCGTAAAAAGCTATACGTTAGGGAAATTACAACACACTCAATTACAGGTTCAATTTCAGTTTTTACACAACATATCCATCACAATTTTCAGCATTCAACAAATCCCAATTAGGGTCAATTCAACGGTTTATCACTACCCATTACATGCTAACCCATAATACCCATTAAACGACGATAAACCCCCTTACCTGAGTTAATCCGGCGAATCTTTAAGCTCCAAGCTCTTCTCTTCTCCAACCTTCTTCCTCTTGCTCTGCCTCTTTGCCCTTTTCCTCTTTCACGATCGCTTCTCTGTTTTTCACGTAAAAACCTTTTTACTCCAAATGGGCTCTTTTCCTTCTTTCCAACTTATATATATTTTCCAATAATAATAATAATCCAATAATAATAATAATAAAATTTCCAATTATTTAATTAAATTAATAAATATATTATTAACTCAATTTAAATAATTATTTTATTATTATCGGGGTGTTACAGAAACAATTGCCAATAAATGGACTTACAATTGACTCCTCACAAAACAAAACAAATGCAATAAGCAAAAAGGAAACAAGTTGCCAATAAATGGTCTTACACTCGACTCCAAGGAAAGGAATGCCAATGAATGGTCTTAGTTCCAAATCCCACCAGATCACATGAAACAATTGCCAATAACTGGACTTACAATTGACTCCTCAATGGACAAACAAAGTGTCACAAAGATATGAACAATGATCATGAAATGATATACAAGTAATGATGATAGATGCACAAAGGCACACATAAACAAACATGCACAGATGAATCAAGTAAGCAGACAAACAAGTCAATTAGCACACACTATATACAATCAATTAGGCTCAAGCAAGGTTAGGCTTTACAGCCAACTGGAATGGGGTATTTTGTGCTCTTAACCCTAACATTGAGAGTTAGGATGAAGCAGATGAAATGGGGATGAGGGGTGTGCCTCATAGCTCTTATCCCTGGTCAGGGAGAGCTTTGTTTATGGAAAGTGTGGGAGTTCAGAAAGTTGGAACTCTTCTCCACAAATGATTGACTCTATAAGATCTTGGGTTATTATTCACCATGCATCAACACATGGTGTGAGCAAGGTGAATGACACACTGAGTAGCAGGAGATGGATTACACATATCTTTTATCTACCAATTGCCTCATAAGAGGACTTTTCCTGCTTGGCACAAGATTAAACAATCACAAATATTGCCTCTTAAGGAGGGCTTCAGACAGGTGCCTACCAATAACATTAGGTCTTCCAGACTACATGAAGATTAGGGATTATACCTAAGTGGTTAAAAAACCAAGCAAAGCAAAGTTCACAATGAACTTAAAGCAACTTGTGTACCTGTGGAAACACTAAACAAATTAGTTCAACACTCAGACAATCAGACAACAGTCAATAAGCAACAGACAATCCCAATGTACAAAATGTGTAAGCCAAAAGGCAAACTCAAATGAGTTAACATCAACCTACAAAACACACAAGTGTTAGTAATCAAAAGCAAACATCAATACTCAAGTGATGGAGCATCATCAATTATGGAACTTGGATGTTCAACCTGAAATCAAAGCTCAAACATAAGCAACAAACCACTAGGTCAAAGCCTAGGGTCAAAGATGGAGAAAAAATTTGAAACAGGAGCTGAAATTTAACACAAAGTAACTTCAAACACCTATTGACACATTCCAAAAGGTCCCACATCAAAATCAATTACCAAAAGTATTTCATGATCAAGTGAAGTTCAAGGCAATTTTAAAGCTCATATGTGATCAACATGAATTAAAAATTCAAATCAAAACAAAAATGATTCAAATAAATCTGGAAACATTCACGCACATTCAAGACATATAACATGATCAACATACAAAAAATCAGGGGAATTGGACATCATTTGGCATGGCAAACTCATCATACAAGTTGAACATCAAAAGGTGTGACACAAATTGTCACACCAGGTTAGCACAATCATAAAACAGAAATGGTGCATAAGAAAAATACCAAACCAAAACCAAAATGTCAAGCAATGTGTCTAGTTTCATCATGCAAAATTTCACATTCATTGGATAAGAAACAAGCATTTCACAAAGGTATAAGCAAGGCAAGGTCAAAAATGGACATATGATCGATCATTCTAGCACAAAATAATATCCAGCCGAGCACAACTTGTAAAATCATTATCATTAGAAAATAGACAAACAGAGGAACAATATGCAAAAAATTGGGATCAAATTGGATCAATTTTCCATTTTATATGATTTTTCTAAGTTGGAGAAAAAACAAAAAAAAAAACATGTGAAGCATAGTATATGGAAAATGGAGGGAAGATGAGAAAATAGCAAGGCATTTGAATATTTTGCGTTGGCCAGGAATCGAATTCAGTCAACATTTGAACTGAAGCACGCCAAGGTGCAAAACGCACCGTTTAACTAATTGAGGTGGCACGGTCAAAGCTGAAGTGTCGCCAGTCAAACAATACAAGCCAATAGAAATGCAACGCAAGCAAGCATGCGGACCAATCATAACCAAGCCCTGGCACAGCGTGGATAGAAAACAGAAAAGCGTTGCTATCATCATGAAACCGTGGCCTAAACAAATTCGTAGCTAATGTCCAGATTCGTAGCAAAAACCATAGCAAAATCGTAGCAATTTTTGGAAAATGAAGAACACTCAAAGGTTGAAGATGAAGATCATGAAGATCTTCATCTGGATTTTCCAGATTTTTACAAAAGTGTCCAGAAATCATCCAAAGTCATACCAATCGATTCATCATGCAATGTACATTCAAGATCAACAAGCATTTCAACATAATTCATCAAAACAAGCACGGATCGAAGAAAGTAAAATTCATCATCAAAACTTCAATCAATCATATCTAGCTCAAAACAGCACCAAATTGCACGATTCAAAGCTCAAATTCATCAGCATGCTTAGATCTACAATAATATGGCAAAGAAATTCAAAAATAAGAGATTCGAGTTGTGACCTCTTGAAGTGCAGAAACTGGATTTGGCTTGATTCAAGGCTTGTGATAGCTCCAAAGTTCCTCTATGATGCTTGTATAGATGATTGAAGGAGAAATTAAAGCTTAATTGCACACGAATCCAACAGATTTTGAAAATTCCATGGATGCTTCAAGCTTTGTGTATGCTTCAATATGGCGCCAATTGCTCCAATTCCACGTCCAATTCTTCTCAAAAACACTTCAGGATCATGAATCAAGCAATAGAAGAGCTTCTTGTGTGAAGATTTGCAAGAAAAATTTGAGAGAAAAATTTGGTGATTTTGGATCTAGATCTGAAAAATGGTTGTTAATGCTGAAAACAGTTATGCTTATCCTTATATACCTCCTACTAATCATGTTTAGATCATGCTTAAGCCAAAGCCAAAGGTGATTAGCAAGTTGTGGAGTGTATGTGCAAAATTGGATTTTCACCCCATGCATGGAATGCATGTGTGAACAGTACACGAATTCCATTCATTTTCACTTAAAATCCAATTTTAAAACCAATGGTAATGGCAAAAAGTTCAAACCATGCACCAATTTTGAATTTTGTGATTTCCCTCCAAAAAGCCAATGGATTAACAAGTGATCATGTGATGACAATTCATGTAATGTGATGCATGATTTGGAATTTAGAGGTCAAGGGGAGAACATTGCAAAAAGAACCACTCATTTTGGAGCTTTGGTTGAAAAGTTATGCTCATTTGAAGTCCCATGCACACTTTGCCATGATTTGATCATATCTCCTTAACCACACATGAGAAATTCATGATCTTGGACATTTTGGAAATGGGAGAGAAAGATCTACAACTTTCATGTTCAACAAAATTTCATTTGAAGCCTTCTTGATGATGTAATATTGAATTGAAGTTGGTCTAAAATCTTTCCATTTTTGGAAAGTTCAAATTATAGGTCACTTGCTATTTTTGGAAATTCTTGACCTGACCTCAAATTCTTCAATGTGAGTGTTTGAAATGTCAAATGAGACTTGTTTGAACATGAATGAAGTATTTCTAATCACTTCCCACCTCCAAATCCACAGTTGACTTTGCAGTTGACTTTCTAGGCCTTCAGATGACTTGGGAATGTTCTGATGAAATTCAAGCCTCTACCACTTGGGACTTTGCTTCAAAATGACGTCATGAATCATATGAACTCTTGTGAATGATTGTGGGGTCCAAATCTCAAGAATGACCACCATCTATTGCTCAATGAATGCTTTTGATTGCCTTGACCTGCTAATGCTTCATCTGCAAGACAAAGGTTAGATGACATATTTTTGTACTTTTTGGTTAGTGATTAAAAGAAAAGCAATGATACACAAATGCAAACATGCTTGGTGATCAAGAATCACTCTCAAAAAGATAACCCACCCACAGGGAAGGAAGCAAGGTGTCTAATGATCCTTGAGGTGATGCAATGATATGATGTGATGTCATGAGGGATCTTAGGGACAAAATTGGGGTCTTACAGATGCCCCTATTTAAGGTCATTCTAGCCGGAGAAGTGAAGGTTAAAATCTTCATCTTGACGTGGTAGAATGGGCTTAAATAAAAGTAATGAGACAAATTTTGGTCCCTAAGAGACCTCATGATGCAAATGTACGCATGCAAAAGAAACAACCTCTGTGGGGAATATGGTCCACAAAGAAAGACGATCCATCGGAGTAATACACTCACCAGGAACAGAGACTCTAACAGGACTCTCATGGGGATAGTAAAAGAATGCGTGAGCAGGACACGACTCTGAATTAGGGGAAACAAGAATTAGACACAACGTGAGCAGGGCATGACTAGACTGGAGAGCTCACTGGGGAGTAAAGGACTCAAACTGGGGAGACGAGGATTCCAAAGGAAGACACATCCATTGGAAGGACTCAAGCTGACTCAAACTATCCACGAAGGATACTTCGGATGAAAATCCGAACTCGGACTGGGGAAAAAAGATTCACACAGAATCTCCCTGCCGGGAAAAATTGCATATATTGGGGAAACGCCAATACAGCAAAGGGAAAAATCACAACGGAAACTCCACTGGGGAATGTCTAACAAAAGAGACTCTCTTGGAGAACAAACTGCAAGATGAGGTGTTACCGGCTACTGGGTAACAAACTCAAAGAGACCTATGATCTAAACACCGGTTACTGGGTGAAAGAACAACAAGCTCAGGAAAAATGAATATCTAAGACCGGTATAAGGGTGAGAGATATCAATCAACCAAACATCTGAGAAAGACCTGAAAAAGGTACATCAACTCAGGAAAATCTGACTCCACAGGGGACCAAGGTCATATTAGGGAGCAGAAAGGAAGGAACACCAGGGATACCGGTTACTGGGTATATAATAGGTGACCGATCGAAACGTGAATTGGTATATATGCCAAAACACTCATCATCCGGAAGGAGGGCTTGAAAAAGCAAATCGACTTACAGGATGGATATTCGACTCCGCAACGGGAAAACGAATCTTACTCAGCTGGGGAAAAAACCAAAAGAGCGCATGAGATATAATATCCATTACCGTCAGAATGTGGATAGTATACTCGCATGAGATATATTATCTATTACCGTCAGAACGTAGATAACATACTCGCATGGAAGGAACACCAGGGATACCGGTTACTGGGTATATAATAGGTGGCCCACCGAAAAGAGAGACAATCGATACCAACAGCAACAGGGTAAATGAAAGATAACTCACAGGGGATAAATTGCAAGCATCCGGCAATTATCCAGAAGACATATCAAATATTCGATTCCACAAAGGAATACGAATCTTACTCGACTGGGGAAACACAACAGGCTTCGACTGAAGAGTGCATGAGATATATTATCCATTACCGTCAGAACATGGATAACATACTCGCATGGAAGATTATCCACAACCGGTTACTGGGTTAATAAAGGATAAATCAACCGAAAAGAAAGGCATCGGGATACCAAAACTAGGTATATAAAGATGACCGATCAAAGGGAGCAACAATCATTACCAAGCAAAAGGGTAAACGAAAGATGACTCACTGGGGATACATTGATAAACATCAATGATCCGGGGAACAAATCACTGGCATACGGTGAAAGGACCCACTGAGGATAAAATTGCTAGCATCCGGCAATTATCCACAAGGAAAGATCTACTGGGGATACAATTGCTAGCAAACGGCAAATACCCAGAAGAAAGAGGAAATATCAACATCGAATACTGGATAAAGATAACCACAAAGAGTAACCATCATCGGTTAGGATGAACAACAAGGTTAACTCTGCAAAAGGGAGAAATTAGGATTTACAACTACCGAGTACGGGGTAGAAGACCAAAAACTCTGGTTGAGGATAAAATTGCTAGCAAACAGCAATTATCCACAAGGAAGCACAGACTCCGCTAGGGATACAACAACAACATAGGATTTACAACTACCGACTACTGGGTAGAAGACCACAAAATCCACCATCAACCAGAATGAACCACAAAGGTTACCTCTGCTAGGGGATAAAGGTAGGATTTATAACTACCGAATACATGGCAGAAAACCAACAACCCTCTGCGTGGGGAATGAAAGAATTACAATTCCGCACAGGGAAACAAAATAGGGTTTATAACAAACCACCAACTGCTGGAGAGCAAGAAAAATAATAGGGTTTACGACTCCCGAATACTGGGTAGAAAACCATCGACTCTTGCTGAGGAACAAAGATGTTCACAAACACCTATTCCACAAAAGGGAAAAAAGGTATACAGGATTTACAACTACCGGGTACTGGGTAGAAAACCAACAACTCTCCTGAGGAATAAAAGGTATATAACCACAAATTCCGCCAAGAAGAAAGGGGAACATAGGACTTACAACTACCGGTTACTGGGTAGAGGCCCAAACAAATTCCACTGGGGATAAGATGAACTATTGCCGGTTACTAGGCAATTCATTCATTTATTCCACAGGGAAGCACAAGAGACAGTTGAAAAAATGCCAATTCAGGATCAAACCAAAAAGGCAAACTGAATCAAGACTCGTCCTAATGAGGATATAACTCAATAGGAAGATCCATCCCAATATATGTGTTGGGAGGATACGGAAACAACCGTCATCCACGAGGATATATCTCAGTGGGGGAATTGCAGAAGGAAAAACAGACACTTTCTGCTTATGAGGCTGACTCTATATTGAGAGATTAGACACCCGACATCTGCTTGGGAAGATCTACTAGAGAGATCTATATCACCATTAGCAGGAGACAACAAACAAAAGATATATGGCAAAAAATGCAATCATGAATATCTGAATGTTGAAAGTACGCATGAATATGCGTGATTTATGTTTGATGAATGCTGACAAAACAGACATATCTAACACAAACAGACCCAGGAATCAAACGCCCGGTACTACACTTCCGGAGGAAAAAATCCAAGGAAAGCCAATCTGCTGGAGATCTGAATGCTAAAAAGCAAAGATCTGCTGGAAAGCAAAAGATCAGAGATATCAAAGAAATCACAAAATCTCTGAGTGATGGATCATCAATCAACCCAACTAGGGAACAGAAGTTCACAACAGGCAGAAACTGCCACCAAAACAAATCTGTTGGGGGAACGGAGAAATCCCGAGACTTCTGCAGGGGGATCCTCAGTATCAACTGGGAAACAAGAGTTCACTGTACAAGCAAGAACTGGTGAAGAGAACAGAACACACAAGTAGAATCTAGCCGCACAAGCAACTCTACTGGGGATACTGTCAGCCACTCCATTGGGAATAAACCCACTGAGGGAAAATAGATCACACAAGTAGATTCTGCCACAAGCCAATCTACTGGGGATCAAAAGTATCAGGAAATCAACCAAATCTATGAATAATAAATCTCACCAACCAACCAGACTAGGGAACAGAAGTTCACAACGGGTAGAAACTGCCACAAAAGCAACTCTGTTGAGAATACCAACTCTGTTGGGGATACTGCAGGGAAATCACAAAAGTTCTGCAGGGAAACATCACAGACACAATCCACCGTACCACAAATCTACTGGGGGATTATCTGCGGAAGAGAAGGAGAACTGGTGATCAACCACCAAATGCTGAACCTTCCAAGAAGAAATTACCCACTGCTAAGGAGGAAATAATCACTGCTCTGTTGAAGGGATAAGAGGTGAAAACCTCAACAAGCACTCTGATGGAGAAAGCATGGACGAAGTATATCATATCAACAACTCTGCTGGCGACTTTACTGAGGAAACAGACGAAGTACCGGGATGTCAACCCACCAACTACCGAATCTTCCAAAAGGAAAGCAACCATGCTGGGGAGAGAATATTGTTGGAGAGGATTGTGAATTTCTCAACAAACACTCTGCTTAGGGAACAACCCCACCAACAATCTGGATAAAAAGAGGATACAACCAATGCCAGGAATATGAACAAATGTCTTACCCTGTTGGAAATCATGCCACCCTTGGGAGAGCACTGATAAATTCTTAAGTATCCTTTCATCATTGTGAATATTCACTTTGTTTAAAACAAGATTTGAAAAAATTTATCTGTTTAAAACAATGACATTTTATCAATTAAAACATGCAAAACATTTGTCGAATTGAAACAAATAAGAGTGCAAATAATTGGATAAAAGCTCAAATTGATTTGATGGAATGGTAGCCCGCAAATGGCAAGACTCCATAGATCTGTACAAATTTGAAATCAGTGATATATATTGGAAGAGGGCTACATTGAACATAATGATCCTTTCTCTACCAA
Organism: Lathyrus oleraceus; assembly: GCF_024323335.1. Taxonomy (NCBI): domain Eukaryota; kingdom Viridiplantae; phylum Streptophyta; class Magnoliopsida; order Fabales; family Fabaceae; genus Lathyrus; species Lathyrus oleraceus. The sequence continues at coordinate 5,380,589 of NC_066581.1, read as the reverse complement.
TTTGAATCTCGATGTATTCGAAGCTTCAGTTGACGATGAATCAAGAATCTCTGACGAAAAGATAGTTGTGGAACAGAAAGTCTTGTCAGGATGCAGTTACTTGCCATATCCCTAATTTTGCCTAGATTGCCCCAGGGTGAGGTACTCAATCTAGCGGGATGCAAATTCATTTTTTCATGTCTCTAACTTTTGCCTGGGTCACCCTTGCGGGTTCTCCACCGAGACGCTCATTTTTGCCTAAGCCGCCCTTTCGGGTTTTCAACTTAGCGAGCTATTCTGTTTTTCTTTTACTTCCTTTTTTTTATTTTTTTTTATTTTTTAGGCAAAGTATTTCTTGACTGCATCTGAATTCACAGGACGAGTGAAATCCTCCCCATCCATTGTTGTAAGCATCAAAGCACTGCCTGAAAAGGCTCTCTTAACAACATATGGACCTTCATAGTTTGGAGTCCACTTGCCCCTGGAATCGGGTGCGAAAGACAAAACTTTCTTGAGCACGAGGTCACCTTCTCGGAACACACGAGGCTTGACCTTCTTATCGAACGCTTTCTTCATTCTCTGTTGATATAACTGACCATGGCACATGGCAGTCAATCGCTTCTCTTCAATCAGATTCAGTTGGTCATAACGACTCTGAATCCATTCAGCATCAGTCAACTTGGAGTTTGAGGGTATACTTTTCTTTTATTTTTCTTTCTTTTTGATTTTGATTTTGATTTCTTTCTTCTTCTTTTTTTCACCCCCTCTTTTTTTGATTACATTTGTAATGCCCCAGTTTGACTGTTTTGCTGATTCTCAAGATACAGCTGAATGATCTTCTTTTCATACCCAAGAAGACGGGTAATCTCGTCAGGAATCCCCTTCAACATCATCTTCCTCTGCTTCGAATACAGGGAATCCACAATTGGGAGATGGCGTTGGATCATTATGTTCAATGGGTTTAAGAAACAACCTGCATAATGATTTTGGATATGAAAAGCTTTTTTTAAAAATCAAACAAGACAATCATTATGCAGATGAAAAGATTGCTTTTATTCTTGTTTTTAGGGTTTTTTGTGATCACCAATTTCATGCAAAAAGCAAAAAGTGAAAAGAAATGGAAAAACAAATGTTTAACAATGCATTAATTGAATGAAAATATCATTGTATATATGCTGCCGACAATGTCATCACTTCTCCTTTTGGCATGGGAGAAGGGTTTTTGAACAAAGTGAACATATTACGCTGACTTATGAATGACCGTAGGAACATCCACAGTGACCCAATTATGGCAGATCCCGCCAAGGATGATAAAGTTGCTCAGATCCTCTGCATCCTCTTCCAGAATAGCAGCAGCTTCCTCAGTTTGATCAGCATGGATGAAACCTCCACTCTTGAACAGACCTTTCTCATTGAAGACCCCAGAAGAATAGCCAATGCCAGCCCGGGATTTGTTGTCTTCAAGCTCAATCATCTTCCCTAAACCAGCAACTGCACCACATTCAATGGCCAGTTTCGCATCACGATAGGAAGCAAATGAAGGAGACTTCTTCTCAATCGGCTCAGCTATAGACAAAGCTTGGAAAGGCGTTCCAACTTCATCCTCAGCATCAATATATGAGAAAGAAGACAAGTGGCTAACCAGGAGAGCCTTTTCTCCCCCTACCACAACCAGTTTCTTATTCTTGACGAATTTCAGCTTCTAGTGTAGGGTGGATGTCACGGCGCCAGCCTCGTGAATCCATGGTCTACCAAGGAGACAGCTATACGATGAGTGGATATCCATAACCTGAAAGGTAACTTGGAAATCACTTGGTCCAATCTTGATTGGGAGATCAACTTCCCCAATCACGGTCTTACGCGACCCATCAAAAGCTTTCACAACAACACCACTCTGCCTCATGGGAGGCCCTTGATATGATAATCTCGAAAGAGTAGTCTTCGGCAATACATTCAAAGATGACCCAGTGTCCACCAGCACGTTGGACATGGCATCGGTCTTGCAATTCATGGAAATATGTAAAGCCATGTTGTGGTCTCTTCCCTCCTCAGGGAGATCAGCGTCACAGAAACTCAAAGTGTTGCAAGCAGTAATGTTTGCAACTATACTGTCAAACTGTTCAATAGTGACATCATGATCAACATAAGCCACATCCAACACTTTCTGCAGAGCCTCCCTATGGGGTTCTGAACTCAGAAGCAAAGATAGCACGGAAATCTTGGATGGCGTTTGTAGAAGCTGGTCTACAACGTTGTACTCACTCTTCTTGATGAGCCTCAGCATCTCATCACATTCTTCATTCACAGTGCCACTCGGGCCAACAGAAGAAGTAGGAGTCTTTTGTACAGAGGAGGGTTTGGCAACAGGTGCCGGATTCGGAACATTCACCGCAGTCCCAACCGGACGCTCAGCAGAATCAGAAACAACAGGAGGCTTCGGGGGTGCAGAAAACACACGACCACTCCGGGTCAACCCGCTCACATCAGCAATATTAACCACAGAGGATGAAGGCAAAGGCACCTCTTTCCCATCTTCCACAGCAACTGGATTATAGCGGAAGGGAATTGCTTTATCTGAGACATAAGGCACAGGGCCTGCAGGTTTGATCACCAAAGAAGGAGAAGACTTTTGTTTGCTACCATCATAACGGATGACAACAGGCTCAGGAATCTTGAACACAGGAGAAATCACATTTACTTCTGGTTCGTCTTCATCAACATTTCTGTTCTGAAGAATCTCAATGGTACCCTCACCCAACAGCTCTTGAAGCTCTCTGCGCACTTGGCGATAACCCAATCTATTGACGGAGCAGATACGGAATTTGTCATGGTCGTGCTCCATATGACTGTAATCACACAGCAGACGATGCAACTTGACCAATGACTGTCGAATAGGGCTTACATATTTGACCTTATATTTGCCAGGGCAACCCTGGACCATGTTAACCGACTTCCCATGCTCGGGCAATGGGTTCTTCGTAACATTGGGGCCTGAGTCCTGAAAGCTCAGAATGCCGCACCGCATAAGGTCTTGCACCTTAGTCTTCAACGGATAGCAGTTCTCTATATTGTGACCGGGAGCACCGGAATGATAAACACAATGTTGGTCGGGCTTGTACCACCACTGCGGGTTAGCAGGCACAGCCGGAGGATCCCTCGGGGTAATCAGTTTCCGCTCTATTAAAGAGGGATATAGCTCAGCATATGACATAGGAATAGGATCGAAAGTGATCTTCTTCCTATCATAATTCAAATTAGCCTGATTACTGTTGCCACGAGGTTGGTAAGCCTGTTGATGTGGGTGATGTTGCTGTTGATACTGAGGTTGTTGCTGATTATGCTGATTGTTGTCTCTGAAGACAGGTGCTATGTGAGCCACCTGATGCTGGTTGCTGGCATGACGCACAAGCTTCCTTTTGGCAGAGGGTCTTCTAGGTTTAGCATGGGATTTCACAGCATGTGCCTCCCCATCTTTCTTCTTAAACGCCCCATATCGTTTAGAAGAGCCTTCATCTTTAGACAACCGTCCTTCCCGGACTCCTTCCTCCAAACGCATCCCCATGTTCATCATCTCGGTGAAATCAGAGGGAGCACTAGCGACCACCCGCTCATAGTAAAATGAACTAAGAGTCTTCAGAAAGATCTTAGTCATCTGCTTCTCTTCCAGCGGGGAGTAATCTGAGCTGCCAGCTCTCACCACCTCTGGGCGTATTCCTTAAATGTCTCTTTGTCCTTCTGGGACATAGCTCTGAGTTGATCACGGTCAGGAGCCATATCCACATTATATTTGTACTGCTTGACGAAGGCTTCGCCAAGATCGTAGAAGGAACAGATGTTTGCGCTATCAAGGCTCATATACCACCGAAGAGCTGCACCAGACAAACTATCCTGAAAATAATGAATCAGCAGCTGATCATTATCTGTCTGAGTAGACATTTTCCTGGCATACATAACCAGGTGACTGAGCGGGCAGGTATTCCCCTTTTACTTCTCAAAGTCAGGGACTTTGAATTTGACAGGTATCTTAACACCGGGAACCAAACATAGTTCAGCAGCAGACTTGCCGAACAAATCTTTCCCTCGGAGGGTCTTCAATTCCTTGCGGAGCTCGAGGAATTGATCATTCATAGCTTCCATCTTTTCATTAACATCTGGTCCCTCAGACGGCTCAGAATGATAGATGGTGTCGTCTACCCTGGGAATGGTATGCACGACAGGAGGAGGCATTGCAAGGACCGGGCTAGATGCCGGCATGGAAGCAAATGTAGGAGCTGGAATATCTGGCATAAAACCTAGAGGCATACCCCACGGAAACCCGGCTGGCATGGCTGGCATGAAGTGAGCACTAGCAGCTGGCACTGTCGAGGAGACAATCTCCGATATAACAGTCCTCTGGGGAGGAGTTGCAGGCGGTGGAGACGGTTGATTTTGAGCGGCCAAGAATTGCTCCATCAGAGCACTCAGTCTGGCGACCTCTTCCTTCAGCTCTCGGTTCTCTTGTTCAAGTTGATCCATCACTCTTGCAGAATTAGCTCGAGTGTAGTACCGATGAGTCAGCTTGTCTTCAAAATAAATGAAGAGCATAGAGTTAGGCCACAGACAAGAAGACCAGAACAACACCTGCTTATGCAAAATGATGCATGCAATGCTTGTGCACATGCTTTGTTTTTATTTCAAGGAACTTTTAGGGTTCTATTTGCAATTTTTTTTTTGAAATTTAAAGCATTTAATCGCATATGGAAAATATCTCATCAAATATATTTGAGACAAAGAAGTACAGCATTGTTGGTCATTACAAGGGAAAAGGAAAAAGAACATCCTATGGATCCCTAGAAGCTCGAGATGCTGGAAGACGAGATACACAAAGCCTCTTGATCTCTCTCTCATATGCTGCTTCCATATCCGCTTTCTCCTTAGCAAGTCGATCATACTTCCTCTTCCAGAACTTGGAAGACTGAGGAAGCAGAGAAGTCCAGGTATCATTCGGATCATTTATCACCTGATGCTCGAGGAATTCGATCAGAGCGTCCTTCTCCTTAAGCTGTTGAAGCAACTCTTCTCTTTCACGGATCCAAGCACGTGAAAGGTCTTCTTCTCTCAACTCCTCTACGCCTTGGTTAGGGAGGGTTGAAGGCCCAGCCACAACCAACGGTGTAGGTCTCGGATAATCGTATGGCATAAGATACTCTGATGCTCTCTGTCTGACCCAACAAGTATACGGCTCCAAAGCAATGCAGTTCTTCGGACCCAACTCATTTCCACCCTTCTTGTGAATCTTGCGCCAAGCGCGGACCATCCTGGCTTTCATACCTTGGGGATCTTTACCTTCCTGAAAGAATACACCTTCTAACAGAATGTTATGAGGTTTATCCTTTAGGGGGAACCCAAGCTGACGACGTGCTAAGATAGGGTTGTAGCTGATCCCACCACATGTACCAAGAAGAGGCACATTAGGGAATTCACCACAATAATCAATAATCTGAACAGTATCATACACGCGATCCAAGAGATATCATCATTAGTGAGAGACATAAGTCTCGTAGACCACCGTAGACATCCCTTGTTCTCCTTGAAAGCGACCGTCTGCGGTAAGTGAGAAATAAACCACTTATACAACAGAGGCAAACAGCACACAATAGCTCCTCCATCCTTTGCATTCCTCAGATGCAAAGAGAAATAGGCATCACCCAACAGAGTAGGAACGGGATTAAGAACAGAAAAGATCCTAATGGCATTCACATCCACAAATTTGTCGATGTTGGGGAACAATACCAAACCATAGATGAGCAGCACGAATATGGCCTCAAAGGCATCCTCACTCATGGCCTTCCCATAAACGGTAGCTTGAGCGATGATGAAATCAGAAGGAAGACCCTGAATTCCACCTTTGGTGGTCATATGCGCTTCAATAAGGGATTCATCTATGTGCAACAAGTATGCGATCTCTCGAGAAGTCGGAATACTCTCTAAGCCACTGAACGGCACCTGATCCAGAATAGGAATACCCACAAGATGAGCATACTCCTCAAGCGTAGGCAACAGCTGAAAGTCCGGAAAAGAGAAGCAGTGATACAGAGGATCATAAAATTGTGCCAAAGTACTCATCAACCCTTCGTCAACCTGAGTAGTCAACAGAGGCAGAAGCTTCCCATAACGAGCTTTGAAACCCAAGGGATCTAATACATAGGATGTCAGATTCCTTAACTCTTTCACATCGGGCTGTCGAAAGCTGTACTTCTTTGTATGCCTTTTTGGTCTTCCCATGTCTGAAAATTTTGCAAATAAACCCTTTAAGTTCCTTGAAAATTTTCTGATTTTTCTGATGACATGAATGCAGATGAATGCATGAATGTATGAATGCAGCAATCACACTCAAGGATCAAGCAAAACACACCAGACAAAGGTCATGGGAAAGCTCATAGTATCCTTAATATCAATCATCCATTTTGGTGGATTATGGTTTTCACCTTATCAACACCCAAGCTCCATTGATATTAACAATACATGAACCGGCTCAATCATCCTTAATATCAATCATCCGTTTTGGTGGATTATGGTTTTCACCTTATCAACACCCAAGTTCCATTGATATTAAGGATGTCTGAACGACTCAACCATGAATCACGGGTTTGTTGAGAGTCACGAGCATGGAGTCTCGGTTAAGAACCACCCAAAGGGAGTGTACTAGGGTTTAAACCTGCCGAACATGTTCTACAAGAGGTTCCCATAGTCATCATCCCATCTTTCGAATATTATCGGAGGAACGAATACTCGTATTCCAAAAATATTCTCAAGAGAGACTCTTATGAGTGTAGTATCGCGTAACAATCGCATCAGATCTTACATCTGAACGACCTCCGCACTACGTCCTAAAAATAGGCCAAGATGGGCTCGGTAAACTAAGGTCCTTGGCTTCTAAGGCACATGATTGAAAGAATAATGCCTAACCACAAATAACTTGTGTGACATTATTAATCCAACATGACCTCCACCAAGTGAATGGACTCGCAAGTCAACTTGCTAAGGAGTACTCCACACAAGTCGACGAGACTATACAATTCTCCTATCCTAAGGTGCACTCGAGTTCGGGTATAGAACTCATCTCACAGAGATCACCAAGCAAACAGCAATTGTATATCAAGCAATTCAATCATTACAATCAATACAGTAATCCCAAATTGTACAAAAATATGTCATATAACAAATAAACAATATCATACAACAAGGGTGAAAAGTAGGCAAAACCACCAAGGAGATCATCCCCAGCAGAGTCGCCACTTTTCTGTAGCGGTGTATTCGTCACTTTATGATTTATTGATTAAATCAAAAGCAAAGCATACAAAGAATCGAGTCGCCACCGCACTTTTATTTATCCAAAGGAATGGCTAAAAAGCGAACAAAAGCCTAAGAAGTTTTACACATAGAAAACTAATGAAAAGATCAGAGATCTGGGTAAGGGGTTAATTACGCAATGGGAAGGTGTTAGGCACCCAAAACGTCCTAGGTACTCCTAGGGAGCCCTTTTCACAACTTATTGTACGAAATGTTATTTGTTTATGAAATATTTATTGTGCAAACATGGATTGAAGGGATGAGAAAAGAATATACAAGCTACTATTTTTGTGTTTGAACGGATGAACCCGTTGCCTACGTACCTTTCCATGGAAGGTAAGGATCAAAACATCGTAGTTCGGCTAAAAGATTTCCAAAATATGAGTGGATTGATTTTAAAACAAAAGCCTTAAGGTCTATCGTTATCCACGGGAGAAAACTCAACCTTATACAAATAACAAGTCCACCATGTGAGAAAAGCTTCCACTTGCTAGTGAGGGGTTAACCCTATAATAAGCAAGGAAGTCTTACAATTCAATCACTAAGGACAAAAGGTGAGATTAACATCAACCAACTAGGATAAATCAAACCTATGGCTAATGTATGAAAACTTATCAAGAATGGACAAAGCCACAAAACAATTGAGTGAGTGAAATTAACCAAGTGGGATTATTCACAAAAGTGGTCAAGATATGATTAGAATTCAATTCAAAAGAAGTATTATGAAAATTAAGTTTGAAAAATCAGAGGCTTAGGGCCTAGGTTTCTAATTTGAAAAGAAGTGAAAATGTTTGCACAATAGTTTTCAAGTTTGTTTGGATTAACATGCAAATGGAGGGTTTAAAGAAACAAAAGGTGGGAGGGTGAGGAAGTAAAACTTCTAAGATGTTCACCTCTTGAGATCATATGCAGATGATTCAAGTGATTCCTTTGGAATAGGCAACAAGCAAATAACAGATAAACAAAGCAAATGAATATCGGATGCCAATCAATGGACTTATTCCAATCTCACAAAACAAAATGGATACCGGATGTCAATCAATGGACTTACACCAATCTCCCAAAACAAAAAGAAACATGGATACCAGATGCCAATCAATGGACTTACACCAATCTCCTAAAGCAAAAAGAAACATGGATACCAGATGCCAATCAATCGACTTATTCCAATCTCCTAAAACAAAAAGAAACATGGATACCAGATGCCAATCAATGGACTTACACCAATCTCCAGGGAATGATCACAGGAAACAATTGCCAATAAATGGACTTACAATTGACTCCTCACAAAACAAAACAAATGCAATAAGCAAAAAGGAAACAAGTTGCCAATAAATGGTCTTACACTCGACTCCAAGGAAAGGAATGCCAATGAATGGTCTTAGTTCCAAATCCCACCAGATCACATGAAACAATTGCCAATAACTGGACTTACAATTGACTCCTCAATGGACAAACAAAGTGTCACAAAGATATGAACAATGATCATGAAATGATATACAAGTAATGATGATAGATGCACAAAGGCACACATAAACAAACATGCACAGATGAACCAAGTAAGCAGACAAACAAGTCAATTAGCACACACTATATACAATCAATTAGGCTCAAGCAAGGTTAGGCTTTACAGCCAACTGGAATGGGGTATTTTGTGCTCTTAATCCTAACATTGAGAGTTAGGGTGAAGCAGATGAAATGGGGATGAGGGGTGTGCCTCATAGCTCTTATCCCTGGTCAGGGAGAGCTTTGATTAATGGAAAGTGTGGGAGTTCAGAAAGTTGGAACTCTTCTCCACAAATGATTGACTCTATAAGATCTTGGGTTATTATTCACCATGCATCAACACATGGTGTGAGCAAGGTGAATGACACACTGAGTAGCAGGAGATGGATTACACATATCTTTTATCTACCAATTGCCTCATAAGAGGACTTTTCCTGCTTGGCACAAGATTAAACAATCACAAATATTGCCTCTTAAGGAGGGCTTCAGACAGGTGCCTACCAATAACAGTAGGTCTTCCAGACTACATGAAGATTAGGGATTATACCTAAGTGGTTAAAAAACCAAGCAAAGCAAAGTTCACAATGAACTTAAAGCAACTTGTGTACCTGTGGAAACACTAAACAAATTAGTTCAACACTCAGACAATCAGACAACAGTCAATAAGCAACAGACAATCCCAATGTACAAAATGTGTAAGCCAAAAGGCAAACTCAAATGAGTTAACATCAACCTACAAAACACACAAGTGTTAGTAATCAAAAGCAAACATCAATACTCAAGTGATGGAGCATCATCAATTATGGAACTTGGATGTTCAACCTGAAATCAAAGCTCAAACATAAGCAACAAACCACTAGGTCAAAGCCTAGGGTCAAAGATGGAGAAAAAATTTGAAACAGGAGCTGAAATTTAACACAAAGTAACTTCAAACACCTATTGACACATTCCAAAAGGTCCCACATCAAAATCAATTACCAAAAGTATTTCATGATCAAGTGAAGTTCAAGGAAATTTTAAAGCTCATATGTGATCAACATGAATTAAAAATTCAAATCAAAACAGAAATGATTCAAATAAATCTGGAAAAATTCACGCACATTCAAGACATATAACATGATCAACATACAAAAAATCAGGGGAATTGGACATCATTTGGCATGGCAAACTCATCATACAAGTTGAACATCAAAAGGTGTGACACAAATTGTCACACCAGGTTAGCACAATCATAAAACAGAAATGGTGCATAAGAAAAATACCAAACCAAAACCAAAATGTCAAGCAATGTGTCTAGTTTCATCATGCAAAATTTCACATTCATTGGATAAGAAACAAGCATTTCACAAAGGTATAAGCAAGGCAAGGTCAAAAATGGACATATGATCGATCATTCTAGCACAAAATAATATCCAGCCGAGCACAACTTGTAAAATCATTATCATTAGAAAATAGACAAACAGAGGAACAATATGCAAAAAATTGGGATCAAATTGGATCAATTTTCCATTTTATATGATTTTTCTAAGTTGGAGAAAAAACAAAAAAAAAAACATGTGAAGCATAGTATATGGAAAATGGAGGGAAGATGAGAAAATAGCAAGGCATTTGAATATTTTGCGTTGGCCAGGAATCGAATTCAGTCAACATTTGAACTGAAGCACGCCAAGGTGCAAAACGCACCGTTTAACTAATTGAGGTGGCACGGTCAAAGCTGAAGTGTCGCCAGTCAAACAATACAAGCCAATAGAAATGCAACGCAAGCAAGCATGCGGACCAATCATAACCAAGCCCTAGCACAGCGTGGATAGAAAACAGAAAAGCGTTGCTATCATCATGAAACCGTGGCCTAAACAAATTCGTAGCTAATGTCCAGATTCGTAGCAAAAACCATAGCAAAACCGTAGCAATTTTTGGAAAATGAAGAACACTCAAAGGTTGAAGATGAAGATCATGAAGATCTTCATCTGGATTTTCCAGATTTTTACAAAAGTGTCCAGAAATCATCCAAAGTCATACCAATCGATTCATCATGCAATGTACATTCAAGATCAACAAGCATTTCAACATAATTCATCAAAACAAGCACGGATCGAAGAAAGTAAAATTCATCATCAAAACTTCAATCAATCATATCTAGCTCAAAACAGCACCAAATTGCACGATTCAAAGCTCAAATTCATCAGCATGCTTAGATCTACAATAATATGGCAAAGAAATTCAAAAATAAGAGATTCGAGTTGTGACCTCTTGAAGTGCAGAAACTGGATTTGGCTTGATTCAAGGCTTGTGATAGCTCCAAAGTTCCTCTATGATGCTTGTATAGATGATTGAAGGAGAAATTAAAGCTTAATTGCACACGAATCCAACAGATTTTGAAAATTCCATGGATGCTTCAAGCTTTGTGTATGCTTCAATATGGCGCCAATTGCTCCAATTCCACGTCCAATTCTTCTCAAAAACACTTCAGGATCATGAATCAAGCAATAGAAGAGCTTCTTGTGTGAAGATTTGCAAGAAAATTTTGAGAGAAAAATTTGGTGATTTTGGATCTAGATCTGAAAAATGGTTGTTAATGCTGAAAACAGTTATGCTTATCCTTATATACCTCCTACTAATCATGTTTAGATCATGCTTAAGCCAAAGCCAAAGGTGATTAGCAAGTTGTGGAGTGTATGTGCAAAATTGGATTTTCACCCCATGCATGGAATGCATGTGTGAACAGTACACGAATTCCATTCATTTTCACTTAAAATCCAATTTTAAAACCAATGGTAATGGCAAAAAGTTCAAACCATGCACCAATTTTGAATTTTGTGATTTCCCTCCAAAAAGCCAATGGATTAACAAGTGATCATGTGATGACAATTCATGTAATGTGATGCATGATTTGGAATTTAGAGTGTCGCATCGCGCGAAAAACCGGCGGGAAAAGAAAGAAACAACAGAGCCGCCACCGTGCGTTATTTATCCCCAAAGAGGGAAAGGAAACGCTCAGAGTAAACCTAGGAAAGAACATGGTCTCGCGACCAAAGAGAATGGGTTCGGGAGTCGGTTATGCGAAGGGAAGGTATTAGCACCCCTACGCATCCGTAGTACTCTACGGGATCCACGCACAAAAGGAAGGAAATTGGTTGCTAAACACTGCTTAAATACTCACACACACAACTGGCTGAAAGAAACGAAAGAGACTGACTGAAACTGAACTCGGCAGGATGTCGCATCCTGGGCCTACTTAGTCTATCAGGCATAGACATCAGAGTCCAAGTAGTTCGGACTGGGGAAACGACACATGCTCGCTAGGATGTCGCATCCTATGCATACGTATCTTCTCGGACGAGAGAAGAATCAGAGCATTCGTAGCTCGGCTGACACGCACACGAACAAACAAAACACAGGCAAACGTGGAGCCCGACTGCCAATCACTGGACTTATGTCAGCATCCGAACCTAAACACACGCAAGGAGGCAAACGTGGAGCCTGACTGCCAATCGCTGGACTTATGTCAGCATCCGAACCAAAACAACACAACAGATAGATAGGGAGTCGGGGACTCAGCCTATAACTGTCAAACACACACAAACAGACAGACGGCAAATGCTAAGGAGTCACGGACTCGAGCCTAGCAAAGGTCAGACAACACACACAAAAGAAAGAAAAGGCGCCCGGAGAGATCAGCTCAATCTCCTGCCTACATACTTCATCTGGTGTGAAGATCAGGGCAATGTAGTTCCCCTACGCAGGGATAAAGGTTCTAGCCTAACCAGATAACAGAGGGAGACACAACTAGGGAGACTACGACTCGAGCCTAGATGTTATCATGCAAATCAACCCTAAGTTATGGTTTCTAGCTAAATGGCACAAGGGCCAACCTATCCTAAGTATGGCTTACACAGGGAGCAAGCCACACACACTTAACTTGCACGGGAAGCAAGCCAAGCAAAACCTAACTTGCACAGGAAGCAAGTCTAAACCAATCCTAACTTGCACAGGAAGCAAGCCAAGCAAAACCTAACTTGCACAGGAAGCAAGTCTAAACTAAACCTAACTTGCACAGGAAGCAAGTCAAACTATCCTAACTTGCACAGGAAGCAAGTCAAACTATCCTAACTTGCACAGGAAGCAAGTCAAACTATCCTAACTTGCACAGGAAGCAAGTCAAACTATCCTAACTTGCACAGGAAGCAAGTCAAACTATCCTAACTTGCACAGGAAGCAAGTCAAACAATCCTACAAGCACAGATAGCACACGCTATACACAAACAAGTGGCTCAAACAAGGGTTAGGTTTTAGTCAAGGGGTCATATCAACCTCAACAAACAAACCTCTGGAACTGGGTGAATGTTGCTCTTAACCTTGCCATTGAGGGGCTAAGGTGAAGCAGATGAAAGGATGAAGTGAGGATGAGACCCCACAGCTCTTATTCCTGGCTAGGGAGAGCTCAAGACAAGAATGTGTGGGTTCAGAAAGTAGGAACCCTTCTACACATTAAGACTGACTCAACTGTACAATTGTACAAGATCTTGGGTTTTTATCTGTAATGCATCAACACAGTGGTGTGAGCAAAGCAGATGACACACTGAATAGTGGGGGATAGATTGCATATCCCTACCTTCCACCAATTGCCTCTTCACTTAGGAGGTCTTTGACTCTGTACAAGGACAAAAGTAAACAGTCACAAACATTGCCCCTTAAGGAGGACTTCAGACAGTTGCCTGGCCAAGTAACAGGCCAGGTCTTCCAGACTACATGAAGTAAAAGAGACATACCTCAATGCAAATTGCTTATACAAGCAAAGCAAAGCAAAAAAAGTTCACAAGGAACTAAGCAACTAAAGCACCTGAAACAGTCAAGCAGATGTTAGTATACAACTTCAAACAAAACAAAACAGAAACAGACACCAACAGTTCATCAGAGGCACATGGATGTGCAAGGCACAAGGCTTAGGGCATGTGAGCCAAGCCACCTACAAAACAAAGAGGTTAGACAATGATATTTAATCAAGCTCAGTCAAAAGAATTGGTCTTAATGGCCATTTGATGGTCAACCTGAAATCACAAACTCAAAGGTGAGTAACAGGACCACTAGGGCTAGCCTAGGGTCAAAAGTGAATGAGAAAGTCCAAACAGCAAGGGGTAAGTATCCAAAATCATGTTCAAACAAATAGGAAACAAAACCAATTGGGTTCACATTCATATCAATCATCATCATCATTTCATGAACCATTTAGGTCAAAGCATGGCAAACAGAAGCTCACAGAAGTCAACAGAAAGACTTGCATCAAAAGCAATCTAAACATTTTCCAAAAATCACCAAATAAATCATGATCAAAACTAACACATAGCATGGTAAGCATGTCAAATTTCATCCTATTTAGACAAGTGGAAGGCAGTCAATGAAAATCAGAAAGTCAAAGCCAATTTGAACATGCTCAAAGAAGTCAACCAAACATGCATCAACTTAGAAAAATCATAAGTCAAGAATGGTGTATGATAAATGAATGGGACTAAAGCCATGGCAAATATGAGGATGTCTAGTTATCTCATGCAAAATTTCATGTCCATCTAATAAAGTATGAGAATTTCACAAATGAAATGGGAACAAGTGTCACACAAGGTCAACATTTGACTAGGCAGGGAAGAAAAATCTCAAATAAATGGAAAACAGAACAATCAATTCCAGGAAAAATCACACATGAACTAGACATGTAAGGGAGGGATCATGCAAAATTTGGGGTCATTTGGATGCCAAGAAGTGTGTGAACAAAAATCAAGAAAATGCATATCATTCATGTAGCACCAAATGTAACACTTAACTTCAAAAAATCAAAGCTCACACACCACAAATGATAAATCCACAAACTTTATACCAAAATCACCATGAATGTGTCTAGTTTAAGCACAAAAAATTTGGGAGCCATTGGATACATTCTCATCATTTCACAATTGATTTGGCAAAGTGTATAAAATTTGGTCACATGTCACAAACCCTAGTGCCAAACAAAAACCAACCATCCAAAAATTCTGGAAAAAATATGATAAAATACTAGAGATCATGATGAACACAACACAAAAAATCCCATTGAAATTGGATTGAAATTGAAGCATTTATGATTTTTGGAAGATTGGATATAAAATGTGAAATTAAAATAGAATAAATGAAACAAGAATGGCAAAGTTGTAATATTCCGGGTCACTTAACTAAACACGGTCGTTTTGGCCATTGAAAGGAAATGTTTTCATTGGTTGGAGCCATGCAGCACGTGGGAATGAAGCAAAATTCTGGAAAAATGGATTTGGGAACTAGGGTTCATGCTCAAAAATCATGATTTCACAATCTCATCCAAAAATCAAAATTGAATATATGGAAATGATCAACAAGCAATGGCAAACAAGAATCTATCACCCTTTTTCATTAAGACCTCGTGTGTATCATGAATCAAGCACAAACACATTTCCACACTAAACTTGTTTTTCAAAATAGCTTCATGAACACACAACCATTTCAAAAAATAAACACATCATGATAACCAGCATAGAAAGACCTTTTGAAAACATGTGTCAATTTTAAAAAATGTGGAAGTGGAAAACTCACCAATTTGGAAGAGCAGTTGTGTTGCTGATGCCTTTTGGTGGTTTTGAAGTGAACAGCTGCACCTTAGAGTCCCAGATGATGATTGATGAAGTTAGCTTTGCTTGAGATGGCTTGTTTTAAACTTGGATGGCCGTGGAAGAAGGCTCTGCAAGAACAGTGCTGCAAGGCCTCTACAGGTGGGAAAAAGGTGATTGCAATGGTTCACAATGCAGTTGGATGGTGGTGGAATGCAGGTTTGAAAATGCTGAGCAGTTGGTTGTGTTGACAGATTTTGATGGATGCTGTGCAGGGTTGGACTGTTGGAGGTCAAAGATGAAATGCAAAGCAAGGTATTGTTCTCTTGTGTTTGGACAGCTTTTAGAAAATGCAAGGCAGGATCAAAAAACCTTTTGTTGGTCTGCTGCTAAGGTTTGTGGTGTGGCAGAAAATGAACAAAATTGGTCTCTGCAGTACCAAGCATAGCCATGAAAGATGGAGTTTTTGACAGTTTTCCAACAGTGCCAAATGAGAGGGAAATCAGGATTTTGGCATGAGTGAGTTTGTTTTGTCTGCTAATGGTCTTTCACGACAGGAAAATTTGAGATGCAAAACAAGGGTTGTCACTTGGATGCTTTTTTGACAGAAAAAAGGAAATGCAAAGCCAGGCTTAGTTTTCTTGGAAGCTTTGGATGATTTGGTTAATGCATCCAAAATGAAGCTTGTGAAATGTGTAGTTTTCTTGTGGTTGGAGGCTGCTGTTGATTCAAAATGCTGAGCGGCATATGGAAAAGGTTGGTATTGTTATGTTGGTTACTAGTGTAACACCCTTCTAAATACCCCAAATTATTATAATTAAAATACACATATATTCATCAGAGTAATTATGCCCCGAAGGGTGTCACACAATCATTTCACTACATTCATCAAGTGTCCTGTCATGCTCATTTATTTAAATCAAAATAAGGTCTTTTGCATAATTCGCAGCGGAATCAAATTCAACATCAATGTAAAACATGTAACACTATACATGTAAATCATCCAACAACCAATATCAAATTAATTAAGACATTCCCTCCCGATGTTACACCTATCAGAGCATGACCCATAAGAACTACTCTAGACTCCAAGCATAAGCTTCTACTCAACTCATTTCTCGTTACCTGAAAAATAGGCGTAAGGGTGAGTTCCTCAATCAATATAATAAGCATTATAGAACAATATGTAATGTCAAGAAATTAACACATTAATTCACCCTAATCAGACTACGCATTCAGCAACAGCAATATTCGTTCAAACATCATACTCAACAGCACAAATCTCCATCATAATCAATTATTAACAACACAACACACAACACACATATGATACTGGAATACATCCATTCATATCATATGCCATACATTCATTATGCAATGAGACTCTATGCATGCGGTACCGACTATTTGTGAACATATAGTTCAACCTCACCGTCCAAATCCAGGCACGGCTACCAAGCTCACCAGTCCCACTCATTTGAGACATAGTGACTCACTCACTAATTCCTCACCATGGGAATTAGCTACCACCCCAAATGGGCCATGAAATGCACGCTAATCACCTAGCATGCAAACATCAACAACAACAATCAAAATGATTTACTCACTAATTCCTCACCATGGGAATTAGCTACCACCCCAAATGGGCCACAACATGCATGCTAATCACCTAGCAATGCAACATCAACAATAATCAAGAATAGACACATGCTCACACTCTAAGCCATAATACAGTCTATTCACACATGTATACATTCACATCATCATGTATACCATCACACATTATCAACATAATTAATCACAAAAGCATATCATATCATGCCACATAATCAAACACAGTATTAGCACACTCTACTAATACCTATACCACTCAAAACAACGGGAAATGATCCCTACAACATCATATCTCAGCTAAGTACATCACTCAGCCTAAACAACCAAAAACTGCACAACAACAGTTCAGGAAAATCCCAACTCTGCTCATACGCGTACTGTCCATGCCATACGCGTATTGCCCAAACCTGGCCAACTCCATACGCATATCGCCCACTCTCATACGCGTATTGCGCCTTTCCTCGCCCAACTCATACGCGTATCACGTGTCTCATACGCGTATGCTACGCGTAACAATATCCCATTACGCGTACCACCAGAGACCAATTCACGTTCAAACTGTCATCTTTCTCTCCCATACGCGTAAGGCTTCCCCCCATACGCGTACCAACATCTCATACGCGTATTGCCTAGTGCTATACGCGTATGACCAGAGATCAGAACTCTCAGATCTGCAATGGCTTCTCTGCTACGAAGCCTATCCGATCCAACCTTCTACAGTCCAATTTTCACACATAATTCCTTCCTATCGTCTAACACAAAACAGATCCTATTCGATTCCACAAAGTCTAACATTTCCACATCAAATTCCTACGATAAGAATCCCAATTTCGTTCATCCCAAATATTCAACAGATTCATCAGGCATCAATCAAATCAGAGGTAAAACAACAGTTATTACTACCCATTACATATCATCCCATAATACCCGTTAATTGATGATAAACCCCCCTTACCTGAGTTAATCCGGCAGCTTCCGAGCTCCAAGCTTCTCCTCTTCTCTTGCTCTGCCTTTTGCCCTTTTCCTCTTTCAGCAGCTTCTCTGAGTTTCCTTTTCACGTGAAAACCCTTTTTACCAAAAATGGGACTTTTTATTATTCCAACTTATTTTATTCCAATTATAAAATAATAATCCAATAATAATAATCCCAATAATTATTATTCCCAAAAATAATAATATTAATCCGAACTTCCAATTATTCAATTAAATTAATAAATAAAATATTAATTTAAATTAAATAATTAGCTTATTTTAGTTGGGGTGTTACAACTCTCCCCCACTAAAAGAGTTTTCGTCCTCGAAAACATACCTCAAGCGAACAACTCCGGATAAGACTCCTTCATCTGACTCTCAAGTTCCCAAGTCACATTGCCACCTGCTGGTCCTCCCCAAGCTACCTTCACCAAGGCAATCTCTTTACCCCGCAACTGCTTCAACTCTCGATCCTCGATCCTCATAGGTGATGTTTCAACAGTCAGGTTATCTCTCACCTGTACATCATCTACTTGGACAACATGCGACGGATCATGAATGTACCTCCTCAACTGAGACACATGAAAAACCTCATGCAAATTCGCAAGCGACGGCGGTAAAGCGATACGATAGGCTACTTCTCCTATCCTCTCCAAAATCTGATAAGGACCAATAAATCGAGGTGTCAACTTCTTCGACTTCAAAGCTCGACCGACACCAGTTATCGGAGTAACACGAAGAAACACATGGTCTCCCTCTTGAAACTCAAGTGACTTCCTCCTCTTATCATGATAACTCTTCTGACGACTCTGAGCAATTCTCATCTTCTCCTGAATCATCTTAATCTTTTCTGTAGTTTGCTGAACAATCTCCGGTCCAACCACAGCACTCTCACCGGACTCATACCAACATAAAGGCGTCCGACATCTCCTACCGTACAAAGCTTCAAACGGTGCCATACCAATGCTCGAATGAAAACTATTGTTGTAGGTAAATTCAATCAAAGGCAAATAACAATCCCAAGCACCTCCTTTTTCCAAAACACAAGCTCTCAAAAGATCTTCTAATGACTGAATCGTCCTCTCAGTCTGACCATCAGTCTGCGGATGATATGCAGAACTCAATCTCAGCTTAGTTCCCAAAGCTCTCTGCAACCCATCCCAAAACTTCGATGTAAATCTGGGATCTCTGTCCGAAACAATACTCGACGGAATACCATGCAAACTTACAATCTTCTCAATATACAACTCGGCTAATCTCTCTAATGGATAATCCATTCTGATCGGAATGAAATGAGCCGACTTCGTCAACCTATCAACAATTACCCAAATAGCCTCAAAACTCTTACTTGTCCTCGGCAAACCAGAAACAAAATCCATACTGATACTATCCCACTTCCACTCAGGAATAGCCAACGGTTGCATTAGCCCAGACGGCTTCTGATGCTCAATCTTTGACTTCTGACAAGTCAAACAGGAATACACAAAACTCGCAATTTCTCTCTTCATTCCCGGCCACCAAAATAACCTTTTCAAATCATGATACATCTTCGTAGCTCCAGGATGGATACTCAAGCCACTACGATGTCCTTCCTCCAGGATACTCTTCTTAAGCTCAGTAACATTCGGAATACACACCCGATCACCAAATCTCAAAACACCATTCTCATCAACTCTGAATTCACCACCTTGACCTTGATTCACTAAAGTCAACTTATCAACCAAAAGCATATCGGATTTCTGACCCTCTCTGATCTCATCCAGAATACCACTTGTTAACTTCAGCATTCCCAATTTAACACTATTGTGAGTACTCTCACACACCAAACTCAAATCTCGAAACTGCTCAATTAAGTCCAACTCTTTAACCATTAACATAGACATATGCAATGATTTCCGACTCAATGCATCAGCCACTATATTTGCTTTACCCGGATGGTAATTCAAACCAAAGTCATAATCCTTCAGAAACTCTAACCATCTTCTCTGTCTCATATTCAGCTCTTTCTGATCGAACAAATACTTTAAACTCTTATGGTCACTGAAAACTTCAAATCTTGACCCATACAAATAATGCCTCCACAACTTCAGAACAAATACCACAGCTGCCAACTCTAAATCATGTGTCGGATAGTTCCTCTCATGAACCCTTAGTTGTCTCGAAGCATAAGCTATCACCTGCTTATTCTGCATCAACACACCACCTAAACCCAACAATGAAGCATCACAATAAACCTCAAATAATTCCGACGAACTCGGTAATATCAGAATAGGAGCAGTAGTTAGCCTTCTCTTTAACTCTTGGAACCCTTCTTCACATTTTGAGTCCCAAACAAACGCTTGTCCCTTTCTAGTCAACATTGTCAACGGTAACGCCAACTTAGAGAATCCCTCAATAAACTTCCTATAGTAACCTGCCAGTCCAAGAAAACTTCTTATTTCAGAAACTGACTTCGGAGCTTCCCACTTAGATACCGCTTCTATCTTAGAAGGATCAACAGCAACACCACCTCTTGAAATCACATGACCAAGAAAACTAACTTCTTCTAACCAAAATTCACACTTTGACAGTTTAGCAAATAACTTCTTTTCTCGTAGAACTTCCAACACCACTCTCAAATGTTCAGCATGCTCTTCTTCAGATTTCGAATACACCAAAATGTCATCAATAAACACCACGACAAACTGATCTAGATACGGATGAAAAATCCTATTCATATACTCCATAAATACTCCAGGCGCATTAGTCACACCAAAAGGCATTACAGAATACTCATAATGTCCATACCTCGTTCTGAAAGCAGTCTTCTGAATATCTTCAGTTTTCACACGTATCTGATGATACCCAGATCTCAAGTCTATCTTGCTGAACACACTAGCACCAACCAATTGATCCATCAAATCATCAATCCTCGGTAAAGGATACCGATTCTTGATCGTCACTTTATTCAATTGCCTGTAGTCCACACACAACCTCATAGTACCTTCTTTCTTCTTAACCAACAACACTGGTGCACCCCACGGTGACACACTCGGACGAATAAATTTCTTATCCAACAGATCTTCCAATTGACTCTTCAATTCAGCTAACTCAACAGCAGACATACGGTACGGAGCCATCGATATCGGTCTAGTACCAGGTACCAACTCAATCGAGAACTCAACTTCACGTTCTGGCGGCAATTCATTCACCTCTTCCGGAAACACATCAGGAAAGTCACACACCACAGCTAGATCGCCAATCGCCAGTTTATCTTTAGCTTCCAAAGTTGCTAACAGCATAAACAACTCCGCCCCACCTGCTACTTCTTCATTCACCTGCCTGGCCGATAGAAACAAACTCTTTCCTTCTTCAATCTCAGGGAATATCACAGTCTTATCAAAACAGTTGATATAGACTCGGTTAAACACCAACCAGTTCATACCCAGAATGACATCAACCTGTACTAGTGGAAGACACACAAGGTCTATCTCAAAATCTCTACCAAAAATACTCAAAGAACAACTCAAGCAAACCGAAGTAGTAGTCACTGAACCCTTCGCAGGAGTATCAATCACCATACTTCCAAGCATCTTAGATATCTCTAACTTAAGTTTCACAGCACAATCCACAGATATAAAAGAATGAGTCGCACCGGTGTCAATAATAGCTATAAGAGGAAAGCCATTAATATAACACGTACCTCGGATCAAACGATCATCAGTAGAAGTCTCAGAACCGGATAAAGCAAAAACCTTGCCTCCTGACTGATTCTCTTTCTTCGGCTTAGGACACTGTGGACTGATATGACCCAACTCTCCACAGTTGAAACAAGTCACCGTCTTCAACCGGCAATCTGCAGCCAAATGACCACCTTTTCCACATTTGAAACATTTCTTCTCATTACTGGTACACTCATGGATACGATGTCCAGCCTGACCACATCTGTAGCACTTAGCAGGAGCACTAGAATCTCCCCCACTAGGCCTCCTCATCCCACTCTGTCTCTGGAAACCTTTGCCAGCTGCATACGGTTTCCCACGATCGATCTGATTCTTGCCTTTCCTATCAACCCTCTGCTGATAGCTCTCAGCTCTAGCCTTGGAATCCTGCTCAAAAATCCTGCAACAATCAACCAAATCAGAAAACACTCTAATCCTCTGATATCCAATCGCTTGCTTGATCTCGGGACGCAACCCGTTCTCAAACTTCACACACTTGGAAAATTCACCAGCAGCCTCAGCATAGGGAGTGTAATACTTCGACAGCTCTGTGAACTTAGCAGCATACTCCGTAACGGACCTGTTACCCTGCTTCAGTTCCAAGAACTCTATCTCTTTCTTTCCTCTGACATCCTCGGGAAAGTACTTCCTCAGAAATCTCTCTCTGGATACTGCCCAAGTAATCTCAGCATCTCCAGCAGTTTCCAACTCAGTGCGGGTAGCAACCCACCAATCGTCAGCTTCCTCTGACAGCATATGTGTACCGAACCTGACCTTCTGGTTATCAGCACACTCAGTTACTCTGAAGATCCTCTCTATCTCCTTCAACCATTTCTGAGCACCATCTGGATCGTATGCTCCTTTGAACATTGGAGGATTGTTCTTCTGGAACTCACTCAGTTGACGAGCAGCTCCCATTCCCACAACATTCGGATTTCCTCCAAGTACTCCAGCTAGCATACCCAGAGCCTCAGCAATCGCAGCATCATCTCTACCTCTTCCAGCCATCTCTATTCTGAAACCCAAACAAGCTAAACAATAAGTACTGATAGGGTTACACAACACCTATCCCGTACAGGGGAAACAGAATAACTACGACTCGACACGACCGACTATGCTCTGATACCACTAATGTAACACCCTTCTAAATACCCCAAATTATTATAATTAAAATACACATATATTCATCAGAGTAATTATGCCCCGAAGGGTGTCACACAATCATTTCACTACATTCATCAAGTGTCCTGTCATGCTCATTTATTTAAATCAAAATAAGGTCTTTTGCATAATTCGCAGCGGAATCAAATTCAACATCAATGTAAAACATGTAACACTATACATGTAAATCATCCAACAACCAATATCAAATTAATTAAGACATTCCCTCCCGATGTTACACCTATCAGAGCATGACCCACAAGAACTACTCTAGACTCCAAGCATAAGCTTCTACTCAACTCATTTCTCGTTACCTGAAAAATAGGCGTAAGGGTGAGTTCCTCAATCAATATAATAAGCATTATAGAACAATATGTAATGTCAAGAAATTAACACATTAATTCACCCTAATCAGACTACGCATTCAGCAACAGCAATATTCGTTCAAACATCATACTCAACAGCACAAATCTCCATCATAATCAATTATTAACAACACAACACACAACACACATATGATACTGGAATACATCCATTCATATCATATGCCATACATTCATTATGCAATGAGACTCTATGCATGCGGTACCGACTATTTGTGAACATATAGTTCAACCTCACCGTCCAAATCCAGGCACGGCTACCAAGCTCACCAGTCCCACTCATTTGAGACATAGTGACTCACTCACTAATTCCTCACCATGGGAATTAGCTACCACCCCAAATGGGCCATGAAATGCACGCTAATCACCTAGCATGCAAACATCAACAACAACAATCAAAATGATTTACTCACTAATTCCTCACCATGGGAATTAGCTACCACCCCAAATGGGCCACAACATGCATGCTAATCACCTAGCAATGCAACATCAACAATAATCAAGAATAGACACATGCTCACACTCTAAGCCATAATACAGTCTATTCACACATGTATACATTCACATCATCATGTATACCATCACACATTATCAACATAATTAATCACAAAAGCATATCATATCATGCCACATAATCAAACACAGTATTAGCACACTCTACTAATACCTATACCACTCAAAACAACGGGAAATGATCCCTACAACATCATATCTCAGCTAAGTACATCACTCAGCCTAAACAACCAAAAACTGCACAACAACAGTTCAGGAAAATCCCAACTCTGCTCATACGCGTACTGTCCATGCCATACGCGTATTGCCCAAACCTGGCCAACTCCATACGCGTATCGCCCACTCTCATACGCGTATTGCGCCTTTCCTCGCCCAACTCATACGCGTATCACGTGTCTCATACGCGTATGCTACGCGTAACAATATCCCATTACGCGTACCACCAGAGACCAATTCACGTTCAAACTGTCATCTTTCTCTCCCATACGCGTAAGGCTTCCCCCCATACGCGTACCAACATCTCATACGCGTATTGCCTAGTGCTATACGCGTATGACCAGAGATCAGAACTCTCAGATCTGCAATGGCTTCTCTGCTACGAAGCCTATCCGATCCAACCTTCTACAGTCCAATTTTCACACATAATTCCTTCCTATCGTCTAACACAAAACAGATCCTATTCGATTCCACAAAGTCTAACATTTCCACATCAAATTCCTACGATAAGAATCCCAATTTCGTTCATCCCAAATATTCAACAGATTCATCAGGCATCAATCAAATCAGAGGTAAAACAACAGTTATTACTACCCAGTACATATCATCCCATAATACCCGTTAATTGATGATAAACCCCCCTTACCTGAGTTAATCCGGCAGCTTCCGAGCTCCAAGCTTCTCCTCTTCTCTTGCTCTGCCTTTTGCCCTTTTCCTCTTTCAGCAGCTTCTCTGAGTTTCCTTTTCACGTGAAAACCCTTTTTACCAAAAATGGGACTTTTTATTATTCCAACTTATTTTATTCCAATTATAAAATAATAATCCAATAATAATAATCCCAATAATTATTATTCCCAAAAATAATAATATTAATCCGAACTTCCAATTATTCAATTAAATTAATAAATAAAATATTAATTTAAATTAAATAATTAGCTTATTTTAGTTGGGGTGTTACAACTAGCAGGTTTTGAAACACAAGGCAAGGCCAAATGGATGTAGTTAGTTTAATCATGATGAAGAGCTGTGGAAAATGCAATGGCTAAGTTTAGGTTTATTGGAAGTTTGGACAGGGAATACTAGAATGCCAATAGCCAAAGGTCAAGTGCAAGGTTCTTTTGGAGTGAATGAATATTCCATGGTTGGCCTGTTACTTCTGTGGCAGGAAATTATGACCTGATGTGTTGTCTTGGTGGCAAGGCAATGTTTTTGTTATTTGGGGGCTTTGGACAAAAGGAAAGTTCTGAAATGCCAAAGCAAGAGTTCATGCAGTTTTAGGGTCAGTCACCTTTTTCTGTATTGCAATGCTTGATGCTTTTGTGTTTTTGGACAGAACCCCTACAATGCCAATAGCAGGGTCAGGTTTTGAGAGGAGTGTGAACAATGGCCTCTTTTTCTGCTGTGTTGTGTTGGCTAGGTCATGTTAAGTGGCAGAAAAATATGATGAAAAGGACTTGCTGTTTTTCCTTGTGCCATGCTTTCTTGGTGTTGTTTTGTGGTGGGAGAACAAAGGTTTTCTTGCTGCAGGATGTTGTGAGGAATGCAGGTTCCAAAGGGTGAAATGGTGAACCAGGCTGCTGTTAGCAGCTGCTTTTGGTTTTTGTAATGTTTTGGTTCTATTGTGTTTTTTGACAGGAAATCTTTAATGCAAATAACAAGGCCAGGTTTTGGGAGAGTGCAGTATGCAGTTTTTTTTAGAAGCTGCTTGTGTTGTGGTACAGGGCATGGCCAGGTTCTCTCCTCTTGGAAGTTCTCTTGACAGTCCCCTTGAAATGCACAGCAGGGTGAGGTTTGAGAGAAAAATGAGGGAGTAAGTGTTTGGTCTGTCTTTGTGTTATGGCTTCAACTTCATTTCAAGCTGGTAGCAGAATGCTGCATAATTGCTGTTCTAGTACCAAGCAAAGTGTGGGCCAAGTTCATCCATGAATTTCTGCTGCATTACCCCCTCTTTTTTTGTGGCTGCCATGCCCTTTCTCTTGACAGAAAAGTAGTGCTGTCCAAACTGCTATTGGACAGTACAAATTAAGGCATGGAGGTATGGTTGGTTTTGTCCTTTTGTCCCAAAATTCAAGTAAGCAAGCATGGCCCTTTTTTCTGAGGTTTTAGGCTGCTAAGATGTGTTCAATTGACAGAGAATGGCCTCTAAAAGTTCTGTTTGAAGGTACCAAGGCATGGTTCAAATGCAAGCATGGAGTGGTATAGTGAAACTTGTACTTTTCTTACAATTCAAGCAACCAAGCCATGGCCTCATGTACTGCATATTTTGACTTTGCAAACACATTCTAAATGACATTTATGAGCTGTTCCAATTGGCCAAATGTTGAAAAAATGTTTAAATCAAAAAGTCAACTCTTGGTCAAACTTGCATTTAAATGAAAAAGGTCAAAATATGCCATTTTGATTGGTGAAGTTTTGGCTCATGAAATTTATATTTTTGGAAAGAGGGGATCAAATGTGACTTGTAGGAAAAAACCCCACCAAAATTGGCCAAACGGTTTGAGAGATATGGCCCTCTGAAGTTCAAGATTTTCTGAAATCGATTCGATCATAACTTGCCAACCACACATGGGAATTGAGAGTTCTAGGACTTTTTGGAAATGGGAGAACAAGATCTTCAACTTTCATGTTGGGCAAAAATTCATTTGAGGCTTGTATCATGATGTAAGTTTGAGGATCAAAACTTTCCATTTTTGGTAAGTTTCAGTTACAGGCCCAGTTTCCGTTTTGGGAAATTTTTGATCTGGCTTCAAATTCTTCCATGATGGTGTTTGGCATGATATATGATGACTATTTGGACATGAATGAACTCTCACAAACCAATTCCAATCATCCAATCACTGATTAAATGGACAGTTGACCAACAGTTGACTTTTAGGGTTTCTGACTGATTATGCATTGACTGATGATTTCCAAACCCTAATTCCTTGAGGACTTGACTTCAAATGATGTCCCAAGTTGTATGAACTCTTGATTATTGACCATGGTGCCCAAATTCCACCAGAATGACCACCATCCACTGCTTTGACTGACAGTTGACTTTTTTAGGGTTTTTGACTGTCTGGGCATGAACTGCTGACCTCTGAGCCTTCAACCCTTGACATGAACACTCCAAATGGACCTCCAAGTCATGTGAACTTGTTGGACCAACCCTAAGGCTTTGGCTCAATGAAAAACACACTTGCTTGATTGGTTGACTGATCTCCTGATCAGTTTGACCTAATTCTTGACTGCTTGCTCTTGAGGCAACTGGGGACGATGCAAATGATATGCAATGGATCATGATATGCTATGACCTAATATGAAAATGTATGCATAATGATAGGTGCAAATTTGAGGTGCTACAGCTGCCCCTATTCAATCAGCTGGGAACCCGAACGGATGATAGCAACGGCTGTCAGACTTTCAGGGTAAACAGGGATTGAATACCAAAGAACCGTAGAATTTGCACAGTACTGGATATGATACAAGGAGAACCACGTCATTTACCGATGACGACTGCAATTGACAACTTCAGAAAGGCGAAACCATTTACCGATGGTTAGAAACTTGATATTTACCGATATCAACTTCAGCAAGACCATTTACCGATGGCGGCTGGGGGAAACAAACTTCTGAAAAACGAAACCATTTACCGATGGTTAAAACTTGATATTTACCGATATCAACTTCAGCCAGACCATTTACCGATGGTTGCTGCAACTGGGAATCCAATATTTACCGATATCGAAGAAAACGGGGCCATTTACCGATGGCGTCTCCACTTGGGGAGAAACAAAATCTTTGTGGTGATACCAGACAAGACGTTTACCGACGACTTCTGGGGATCTTGTTTTTATCAACAAGGAAACAAAGCAACGACCAGACATTTACCGATGACTGGGATGAGAAATTTATTGGGAGATACAAATATCTGCAACTGGAAACCAGATAGGACATTTACCGATGACTCTATTGGGGATTTCTAGCTGGGAATTATCAGATATTTACCGATGACTGAGGAAAAAGACTTGATGTTTACCGACATCGAAAGATGATGTTTACCGACATCAAAAAAAAAATGACCAGACATTTACCGATGACTGGGTGGAGACTCGATGTTTACAGACATCGACAGATGATGTTTACCGACATCAAAAATGACCAGACATTTACCGATGACTGGAGTGAGACTCGATGTTTACAGACACCGAAACAATGGCGTTTACCGACACCAAACAAAGATGGCCAGACATTTACTGATGACTGGAGAGAATACTCGATGTTTACAGACACCGAAACAATGGTGTTTACCGACACCAAACAAAGAAAAACACACGTGGGTGCTAGCATGACACTTACCGGTATCACAAGAACGACATCTGAGATATGTCGAGGCAAGGTTGACCACTTGCTGGGGGTCTCACTGAGGAGAAACAAACTTTCTGTCACCATCGGGTGAGGAAATAAACCTCTGTTACCATCGGGTGAGGAAATAAACCTCTGTGGGGATACACCATTCTGAATGCTGTCAAGAGCAACTGTAGCAGTCTTGCTGTGCTGATGTTGAATGAAATGATCCGCCTCTGCCGGGGATACGGTCTGGTGAAGTTAACACATGAATGCATATGTTTGAATTTTTCTATGGCGTAATGCTCCATATTGAATGGGAATGCTACGCAGTTTTGAGGATGCAATGATTACTACATGCAAAATGCAAATGAACCCTGGTTAGGGACCCGAAATGATCAGATACTCTAACTCTGTGGGGAGACTCCTCTTGGGGAAATACTCTGCGGGGAACTCTGCTTGGGGAGCGGTAAAGCGACTTCACACTCATGGTGAAGAATAGCACTGCTGCTGGGAAAAAGTAAACTCCGCTGGGGATACCCTTCAGTCCACAGGTAGGATAAATGTTGGAGATAAGTTTCAGTGAGCCTGCCCCACTCGGGGAGGAAATCGGCAAATACAGGCCTGCTGGGGATAGGCAATCCTTAGATCTGTTGGGGAATAGAAAGCACTATCCACAGACGTCTTCGCAGGGGAACACAGCTCTGATAGCTTCCAAACTTGCTTGGGGAAAATATCTGCTGAGGAAACGTCCTCACAGATGCTGATCTGAAAAACAACACAACAAAATGCCCCCAGGGGATGTATGGACAAGATACGTTCAAGTGTCCTCAACATTCAAAATGATTTTCAAATGTTTTATCTTTCTGCACGTTTTTGTGTAGCCTCCATGTTCTTATATGCAATGCTTATCAAAAATTCGGACATTTTGCAAACAAAACAGTAAAAATAAAAACCAGAGAGCTATTTATCTGAATAACGATTTTTATTGATTGAAAATGCGCCTGAAAAGGCAAATACATTGGGAAGCGATTCCTAGAAAGAGGTAATCGCGTACAAAAGGAAAAATCTATCCTAATGGCAATGTGAACACGGCATCCACTATTTCCCAATTCTGTCATAACTCACAGATCATCAGTTTTCCTCCCAACTCCTTGCTTTCTGAGAAGAATGACTGGACGGATCACATATTTCGAGATGGCGGACGATAAAGCTTGATGAAGTACAGACAACTCAGACTGTAGTCTTCGCTTTAATCCCTAACTTTTGCCTGGATCGCCCTTTCGGGTTTTCAATCCACCGGGATACCCATTTTTGCCTAAGCCGCCCTTGCGGGTTTTCGACTTACCGGGTGTACAAATTCTTTTCATTTTATCCCTAATTTTTGCCCGAAC
The DNA here is from genome assembly GCF_024323335.1 of Lathyrus oleraceus. Lineage (NCBI taxonomy): Eukaryota > Viridiplantae > Streptophyta > Magnoliopsida > Fabales > Fabaceae > Lathyrus > Lathyrus oleraceus. The sequence continues at coordinate 5,350,884 of NC_066581.1, read as the reverse complement.
CTTTCCTTTCTGTGTTGTTTTTTTTTTTTTTTTTTTTTTTTTGGTTCGTCGGGATGCCCATTTTTTGCCTGGACTATTTTTCTTTTGTCCAGCGGGTCAATTTATGCGAAGTATTTTTTGACTACATCTGAGTTAACAGGAGACGGAAAATCTTCACCATCCATAGTTGTAAGCATCAAGGCTCCACCGGAGAAGACCTTCTTCACAACATACGGACCTTCATAATTAGGAGTCCACTTGCCCCTGTTATCTGCACCGGGAGGGAGGATCCTCTTCAAAACTAGATCACCTATTTGATAGCTTCGAGGACGCACTTTCTGATCAAAGGCTCGCTTCATCCTTCGCTGATACAACTGTCCATGACATACAGCTGCTAGCCGTCTCTCCTCGATAAGGCTCAACTCGTTAAACCTTGTTCGAATCCACTCGGCTTCGTCTAGCTTGACATCCAATAAAACTCTCAGAGAAGGAATCTCCACTTCAACAGGTAGGACAGCTTCCATACCATACACAAGGGAGTAAGGGGTTGCCCCGGTCGACGTACGTACTGAGGTACGGTACCCATGCAAAGCGAAAGGCAGCATCTCATGCCAATCCTTATACGTAACGACCATCTTCTGCACAATCTTCTTGATGTTCTTGTTCGCCGCTTCTACAGCACCATTCATCTTCGGTCTGTAAGGAGAAGAGTTATGATGTTCAATCTTGAAGTCTTTACAAAGCTCTTTCATCATCTTGTTATTGAGATTCGAACCATTGTCAGTGATGATTCTCTCAGGAACTCCATAACGACAGATGATTTCTTTCTTGATGAACCGGGTAACCACTTGTTTGGTAACATTAGCATAGGAAGCTGCTTCCACCCATTTGGTGAAGTAATCAATCGCAACCAAGATGAAGCGATGTCCATTCGAAGCAGTAGGCTCAATCTTCCCAATCATATCAATGCCCCACATGGCAAATGGCCAAGGCGAATTCATGACATTCAGAGGGCTTGGTGGTACATGCACCTTATCAGCATAGATTTGACACTTATGGCACTTCCGAGCATACTTGAAACAATCGGATTCCATAGTCATCCAGTAGTAACCCGCTCTCAACAATTTCTTAGCCATTGCATGCCCGCCGGCATGAGTACCGAAGGAACCTTCATGAACTTCCTGCATTAACATGTCTGCCTCGGGTCTGTCCACGCATCTGAGCAAGACCATGTCAAAGTTTCTCTTATACAACACGTCATCCTGATTCAAATAAAAGCTTCCAGCTAGCCTCCTCAGGGTTTTCTTGTCATTCTTCGACGCACCTTCAGGATACCCCTGAGTCTTGAGGAAGTTCTTGATGTCATAATACCACGGCTTCTCATCAATCACAACAGACTCGGCTGCAAACACATATGCAGGTCTCTCAAGTCGATTCACCGCAACATGTGGCACATGATTCCACCAATGAACTTTGATCATAGACGACAAAGTAGCCAAAGCGTCAGCCATTTGATTCTCATCCCGGGGGACATGATACAACTTCACCTTCTTGAAGAACGTCAGTATTCTTCTGGTGTAATCTCTATACGGAATCAAATGCGGCTGATTCGTATTCCAATCTCCATTGACTTGATTGACCACTAGAGCGGAATCTCCAAATATATCAAGAGTTTTGATCCTCAGATCAATGGCTTCTTCTATCCCCATGATACAAGCCTCATACTCAGCTTCATTGTTGGTGACGTCAAACGTCAATCTGGCAGAAAAAGGTATATGAGCACCTTTGGGATTGATCAACACGGCACCAACACCGTTACCGTTCATATTCACAGCCCCATCAAACATCAGTGTCCACTTGTCATCAGGATCCGGTCCTTCCTCGACAAGCGGCTCTTCACAGTCTTTCATCTTCAGATACATGATGTCTTCATCAGGGAACTCAAACATCATAGGCTGATAGTCATCAATCGGTTGTTCAGCGAGATAGTCTGACAGAATACTACCTTTGATGGCCTTTTGTGACGTGTACTGAATGTCATACTCTGTTAAGATCATCTGCCAACGGGCAACACGTCCGGTGAGAGCTGGTTTCTCAAAGATGTACTTCACTGGATCCATCTTAGAAATCAACAAAGTGGTATGGTTCAACATATACTGTCTTAGTCGGCGAGCAGCCCAGGCCAAAGCACAGCAAGTTTTCTCGAGCAGTGAATATCTTGTTTCACAGTCGGTAAACTTTTTGCTAAGGTAGTATATGGCATGCTCTTTTCGACCAGACTCGTCATGCTGTCCCAATACACACCCCATTGAGTTCTCAGTCACTGACAGGTACATTATCAGAGGTCTCCCTGGAACTGGAGGTATAAGGATTGGAGGTCTCTGTAAATACTCCTTGATTTTGTCAAAAGCTTTCTGACAATCATCATTCCACTTGATCGCTTGATTCTTTCTTAGCAATTTGAAAATTGGTTCACATGTAGCAGTTAGATGAGATATGAACCTTGCAATGTAATTCAATCTCCCTAAAAACCCACGGACTTGCTTCTCCGTTTTCGGTTCAGGCATCTCTTGAATAGCTTTGACTTTTGCTGGATCAACCTCAATCCCTTTCTCGCTGACAATGAAGCCTAGAAGCTTCCCTGATCTCACTCCAAACGTACACTTGTTCGGGTTCAACCTCAGCTTGAACTTCCTCAACCGGTCAAACAGCTTCTGTAAATTAACCAGGTGCTCCTCTTCTGTCTGCGACTTCGCAATCATATCATCTACGTACACTTCAATTTCTTTGTGCATCATGTCATGAAAAAGAGTCGTCATTGCCCTCTGATAGGTAGCACCAGCATTCTTTAGCCCAAATGGCATCACCTTATAGCAGAACATGCCCCAAGGTGTAATGAATGTCGTCTTTTCCATGTCCTCTGGCGCCATCTTGATCTGATTATATCCAGAGAAACCATCCATGAAAGAGAATACCGAGGATTGAGCCGTATTATCAACCAATACATCAATGTGAGGTAATGGGAAATCATCTTTCGGACTTGCTCTATTCAAATCTCGGTAATCGACACACATTCTGACTTTACCATCCTTCTTCGGCACCGGAACGATGTTGGCCACCCACGGTGGATAACTGGTGACAGCCAGAAAACCCGCATCCCACTGCTTCTGAACCTCTTCCTTGATCTTAGTTGCCATGTCAGGACTCGTTCTACGAAGCTTCTGCTTAACCGAAGGACATCCTTCTCTAAGAGGTAATCGGTGCATCACAATATCTGTATCTAAACCAGGCATATCTTGGTATGACCAGGCGAATACCTCCACATATTCTCTCAGCATCTCAATCAGCCTCCTCTTGACAGAGTCCTCTAAAGCAGCCCCAATCTTGATCTCTCTTTTGTCGTCCTCAGTACCCAGATTAACAGTTTCCAACTCCTCCTGATGAGGTTGGATGACCCTTTCCTCCTGCTTCAGCAATCTGGCTAATTCTGCAGGGAGTTCACAGTCTTCCTCACTCTCCTCTTCAGCTTGGTAGATGGGTTTATCGAAATCATACTGAGCCATAACAGAGTCGTTCATAGTGAATGCCATAAGATCGCTTCTGCATGTTTGATGCTTTGTTTTTAGAAAAAGAGTTCAAGAAGTCACAAAAATAAAAAAAACATTGCCATTTTTACTGTTTTTTGAAAAAAAGTGAAAACAGAAAACAGAAAGACAGGGATCACAAAATTTGTTCAAAAAATGTCCTTCATTAATGATAATCATTAAAACATGATGAGGCCCTACAAAATGAATCACTACGCCTTGGGCAGAACGTAGGATTTTCATGCAAAATGACAAAACAACAGAAAATTACTCTGTCAGAAGAGTAACTTGAACCACTTCTTCAGCCGTCCAGTTGTTGATAGACCCCCCTGGTGCACACGGGCGAACCCAGTTGTCCAAATCACAATCACTGTCACAGTCTTCACTACCGGTTGCAGAGACGTCGCCATGATTCATCAGCCCAGCGCTGGTAAAGGTACTCGGGCCCGCTTGACCATTCTGCTCTGCTTGGAGAGGCTCATAACCAACACCGAATTTGTCTTCTTTAACCGGCAAATCCACCATCTTGCCCCAGCCTTCAGTTTTGCCAGAATCAACAACCTCCTTAGCCTGCTTGTAAGAAGTAATTGAAACACCCGGCTTCTTCTGCTCAGCGTACGCCACTTTCTCAAGAGCCACAGTCTCAAACGCCTGGCATAAGGTTTCGTGGATCTCGCCATCCACCTCAACATATTTGAACGAGGATAGATGACTCACCAGAATCTCTTCTTCACCGCACACAGTCACAATCTGACCGTTCCAGACATACTTGAGCTTTTGATGGAGAGTCGACGAGACTGCCCCTGCTGCATGAATCCATGGACGCCCCAACAAACAACTATAGGCGGGCTGGATGTCCATAACATAGAAGATGATATCGAATACCTCAGGACCTATCTTCACAGGCAAGGTAACTTCCCCACACACAGAACGCTTGGATCCGTCGAAAGCACGAACGATCAGGTCACTGGGATTAAGCACAAACCCTTCCGCATCAATCTTCCTCAGAATCTGCTTAGGCAACACATTCAACGACGACCAGGTGTCTACCAATACGTGAGACAACACTGCCCCCTTGCACTCCATGGTGATGTGCAAGGCTTTGTTATGGTTTCGTCCTTCAGGCGGTAGGTCCAGGTTGGTGAAACCTATACCATGTCTGGTGCTCACATTAGCCATCACACCCTCCAGTTGATTGACAGAAATCTCCTGAGGCACGTAAGCCAGATTCAACATCTTCAGTAAGGCATTACGGTGTGCCTCAGAGCACATCAACAGTGAAAGTATAGAAATCTTGGATGGAGTTTGATTCAGCTGGTCTACAATCTTGTAGTCACTCTTCTTGATTATCTTCATAAACTCCTCCACGTCCTTCTCAAATGACCCCTCGGGCGCTTCTTTCTGGACAGGCTCTTCCTCAACCACAGCTTGCTTACCCTTTGCTTTGGCGAGAGCTTCAGCATTATTGTCCCTTAAAGGCTGCGGTGCGAACAGACGACCGCTTCTGGTAAAACCTCCTGGACCCCCTACATTATCCACAGCTGGACCGATAGTTGCAGGAACTCTATTCGGTAAACCAATCGTCACTGGAGCTTGATTCACTGGTCTTGTCTGACTTTCAGCCCTTCTGTAACTGCGGTGAGCATTATCATACTTCCACGGCACAGCCCTACTATTCTCAACAGCCTTTCTTTCAGACGCCACGATAGTAGTTGGAACACTGATGGTTACAGGCACGGGAATGGTAACTGGGGTACCATTTGCTGCAGGTGCACTGACAATCCTTTGTCCACGTTCTTCAGACGGTTTAAAGTAAATGGTGATAGTTGACGCTGTTCCACGATCTTTTACAGCCCTACTGAATTGCAAACAACCTTCATCCATCATACCCTGGATACCGGTCCTCAACTGGTCGCAACCATTCTCAGATTCTGCACAGCCCAAACAATTCTCATCACAGCCCGGGTAGACACCCCCCTTTAGCAGACGGCACTTCACAACTAGCAGAGAAGTCTGAACATCATCAACATTAACAACCAGATCTTCAGCTTCTTTCCCTTCAATATTGTTCACTCTATGCCCACCATGCTGAGGCATAGGGTTGTTTACGACGTTAGGCACTGGGGCGAAGTTGATCGCCTTGGCATCAATCAAATCTTGGACCTTGTGCTGGAGAGCCCGACACTTCTCAGTATGGTGGCCTGGTGCCCCAGAATGAAAGTCACATCTAACATTAGCATCATAGCCAGGAGGCAGCACTGTTGGAGTAGCCATCGTACGCAGCTCTACAAACCCTAACCGGAGTAGTTCGGGTAGTAACTCTGCGTAGGACATGGGCAGAGGATCAAATCTTCTATCAGCCTGCAATTTCTGCCTAGGCTGGAAAGGACGTTGCTGTTGTTGTTGTTGTTGCGGTTGTTGAACTCTTTGTTGTTGTTGACGAGGTTGAGGTGTCGGAATGGTTACTGCAGCAGCTTGACGGTATTCAATTCTATTCTGATCTCTGCGGTGTTGAACAGCATTAGTTTCACCCTCTCTTCGACGAGGTGCCCCAACAAACGGCTTCCTAGAAGAAGAGGAACCAGCATCTTGAATCTTCCCAGTTTTGATCAAACTCTCAGTCCTTTCTCCACAAATGACGACATCAGAAAAACTACCGAATGGGCAGCTCCCCATCCGGTCCATAAACACACCTTGAAGAGTACCAATAAACATGTCTGTCAACTCCCTCTCCAGCATAGGGGGTTGAACTCTAGCAGCCAGTTCACGCCACCTCTGGGCATATTCTTTGAAGCTTTCATTGGATTTCTGACAAAGACTCTGCAGCTGAGTCCGGCTCGGTGCCATGTCCATGTTGTGTTTGTATTGCCTCAAAAAGGCCTCACCCAAATCCCTCCAACAGCGGATAGAATCTCTCTTCAATTCCATGTACCAGTCCAAAGAAGCCCCAGATAGACTATCTTGGAAAAAATACATCCACATCTTCTCATCATCGGTATACGCAGAGATTTTCCTGTAGTAAGCCTGCACATGGGTGCGAGGGCAAGAAGTACCGTTGTATTTATCGAAAGACGGTGCTTTGAACTTGTGAGGGATTCTCAAGCCTTCAACCAACCCCATATTAGTAACATCAAAACCGAGAGAGTTCTGACTTTCCATGGCACGGATCTTCTCAGCAAGAGCTTCAACTTTGCGATCTCTCTCATTAACCCTTCCCAGAACGTCTTCGTCTTCACTGAGCAGAGAGAACATATCCTCTTGTCGGTCAATAATCGGAACAGGATTACGGGCCGGAGCACGGACTACTCTGGCATTGGCGGCATCTGGAACAATAGGTTGACCGTTGATTCGAATACCCCCCAATTCATCACCTACAGCATAGTTGTTGACGGGTACAGCAGCAGCGACATTGTTATCATTGACCGGGCCTCCCTCTGGCGGAGCATGATTGATCGGTGGATTTGCAGCCTCTTGTCTCTGAACCATAGCTCGAAGTTCTTCTTGACCTTGCGCAACCCCTTGCATCATATTCATAAACTGGGCCATGCTAGCCTTCATCTCAGCCAACTCAGCTTGAAATTGATCCATACTTCTCTGTTGATTCAGTCTTGTTGAGTAGCGGTGCGGACGTTGATCAGCTATCCTGCCTAAAACAGGAACCAGAGTGAGAAGCCACGACCAAGAACACCTGTTATGCAAAATGATATGAGTATGATGCTAATGATGCGTATGATGCACATGATATGCTCATTTCTCAGGCATTCAAAGAGCCTGACCCATCCTGAAAAGATGGCAACCTGCAGCAACAGGAGAACAAACAGATACAAGGAAATGCTGACATCCTTATATATACATAAGGATAAAAGGCATACAACCAATGTCAACAGAATATCTGAATAAACAACATACAAAGAAAAAGAATCCCATCCAACAAGCCTGGAGGTGATTCTCAACAAAAAGATCCAAGAGATGGCTTACACGCAAATGAATCCCATCCAACAAGCCTGGAGGTGATTCTCAACAAAATACAATCAAGGATACAGTCTATAGCAGACGGTCCTCCGGAATGAGGGTCTTCAGGTAATGACACTGGTCTATCAACAGCGAACATTCTGAGCAATCTGGTAAAGGAGTGATCTTCTCTTTCAACTGTCTTCTCAGCTCCAAGACTTCTCCTTCAAGATAATCCTCTGACTTCTGTCTCAACTCCATCTCTTTCTTCTTCAACTGGATGTCTTTGTCTCTGAGTTGCCTCTCCAAGTCTCTGATCTTCTTCTGATAACTGGCCTCAGCCCTCTGCAGCCTCAAGCGCTCCCGGTGTTCTGCATCTAACATACTCTCCATCTCCTCGTAGGATCTCTTCTTGCTTCTCAGTCTGCTAGCATCTTCTTCTCGCACTCCTCTGAGTTGACGAGCCAAGTTCAACCTATCAGCTTTGGCTTTGTACAACTCCATCTGAGCGTCTTGCTCCTTCTCTCTCAAACGGCGGTTCTCCATTAGGGCTTGCTTATAGTGTTCAGCAGACACACTATCAGCAAGGATCAAAGGTGGTTGCTCCTGCAACGGCTCCATCCTATCATAGGGTAACAACAAAGTTTCCACTCTCTTCTTGACCCAATCAGTGTAATCGGGCATAGCAACGGCAAACTTCTTCCTCAAGACGGATCCATCCTTCACTCCCACATCTCTCCAGGCTCTCCCTATCTGCTCCAACCTAACAGGGTCATCCTTCTTCTCAAAACAAAAACTCTCAGCTATCTCTGCTTCGAGCGGTCTTTCGCTCATAACAAACCCTAGCTGGCGAAGAGAAAGAACTGGGTTGTAATTGATGCAACCTTTGGTCCCTATGAGTGGCACGCCCCGGAATTCACCACAACTTATGATGACATCCTTCACATCCATCCGGTATGACTGCCACCTGATGTCATAGGAAGTGAGCGACATGACCCTCTGAGTCCACTTAAGAGTGCTCTGGGTATCCACAAATGGTCCACTGGCTGGCAGAAGAGACATGAACCATTTGAAAAGAAGAGGTAGGCAACACCTGATGGCTCCTCCCTTACCATGCCTGCTGTGAATGGCATAGTAAGTATCTGCTAGAAGAGTAGGGGTTGGATTCCCTCTGATGAAAATGCTGATAGCAGTGAAGTCAATGAAATTTGGCATACTGGGAAATAGGATGATACCATAGATCATGGCAGCTAACTGTGCGTGAAAAACTTCCCAATTCCCCTTTTCTGCTTCAACTCTGGCTACTCTCAACAGGAACTTCAATGGCAGACCTACAACTTCCCCACAGGGTTTCCAATTCTTACCGACCTCCTCAACACTCAACCGGAGAGCTCTGGCAATCAATCTGAAGTCGACCTCCTTTGGAACGTCCAAGAAGGGAGTCTGATGCTGAATAGGGATACCTAACAGGATAGAATACTCCTCGAGAGTAGGTGCTAACTGGTAATCTTGGAAAGTGAAGCATCTGAGCTCTGGATCGTAAAACTGAAGTAGTGTCTGCAGAGGCACTGGATCCACTACTGTCTTCAATACTGTCAAGATATCTCCGTACCGCCCAACAAAACTCTTCAGTCGATCGTCTGTCACGAGGCTACCCAACTCAACTAGCGGAGTCAACGGCTCACGGTGGAAACTGTAGGAACAGGTCTTCCGCTTCAACTCGGGAACTGTTGCCATCTCTATCAGTAGACAAGCTCGGGAATGTACCTGAGAAATGATATGCATGCAGAGATTAATTTTTTTTCTTCTTTTTTTTTCTTTTGATTTTTTTTTTTTTTTTTTTTTTATATATATTTTTTTTCAATGCGTTTCTTTTGAAAAATAAATATGCTATGATGCACATGATGCAGACACGGCTGGCTGGTTGTGCAATCTCTGATCACTAGGTCGAAGCTTCAGTCAAAATCAGAACATAAATCCAACTTAAGGTTAACTGAACACTGTCTGAACACAAAGTCACCATCAGAACCAAGTCACCAACAGAACCGAGTCACCAACGGTACCTGTAATGAAATAACCCTTCCCCACTCACGGGTGTAGTCTAGGCCAGGGTAAAGCTTGAGAGAAATGCAGCATAAATAACCTTTCGCAGAATACTGTCATATACACACCCGAAGTATGCAACGACAGCATCCCACCAGGGTCTGAACTGCTCGTGATATCAATGTTCCGCTAAGTGGCGCCATACCACCCGCTTCCCATGAATCACTCTATTCCTAGGTATCCTAGATTGCACTCATGGTCTGGGTATTGGACCTTTTACCTCATGGAACTCCCACCCCCAACACAGAGAGAAACGGACAACCAGCCAGGTGAACAGATGAATAAATGCAAACATTAATGCAAACATAAATGCAAACAATAAACAATGAATGCAAACAGTAAATAATGAATGCAATAAATGAACACAGCACAAAGCAACCAAAACCCTAACCTAGAGAGCGCTAGGAGAGACTCGCTTAGGGAAGACGGACCAGCACAGGTCAACTTCTCTATTTCCCCAACAGAGTCGCCAGCTGTCGCATCGCGCGAAAAACCGGCGGGAAAAGAAAGAAACAACAGAGCCGCCACCGTGCGTTATTTATCCCCAAAGAGGGAAAGGAAACGCTCAGAGTAAACCTAGGAAAGAACATGGTCTCGCGACCAAAGAGAATGGGTTCGGGAGTCGGTTATGCGAAGGGAAGGTATTAGCACCCCTACGCATCCGTAGTACTCTACGGGATCCACGCACAAAAGGAAGGAAATTGGTTGCTAAACACTGCTTAAATACTCACACACACAACTGGCTGAAAGAAACGAAAGAGACTGACTGAAACTGAACTCGGCAGGATGTCGCATCCTGGGCCTACTTAGTCTATCAGGCATAGACATCAGAGTCCAAGTAGTTCGGACTGGGGAAACGACACATGCTCGCTAGGATGTCGCATCCTATGCATACGTATCTTCTCGGACGAGAGAAGAATCAGAGCATTCGTAGCTCGGCTGACACGCACACGAACAAACAAAACGCAGGCAAACGTGGAGCCCGACTGCCAATCACTGGACTTATGTCAGCATCCGAACCTAAACACACGCAAGGAGGCAAACGTGGAGCCTGACTGCCAATCGCTGGACTTATGTCAGCATCCGAACCAAAACAACACAACAGATAGATAGGGAGTCGGGGACTCAGCCTATAACTGTCAAACACACACAAACAGACAGACGGCAAATGCTAAGGAGTCACGGACTCGAGCCTAGCAAAGGTCAGACAACACACACAAAAGAAAGAAAAGGCGCCCGGAGAGATCAGCTCAATCTCCTGCCTACATACTTCATCTGGTGTGAAGATCAGGGCGATGTAGTTCCCCTACGCAGGGATAAAGGTTCTAGCCTAACCAGATAACAGAGGGAGACACAACTAGGGAGACTACGACTCGAGCCTAGATGTTATCATGCAAATCAACCCTAAGTTATGGTTTCTAGCTAAATGGCACAAGGGCCAACCTATCCTAAGTATGGCTTACACAGGGAGCAAGCCACACACACTTAACTTGCACGGGAAGCAAGCCAAGCAAAACCTAACTTGCACAGGAAGCAAGTCTAAACCAATCCTAACTTGCACAGGAAGCAAGCCAAGCAAAACCTAACTTGCACAGGAAGCAAGTCTAAACTAAACCTAACTTGCACAGGAAGCAAGTCAAACTATCCTAACTTGCACAGGAAGCAAGTCAAACTATCCTAACTTGCACAGGAAGCAAGTCAAACTATCCTAACTTGCACAGGAAGCAAGTCAAACAATCCTACAAGCACAGATAGCACACGCTATACACAAACAAGTGGCTCAAACAAGGGTTAGGTTTTAGTCAAGGGGTCATATCAACCTCAACAAACAAACCTCTGGAACTGGGTGAATGTTGCTCTTAACCTTGCCATTGAGGGGCTAAGGTGAAGCAGATGAAAGGATGAAGTGAGGATGAGACCCCACAGCTCTTATTCCTGGCTAGGGAGAGCTCAAGACAAGAATGTGTGGGTTCAGAAAGTAGGAACCCTTCTACACATTAAGACTGACTCAACTGTACAATTGTACAAGATCTTGGGTTTTTATCTGTAATGCATCAACACAGTGGTGTGAGCAAAGCAGATGACACACTGAATAGTGGGGGATAGATTGCATATCCCTACCTTCCACTAATTGCCTCTTCACTTAGGAGGTCTTTGACTCTGTACAAGGACAAAAGTAAACAGTCACAAACATTGCCCCTTAAGGAGGACTTCAGACAGTTGCCTGGCCAAGTAACAGGCCAGGTCTTCCAGACTACATGAAGTAAAAGAGACATACCTCAATGCAAATTGCTTATACAAGCAAAGCAAAGCAAAAAAAGTTCACAAGGAACTAAGCAACTAAAGCACCTGAAACAGTCAAGCAGATGTTAGTATACAACTTCAAACAAAACAAAACAGAAACAGACACCAACAGTTCATCAGAGGCACATGGATGTGCAAGGCACAAGGCTTAGGGCATGTGAGCCAAGCCACCTACAAAACAAAGAGGTTAGACAATGATATTTAATCAAGCTCAGTCAAAAGAATTGGTCTTAATGGCCATTTGATGGTCAACCTGAAATCACAAACTCAAAGGTGAGTAACAGGACCACTAGGGCTAGCCTAGGGTCAAAAGTGAATGAGAAAGTCCAAACAGCAAGGGGTAAGTATCCAAAATCATGTTCAAACAAATAGGAAACAAAACCAATTGGGTTCACATTCATATCAATCATCATCATCATTTCATGAACCATTTAGGTCAAAGCATGGCAAACAGAAGCTCACAGAAGTCAACAGAAAGACTTGCATCAAAAGCAATCTAAACATTTTCCAAAAATCACCAAATAAATCATGATCAAAACTAACACATAGCATGGTAAGCATGTCAAATTTCATCCTATTTAGACAAGTGGAAGGCAGTCAATGAAAATCAGAAAGTCAAAGCCAATTTGAACATGCTCAAAGAAGTCAACCAAACATGCATCAACTTAGAAAAATCATAAGTCAAGAATGGTGTATGATAAATGAATGGGACTAAAGCCATGGCAAATATGAGGATGTCTAGTTATCTCATGCAAAATTTCATGTCCATCTAATAAAGTATGAGAATTTCACAAATGAAATGGGAACAAGTGTCACACAAGGTCAACATTTGACTAGGCAGGGAAGAAAAATCTCAAATAAATGGAAAACAGAACAATCAATTCCAGGAAAAATCACACATGAACTAGACATGTAAGGGAGGGATCATGCAAAATTTGGGGTCATTTGGATGCCAAGAAGTGTGTGAACAAAAATCAAGAAAATGCATATCATTCATGTAGCACCAAATGTAACACTTAACTTCAAAAAATCAAAGCTCACACACCACAAATGATAAATCCACAAACTTTATACCAAAATCACCATGAATGTGTCTAGTTTAAGCACAAAAAATTTGGGAGCCATTGGATACATTCTCATCATTTCACAATTGATTTGGCAAAGTGTATAAAATTTGGTCACATGTCACAAACCCTAGTGCCAAACAAAAACCAACCATCCAAAAATTCTGGAAAAAATATGATAAAATACTAGAGATCATGATGAACACAACACAAAAAATCCCATTGAAATTGGATTGAAATTGAAGCATTTATGATTTTTGGAAGATTGGATATAAAATGTGAAATTAAAATAGAATAAATGAAACAAGAATGGCAAAGTTGTAATATTCCGGGTCACTTAACTAAACACGGTCGTTTTGGCCATTGAAAGGAAATGTTTTCATTGGTTGGAGCCATGCAGCACGTGGGAATGAAGCAAAATTCTGGAAAAATGGATTTGGGAACTAGGGTTCATGCTCAAAAATCATGATTTCACAATCTCATCCAAAAATCAAAATTGAATATATGGAAATGATCAACAAGCAATGGCAAACAAGAATCTATCACCCTTTTTCATTAAGACCTCGTGTGTATCATGAATCAAGCACAAACACATTTCCACACTAAACTTGTTTTTCAAAATAGCTTCATGAACACACAACCATTTCAAAAAATAAACACATCATGATAACCAGCATAGAAAGACCTTTTGAAAACATGTGTCAATTTTAAAAAATGTGGAAGTGGAAAACTCACCAATTTGGAAGAGCAGTTGTGTTGCTGATGCCTTTTGGTGGTTTTGAAGTGAACAGCTGCACCTTAGAGTCCCAGATGATGATTGATGAAGTTAGCTTTGCTTGAGATGGCTTGTTTTAAACTTGGATGGCCGTGGAAGAAGGCTCTGCAAGAACAGTGCTGCAAGGCCTCTACAGGTGGGAAAAAGGTGATTGCAATGGTTCACAATGCAGTTGGATGGTGGTGGAATGCAGGTTTGAAAATGCTGAGCAGTTGGTTGTGTTGACAGATTTTGATGGATGCTGTGCAGGGTTGGACTGTTGGAGGTCAAAGATGAAATGCAAAGCAAGGTATTGTTCTCTTGTGTTTGGACAGCTTTTAGAAAATGCAAGGCAGGATCAAAAAACCTTTTGTTGGTCTGCTGCTAAGGTTTGTGGTGTGGCAGAAAATGAACAAAATTGGTCTCTGCAGTACCAAGCATAGCCATGAAAGATGGAGTTTTTGACAGTTTTCCAACAGTGCCAAATGAGAGGGAAATCAGGATTTTGGCATGAGTGAGTTTGTTTTGTCTGCTAATGGTCTTTCACGACAGGAAAATTTGAGATGCAAAACAAGGGTTGTCACTTGGATGCTTTTTTGACAGAAAAAAGGAAATGCAAAGCCAGGCTTAGTTTTCTTGGAAGCTTTGGATGATTTGGTTAATGCATCCAAAATGAAGCTTGTGAAATGTGTAGTTTTCTTGTGGTTGGAGGCTGCTGTTGATTCAAAATGCTGAGCGGCATATGGAAAAGGTTGGTATTGTTATGTTGGTTACTAGTGTAACACCCTTCTAAATACCCCAAATTATTATAATTAAAATACACATATATTCATCAGAGTAATTATGCCCCGAAGGGTGTCACACAATCATTTCACTACATTCATCAAGTGTCCTGTCATGCTCATTTATTTAAATCAAAATAAGGTCTTTTGCATAATTCGCAGCGGAATCAAATTCAACATCAATGTAAAACATGTAACACTATACATGTAAATCATCCAACAACCAATATCAAATTAATTAAGACATTCCCTCCCGATGTTACACCTATCAGAGCATGACCCATAAGAACTACTCTAGACTCCAAGCATAAGCTTCTACTCAACTCATTTCTCGTTACCTGAAAAATAGGCGTAAGGGTGAGTTCCTCAATCAATATAATAAGCATTATAGAACAATATGTAATGTCAAGAAATTAACACATTAATTCACCCTAATCAGACTACGCATTCAGCAACAGCAATATTCGTTCAAACATCATACTCAACAGCACAAATCTCCATCATAATCAATTATTAACAACACAACACACAACACACATATGATACTGGAATACATCCATTCATATCATATGCCATACATTCATTATGCAATGAGACTCTATGCATGCGGTACCGACTATTTGTGAACATATAGTTCAACCTCACCGTCCAAATCCAGGCACGGCTACCAAGCTCACCAGTCCCACTCATTTGAGACATAGTGACTCACTCACTAATTCCTCACCATGGGAATTAGCTACCACCCCAAATGGGCCATGAAATGCACGCTAATCACCTAGCATGCAAACATCAACAACAACAATCAAAATGATTTACTCACTAATTCCTCACCATGGGAATTAGCTACCACCCCAAATGGGCCACAACATGCATGCTAATCACCTAGCAATGCAACATCAACAATAATCAAGAATAGACACATGCTCACACTCTAAGCCATAATACAGTCTATTCACACATGTATACATTCACATCATCATGTATACCATCACACATTATCAACATAATTAATCACAAAAGCATATCATATCATGCCACATAATCAAACACAGTATTAGCACACTCTACTAATACCTATACCACTCAAAACAACGGGAAATGATCCCTACAACATCATATCTCAGCTAAGTACATCACTCAGCCTAAACAACCAAAAACTGCACAACAACAGTTCAGGAAAATCCCAACTCTGCTCATACGCGTACTGTCCATGCCATACGCGTATTGCCCAAACCTGGCCAACTCCATACGCATATCGCCCACTCTCATACGCGTATTGCGCCTTTCCTCGCCCAACTCATACGCGTATCACGTGTCTCATACGCGTATGCTACGCGTAACAATATCCCATTACGCGTACCACCAGAGACCAATTCACGTTCAAACTGTCATCTTTCTCTCCCATACGCGTAAGGCTTCCCCCCATACGCGTACCAACATCTCATACGCGTATTGCCTAGTGCTATACGCGTATGACCAGAGATCAGAACTCTCAGATCTGCAATGGCTTCTCTGCTACGAAGCCTATCCGATCCAACCTTCTACAGTCCAATTTTCACACATAATTCCTTCCTATCGTCTAACACAAAACAGATCCTATTCGATTCCACAAAGTCTAACATTTCCACATCAAATTCCTACGATAAGAATCCCAATTTCGTTCATCCCAAATATTCAACAGATTCATCAGGCATCAATCAAATCAGAGGTAAAACAACAGTTATTACTACCCATTACATATCATCCCATAATACCCGTTAATTGATGATAAACCCCCCTTACCTGAGTTAATCCGGCAGCTTCCGAGCTCCAAGCTTCTCCTCTTCTCTTGCTCTGCCTTTTGCCCTTTTCCTCTTTCAGCAGCTTCTCTGAGTTTCCTTTTCACGTGAAAACCCTTTTTACCAAAAATGGGACTTTTTATTATTCCAACTTATTTTATTCCAATTATAAAATAATAATCCAATAATAATAATCCCAATAATTATTATTCCCAAAAATAATAATATTAATCCGAACTTCCAATTATTCAATTAAATTAATAAATAAAATATTAATTTAAATTAAATAATTAGCTTATTTTAGTTGGGGTGTTACAACTAGCAGGTTTTGAAACACAAGGCAAGGCCAAATGGATGTAGTTAGTTTAATCATGATGAAGAGCTGTGGAAAATGCAATGGCTAAGTTTAGGTTTATTGGAAGTTTGGACAGGGAATACTAGAATGCCAATAGCCAAAGGTCAAGTGCAAGGTTCTTTTGGAGTGAATGAACATTCCATGGTTGGCCTGTTACTTCTGTGGCAGGAAATTATGACCTGATGTGTTGTCTTGGTGGCAAGGCAATGTTTTTGTTATTTGGGGGCTTTGGACAAAAGGAAAGTTCTGAAATGCCAAAGCAAGAGTTCATGCAGTTTTAGGGTCAGTCACCTTTTTCTGTATTGCAATGCTTGATGCTTTTGTGTTTTTGGACAGAACCCCTACAATGCCAATAGCAGGGTCAGGTTTTGAGAGGAGTGTGAACAATGGCCTCTTTTTCTGCTGTGTTGTGTTGGCTAGGTCATGTTAAGTGGCAGAAAAATATGATGAAAAGGACTTGCTGTTTTTCCTTGTGCCATGCTTTCTTGGTGTTGTTTTGTGGTGGGAGAACAAAGGTTTTCTTGCTGCAGGATGTTGTGAGGAATGCAGGTTCCAAAGGGTGAAATGGTGAACCAGGCTGCTGTTAGCAGCTGCTTTTGGTTTTTGTAATGTTTTGGTTCTATTGTGTTTTTTGACAGGAAATCTTTAATGCAAATAACAAGGCCAGGTTTTGGGAGAGTGCAGTATGCAGTTTTTTTTAGAAGCTGCTTGTGCTGTGGTACAGGGCATGGCCAGGTTCTCTCCTCTTGGAAGTTCTCTTGACAGTCCCCTTGAAATGCACAGCAGGGTGAGGTTTGAGAGAAAAATGAGGGAGTAAGTGTTTGGTCTGTCTTTGTGTTATGGCTTCAACTTCATTTCAAGCTGGTAGCAGAATGCTGCATAATTGCTGTTCTAGTACCAAGCAAAGTGTGGGCCAAGTTCATCCATGAATTTCTGCTGCATTACCCCCTCTTTTTTTGTGGCTGCCATGCCCTTTCTCTTGACAGAAAAGTAGTGCTGTCCAAACTGCTATTGGACAGTACAAATTAAGGCATGGAGGTATGGTTGGTTTTGTCCTTTTGTCCCAAAATTCAAGTAAGCAAGCATGGCCCTTTTTTCTGAGGTTTTAGGCTGCTAAGATGTGTTCAATTGACAGAGAATGGCCTCTAAAAGTTCTGTTTGAAGGTACCAAGGCATGGTTCAAATGCAAGCATGGAGTGGTATAGTGAAACTTGTACTTTTCTTACAATTCAAGCAACCAAGCCATGGCCTCATGTACTGCATATTTTGACTTTGCAAACACATTCTAAATGACATTTATGAGCTGTTCCAATTGGCCAAATGTTGAAAAAATGTTTAAATCAAAAAGTCAACTCTTGGTCAAACTTGCATTTAAATGAAAAAGGTCAAAATATGCCATTTTGATTGGTGAAGTTTTGGCTCATGAAATTTATATTTTTGGAAAGAGGGGATCAAATGTGACTTGTAGGAAAAAACCCCACCAAAATTGGCCAAACGGTTTGAGAGATATGGCCCTCTGAAGTTCAAGATTTTCTGAAATCGATTCGATCATAACTTGCCAACCACACATGGGAATTGAGAGTTCTAGGACTTTTTGGAAATGGGAGAACAAGATCTTCAACTTTCATGTTGGGCAAAAATTCATTTGAGGCTTGTATCATGATGTAAGTTTGAGGATCAAAACTTTCCATTTTTGGTAAGTTTCAGTTACAGGCCCAGTTTCCGTTTTGGGAAATTTTTGATCTGGCTTCAAATTCTTCCATGATGGTGTTTGGCATGATATATGATGACTATTTGGACATGAATGAACTCTCACAAACCAATTCCAATCATCCAATCACTGATTAAATGGACAGTTGACCAATAGTTGACTTTTAGGGTTTCTGACTAATTATGCATTGACTGATGATTTCCAAACCCTAATTCCTTGAGGACTTGACTTCAAATGATGTCCCAAGTTGTATGAACTCTTGATTATTGACCATGGTGCCCAAATTCCACCAGAATGACCACCATCCACTGCTTTGACTGACAGTTGACTTTTTTAGGGTTTTTGACTGTCTGGGCATGAACTGCTGACCTCTGAGCCTTCAACCCTTGACATGAACACTCCAAATGGACCTCCAAGTCATGTGAACTTGTTGGACCAACCCTAAGGCTTTGGCTCAATGAAAAACACACTTGCTTGATTGGTTGACTGATCTCCTGATCAGTTTGACCTAATTCTTGACTGCTTGCTCTTGAGGCAACTGGGGACGATGCAAATGATATGCAATGGATCATGATATGCTATGACCTAATATGAAAATGTATGCATAATGATAGGTGCAAATTTGAGGTGCTACATAGAGGTCAAGGGGAGAACATTGCAAAAAGAACCACTCATTTTGGAGCTTTGGTTGAAAAGTTATGCTCATTTGAAGTCCCATGCACACTTTGCCATGATTTGATCATATCTCCTTAACCACACATGAGAAATTCATGATCTTGGACATTTTGGAAATGGGAGAGAAAGATCTACAACTTTCATGTTCAACAAAATTTCATTTGAAGCCTTCTTGATGATGTAATATTGAATTGAAGTTGGTCTAAAATCTTTCCATTTTTGGAAAGTTCAAATTATAGGTCACTTGCTATTTTTGGAAATTCTTGACCTGACCTCAAATTCTTCAATGTGAGTGTTTGAAATGTCAAATGAGACTTGTTTGAACATGAATGAAGTATTTCTAATCACTTCCCACCTCCAAATCCACAGTTGACTTTGCAGTTGACTTTCTAGGCCTTCAGATGACTTGGGAATGTTCTGATGAAATTCAAGCCTCTACCACTTGGGACTTTGCTTCAAAATGACGTCATGAATCATATGAACTCTTGTGAATGATTGTGGGGTCCAAATCTCAAGAATTACCACCATCTATTGCTCAATGAATGCTTTTGATTGCCTTGACCTGCTAATGCTTCATCTACAAGACAAAGGTTAGATGACATATTTTTGTACTTTTTGGTTAGTGATTAAAAGAAAAGCAATGATACACAAATGCAAACATGCTTGGTGATCAAGAATCACTCTCAAAAAGATAACCCACCCACAGGGAAGGAAGCAAGGTGTCTAATGATCCTTGAGGCAATGCAATGATATGATGTGATGCCATGAGGGATCTTAGGGACAAAATTGGGGTCTTACACCCGACACTCAGCTTGAACTCTGCATTTGCTGACTTGCGAAAAAGCTTTTGCTTGAACTACTTGAAACATGGAGAGGACTCGCTCCTGTATGGCTCATCTTGCCCCAATGTGATGGGTCTTATGCAAAATGTTTACCTTGAAAGGATTTTGAAAGCAATTGTACCATAATTTGGAGATGGATTGCCCCAGAATTTTGATCCATGAAAGGATTTATCCTTGGTTAACCGACTCTTGGAGTGGTTGACTTTTTTATGCTCTTGAGGTAGCTTGCCCCGGTATGAGTGTTGAAGTGACTTAACTCACCCTGACTGAACATTGAAGGGGTTTGCCCCTGGCCAACATAACCCCTAGGTGATCTTCCCCAGTTAATAGAATTCTGAGATGATTTACTCTGGATTAAATGATTCTTGAAATGACTTGCCCCTGATTAACAGATGTTTGGAGATTGTTTAAGACTGGCCAATTCTTGGAGTAATTTTCCTATTATCACCTTGATGTTTTGGGTGGCATGCACCTGATTCGTGGGTTATGAGGTAGTCTTGATTCTGGTGAATGGTCAAGTTCCACTGGTTGATCTTTGTTGAAATTTCCTTTGTAGATGTTTTTTGATTGGCTGCATTTTGTGTTAAAACACTTACTGTACTCTGATGTCTTGACTGATGTCATGACATGCTTAAGTAGTATGCTGCAGGATTAGCTAATACAGGATTTACTGAATGTCAAACTGAATGTTATGACATTCTTCCCTGACAGCAGATACTGAATTATAGGCTAGTTAGTTTTTCTGTTATAGTTCAGTATTTATTTCAGGCTATTTTTCAGGAAACTAACAGCTGAGCTAAAATTAAGAGACCTAGCATATAGCCTATTGTCTGGATGTCAAACTGAATGTTATGACATACATTCCTGACAGCATATGCTAAAGTGTAGGCTAGTTAGTTTTTCTGTTATGCTTCAATACTTATCTTAGGTTGTTTTTCAGGAATCTAACAACTGTGCTAAAATCCAGGAAACTAACAACTGTGCTAAAATTAAGAGACCTAGCATATAGCCTATTTGTTAGCACCCTAATGTGTGGAAATTAGGTTAACTTGCTTGACCTTAATTTTAGGAAATTCAAGTACAAGGCCCAAGTGTTGCATTATAAAAGGATGGCAATCCTACTTTCAGCAACTCAGGGATTTGAAGCGTGAAGAATTAAATACATCATTGTATTTCCTAGTTGTACGTTTATTGTGTTTTGTATTAGGTTTTACTTGTGAGCCAAGCAATTATCACCTAGATGATTGCATTGGACTAGGGTGTTTATTGAGTTGTAATTGTTGTGTCACTCTAAGCTTTTAAGCGTGAGTGCTGTGTTTCTTGATTAAAGCTTTTAAGCACAATCAAGAGTTGTTTGAAGGTTATCTTCACCACTACTTTAAAATTATTAAAGGTTGTAATCACTGTTGTGATTGACGGGGAGTGAGTAGGAACTCAGGTCTTAGTTTAGATTGAAATTTCATTGGGTAGGTCTTAAGTGATAGGATTAAACAGTTGGTTTAAGTCCTGAATTAATACCTCTTATAGTGGATTTCCTCCCTGGCTTGGTAGCCCCCAGACGTAGGTGTGTTTGTCACCGAACTGGGTAAACAATTCTCTGTGTTATTTACTGCATGTTACATTTACTTTCTGCACCATTAGTTGTCTACGTAGAATTGGATGTTATAACATCCAGTGTGACATCAATAGTTTGTTACTAGAATTTCAATTGGCATCAGAGGAGGCACCCTGCTTGTTAATTTCTGGGTGAGATCTAGGGACGTTGCTTTCTAGTACCATGGACAAGGATGTAGGATTCTCAAATCGACCACCCATGCTGGATGGTTCTAACTATGATGACTGGAAACCTCGTATGATAGCCTTCTTGAGGTCTCTGGATAGCAAGGTCTGGAGAGCTGTCAACAAAAGATGGGAACATCCAACGAAGACAGGTAAAGATGGAATCATTATGCAAATTCCTAAAGAAGATTGGGACAAAGAGCAAGAGGCATTAGCCCTTGGAAACTCTAACGCTTTGAATGCACTGTTCAATGGGATAAATAAGAACATTTTCAGATTGGTGCATCACTGTGAGCTGGCTAAAGAAGTTTGGGATACTCTCAAAATAACTCATGAGGGTACCTCCAAGGTAAGGATGTCTAAACTCCAGATGCTGACTACTAAGTTTGAAAATCTGAGGATGAAAGAGGATGAGACTATTCATGACTTCCACATGAATATTCTTGAAATTTCCAACACTTCTGGAGGCTTGGGAGAGAAAATGTCTGAAGAAAAACTTGTAAGAAAGATTCTCAGATCATTGCCCAAGAGATTTGCCATGAAGGTTACTACTATAGAAGAGGCTCAAGATATCTGCAAGATTAAGGTTTATGAGCTTATTGGTTCTCTCCAAACTTTTGAAATGGGCTTGTGTGAGAATGTTGAAAAGAAAAACAAAAGCATAGCTTTTGTATCAAATACTGAAGAGGATTCAGAAGAAGGAAATATTGGAGGTGATGAAAGCATATCAGAAGCTATAGCCATGCTTGGAAGACAGTTCAACAAGTTCATAAAGAAGATTGATCAAAAAGGTAGACCAAATGTCAAGAACATTTCGTCTGACATCAGTAGAAGATCAACATCTGAAGAAAAGTTCAACCAAGGCAAGGGAATCCAGTGTCATGGATGTGAAGGTTTTGGACACATTAGAGTTGAATGTCCTACCTTCCTCAAGATGCAAAAGAAGGGACTATCTGTCACCTGGTCTGAGGGAGACTCTGAGAGTGAATCTGAAGGAGAATCTACTAAACATGTCACTGCACTAACTAGTGTTTGTGCCTCTGATGATGACTCAAGTGGAGATGAACTTACATTTGATGAACTTGTTGCTTCATATAACGAGCTATGTGTCAAAAGTGTAGAAGTGTGTATACAAGGAGAAAAGCAGAAGAAACTCATCAAGGAGCTGGAAGCTGAGAAGAAGAAGCATCTGCCAGTCATAAATGGTCTAAATGGTGAGATAACCGTGCTGACCTCTAAGCTAGATCAAATGACAAAATCCATCAGAATGCTGAATAAAGGAACTGACACTTTGGAAGAGATTCTAAAGGTGGGACAGAAATCAGGAACCGTGTCTGGTTTAGGCTTTGTTAAGGAATCCTCAACTGAACTCAAAAACTCAAAGGCTGAAGTTCAGAAAATCAAGCAGAAGTCACAACCATTATCACAACATCAAGGAAACAGGAGGATTAACCATCAAAAGAAGAAATTTCAAAGATGGAGATGCCACTACTATGGTAGATTTGGTCACATAATACCCTTTTGTTATAGGTTGCATGGTTATCCTAACCAGACCCCTCAAGTCAGACCTAAGCAAAAGGCATTTAAGCATAATGCCCCCATCAAGAAACAACAATGGGTTGCTAGATTAGCTCACACATCTCTAAGGGCATCTACCAGAGAAGACTGGTATTTTGATAGTGGCTGCTCAAGACATATGACTGGGATGTATAACTTATTGGTAGATATACAACCTCATACTACCAGTTATGTGACCTTTGGTGATGGAGCTAAAGGAAAAATCAAAGGTGTTGGTAAGCTGGACAGTCCTGGAGTTCCAAAACTGAATAATGTGTTATTAGTAGAAGGACTAACTACTAATCTCATCAGCATAAGCCAGCTATGTGATCAAGGCTTCAATGTACAGTTCACTAAGGAAGAATGTGTTGTGAAAATTGGAGAAAATAAGGAAGTTATGAGAGGATCCAGATCCAAAGATAACTGTTATCTATGGGAACCTAACGTCTCAAACCACTCCTCAATGGGCTTCTTAGCCAAGGAAGAACAGGAAGTGAAGTTGTGGCATAAAAGACTTGAACATCTTCATTTAAGAGGAATGAAGAAGATAATATCCAAGGAAGCAGTTAGAGGAATCCCAAAGCTGCTTATTGATGAAGGAAAAGTCTGTGGAGAATGTCAGGTTGGCAAGCAAACCAAGATGTCACATCCTAAGCTTGGACATCCTACAACATCCAAAACTCTAGAACTTTGCACATGGACTTAATGGGACCTATGCATGTTGAGAGTCTTGGTGGGAAGAGATGTGCTTATGTGATTGTTGATGACCATTCAAGACACACATGGATAAGCTTCATCAGAGAAAAATCAGATGCATTTGATGTCTTCAAAGATCTTTGCATAAGACTTCAAAGAGAAAAGGATAGTAGTGTTATCAGAATAAGAAGTGACCATGGAAGGGAGTTTAAAAATTCCAAGTTTGAGAATTTCTGAGATTATGTTTCTAGATTATCTTATGCAAATTTCTAAGTCAAAAAGGATTAGAACCAATTTTTAAGCAATGTTTGCAGAGTACTGAAGGGATTTAGATATGGTTTCATCAGAGCTGTTTTTAGTTCTCCCCCTTTTTGTCAGAATAAAAAAGACTTGGATAAATGAAGGAAATGATATATATATATATATATATATATATATATATATATATATATATATATATATATATATATATATATATATATATATATATATATATATATATATATATATATATATATATATATATATATATATATTCACATATGTTAGAAACACAGTCAACAAACAGCAGAAAGCGAGAACAAACAACAAAAAGCAACAAGCAAACAAAATAGAAAGCAAATCAACAAGCAAAAGAACACAAAAGCAAGTCCTAGGTGCCTAAGGGTTTGAAGGTGGAGGCATGCTCTGGAGCAGCTGGGTTAGCAGATTCTGAATGTTGACGTTTACTGAATCCTGTTGATCCAATCTGGCTCGGACTTCCTTCTGCTCTTTCTGAAGATCTTCAAGTGTTTTGAGAACCAGAGGGACAAAGGTGGAGGACTACCCCTGAGTCAGAGCATCCGGTTCTACCCTGTTAGCAGATTCTTCAGCAAGACGAGCCTCAACAGCAGCCTCAGCTATAGTTTTGGCTTTAGATTCCTTGATCCTTTGTATTTCTTCTTGCCCGGCTTTCTCTTCTGCTTCCTTGCGGGCTCGCTCCTCAGCTTCTCTGGCTAGGTGCTCCTGTAGTCTTAACTCAGCGTCTCTGATGAAGTCGTTTCGGACTTGCTCAGAGAGGCCCTTCAGTTTGAAGGCTTCAGCGGTCATCCAACCAATAACTTTGTTCCAGTGTGTCCTTATAGCTGAAGGATCATCACTGATGCTAGAGTTGATGGTCAGAGACTTGACCTTGTCAACTGAGGCTTCTGCAAACATCATGATTGATTCCTCAAGGGTTGGCAGGGTGTTTTCTGGTTCAGAGGCTGGGGGTGGAGAAGTGGGAGGGCTTAGGTTGAGTGTGGGAGTTTGTGGTTCAGCTGATGTATTTGGTGGGTGTGTGTCAGAGTTGTTTGGTTGAGTTTCAGCGTGAGGTGTTTCAGATGGTGAAGGGTCAGATGTGGTTGGGCTTGGTTGTTCTGTGGGTGATGAAGTGACTTCTGGTTCAAGTGTGGGTTATGTTGGCTGTTGTGAGGCCAGAGCACGAGTTTGGAGTTGGGCCAGAGTTGGAAAGGGAGGGTCAAAGTGTTCAGTATCTGTGGAAATGTTGTAGTAGGGGGTGATTCTGGAGAAGAAGATGAAGAGGGTGAGGTGGTTTCGTTTAGCATTTCTGCGTCTGAAATAGGTAAGGTTGTGGTGGCAAGGTTAAATTTCTGAGATGGTTGGTGAGATGTTCCGGTGGTTGAGGGAGGAGTTTATGAGTTTGTATAGATAGGTGTGGGTTTGGGGGATAGAGGAAGCAATATGAAGTTGTACAGAAGGATCAAAAGAAATAGACTTACTAGAAGGTCCAGTCAGAGGTACTGGAGGTCTTGATCCGGAGGATTCTCCTAGTTTTTCCTTCTTAGCTTGCTTCGCCTTCTCAGAGGGTCCTCGTGGTCGCTTCATGAACTTTGGGGGCTCATCTGGCAGCTGGCTTATGTTGAAGTCTGAGATATCTACTCCTTGTTTTCTCAGATCATCTAAGTAATAAAGGATTACCTCTGGAGGGTCGATCTTAGAGAACAAATAGAGTCCATTTGGGATCTTCCTCTGATCTTTGAGAGCTTCCCATGAGGTGTCCAGAGTAGGTTTGAACTTGACTTGATCCAGAATCCCCATGCTCTTCAGATTATGGGCATTCAGAGCTCTTCCTGTGTCGATCATCACGTCGTCCATGAGTCTGAACTTTATCAAGTGGTCCACGAGACCGCTTTCAATCAGAACATCAGAGATCAGCCTTCCCAGAGAGATGTAGTTTCTGGGCTTCATGTTGTTTCTTGTATCTCGTACAGAATCTCTGAGGTACTTGAAGAGAAGTGCTGGAAGGCAGAGCTTCAGACCCTTGTGGATGTAGTATAGGATGCACTTCTGGTCTGTGTTGATGTAGTCTGAAGAGTTTGAAGCTGGGTGATGATGAATGGTGCCCAAGATGATCTTCAGCCAGACCCGGAGGTTCTGATGTAGCTCCTTGTTCTTGGAGTGGTTGCCTTTAGCGTTCTGTTAGAAGATAGTTGGATTAATCTCATGGGACAGATATTTTGCCCTAGGATTAATGTTATAGATCCTTCTTCCTCCATCTTTCTCCATGCCTAGAAGAGCAGCAATGGACTTTTCAGTTATCACCATTTTGACTCCCAGAACATAGGAGACGATGTAGTGATCATCAGCATCAGCGAATCTCCATAATTCCTTCAGTAAATTTGTGTAAACTGGACCATACAGGCGTTTGAAGTAATTTCCCCAACCTTGATTCCTGAGTTCGTCAGTGAGGTCAATACCATTTATGCGCATGTTGTCAAAGTCCACCAAGGATTCACATAACACCTCCAGTTTCTCAAATGGTGTTGCAAGATTGATATGAGGCTCACGATCAAGAATGTGAGACTCTTTGTAAATGGGAGTTGAGACGACACCGGTAACCGCTGGGTTTGGGTTGCTTGAACTTGGAGCTTGTTCGTTTGAATCCATTTGTTGAGAGAAGTTATAGACTGATTGTTGTTGGGAATCCATGAATGTTGTTAATAGCTGAGTTGAAGGTTGAAGGACTTGAAAGGATGCTGCAGGAATGCCTTGAGAGAGAGAGCTGAACTTGTAGAGGGTTAAGTGTTTCTGAGAGTGAAAAGTGTGCAATGTGTGAAGAAAAGTGTTTAAATACCCAAATTAGGGCGCATGCAAAACGACACACAAAACAGAGTTTAGCACAAAAACCAAGTCTGCACGTTTAGAGGGAAAGTGATTATAGTTCATAAATGATGTCTAATCCCAACAGTCAGTACACTGCTCGAGGAGATTGTAAGACCCCAATTTTGTCCCTAAGATCCCTCATGGCATCATAACATTGCATTTGGCATTGCCTCAAGGATCATTAGCATCTTGGTTCCCCTTGCCTTTGGGTGGGACTCCTTGTGAGTGGTTTGAGATCACCAAGCATGCTTGAATTGTATATCATTGCTTTTCTTATTTTGTTTACTAACCAAAAGCACAAAAATATGTCACTAACATCTTTTGTTTGTAGCTTGATCAATCACAAGGTCTAAAGCTTCAAGGAGATCATTGGTACAAAGACATGGTCAAGAAGAGATGATAGCAAGCATGGTAATGGTTCCCAAAGCTCTCATCCACCAAGTATGCCTCCCTAGCATCTCAATTCATCATTTTGGTCATAGCAAGTCAAAAGGTTTGAGGTCTTGTTCTTCAAGGAAACCCTAATTCATCTATGCACCACAATGCCTTGCTCCTGAAGCAACCTCAGCCCATGATCAAATACAATCAAGGTAAGTTCTTTAATTCATCATTTCATGCATATTTGAACTCATTTGAGTATCCTCAATCATCAATTCATCAAGATATGGGCTGTGGACTTGAGAAGTTGATCAGTCAATCCATCTGACTATTTTGAAATGCACTGAGACCTAACTTTTTATGTGTTGGTCAAATAGAGATGGTTCCAAAAGAAAAAATGTTCTTAAGGACAATATGAACAACTTTCATGTTCATCAAAAATTTATTTGAAGATTGGAAGGCCATCTGTCATTCCAATACATTATGGGTCATTTTGACTGAAACCCTAATTGTGGGTCAACTTCCCAAGGACATAACTCATTCATTTTTTATGATTTTGATGTGGGATCAAATGCATTGGAAATATTAAGTTGTCCACTTCAAATTTTATGTTGAACAAAATTTCAAAATCTCAAATTAAATACATGTGATAATGCAAGACATTATAGGTCCTTTTTTACCAAATGCATTGAAAGGCAAAAAAGTCCAACTTCAAGTGCTCATAACTCTTTCATCAAAAATCCAAATGATTCAAAATTTAAGTCCATTTTTATTGTCTTGAAAAGATATACAACTTTGATGTTGGAGATGTTTCCATTTGGGGCTTTCATCATCAAAACAGAAGGGCTTTAACATTGGCCAAATTTGGAAACCTTGCATTGACATTTTTTGCACATCACACTTTAAACTCAAATTTCATAAATTTCCACACTTCAAATGAGTTTTTGTCCAACATAACATTTGTTCCTTATACAAATACCTTTCCAACCATTACCCACATGCCTATGTGTGGATTTTCTAAATAGTATTTTCAAAGAGGTGAGTGTTTAGGTTCAATTGTGGAATTCATGTTGAAATCTTGTTGCACAAGCCAATTCAGAGCAAATTACATGTCCAAACCTTTGGCATTTGAGTTCAGCTTGCAATTGGCATTGTTTTTGGGCCTTGAGCATGATCATGCAAGCCCATGCAAGTGGTATCCAAATTCATGCACACGGATCATTTCATCATTCCCTTGCCTTTCCCTCTATAAATAGAGACCCTATGCCATTCAAATTTCACACCTGATTCAACCTGAATTGCTGCAGAAATCAAAACTCAACCTCTCACCAAAGAAGCAATTTCATTTTCTTCAAAAAATTTCAGATCCAAAATTCAACTTCATCTGGTTGAATTCTTGGATCTTAAGCTTCTAAACCTTCATCATTCATCTCACTGATCTTCTGTTTTGGCAAAGCAAGCAAAGAATCGAGCTCAAGTTCCTAGAATTCAAGCTTACTCTTCAACTAGTATTTTCTTCGAATCTCATCATCCATGGACCTATTTGCTTGGATCTAGTGTTTTCTGAAGTCCTCATTTGAGAGGCAAGCTAGTGGTAGCTTCAATTTCGTTTTTCCTTGATCTGCATTTTTCATACCTGAATCTTCCACCTCAGATTTCTCAACCTATAGGAATCTTGAGTGTGATTCAAGGTTATAGGGGTGATGTACATCACCCCAGCTTCATTTTGGTATAAGGATCGTGTACTTTGGTTGCCTTTTGAATCTCTGCAATTTTGGCCGGAAAATCCAAGCTCACCGGAGAAGACGGTGGCTCTGGTGGCTTCATCATTGCCAGATCAATCCCTGGCCGTGTGATCTCTTTTCCAGATCTAATCTGGATCCTTCATTATTATGACTTTTTATTGGTTTCCATGTGATTGCATTGACCGTGGACTACAATAGGCGCGCACCTCTGGATGCTTGGATCTACCAGCTCAATTAATGAGCTCAGATCCAAGGGCTCTTGTTTTTTGCTATTTTTAATTTCTGCTTTTATTTTCTTTAATTTCCTTTTATTTCAAAAATCAATATCTCTCTCATTTTTAATCCAAAAATTATGGGACCAATTGCATTAGTCTCCAAATAAATTCTAGTTTCTATTTCTGATTTTTAATATTTTTTATTTTGTCATTTGATATTTTTTGTGAATTTTCTCTTTTCTGGTTATTTTTAATTCATTTTAAATATTTTTTGATATTCAAAAAACACAAAAATATTTTCCTAACCTATTTGAATGATGATGGATCTATGAAAAATATTCTCATCAATTTTCAAATTGATTTGAGATTTATTTGAGATTTTAGTTCAATTAGGTTATTTTTATTCATTTTTAATTGATAAAAAATAGTTTCTGACTTTTAAAAATGCTGAAATTTTTTGTCAAACTTTGTTTGACCTTGTTTAACTTAGGATAAATTACTTGGACCTTTCAAGGTTGATTTGAAATAATTTTGAAGTTTGACCTTTTCTTTTATTTTTAATTCAAGTTTATTTTAAATATTAAAAATGCCAAAAATATTTTATTCATTTCTTGATTTCCAATCTTCATCTCACTTCTGTTTTTGATTGTTTGACCTTGACTTTCAATGTTATTGGTCAGCATATGAGGATTGGTACATTGTATTTCATTTAATGCACTTTAATTTTGCCATTTCCATTTCTCTTATCCATCTCCTTCTTCTTCTCCTTTTTTTTTTGATAAATGAGTTGAAGGTTGATAAGTTAGCATTGGTTAGGGAGATTTAATCTTCCTTGATTCAAATCTAATTCATCTTGATCAATTGATCAAGTGAATGGCTTTGCATTAAGGATAGGTTGTCTTCTAAATTATACAAAAGGCTTAAACCAACACAAGAGCAATTCTCTTCTTCTTTTTGGCATGGCAAGTTGTTGGGGCTTGGTTCACTAATCAAGACTCCTAACTTGTGTTTGTTGCCTACATTATTATTAACCGGCCTCAGATAGTTGTGACTTCTACATAAGTCCAATTACGATTGCTTAACATAGCGCTAAATTTGCCTTATGGCCCACTAACTACTAACACTAACTATTGACAATTAACATTTACTTTATGCACTTTACTTTTATGCAATTTACTATTCTTGTACATATTATCCATTTGCTTTTCTCTTTGCTCACTTGAGCACATGTTTATGTTAATGCCATTTGCCTTTTGCTCACTTGAGCACATAATTGTGTATATATTATTATGCTTGTGTTTTGTTTTGATTGTTGTGAACCAAATGCAAAGAAATGGACTTAGTTTCTAGGACTTTCCCTATGCAAAGAAATGGACATAGTTTCTAGGACTTTTCCTATGCAAAGGAATAGAGAATTGGACTTAGATTCTAGGACCTTCCTTATGCAAAATTGGAGTAATTGGATCTTAATGATGAAGATGGGTTAGAAGAACCAAATCTCTAAACTCACTCTTGTCCATTCTTGTTTTACTTCATGGAACTTTTGATGTGTGTGCTTTTGTGCTAGGGATTCTATGAGCTCAATTGAAGGACCATTAACATGTTCATCCAAAGTGAAAGATACAAGATATATTGAGGATCTCTTATGAGACTTGTTTGATTTGCTTATACTTTGTGATTGCTTATTCCAAGGGATGGGAGCTACTTGGATCATTAATATGATCTCAAGAGAGGAACTCCATTATGGTTTTATTTCTTTATCCCTCATCTTTTACTTTCCTTAGGACTTAGCCCTTCTTCTTCTTCTCTCATTCTAATGATAACATGAAATTATATAACATTTTAGGACTCAATTTAATTAAATTATATTATTATTTACTGCAATTTATTTCAGTTTATTAGATATTACGCGGTATTTTCTTTCTATTTGCCTCAGGTGGTTTATTTGAAGCACAAGTAAAAAAGGGAAGAAAAGGAGGTGCAAAAAGGAATGAAAAGAACCAAATACCAAAGACCAAAGCCCAGCCCAAAAAGCACAAGCGTTGTGCCTGTGACGAGCGTCACAGAGGCTGTGACGAGCGTCACGCCTTGCACACTCCTGTGACGAGCGTCACAGAGGCTGTGACGAGCGTCACGCCTTGCACACTCCTGTGACGAGCGTCACACATGGTGTGACGGACGTCACACCATTCTCCTATATTTTTGGCTTCAGAGACGTTGAGTCCTATTTGCACGCCGGATCATTTGCCACGACCTCTGACCATTTGACGCGGAACACTCTTGGAAACGGTTACAACATGACCAATATAAATAGAACCTTACGGAAAACCTAAGGGGGTTCCAGATTTTTTCCACGCTTTTTTTTCAGCTTTCGCTTTTTCGCATTTTTTCTTTTCCAGCAGCTTAGGCATATTTTTACAGCAATACTTGTACGAGTTTTATATTGTTTTCCCTTGAAATTTCTATTTTCCTTTTTAGCATTTAGTTAATTCTTTTTCGCACAATAGTTTCTACACCGGAAACTATTGTGTACCTTTTACCGGATCTAATCTTACGTTAGAATCTAGTTTTTTTATTCCTTCGTTTTATTTTTCTGCCTGATTGAAGAACTCAAGAACAAATCCAACCGGTCTGTGGTGGAGTGTTCAAGACTGCTATTTAATTATTCAGGTTCTTTATTTATTTGTTGAATTTATATATGCTTGTTTTTATTATTAATTTTTGCTGCTTGCCTGTGATGAATCTGTTTATGCATGTTATTTATTTAAGTCTGTTTAGCATGTCTGGCTGATTTATTTAGGTATCGGTATGTAAAGTAAGCGGAATGAAGGAATCAAAACTAAGTTGGTTTAATTAAGTTTAAAATTAAAATCACTCTTTTTACGGTCTCAATTTACAGGTTTAATAACAAAGTTTTTGTACGAAAGTAAAAGACATAAAGAAGTTAAAATCAATAGAGCGAGAGTTTGAGGTTTTGACTGGACAGTGTAAATTGGACATTAATTCTAGATCAGGGCGAGAGCAATTTTTAGAGTTAATTAAATTCTAACCTTTTTCAAAAAGTATTTTTGAAGATTGGATGTGAGGACGAGAGTTAAGCATTTGAATTTAATTATATAACCTAAGTCAACAGAGCGAGAGTTTGAGATAAGGGTGTTTAAACAATTAGTGTTTTCTTAAAAAGAGTTTCTACTGATTTTATTGTTTTCAAAAAGTGGTTTTTGACTTAACTATAAGTGACAGCTACGTTAATATAAAATCATAGTTTATTCAACAGAGCGAGAGTTTGAGATAAAACTTTTAACCAATAGCGTCAACTAAAAAGATTTACTTTAAAACCAAGAAACCAATAAAGGATTGATTCCCTAATTACGACGAATTACATACCGATATCCGCTTATTAGATATTAATTTTAGATCTTATTTTAGTTTTAGCCTTTTCCCCCAACAATCAAAATATCATCTGCCTTAGCTTTACGAAGTAACCTTAGATAACGGTATATCGATTCATAAGTCCCTGTGGGATCGATATCTTTTAAAACTACGCGATAGAACTGTGCACTTGTAGTTTGTACCCCAATTCGACTTATAAAGTCGAGCGATCAAGTTTTTGGCGCCGTTGCCGGGGACTTTATTTAGTCGATATCGTAACTCTTCTGTTACGCTGTAGAGACTAAGGCAATTTTTTTTTCTCTATCACTATGTATCACCCAAACTTTCTCTACGATTATCACTCCCAGTATTTTGAGGAATCGCAAGATTCCTATAAATCCAACCTGGAAATATTAATGGAGGATTTCATTGAGACGCAAACTCACTCAAGGATAGAATCTATGATGGAACGCTTTGTGGCTACACAAACTCTTCAGAATGAAGAATTTAGAAAACAAAGTCTATATACCAATGAAACCCTTACGCAACTGAACATTGTGGTCGAGTCTCTCGTCACTCACAACGAGGCATTGGAGACTCAAATCTCCCTACTTGCGCAGACACCTCTAGGACCTTTCCCTGAGAAACATGCGGATATGGTAACAACCACCAGTGAAAGATTTACCGAAAATCCTAAGGATAGTGATGAGGAGGAGGGTTCAGGTGAGAAAAAAGTAGAGATTGAGAAAGTTCCACAAACACCACCCGAGAGGGAGGTTGTCAAAAAGGTAGAGAAGGAAGAGCTATGTGTTGTCCCTCCTCCCTATAAATCACCAATTCCTTTCCCGCAAAGGTCTGTGGAAGTTAAGGTATGTAGAAGCAAGCTTCAATCCAAGAAGTATTTTGATGAAGACAACTTGCATCAATGCAAAAAGAGAAGAGCTACAAAGTTATCTGAAGCATCAAGTATCCAAAGCCGCATATGCATTTTTGATCAAGCTTCATTTTCAAGACACCTTTTGGCAAGATTGTTGATTCACTTCTTAGGTATATCTAACTCACTCTTAGATTAGTATACAAGTGTTCAACAATTATGATCTGCATTTGCATCTTTTAACATAACCATTTGTTAACACCTTGAAATGCAAGACACATTTATTTTTAAGTATTTTTCTGCATTTCAACAGTGTTAACCGGTTAACCATATGGGTTAACCGGTTAACAGCCCAAAATTTCAAATTCTTTGTTAACGTTTGCATGCGTTAACCGGTTAACCCATATGGTTAACCGGTTAACACTGTTCGTTACAGCAAAAATGGCTTTGAAAAATTATATCTTTTCATCAATGTTCATGAGGGAAATGATACCTCTTTGAAAAGGTATTTTGGCAATATAAATTATTGATTTTTCAAAATGAATTTTCACCTCCAAGAATTTTCATACAAACTTCAAATAAATCACTCTCTCATATTTTTCCTTTAATAAATTTTAAAAGTGTTCATAATAAAAATTTTCATCTCATTCTTTTGTTGAACACTTGCATATTATCATTTGAGTGACTTATTTATCTAAGGAGAAGATCAATCAAGAGAAGATTGATATCACTACATCTTTGTTAAAATCATTCATAGAATTATTTCTGTTTTACTTGTGATCCAGGATTGTTGGACACAAGGGTTGGTGTTGAAGAGGATTGTTCTTCATACACTTGTTTGTCTATAGGTTAGATAGTAGGCATCACCGGTTGTGTGAATAGGCTGTACCATTCCTAACTATAGTGAGTTCTCTTTCGTGTGAAAGGGGAGTGGATGTACCTTCGGATTGTGAAGGGAACCACTATAATTTCCAGTGTCGTTTACTTTTCGCATTTTTATTTTCCGCACTTAATCAAAAATAACCAAAAACCGGAAACTAGATCGAAGAATTTTTTTACCACCTAATTCACCCCCCCTCTTAGGCGCATTTACAACTTACATTTGGCATCAGAGCAAGTTATAGGTAACTTGTTCCTAGAGATCCAGCATGGCTTCCGCAAGCATAAATCCGGTTTTCAAAGATGGTGGAAGTAGCAACAAGCCCCCACTCTTCTCCGGAGAATATTTCGATTTCTGGAAAATAAGAATGAAGGCACATCTTGAGGCCCAAGGAGAAGGTATATGGGAAGCAGTTGAAGAAGGTCCACACAAACCGGTGAATGTGGTGAATGGAGTTGGTACCCCAAAGTTGAAAAACACTTATGACGAAGATGATAAGAAAAGGATTCTGAATGAGAAGAAGGCAATCAACATACTCCAAAGCGCTCTCAGTATGGACGAGTTCTTCCGTATATCTCAATGTAAATCGGCAAAGGAGATTTGGGACACCTTGGTTGAAACACATGAAGGAACCACCGAAGTGAAGAGATCGAGGCTAAACACCCTAAGCCAAGAATATGAGATGTTCCGCATGCAGCCCGGTGAATCTATAGTTGCCTTACAAAAGAGATTCGTCCATCTAACAAATCACTTGATCGCTTTGGGTAAAACTTTCACTAATGATGATCTCAACCTGAAAGTCCTAAGATCTTTGACAAGAGAATGGCAACCGAAAGTGACCGCTATTTCGGAAAAGAAGAGTCTCTCAACGATGACATCCGCGTCTCTATTTGGAAAACTTCAAGAACACGAATTGGAACTTGGAAGGCTCGAGAAGCACGAAAGTCAAGAAAAGAAGCCCAAGGGAATTGCCTTGAAGGTTGATTCAAAAAGGGACAAAGATGATGAGACGTCCGAAGATGAGAACTTTATGCTTCTTGTAAAGAAGCTTGGTAAGTTTTTTAATAAAAATAAAAATTCCTCTTATCCTAAAAAGAATAACCATTTCAGGAAAAAGGAAGCATCCACATCAATGCAAGACGTTACGTGTTATGAATGTGGACAGCAAGGTCACATAAAGCCGGACTGCCCAAAACTTGCAAAGAAAGGAGGATTCAAAGGCAAGAAGGAATTCAAAAACAAAAAGGCTTACGTCGCTTGGGACGATAATGAGATCAGTTCATCTTCAGAATCGGAAAGCGATGAATGCGCAAACATGGCTCTTATGGCTTCACATCACTCTGGTGAAGAAATCGATGAGGTGAGTAGCAATTTTTCAGTTTATGACAATGATGCACAAGATGTTATAAATGAACTCTTAAAAGAATGCAAGACATTGTATAAAAGTATTTCATCCCAAAAGAAACAAATTTCATCCTTAGAAGAAAAAAATACTGCTTTGGAAAAATATATTGAAAGTGGAAAACAAAAGTTGATGGATGAAAAACAAAGTCTTGCATGTAAGAATTGTGAATCTTTATCTTTTCAAATTGTTCAACTTAAAAGAGTTTTAGAAAGATATGAAAAAGGTCAAATTGGGTTGGAAGAAATTCTTAAACACCAAAGGTATTCTAATGACAAAAGTGGATTAGGATATTCTAAGTTTTCTAAACCAAGCACAAATAAGACCATTTTTGTTAAAGCAAGTGAACAAGTTGCAAAAGAGAAAGTAAACAATTATAAAATTATGCATCAAAGTCATAAAAAGAAAATGATTGCTAAGAAGAAGAATTATGTTCCTAGATATAGAAGTAATTTTCAACCAACTTGCTTTTACTGTGGAATCAAAGGGCACACACCTAATGCTTGTTATGTGCGAAACTTTAGCGTTCCAACAGGGCATTATGTGTGGGTTAAAAAGGGTACTAACTACCAAGGACCCAAAGCAATTTGGGTACCTAACAAAACTTGATTTTGTTTTGTAGGTATGCTTGAAGACAACCTCTAATCAATGGTATCTTGATAGCGGTTGTTCAAAGCATATGACGGGCGACATCGACAAATTTTCACATCTATCTTTAAAGGCCAAAGGATATGTTACATACGGTGATGACACCAAAGGGAAAATCCTTGGAGTAGGAACCATTGGAGCACCTCCTGCTACCATCATCGAAGATGTCCTTTATGTTGAAGGCCTAAAGCACAATTTACTAAGTATAAGTCAATTGTGTGACAAAGGGTTCCGAATCAATTTCACAAAAGATGAATGTGTGATAGAGCATGAAGTCACCCATGACATCTTGCTAAAAGGTAAAAGGGTTAATAATATTTTTATGACTTCTTTTGATGATTCTTCCTTGAAGGTAAAATGCCTAATGACGAACAACAACGAGGCTTGGCTATGGCATAAAAGATTCGCTCATATACACATGGAGCACATGAACAAATTAATAAAGCATGATCTTGTCATTGGTCTTCCAAAGATTAAGTTCATCAAGGATAAGATGTGTGACGCATGCCAAAAGGGAAAGCAAACCAAGACGACTTTCAAATCCAAGAATGTTGTGTCTTCGTCGAGGCCACTTCAACTCTTGCACATGGATCTCTTCGGTCCATCAAGAACAAAAAGTTTCGGAGGTAATGTTTACGGTTTGGTAATTGTTGATGATTTCTCTAGATATACGTGGACTTTGTTTCTTGTGCAGAAAAGCGATGCTTTCAAGGCTTTCAAAAAATATGCAAAACAAATTCAGAATGAGAAGTCTCTTTCAATAATCTCCATTAGAAGTGACCACGGGGGAGAATTTCAAAATACTTTTTTTGAAGAATTCTGCGAAAAGCACGGAATTTCCCACAACTTCTCCGCACCACGAACACCACAACAAAACGGTGTCGTAGAGAGAAAGAACAGATCCTTGGTGGAACTCGCAAGAACGATGCTCAGCGACTCCAACCTTCCTAAATATTTTTGGGCGGACGCAGTTAGCACAGCATGCTTTGTTAGCAACCGTGTCAACATTCGGCCGATTCTCAAAAAGACTCCGTATGAGCTTTTCAAAGGAAGGAAGCCCAATATATCCTTCTTTCACATTTTTGGGTGCAAATGTTTTGTCCTCAACAATGGAAAGGACAATCTTGGTAAGTTTGATGAGAAATCCGACGAAGGTATCTTCCTTGGCTACTCCCTTTCTAGTAAGGCTTTTAGAATTTTCAATAAAAGAACTCTTACTATTGAAGAATCAACGCATGTATGTTTTGATGAAACTAACCCCTCGAAAGAGGATAACCTTGTTGTTGATGACGATGATGATATAATAGATGTATCACAAAAGGAACTTTCAAATGTTCAATCCATTCCACAAGGAGATGGCTCACCAATCATTGAAGAACATCATGATCTACCGAAAG
Organism: Lathyrus oleraceus; assembly: GCF_024323335.1. Lineage (NCBI taxonomy): Eukaryota > Viridiplantae > Streptophyta > Magnoliopsida > Fabales > Fabaceae > Lathyrus > Lathyrus oleraceus. The sequence goes on along the minus strand of NC_066581.1, from coordinate 5,312,915 downwards.
AATGGAAAACTCATAGAGATCACCCGATCGATAAAGTTATTGGTGATATTAGCCAAGGCGTTGCAACACGACTAAATCTCAAAGATGCTTGTCTCAACATGGCTTTTGTGTCTCAAATAGAACCAACCAAAGTCGATGAAGCCTTAGGCGACGATCAATGGATAGTAGCAATGCAAGAAGAACTCAACCAATTCGAAAGAAATCAAGTTTGGAGTCTTGTACCAAGACCAGACAACAAGCACATCATTGGAACAAGATGGGTCTTCAAGAACAAACTTGATGAGAATGGGATCATAGTTCGTAACAAAGCAAGATTGGTCGCACAAGGATACAACCAACAAGAAGGAATTGATTTTGATGAGACGTTCGCTCCGGTAGCAAGGTTAGAAGCAATTCGATTATTACTTGCTTTTGCTTGTTCTATGAACTTTCAATTGTTTCAGATGGATGTCAAAAGCGCTTTCCTAAATGGCTATATCAATGAAGAAGTCTACGTCAAACAACCTCCGGGTTTTTAAGACTTCAAGAACCCTTCACATGTTTACAAGTTGAAGAAAGCACTATATGGTTTAAAGCAAGCACCGAGAGCGTGGTATGACCGCCTCAGCAACTTTCTTTGTGAAAAGGGTTTTGTAAAAGGAAAGGTTGACAAGACTTTATTCATAAAGAAGATCAAGGGTAACACCTTATTGGCTCAAGTCTATGTCGACGACATCATCTTCGGTTCAACAAATAAAGATCTTTGCGAAGAGTTTTCAACCATGATGCAAGGAGAATTCGAGATGTCCATGATGGGAAAATTGAACTATTTTCTTGGACTTCAAATCAAGCAAACCAAGGATGGCATCTTCATCAACCAATCCAAGTATTGCAAGGAATTATTGAAAAGATTTGATATGGATAGTTGCAAAGTGATGTCCACTCCTATGGGATCCGGAACGTACGTTGATCAAGATGAATCCGGAATGTCAATAGACATTACAAAATATCGAGGTATGATTGGTTCATTACTATATTTGACGGCAAGCCGTCCTGACATTATGTTCAGTGTATGTTTGTGTGCATGCTTTCAAGCAAACCCGAAGGAATCGCATCTCACCGCCGTGAAGAGGATTATGAAATATCTCAAAGGAACAACGAACGTCGGACTATGGTATCCAAAAGGTAGTACATGCTCCTTGATTGGTTATTCTGATGCTGACTATGCAGGCTGCAAGACCGATAGAAAAAGCACAAGTGGTACCTGTCACATTCTCGGGAATGCACTAGTGTCGTGGGCATGCAAGAAGCAAGCATGTGTCGCACTTAGCACGGCCGAAGCAGAGTACATTGCAGCAGGCAGTTGTTGTGCACAAATTTTATGGCTCAAGCAACAACTTCTGGATTTTGGTATAGACCTCGGCTGCATTCCTATTCGATGCGATAACACAAGTGCCATCAACATCACAAAGAACCCGGTCATGCATTCAAGGACGAAGCACATAGATATCCGACATCATTTCCTCCGAGATCACGTGCTTAACGGAGATGTAGATGTTACGTTCGTAGATACACATAATCAACTCGCTGACATATTCACAAAACCATTGGCTAAAGAGCAATTCTTCAAGATTCGGCGAGAACTTGGGATTCTCAATGAAGGTGACATCTAACCTTGTCTTCAAATTAATTGTTATGTGGTATATTTGCTAAAAATGTGTTTACTTTCAGTTTTTATGTTATGCATGCTAGCACTCTTTTTTCGCCGTTTTCCGTTTTTCTTACTTTCGCATGTCCAAATATTATCCGTTTTAAAATATTTTTATATCGAAAATTGTGTATTGATAAGTGCTAATACTTTGTGTAAAAAAATTTTAAACATCTTTTCCCGGTTCTTCAAAACGGAGCTGCTGTTTTTTCTTTTATTTTTGAAAAATTTCAGTCCGTTAACCGGTTAACGGTATAGGTTAACCGGTTAACACTCTTTTATTTTTGAAAATTTTCAGTCCGTTAACCGGTTAACGGTATAGGTTAACCGGTTAACGCCTCCCAACAACAACTCTGTTTTTCGTTTTAAAATACAGAACGTTTTAATTAATTGTTTTATTTTTTTGTGGGTTTATGTTCATTGCATGTGCTTTGTTCTTTCACCTACTCCTCATAACTCTCTCCTCCCTCATTACTCACCATAAACCCTTCATCTCTTTATATTCAACTTTCATAACTCTCAAACCCCTTTTCCGAAAATCCATCTCTAAACCCTAGAATCTTCATCTGCTTCATGGCTCCACCAAGAATGGGAAAGGCTCCAGTTTCTTCATCTAGCAGTGAAGAGGAAGAGGTGAAAATGGAAACTGCCAAGAAAAGGAGAATGGACTTCAAAGTCAGGGTTCGACATCTGCTTAAGGGTAAGTATGTGAATCTCAAATCCTTCACTACTTTCTCTTTCCCTGAGTTGTTGAGATACCAAGGATTGCATGCGTTCATCACTGATAATGGGAAAATTTACACTGATTTGGTAAAATCTTTTCTGAATCATTTTACTTTAAATCTAAATACTGATGAACAACACATGCTGTCTGCAACTGTTAGAGACTGTGAAATTGTTACCGACCTTGGGACGTTGGCTGCGTCTCTTAAGATTCCATATTCAGGTTTTTTCCTACGAAAAGGTGTTAATCATGAGGAAGGAAAATGGGCTCAATATGATAAGATGGAATACTACTACTCTATCTGCAGATTTCCCAGGGAGGTTGTTATGTCGGGACAGCGCACTTCTCGCATACTTTGCTATGCTAAGAATCTGTCGGTTGACGATCGTATGCTGCATTATGTTATCTGCCATGTCCTGCTGCCCAAGGATTCCAACCTGTCTCAAATCAATGATTTGGAAATGCAAGTTCTGTTTGCAGTGAAGAACAAAATCCGAGTTAATTGGCTGCCCACTATGATGTATCATCTGCAACAGCAACTTTCCCTCAAAACAAGGCTGCCATACGGTCGCCTTATCTCAAGGATTTTGGAACTCACAGATATGGAAATCGGGAGAGAACCATTTTTGGCTATGACCACTACCGCCAATGAAATCAACGGCGTTACCATCATGAAAAATACTGGAATTATTCAAAGCAACGACGGCTTCTACAAATATGATGATGGGTCCTCCTCTTCAAACTTCCCTATTCCGGAAGGTGGCATTACCAATGAATTTCTCTATACTACCATGATGAGCCACCACCGTGAAACCACCCGTGCTATCAAGAGTCTTCGGAACCTAGTGTTGAGTTCCCGCAACCTTCCCGTAGAAGATGATGAAGGTGATGACGGTATTGAAGCGGATGGCGAGGAGGATGAGGCCGGTTCGGAAGAAGAATAAAGCACTATGTTTTTCCTTTGTTTATGCTTTCTGTTATATGTTGTTCTAGTGTTTTTGTTGTTAAACTATGTTTATGCTTGTTATGTTTACCAAACACTTAACTTTTAATCCATTTTATTCTGTCATACTTTGTGATTCAATGTTTATCTGATAATCGCAAAATGTATGTTTACTTGTATGTTTTTTTTTTCTTAAGTCTCTTCCTTTTTGCTAATGACAAAGGGGGAGAAGACTTGTTTCTCTAATGGTTTTCTATGCAGAATTGTTGTATGCCTCTCATTTAGGGGGAGTTCTTAAATTCAGGGGGAGAAATCATCTTAGAGAAACTCCACTTTCTGCATCTATCTCAAAGTGGTTGTCATCATCAAAAAGGGGGAGATTGTAGAAGCAAGCTTCAATCCAAGAAGTATTTTGATGAAGACAACTTGCATCAATGCAAAAAGAGAAGAGCTACAAAGTTATCTCAAGCATCAAGTATCCAAAGTCGCATATGCATTTTTGATCAAGCTTCATTTTCAAGACACCTTTTGGCAAGATTGTTGATTCACTTCTTAGGTATATCTAACTCACTCTTAGATTAGTATACAAGTGTTCAACAATTATGATCTGCATTTGCATCTTTTAACATAACCATTTGTTAACACCTTGAAATGCAAGACACATTTATTTTTAAGTATTTTTCTGCATTTCAACAGTGTTAACCGGTTAACCATATGGGTTAACCGGTTAACAGCCCAAATTTTCAAATTCTTTGTTAACGTTTGCATGCGTTAACCGGTTAACCCATATGGTTAACCGGTTAACACTGTTCGTTACAGCAAAAATGGCTTTGAAAAATTATATCTTTTCATCAATGTTCATGAGGGAAATGATACCTCTTTGAAAAGGTATTTTGGCAATATAAATTATTGATTTTTCAAAATGAATTTTCACCTCCAAGAATTTTCATACAAACTTCAAATAAATCACTCTCTCATATTTTTCCTTTAATAAATTTTAAAAGTGTTCATAATAAAAAATTTCATCTCATTCTTTTGTTGAACACTTGCATATTATCATTTGAGTGACTTATTTATCTAAGGAGAAGATCAATCAAGAGAAGATTGATATCACTACATCTTTGTTAAAATCATTCATAGAATTATTTCTGTTTTACTTGTGATCCAGGATTGTTGGACACAAGGGTTGGTGTTGAAGAGGATTGTTCTTCATACACTTGTTTGTCTATAGGTTAGATAGTAGGCATCACCGGTTGTGTGAATAGGCTGTACCATTCCTAACTATAGTGAATTCTCTTTCGTGTGAAAGGGGAGTGGATGTACCTTCGGATTGTGAAGGGAACCACTATAATTTCCAGTGTCGTTTACTTTTCGCATTTTTATTTTCCGCACTTAATCAAAAATAACCAAAAACCGGAAACTAGATCGAAGAATTTTTTTACCACCTAATTCACCCCCCCTCTTAGGCGCATTTACAACTTACAAGGTAGACCCCAAATCCGAAAGAAATAAGGAGCTATCAGAAAATATCCACACCAATGCACCTTTATCTGTCACCCTGAACAAGAAGAGGGAATTTGAAGCCCATGAAATTAGGGAGCTAATTAGTATAAAAAGGGGCAAACCAGACTTTGAGGTGGTGTTTTCAAAAATTGAACCTAAACCTGAAAAGCTAGCTCCCAGAATAGAGCCAGAACCACTACCACAAGTTCAGGAGGATAAACTACCTCGCAGAAGAAAAAGAAGAAAAAGTGACGGTTATGAGAGATGGATTGATAAGTGGCCATGGAAATCAAGGATAATTAAAAGTTTGACCGAGGATTCATCCTCGAAAGAACCACCATGAGTACTTACACTCCTAAGTCGCCGCGCTATCGACGTAAAACATAGCGAATATTTCCAGTTCTATTAATGTCAATTTTTCTCTCTATCCATTTTTTTTCTTTCTTCCCTTTCATAAAGTCAATCCGTATTTTTTCTTTAATAACCATTACTGACTTAATGCCAGTATCTACTTGAATTCATCGAGCTACTGACTTTCATCATGCAACCAGTAGATACCATTTTCAGAGGCAGTGTTTAGAGAAGGCGGTATGATTATCTAGCCCAGAAGGATATGGCACTGACCATATATTATGGACCGACCATGGATAAATTAGGCATCTGAGATATCATTCCTGTTTATGTTTAACCAGCTTGGGTAGGAGAACGCAGCCATTAAGAGACGATTTGTCACGTACCGTGAGCTAACCTTAGAATTCCTGATTTCCCTTGTATACATTCCTGAACATGGTTACGGACTTAACAAAGGGTTAATATCCTTTAGGTTATTTAGCATGGACTTCACCTACACCCGTCGAGACCTTGCTGACCTCTTAGGATTCCCTAGCGGCCCTTTCGTCTTTAATACCCGCCAGGAGGACCTTATTGATGACATTGATCTCGATGACTTCTGGGGTTGCATATCCGGAGAACCCAACCCAAACCCGAATGAGATGCACTCACAAAAGATCCATAACCCTACTATCCGATATTTTCATAAAATACTAGCCCACACCTTATTTGGTAAGGAAGAGAATAACACCTTAGTGGCCCGACTATTTACCTTGCCTAACCATGAGAGAATGAGTGTTCACAACCACAATAGCTGACTTTATGACTTAGATGAACACCCTATTGATCCACCTCCATCCTCCCGACGTCGTCGCAGAAGGAGGCCAGCAACTAATAAGGATATCATGGACGCCATTGATACCATGCAGGCGCAGAATGTCAAAGTGATGCAACTGATGCGCCAGATGCAACAACAACAGGAAGCAAGGAATGCAATAACCGACCAGCGGTTCACTGAGTTGCTTAGCAGGTTTGACGACTTAGGAGTACGTCGACGATCACCAGGTCCCAGAACACGAGGCGGAAGGCAGCATTGACTTTTTCTTTCATTTTTCTATTCATTTTCTTTTGTTTTCTTTGAAACATTGGGGACAATGTTTCATTTAAGTGTGGGGGGGGGGAACCTTGTTCTTTCAACCTTCCCTTTTCAAGTATGTTATTTTACCTTTCATTGTTATTTCCCTTTCTTATTATGAAAAAAAAAAATTTATTATAATATAGATTTATTTTAAGTCAAGTCCCTAGTGTGAAAAATTCTTATTATCTATTCCCCTCAATTTTCATGAGCCATAACAAAAATTTAACACACCCAATAAGTATAAAGGTCGCTTATTTTATAAAACTTGAGTGAAATCAAGACAAAAATTATTACCATAACAACGCTCTAAGAACCTCAACATGTTAGATCAGGATAAGTACCTATTATACCAATCCCTTGAACTTTTAGTTTTATAGTAACCCCGAGTAGTTTATACGAGAAGTCAGCACCATCTTAATAGCAAACTACGTGGAGAGCCGATGAATATAAGTGGATGATTCCTAAAGTAACATAAAAAATATATATATATCAGGAAATGCACTAATTAAGTTAGGTGATCCTTACCAGATCATTTAATCTAAAGGTTGCAGATCATACAAAAGCATAATATGAAAGATCCATTATGAGTTGGTTCAGCAGGTATCTGGTGCTGAACTTGGTAGGGAAGACTACGGTCCGATCCCCCGCAATTTGCAATGGACTGAATAACGAAGTTATCCGACTTATGTACCAGAACTTCTAGCTAAAAGGGGATCAGAATCACTAACCGGTTACTCCACTATGTGCGCGAAAAGATAAAGGGCTTAATGTGATTTCGCTAGAATGAAAACGGGTGAAATAAGAGTAAAGGAACTAGGATAGCTATAATGGCATTACTTGAACTGGTTTGCATAAGGTGAGGTTATCTGAGGTTGTGACGGTGGTTGTTGATGTCAAGATTAAACTCAAGTTACTTCTAAACAAGGTTTACATGCAACCTAGTACGAATTGATGTGTGTTTTGAAATTTCATCTGGCTAAAATTTTTAAAACAAGTTCTATACTGTATTTTGCTTGAGGACAAGCAAAGATCTAAGTATGGGGGAGTTTGATAACATGAAATTATATAACATTTTAGGACTCAATTTAATTAAATTATATTATTATTTACTGCAATTTATTTCAGTTTATTAGATATTACGCGGTATTTTCTTTCTATTTGCCTCAGGTGGTTTATTTGAAGCACAAGTAAAAAAGGGAAGAAAAGGAGGTGCAAAAAGGAATGAAAAGAACCAAATACCAAAGACCAAAGCCCAGCCCAAAAAGCACAAGCGTTGTGCCTGTGACGAGCGTCACGCCTTGCACACTCCTGTGACGAGCATCACAGAGGCTGTGACGAGCGTCACGCCTTGCACACTCCTGTGACGAGCGTCACACATGGTGTGACGAACGTCACACCATTCTCCTATATTTTTGGCTTCAGAGACGTTGAGTCCTATTTGCACGCCGGATCATTTGCCACGACCTCTGACCATTTGACGCGGAACACTCTTGGAAACGGTTACAACATGACCAATATAAATAGAACCTTACGGAAAACCTAAGGGGGTTCCAGATTTTTTCCACGCTTTTTTTTCAGCTTTCGCTTTTTCGCATTTTTTCTTTTCCAGCAGCTTAGGCATATTTTTACAGCAATACTTGTACGAGTTTTATATTGTTTTCCCTTGAAATTTCTATTTTCCTTTTTAGCATTTAGTTAATTCTTTTTCGCACAATAGTTTCTACACCGGAAACTATTGTGTACCTTTTACCGGATCTAACCTTACGTTAGAATCTAGTTTTTTTATTCCTTCGTTTTATTTTTCTGCCTGATTGAAGAACTCAAGAACAAATCCAACCGGTCTGTGGTGGAGTGTTCAAGACTGCTATTTAATTATTCAGGTTCTTTATTTATTTGTTGAATTTATATATGCTTGTTTTTATTATTAATTTTTGCTGCTTGCCTGTGATGAATCTGTTTATGCATGTTATTTATTTAAGTCTGTTTAGCATGTCTGGCTGATTTTTTTAGGTATCGGTATGTAAAGTAAGCGGAATGAAGGAATCAAAACTAAGTTGGTTTAATTAAGTTTAAAATTAAAATCACTCTTTTTACGGTCTCAATTTACAGGTTTATGTCATACCCCAAAATTTGCCCATTGATACTACAAAGCATTTCTCAAGACCCTCTGACTTGCTCTGCAAGGCACTGATATCAAATGGACAAAAGCCCAGCTCACAACAGGCCCAATCCAAAGGCGGCCCAAAATAGCTTGCTCGCTAGGCGAGCAGTCCCTTCGCCTAGCGAACAGTTCAGCATGCCACTCGCCCAGCGAAGCATCAGATCCAGAAAAAAGCCCAGACCTAGCTTGCTCGCTAGGCGAGCAATTCCTTCGCCTAGCGAAGCTTGCGAAAATCTGAAGTTTTGGACCTCATTTTAAGCCCATTAGGTCACCACCACTACTACTATAAATACCAGTTCCTCTGCCACGAAAAGGACAGACACGGAGACCCAGAGGGAGAGACACAGAAACCCTGCTGATCCAGAGAATTCGGAAGACGGAAACCCTGAAGGCCGCTCACCTGCCTCGAAGCTACCACCGCCCAGCTCAATCCGATACCTAGAGTGATCAGTTCAGCATAGCAATTGCAAACAGGTTTGCGTATTATCACTGTTATATGCTTCCAATTGATAACCGTTACCTACATAATGCATCATGATTAAATTTTGATATGTAACCTGATTTCACATGCAAATTTAAGTATGCTTGAACGTCATGAATGCTATCCATGCTGTGCCTGTAATTTAATGTCATAATTCAAGGTTCCGGAGACGGTACGATTGCCAAAATTCAAAATCTGTGGCCGCTCGCTAGCACATCGCTAAGCGAGCCTGGAGCGAATATTCGCTAAGCCTTCGCTAGGCGAAGCAGAGGCGAACGTACCAGTAGCTGTTCTCATGTTTCATTTTATGTTTGTCTTATTGTAATCATGCATTATTTGGCCTTGTGACTATTGTGTTCATTCTGTAGTGCAATTTTCAATTGCACTTTAACTTGGTATTCTCACCCGTGTGTTTAATTTGTGTTAAAGCTCGCATATTCTCAAGGAAGTGGCTGGCTAGGTACTCCACTTTATGTGTGGGAGACTTTCATGGAGATGGATTCTAAATTATTTCACTTTAATGTGAAGATTCATATTGATTGCCTAACCAATTTTAATGTATTGATTCTTAATGTATTGATTTTAATGTATCGATTTAATGCGGAATCATCATAATTACCTAATGAACTTAAAATATGGACTTTAAATAAACGATATCGGACCTCTCTTCGTTACCCCCTGATTACGGTATTACGGTCATGTCCCGCGAATATGGGGATATCCTTAGCAAAGACCCTTCGGTTAAATCATCATGGTCCCTCGGATGTCGCCTTCAAAATACGATTTTGTCCCTCGATGACCCTTCGGTGTAGCCTACGGTTAAATGATGATAGTCCCTTCGAATGCTAAGGTATCCTCACAACTGTTGCCTTCAATGACCAATCGATGACCCTACGATGACCCTTTAACATCCAAAGGATAAACTACTTACTTCTCAATAGTAAGGACAGTTTTACCCTCATAAGGATAGGAAATGCCCGGAAAGACCTCGGACAGGTATAACCTTAATTGCTCATTCATAACATAAAAAATACTTTTCACACCTCACACCTTTCAAACATCTTTTTTGGAAAATCACCACTTAGCATACATCCGTACTAGGATCATTGCTGAGTTATATTTTTCTAAACTACTTTCAAAAAACTAAACGAGGTAACCACTTTGTATACATTCATGCAAGAATCATTACAAAGTTAAATTCTCATTTTCAAAATATCTCCTACACATTTCTCAAAACACTTTTTTTTCAAACTGGAAAACATAAATGATGAGCAATTAAGAGCCCATGGATAACCATGGATACAAAGGGTGCTAATACCTTCCCTTTGTATAAAGTACCTCCCGAACCTAAGAATCTGAATTAAGGTCTTTCCTGTTCTTTTCCACCTTTCCTTATGGGATAAAAGAAAAGTCGGTGGCGACTCTTGCTAACCGCGACATTGCGATTAAACACAAAAAGTCAGTTCACCGTATGACAGAACTGGCGACTCTGCTGGGGACGGCAAAGAGAGGTCCATCTTAAAAAAAAAATCATCTATGTTTTCCTAATTGTTCTTTCGTTTAAGGGGATTGTTTGAGTGAAAGATCCTACACCCGGATCTAGTGTACCTTAGGTAAGTAGCAATAGATCATCGCGACTATCCGGCGTATACTGGAATGGTTAAAATGATGGCTACGGTTAATGTGACACTTTGGATGTCCTGATGTTCCTCATGTTCACTTGAGGAGAAATTTGGCATTCGCGTGGTGTCATCAAAGCATTAACCAGACTTTTAGAACCTTATTTGACTCATCCTAGCCATTAGAAAGTAGTGAGATAACTGACTTCAGTTCCGACTGAGGTTGGTTGATACTCGATGCTACCCTCTTTGAGATTGGACTTTAGGGAAGCTTCGGTCAACCACTTGGCGTTGCACTGAAGTGGACTTAAAGAAAGGTCGATGATCTGAGATCCTTCTAGAACCCGGTTACTATTCTAGGACAGGTTGAACCACCCAAACTTCAGTGGGGAGGGTACTTACCTATGGAACTCATGCAAGCCCTAAAACCTAGGAATGATTGTGGTGTGACCTGCTTGTGTTCATAACATCATAACATCATAACATCATAACATCATAACATCATGACATCATAGCATCACCTTACTAACCATTTCAAGGACTTAGGGATTTAGCTTCGCTTTGTTGCACAGGTTATGGCTTCCAGGAAGACTATCCGGATCAATCTTGTAATGATCTCTCCTCAACTCAAGGATTTGGTGTCAGAACTCCCCGATCATGCTCAGTTCAACAAGAAACATGGTCATCTTCTCAACTTAGTTACCACTGGTTTCAAAGAAGATATGATGAGAGTCCTATTCCAGTTCTTCGATCCTAAACATCATTGCTTCACTTTCCCAGATTATCAGTTGGTACCCACATTAGAAGAATTCTCCCGGCTGCTTGGGATACCTATCCTGGATCAAATACCTTTCAGTGGGTTAGAAAAGATGCCAAAATCTGAAGAAGTTGCCGCAGCTTTACACATGACAAAGTCTGACATTGAGACCAATTGGGTAATGAGGAGTGGAATGAAAGGTTTACTTGCCAAATTTCTGATAAGTAAGGCCCGAGAATTCCTAAAAGTTATGAATGTCCATGCTTTTGAAGATGTTCTAGCATTGCTAATCTATGGTTTGGTGCTATTCCCTAATCCGGACCAATTCATAGATGTGAATGCTATTAAGATATTCCTCACTCATAACCCTGTGCCTACCTTGCTCGGAGATATTTTGCATTCCCTTCACACTCGTACTATGAAGAGACAAGGGACTCTCATGTGTTGCATACCTTTACTGTCTAGGTGGTTTATTTCGCACCTCCCTCAATCAGTCTTGAAGAATGATCAAAATCTGAAATGGTCTCAAAGGATAATGGCACTCTCCCATTCAGACATCCGGTGGTGTTCTAACCTCAGAGACAACGTTATCATCATCGACCGATGTGGAGAATTCCCTAATGTACCACTCATGGGGATAAGAGGAGGTATTACTTATAATCCTGCCTTAGCCTTACGCCAGTTTGGGCATGCTCGAAGAGATGGTCCACATGAAATGATTATTCAAGGTACAGTGTTCGACTATGACAATGACCCTCAAAATCTCCGTCAAAAGTTTGTACGAGCTTGGGGCATGGTGAAAAGAAGCCCTTTAAGACAAAAAAATTCTATTCCTATGGAGCCTTATCTCAGATGGGTACGCGCCAGAGCTCGTGAACTTGTCATGCCATATCTTGCAGTCAGACCATTGATTGTTGAATCAGAGGCCGAAGGAGGTACTTCCCAGATCATCTCTTACCCAGATATGCCTACTGATGTTGAGGAATTGAAAAGATCCTGGATCCAGTTGAGAGAGGAGAGAGATACTTTCGAAGCTCAGTTCAATGCAGAAAGGAAGAAAGTGCTAGAGCTCACCAGTCAGCTTAATGAGGAACGAAGACTCAATGCATATCTTCGCCCAAAAAGAAGTCGCCCCTAGGAGACTTGAGTCCTCGTTGTATTTCATTATTATTCCTTTTGTAATGAATATTGATCAAAAAAAATTTAGCAATAAACATTTCTCCCTTGTTGGTGATTTACGCAAAGTTAAATTCCAAAAGTCCTTGGAAACATTTCATGCATTGCATCGCATAACATAACATTGCATAACAGATATTCTAAAGGACCATATTCTCACGGTCTGCCTCTTAAACAGAAAAATGGATCTCGAACAGACTGTCAAAGATCTCCAGACTCAGAATGCTCAATTCAAGGAGATGATGCTAAGCTTATCCAAGGGGCAGGAGGAACTGAAGGCTCTTTTGGTCGAGAAGAAGAAAGACAAGAAAGCTGTGAGTTTCATTAACCCGGGAAGAAGGCGCAAAGGACAGGCTACGGGAATCAAATTTGGAATCCCGAATGGTCCAGAAGAGGGGGCAGAGAATGATTCAGAGGAAGAGAATGATGATTTCTCCAACCCTGAGGATGACGATGAAGAGTATGAAAATGAACAGTACTCTCCAAGAGATGATAAATACAAATTACTGGAAGAACGCATGCTAGCCATGGAGGGTCAGAAGGCATCTGGTCTGGATTTCGAAAGTTTGGGTCTGGTCTCCGACGTGACCATTCCTCGCAAATTCAAGATCCCCATTTTCACTAAGTACGATGGTGCGTCTTGTCCTCAGATGCATCTAAGGGCTTATCTGAGAAAGATTCAGCCGCATACCACTGATAGGAAGCTGTGGATCCACTTCTTCCAAGAAAGTCTGTCTGGCACACAGTTGGAATGGTATTATCAGCTCGAGAGCTCTGACATCCGCACCTGGACTGATTTAGCAACAGCTTTTTATAAACAGTACCAGTACAATTCTGAGCTAGCGCCTACTCGGCTACAGCTGCAGAATATGGCTATGGGATCTAAAGAAAGCTTCAAAGAGTATGCCCAGAAATGGAGAGATTTGGCCGGCAGGGTCAAACCCCCTATGACTGACCGAGAATTAGTAGATCTGTTCATGGGTACCCTGACTGGCCCATTCTACAGCCATCTGTTGGGAAGTTCTTCATCAGGTTTCACTGAACTTATACTGACAGGTGAACGGGTGGAGAGCGGCATTCGAAGTGGAAAGTTACAGGCGGCTACTTCTACAAGCAGTAAAAAGTCCTACCATGGGAAGAATGAATCGAATGCTGTATATGGTCAAAAGAATCATAATAAGAAAAATGGTAACCATGCCATTGGAGCAGTGACGATCGCAGCCCCGCCAGCTCAAAACTTCCAGCAAAGACAAGACAGACCGAGAAGGCAGTTTACGAAGATCAATATGACTTTAGCACAAGCACTGCAGGGTATGCTAAAAGCAAATTTAATTACCCTCAGAGATCCTCCTGCAAAACCCAACACTACTTCTCCTCGTTATAATCCCAATACCAGGTGTGCATATCACTCCGATAGCCCCGGGCATGATACAAACAATTGTTGGTCGTTGAAGAACAAAATTCAGGATATGATCGACGCCGGAGAATTTGAATTTGATCCGCCTGAGACTCCCAATGTCATCACTGCTCCTATGCCTAATCATGACAAGGCTGTTAATGCTCTCGATGACGATTCTCTCATCACTGCTGTAGCGGACTTAACATCTCCCCTCCCGATCATAAAGAGGAATTTATTGCAAGCTGGTTTATTTCCCGGTTGTACTGAAGATTGCAATCGCTGCATACTCTGGCCCGAGGACTGTTTGAAATTGAAGAACGGTATTCAACGGCTGATGGACGATCGTACAATTCTCTTTGAAAGGGTTTCTAAGACGGAAAACCCTATTGAAGAAGTATCTGTGATTGCAAGGTCCAAAGTTCCAGTGAAGATTACTGCTCCCAGAGTACCCGTAAAGATTATGGCTGAGCCCAAGGTAGCCCCCCTGATCATCACTGCCCCTGGCCCAATACCGTATTCTTCAAGCAAAGCCATTCCGTGGAACTATGGAGGTGATGTTTATATCCATGGCGTAAAGCAAGTTGGTGATTCTGCTAACCCTAATGACATTGTTGGGACTAGTAAAGTCACTCGAAGCGGAAAGATCTTCTCTCCAGAGATCTCACCTCCAGTTCCCGAAACCCGAGGAAAGGAACCAGTCAACCCTTCCCCGTCAGAGACACCGATCAAAGCTACTACTGAAGACGTTGCCAAACGAGAAATGGCAGAGGTGCTGAAAATCATCCGCAAGAGTGATTTTGATGTGGTAGAGCAGTTGGGGCATACCCCGTCTAAGATCTCGATGTTGTCCTTGTTGTTATCTTCTGAATCTCATGCCAATGCCTTGATAAAATTCCTGAAGACTGCCCATGTACCTCAGGAGACCTCCGTCGATCAGTTTGAAAACTATGTTGCTAACCTGACTGTTGACGATGGCCTAGGTTTTTCCAATGCTGACCTGACACCAGCAGGGAAGAATCACAATAAAGCCCTGCATATCTCCATTGAGTGTAAAGGGATCACCTTGTCTCATGTGTTGATCGATAATGGCTCTTCTTTGAATGTGTTGCCGAAAGCCGTGCTCGATAAACTTGACTGTAAGGGCATTGAATTGAAGCCTAGTGACATTGTGGTGCGTGCTTACGATGGTGCAAAGAGTGTTGTCCACGGTGAAGTTGTTCTCCCTATCAAGATAGGACCTCAAGTCTTCAACACTACCTTTTATGTAATGAACATTCGTCCTGCCTACTCCTGCTTACTGGGACGCCCTTGGATTCATGAGGCAGGTGCTGTAGCTTCGTCTCTCCATCAAAAGCTGAGGTATCCAATAGAGGGGAAGAGGAATACATTGTCAGTAGTGTGCATACCTTCAGATACGTTGAGATGGATGGTGAATTCTTCGAGACTCCGTCCCAGTCATTTGAAGTGGTTCCTCCGCCTAATCTTGTCCTTAAGCCAACTCCCCTTGTGCCCGAGGTTATTCGAGCTCCTCCTGCCATGGTTTCCCTGAAGGACGCTCAAGCTGTGGTTGAAGATGGTGGTTGTACTGGCTGGGGTCAACTGATCAGCATACCCTACAAGTCTGATAAATCTGGTCTGGGATTTAGCTCTGAAAAGATGGTCAAAGATCAAATCAATGCTGTAGAAGATGCTGACAGTGATTGCGACCTGGATAGCTGGATCTACCCAACAATTGGCGACGGACTCAATAATTGGAAGGCTGAAGACACTATCCCGATCTCCTTTAGTCAGGAGTAATTGTTATTGTCCATTTAGTATTGCAAATCTTTAATTTTTCAATTGAACTTCTTAAAGCATTGTGTCTACGCCCGGGGCACAATAGCTAATTTGTTAAGGGTTTTGTCATTTCATAAGCATATTCATATTCAATAAATCAATGGACTTTTTCGCATTCAAATATTGCGCTCTTTATTTTTCCTGTCGTCTTTCAAACAAGCTATGCTTTCTTACACACACTCACGTAACAAATTGCAGATCCGTATCCACTCTGGATCCTATTGATAATAATTCCGCTACTGTTCATTATGACTTTGAAAATACAATCTACCAAGCCGAAGATGGAAGTGAGGAAGATTGTGAAGTCCCTGGAGAGCTTGCCAGACTATTACTGCAAGAGGAAAGGACTATACAGCCGCATGAAGAGTCCCTCGAAATTGTAAATCTGGGTACTGAGGTAGACAGAAAAGAAGTCAAAATAGGAGCAGATTTGGAATACAGTGTAAAAGAAAGATTGATTCAGATGTTGCATGACTATGTAGAGGTTTTCGCCTGGTCTTATGAAGACATGCCCGGGTTGGATACTGATATAGTGGTGCATCGGCTGCCTACGAAGGACGACTGCCGTCCCGTCAAGCAAAAGGTTCGCCGCATGCGTCCTGAAATGTCTGAGAAAATCAAAGCCGAAGTTATGAAACAATTCAATGCCGGTTTCCTAGCCGTTACTTCTTATCCTCAATGGGTTGCTAATGTGGTGCCAGTGCCAAAGAAGGATGGTAAGGTGCGAATGTGCGTAGATTACAGAGATTTGAATAAAGCAAGTCCCAAAGACGACTTTCCACTCCCGCACATCGATGTTCTGGTAGACAATACCGCTCAACACAAAGTATTCTCCTTCATGGATGGATTCTCGGGTTATAACCAGATTAAGATGGCACCTGAGGACATGGAGAAAACTACGTTTGTGACGCAATGGGGCACTTTCTGTTACAAAGTAATGCCATTCGGTCTAAAGAACGTCGGGGCAACGTACCAGCGTGCTATGGTGGTTTTGTTCCATGATATGATTCATCATGAGATAGAAGTATATGTGGATGACATGATAGCTAGATCTCATACTGAAGAGGAACATCTCGATCATTTATACAAACTGTTCGAGAGGTTGAAGAAGTACAAGTTGAGATTGAATCCGAACAAATGCACTTTTGGAGTAAGATCCGGTAAACTCTTGGGCTTTATTGTCAGTGGTAAAGGAATTGAGGTTGACCCGGCTAAAGTGAAGGCTATTCAAGAAATGCCAGTTCCCCGTACGGAGAAAGAGGTCAGAGGTTTCTTGGGACGCTTGAACTACATTGCCCGATTTATCTCCCACTTGACCGCTACCTGCAAACCCATCTTCAAATTACTGAGGAAGAATCAAGAGATGATATGGAATGACGAATGCCAAGAAGCTTTTGACAAAATCAAGAAATATCTCCAGGAACCTCCAGTTCTGATACCACCAGTTGAAGGAAGACCTCTAATCATGTATTTGACCGTGTTAGAAAGTTCAATGGGGTGTGTGTTGGGGCAACATGACGAGTCTGGTCGAAAAGAGCATGCCATATACTACCTGAGCAAAAAGTTCACCGACTGTGAAACAAGATACTCACTGCTCGAGAGAACTTGCTGTGCTTTGGCCTGGGTTGCTCGCCGACTAAGACAGTATATGTTGAATCATACCACTTTGTTGATTTCTAGGATGGATCCCATCAAATACATGTTCGAGAAGCCTGCCCTCTCCGGAAGAATAGCGAGATGGCAGATGATCTTAACAGAGTACGATATCCAGTACACTACCCAGAAAGCAATCAAAGGAAGCGTGCTAGCTGATCATTTGACTCATCAAGCGGTGGACGATTACCAATCTATGAATTTTGAGTTCCCAGATGAGGATGTCATGCTTGTTACTGATAATGAAAAACCTAAACCAGACGAAGGACCCGAATGGGGATCCCGATGGACTATGGTCTTTGATGGATCTTCTAATGCATTGGGCCATGGTGTTGGGGTTGTACTCATTTCTCCCGAGGGTTACCATACGCCTTTCACAGCTAGACTATGTTTTCATTGTACCAATAATATGGCTGAGTATGAAGCATGTATTTTTGGACTCAAAGCTGCTATAGATTGGCGAATCAAGTTTTTGAGCGTATACGGGGATTCGGCCTTGGTAATCAGTCAGATCAAAGGAGAATGGGATACTAAACATCCAAATCTCATCCCTTATCGAGAGCAGGTAATGACGTTAATCCCATACTTTGAAGAGATTACATTTGAACATATTCCACGAGAAGAGAATCAGTTGGCAGACGCATTAGCTACCATGTCATCTATGTTCAGAGTCAGATGGGACGGTGAAGCTCCCAGGATTACCATTGAGCGACTAGATGAACCGGCATACTGTTATGAACTTAACACTGAGGGAGTACGGGAAAAACCTTGGTTCCACGACGTAAAAAGATATTTAGAAGCTCAGGAATACCCTGAGGGGGCATCCATCAATGACAGAAAATTCTTGAGGAAGTTCTCCGCTAAATTCTTTCTGAGTAATGGAGTGTTATACAAACGTAATCATGATTCGACTCTGCTTCGCTGTGTGGATAGAAAGGAAGCGGAAAGGATCATGGAAGACATGCATGACGGTATTTTTGGGACTCATTCTAGTGGACATACAATGGCCAAGAAGATTCTGAGATCGGGGTATTATTGGTCTACCATGGAAGCTGATTGCCACCATCACTCCAGAACCTGTCACAAGTGTCAGATCTATGCGGACAAAATACATGTGCCTCCTGCTCCATTGAACGTGTTGACAGCACCTTGGCCCTTTGCAATGTGGGGCATCGATATGATTGGGGAGATTAAACCTACTGCTTCTAATGGACATCGCTTCATCCTTGTCGCTATTGATTACTTTACAAAGTGGGTAGAGGCCGCCTCATTTGCTTCTGTCACCAAGAATGTGGTGGCACGATTCATCAAGAATAATCTCATTTGTCGATATGGCATCCCTGAAAGAATTATTACTGACAATGGTACTAATTTGAACAACAAGATAATTACTGAACTCTGCACGCAGTTCAAAATAAAACACCATAACTCTTCTCCGTACCGGCCAAAGATGAACGGGGCCGTAGAAGCTGCTAATAAGAATATCAAGAAGATCATACAAAAGATGACGGTGACGTACAAAGACTGGCATGAGATGTTACCGTTTGCTCTTCACGGTTATCGCACTTCCGTACGCACTTCGACAGGGGCAACTCCTTTCTCTTTAGTCTACGGAATGGAAGTTGTTTTACCAGTGGAAGTCCAGATTCCCTCTCTAAGAATCATGGAAGAGGCGGGCTTAGATGAAGATGAATGGATTCAAACTCGACTCGATCAGATAAACTTGATTGATGAGAAGAGACTTGCGGCTGTTTGTCATGGACAGATATATCAGAAGCGCATGACCCAGGCATTTAACAAAAGAGTCAAGAGACAGGTGTATCAAGTTGGCGACTTGGTGATCAAGCATATCATTCTACCACAAGGGGATCCCAGAGGCAAGTGGACTCCCACATACGAAGGGCCATTTGTGGTTAAGAAGGTATTCTCCGGTGGAGCCATGATACTTGCTACAATGGATGGCGAAGACTTCCCGCATCCTGTGAACGCGGACATAGTTAAAAAATACTACGCATAACAGAGACCCGCTAGGTCAACGTACCTAGGCAAAAGTAAGGGCATCCCGGCGAACCAAAAGGGTTCGGGCAAAAATTAGGGATAAACATATAAAGACGTACACCCGGCAAGTCGAAAACCTGAAAAGGCGGCTTGAGCAAAAAAGGGTATCCCGGTGGACTGAAAACCTGAAAAGGCGGTCCAGGCAAAAATTAGGGATTAAAGCGTATGACTATGCCCTGTTCTCTGTCAGCTTCAACCAAGTTCAAGGGACTGAACAAGCCAATCACCTCTATCCGACAGCAGGAGATGAGATGCCTGAAGACATGATGACAGTAGTGGAATTAAAATCAATAGGACTTTTTCTGCATAGCTTTCTCTTTGTTTTCTTGACAATCTCCTCTTACTAGGATTTTGGTCTCCTTGTACACAAACTGCCTGTTTATAGGCCCTCTTTCAAAATCAATACAATTTTATCTCAAAAAAAAAAGATGCTTTGGTTTTCATTTCCTCTGTTTTGTTTGCGTAAACGTCCATTGACTTAATTTGAATTGATATATGCATTTGAATATGGCTAATGTTTATCAAAAATACGTGCCTAAAATGGAAATTGCAATTACTACGAGACTTCAGGACCAAGGAGAAGGTCTAACCATGCTTTCCAATGAATCCGTTGATAATTCGATTCCCCGGCAACGCCAATTATTCCCCAGAAGAGGTCGGCACCACCAGACAGATAGGTAATCTATTCCATCCCCAGCCAGGCTCTGTTGAGTGTTTCCATCGTCAGACAGAAATCAAGTATCCCCCGGCCGAGACAGGGTCATCAATACCAATCTCTCCGACCAGCAGACTGAGATTTATCTCCCCAGTAGTGTCCCCTGGAAGAATGTTTCAGACGCCTAATGCATTCATTACATCATTTCACATCACATACCTATATACAATTTTCATTCCGCATCATATACATTACATCATTTCATATACATGCATACAAGGCTCGCATTTATTCCAGACGCATAATTCCTTCATTACATCATATCATGGCACACGCATGCATACAACATTTGCATCTCATGCATCATGACATTGCATGAAACTAACTTTATTTTTCAGGCTGATTATCCTCCTGATCACATTCAAGGTTCGAATACAGCTCTCAAACGCTCTGACATTCTCCCAATGGTGGCATCTCTAAGCCCACCTCAGATATTCGCTGCAAATACAACAAATATTATCAGATACAGCCTAACGTACGGTTCATTCTGATTCAGCCCCAACATATGACTCTTTCAGCTCAGATACGGTCTAACGTACGATCCATTCTGACCTTCAACCGACTCCAATACGGTCTAACTTACGACCCATTTGGACCTTCGAATCCTCAGATGCTGCCTAGCGTACGGTATATTCCGGGGTGTAGTCTAGCGTACGACTACTTTCTTCTTCAGATACAGCCTAACGTACGGCTCATTCTGCAACTCCAATACGGTCTAACGTACGACCCATTTGGACCTCCGGCTCAGATACGATCTAACGTACGATACACTCTGATCTTCAACAACTCAGATAAGGTTTAATGTACGACCAAGTTAGACCTTCATCTCCTCAGATGCTACCTTCGGACAGGTACATTTCTGAATAGTAGTCTAGTATACGGCTACTCCCTTACTCAGATGCTACCTTCGGACAGGTACATTTCTGAATGGTAGTCTAGTATACGGCTACTCCCTTACTCAGATGCTACCTTCGGACAGGTACATTTCTGAATAGTAGTCTAGATGCTACCTTCGGACAGGTACATTTTTGAATGGTAGTCTAGTATACGGCTACTCCCTTACTCAGATGCTACCTTCGGACAGGTACATTTCTGAATGGTAGTCTAGTATACGGCTACTCCCTTACTCAGATGCTACCTTCGGACAGGTACATTTCTGAATGGTAGTCTAGTATAC
Source organism: Lathyrus oleraceus (assembly GCF_024323335.1). Classification (NCBI taxonomy): domain Eukaryota; kingdom Viridiplantae; phylum Streptophyta; class Magnoliopsida; order Fabales; family Fabaceae; genus Lathyrus; species Lathyrus oleraceus. Next base: position 5,291,558 of record NC_066581.1, on the reverse strand, counting down.
GGCTACTCCCTTACTCAGATGCTACCTTCGGACAGGTACATTTCTGAATGGTAGTCTAGTATACGGCTACTCCCTTACTCAGATGCTACCTTCGGACAGGTACATTTCTGAATGGTAGTCTAGTATACGGCTACTCCCTTACTCAGATGCTACCTTCGGACAGGTACATTTCTGAATGGTAGTCTAGTATACGGCTACTCCTTTACTCAGATGCTACCTTCGGACAGGTACATTTCTGAATGGTAGTCTAGTATGCGACTACTCCCTTTAAAGCAGATATAGCCTAACGGACGGCTCATTCTGTTACTCAGATGCTACCTTCGGACAGGTACGTTTCTGATCCCTTATCCCCAGCAGTATATAGCACACGCTGACTCCCCAGCGAAGTCAACAGCATGATGGATGATTCATTATACGGTCTAGCGTATGACCCGGTATGACATCCATGTCTTCAGACATCGTCTAATGTACGACACAATCGGAAGCTCGGCATCAAATTTCCTGGAGGGTATCTCTAAGCCCATCTCCATCCAGACTAGCTCCTAATGGACAAGCGCAAATTTTTGGGGCATTCTAGTGTTCAATAATCTTTCACCTCCAGACCACGAACGGCACATACCATTCTATTCTCTCGGTTCAAGAATATTGAACAGGGGCAGCTGTCATACCCCAAAATTTGCCCATTGATACTACAAAGCATTTCTCAAGACCCTCTGACTTGCTCTGCAAGGCACTGATATCAAATGGACAAAAGCCCAGCTCACAACAGGCCCAATCCAAAGGCGGCCCAAAATAGCTTGCTCGCTAGGCGAGCAGTCCCTTCGTCTAGCGAACAGTTCAGCATGCCACTCGCCCAGCGAAGCATCAGATCCAGAAAAAAGCCCAGACCTAGCTTGCTCGCTAGGCGAGCAATTCCTTCGCCTAGCGAAGCTTGCGAAAATCTGAAGTTTTGGACCTCATTTTAAGCCCATTAGGTCACCACCATTACTACTATAAATACCAGCTCCTCTGCCACGAAAAGGACAGACACGGAGACCCAGAGGGAGAGACACAGAAACCCTGCTGATCCAGAGAATTCGGAAGACGGAAACCCTGAAGGCCGCTCACCTGCCTCGAAGCTACCACCGCCCAGCTCAATCCGATACCTAGAGTGATCAGTTCAGCATAGCAATTGCAAACAGGTTTGCGTATTATCACTGTTATATGCTTCCAATTGATAACCGTTACCTACATAATGCATCATGATTAAATTTTGATATGTAACCTGATTTCACATGCAAATTTAAGTATGCTTGAACGTCATGAATGCTATCCATGCTGTGCCTGTAATTTAATGTCATAATTCAAGGTTCCGGAGACGGTACGATTGCCAAAATTCAAAATCTGTGGCCGCTCGCTAGCACATCGCTAAGCGAGCCTGGAGCGAATATTCGCTAAGCCTTCGCTAGGCGAAGCAGAGGCGAACGTACCAGTAGCTGTTATCATGTTTCGTTTTATGTTTGTCTTATTGTAATCATGCATTATTTGGCCTTGTGACTATTGTGTTCATTCTGTAGTGCAATTTTCAATTGCACTTTAACTTGGTATTCTCACCCGTGTGTTTAATTTGTGTTAAAGCTCGCATATTCTCAAGGAAGTGGCTGGCTAGGTACTCCACTTTATGTGTGGGAGACTTTCATGGAGATGGATTCTAAATTATTTCACTTTAATGTGAAGATTCATATTGATTGCCTAACCAATTTTAATGTATTGATTCTTAATGTATTGATTTTAATGTATCGATTTAATGCGGAATCATCATAATTACCTAATGAACTTAAAATATGGACTTTAAATAAACGATATCGGACCTCTCTTCGTTACCCCCTGATTACGGTATTACGGTCATGTCCCGCGAATATGGGGATATCCTTAGCAAAGACCCTTCGGTTAAATCATCATGGTCCCTCGGATGTCGCCTTCAAAATACGATTTTGTCCCTCGATGACCCTTCGGTGTAGCCTACGGTTAAATGATGATAGTCCCTTCGAATGCTAAGGTATCCTCACAACTGTTGCCTTCAATGACCAATCGATGACCCTACGATGACCCTTTAACATCCAAAGGATAAACTACTTACTTCTCAATAGTAAGGACAGTTTTACCCTCATAAGGATAGGAAATGCCCGGAAAGACCTCGGACAGGTATAACCTTAATTGCTCATTCATAACATAAAAAATACTTTTCACACCTCACACCTTTCAAACATCTTTTTTGGAAAATCACCACTTAGCATACATCCGTACTAGGATCATTGCTGAGTTATATTTTTCTAAACTACTTTCAAAAAACTAAACGAGGTAACCACTTTGTATACATTCATGCAAGAATCATTACAAAGTTAAATTCTCATTTTCAAAATATCTCCTACACATTTCTCAAAACACTTTTTTTTCAAACTGGAAAACATAAATGATGAGCAATTAAGAGCCCATGGATAACCATGGATACAAAGGGTGCTAATACCTTCCCTTTGTATAAAGTACCTCCCGAACCTAAGAATCTGAATTAAGGTCTTTCCTGTTCTTTTCCACCTTTCCTTATGGGATAAAAGAAAAGTCGGTGGCGACTCTTGCTAACCGCGACATTGCGATTAAACACAAAAAGTCAGTTCACCGTATGACAGTTTAATAACAAAGTTTTTGTACGAAAGTAAAAGACATAAAGAAGTTAAAATCAATAGAGCGAGAGTTTGAGGTTTTGACTGGACAGTGTAAATTGGACATTAATTCTAGATCAGGGCGAGAGCAATTTTTAGAGTTAATTAAATTCTAACCTTTTTCAAAAAGTATTTTTGAAGATTGGATGTGAGGGCGAGAGTTAAGCATTTGAATTTAATTATATAACCTAAGTCAACAGAGCAAGAGTTTGAGATAAGGGTGTTTAAACGATTAGTGTTTTCTTAAAAAGAGTTTCTACGGATTCTATTGTTTTCAAAAAGTGGTTTTTGACTTAACTATAAGTGACAGCTACGTTAATATAAAATCATAGTTTATTCAACAGAGCGAGAGTTTGAGATAAAACTTTTAACCAATAGCGTCAACTAAAAAGATTTACTTTAAAACCAAGAAACCAATAAAGGATTGATTCCCTAATTACGACGAATTACATACCGATATCCGCTTATTAGATATTAATTTTAGATCTTATTTTAGTTTTAGCCTTTTCCCCCAACAATCAAAATATCATTTGTCTTAGCTTTACGAAGTAACCTTAGATAACGGTATATCGATTCATAAGTCCCTGTGGGATCGATATCTTTTAAAACTACGCGATAGAACTGTGCACTTGCAGTTTGTACCCCAATTCGACTCATAAAGTCGAGCGATCATCTAACCCAACCCAAAACCTTTTGTGCAAACATTTAACTATTGTTTTCAAACATTAGAAACTTAAGCCTTATGCTTTTGATTTTCAAACTTTCTTTTTACAATACTTATTTTGAATTGAATCCTTAAGTCAACTTTGACCATTTTTGTACATACTTTTAATTGGTAAATACAACCCATTTAAATGTCTTTTGTGGTTCCAATGGCCACCTTCTTAATTAAATTTTCCATAACCTTTAGCTATTAGGTTTGAGTTATCTTTGTGGTAGATGTAATACTCACCTATATCCTTAGTGATGGACAATGAGTCTTCCATGCTTATTATAGGGTTAACCCCTCACTAGCATGTTGAAGCTATCCTCACATGGTGGATTTGTGGTTTGGTTGAGTTTTCTCCCTTTGATAACAAAAGACCTTAAGGCTTTTGGACCAATCAATTCACCAACTTGTTTTGAAATTTTTACCCCGAACTACGAGGTTTTGATCCTAATCTTTTTTATAAGATGGTACGTAAGCAATGGGTTTATCCATCCAAACAAATGTAAATAACTTGTACATTCTCTTCTCATCTCTTCAATCATGTTTGCACAAACAAAATTTTCCACAAAATAAACAACCTTCACAACAAGTATGAAAAGGGCTCCCTAGGAGTACCTAGGATGTTTTGGGTGCCTAACACCTTTCCATTGCATAACCAACCCCCTTACCCAGATCTCTGTTTCTTTTACTAGTTTTTGTTAAAACTATTAGGTTTTTGTTCGCTTTCTAACCATTCCTTTGGATAAATAGAAGTGCGGTGGCGACTCGACTTGTATGATTTACCTTGGAGTTAGTCAATATCTCTAATGGTAACGAATACCCCGCTACAGAAAAGTGGCGACTCTGCTAATGATTTACCCAGGTTAGGAGTTCCTTTCAGATATCTGAGAATTCTCTTAACTACTGTTAAATGAGATTCTCTAGGATCTGATTGGAATCTGGCACAGAGACAAACACTAAATAGAATATCAGGACGAGTAGCAGTCAGATAGAGAAGGGAGCCTATCATACCACGATAGAGCTTCTGACAAACCTTTTGATTGACTTCTTCTTTTTCAAGAATGTAGGTTGGATGCATGGGTGTCTTTGCAGGTTTGCATTCAGCCATTTCAAATTTCTTCAGAATGTCTTTTATGTATTTACTTTGATGAACATAGGTGACTTCTGAAGTTTGATTGATCTGAATTCCTAGAAAGAACTTTAGTTCTTGCATTAAGCTCATTTCGAATTCTGCCTGCATTAGCTAAGAGAATTCTTGACATACAGAGGCGTTAGCTGAACCAAAAATGATATCGTCAATGTATATTTGGCATATCATGAGATCATTATTAATGTTTTTACAGAAGAGTGTAAAGTCAACTTTCCCTCTGGTAAAATCATGTTCCAGAAGAAAATTACTTAAACATTCATACCAAGCTCTAGGAGCTTGTTTTAGTCCATATAAAGATTTCTTAAGTTTAAAAACGTGTTCTGGACAATTTGAATTTTCAAAACCTGGGGGTTGGTTGACATACACTTCTTCTGATATATAACCATTAAGGAATGCGCTCTTGACATCCATTTGATACAGTTTGATAGAATGATTTATAGTGAATGAGACAAGTAAGCGAATAGATTCTAACTTGGCGACTGGGGCAAAGGTTTCATTGTAGTCAATGCCTTCTTGTTGACTGTAACCTTGAGCCACCAGTCGAGCTTTGTTTCTGACAACTTCTCCTTTCTCATTCAACTTATTTCTGAACACCCATCTGGTTCTGATAATGTGAGTGCCTTTTGGTTTAGGAACAAGATCCCAAACGTCGTTCTTTGTGAATTGATCTAGCTCTTCTTGCATGGCTAGAACCCAGACGCTATCTTGAAGTGCCTCATCACAGGAAGTAGGCTCGATCAGAGATATTAGTCCTAGAGGAGTTTCTTCAGGTGTCTTGAAGGTAGACCTAGTTCGGATATGTTCGTCCTTGTTTCCTATAATCAACTCTTCAGATATGTTGAGGCGACTTTTAGCTTTCTTTGGGATTGCTGGGGATTTAGTTCCTTCTGAGGTTTGAGTGGCAGTTGCTTCAGGAGCTTTAATCTTCTCGTTAGAACCTGCAAGAGTAATCTCCAGATCTGCAAGTTTCTCAACTAGCTTTGACTTTTCAGGGTCAAGCTTATCATCAAATCTGACATGAATTGATTCTTCCACAATTTTGGTTTTTGTATTGTATACTCTGTAGCCTTTAGCGCGTTCTGAGTATCCTAACATAATAACTTTTTGTGCTTTGGAATCAAACTTGTTCAGATGTTCTTTAGTATTTAAAATAAAACAGGAACATCGAAAAGGATGAAAATAAGAAATGTTGGGTTTGAAATTCTGGTATCAGATATAATATGTTGAAGGTAATGTCACGACACTAATATCTGGTAATACTCAATGGATAAACAAAAACAGAATGGTAAATAACACAAGCAATTATTAACCCAGTTCGGTGCAACTCACCTACGTCTGGGGGCTACCAAGCCAGGAAGGAAATTCACTAAAATAGAATTAGCTCAAAGACTCTCCGTACACTTCAACAAGTTACAGTCTTTATCACATAATCTCTACCCGTGCAATTTCTACCTAAGCACTCTTAGATATGAGAACCCACTCACTTCCCTTACAATCACACACCAGTGATTTTAAACAACAATCCCTTGAGAAAAGAAAATACTTTTCAATTACACACTCTTGATTTTACTTCACAGTTTCAATCAAGAAGACACATTCTTGATCTTGCTTCACAGCTTTGATCAAGAAGACACACACTCTTGCTTAACAGCTTTAGAGTGACAAAATACAACCACAAATCAGTCCAATTCAATCATCAATGGATGTCTTGAATGACCTACAAGTCTTACGACTAAACAGACACAAACCCTAGCTCTCACTATGTATTTCGCTCAGTCTTGGTTGTGTATTCAAACAGGTTTTCTAAGTCCCTTTTTATAGAAGCACTCAGCTGGACTTGGACATCTTGAAAACCCTACATCTATTTTCCAATCAAATCTTTTTATAACAGCTGTTTAGATCTCCTTGGAAAATAAGTAAATCTGGTTGTAATCCATGATTGAATGCGCCAGCTAATCATATCTTCAATCATCCAAAGATTGCCATTAATTGTGCAATCACAAAACACCAGACATTCATACTGAATGTTCTGTGTACAGGATGTCATGATATCGGGTCTGACATCCTGGAAAAATCCTGCATAATCCAATAATTCCTTTTATAACTTTAAGCAAGTACAGCCATATCAGATGTCATGACCTTGTGTATGTCATCTGAAACAATCCTGCATGAACATGTCTTTCATTTAAGCTCTAGCAGGTACATCCAATATCAGAAGCCTTGTCATTGTAAGTGGCATTCTGAAACAATCCTGCATGAACATGTTCTTGAACTCCAACAGGTACATAGGATATCTCATGTTAAGACATCACACATAACATCTTGTGAACACTCTTTGTTTTATCAAAATTGCTGCCAACACTTAGAATCAACAAACTCCCCCTTTGGCAAATTTTGGCTAAAACATATATCAGTCCTTTTTGTTCATAAGGTAAACTATCAACAGTTAAACAATTTAACAGTAGTTTAATCAGCAGCAGAAGCAAAACAATTACTATATATGGCTACTAGTAATACACACATGCACAAGGGTACTTCTCCTCCCCCTAAATCTGTGCAACAAACAGAAATACTAGTTGTGGATGCAACTAGTAAGACACACAAATGCACAATGCACCAGGGTACTTATTCTCCCCTTAAATATGTGCATTCATCAAATAACAGCTACTGTAACTCCAACACCTGTACCAGCCAAATTGTCATTCTGACATCTGCTTTAACATCAGCACCTGTGCACCATATCAGACATCCTCTTTGACATCTGTAAACATCTGTAAACAGAACACCATTCTGTTTTAGCACTTGTGCACTTCTTTCAATAATAGTTGTTCTTCTGTCCAGCCACATACAACTTCCACACATCAGCTTCCATATCAAGCACTTCTCCCCCTTTTTAGTCAAAATTGACCAAAGGTGACCAATTAGACAAAATAAATGTCTATTAGCCTAGCAGAGAATGTTAGATCAGATGTTATAACATTAAGCATGTTAAAACAAACTATTCAGGAAGTACACACCATCATTATACACAGCTAAAAGCTGAGATAATGAACAAATCCAAGGAACTCTTTAAGAGCCCTAAAAATTACATAACAGGCATCAATAAGGACTGCCACAAAATACATAATAAAAAAACAATAAAAACAATAAAAACATCAGCCTTTCAAACAGCAGACCAACTTCCACCAAACTTTCCAGCACACCTCCCAGTCTTCAATTCAGCCAGGAACCATTAATTAGAAGAAGAAGAATCATCTTCACCTTCACTTGTATCTTCTCCAGCACCTTCAGAGTCTTCTGAACTTCCAGAACTTCCATTGGATTGGGATTTTGATCTTGTATTTGAGTCCTTCCCAGCCTTCTCTACTTCTTCCTTCTCCAGGCTACAGATAAGAACTTCTAAAGCTTCTTTTCTAGCCTTGGCCACCCTTATACCATTTTCCAATTCCTTGCAGGTTTCTTTTAGTTGATCAACCAAGCTCCCTTGAGATGTAGACTCCCTTTTGGCAGATGTCATGACATCATTGACATGACTTCCCTCAAACAGCTTATAATGAATGGACAGAGGGGATTTTCTCCTACTTGGAATGTCACTTGTACTCAGAATGCCTGGTTGTTGGCTCAGGATAATGCCACAAATAAGGGAGGGGAAGGCAATGGGTAACTTCACAGCATTTGTAGAAGCATGTCTAATGGTTTGATCAAATATGAACTTGCCAAAATCATAGTTAACCCTTATTCCAATTGCATGAATGATTCTTCCAAGGTTAATGGAGATAGTAGATACATGATTAGTAGGAATCCAATTAGCTGAGCCAATCTTGTGCAAGATGGCATATTTAACACTGAGCTTTCCAGCTGATAAGTGATTCCTACTAGGCGATTCCTTAACTTGGCCAACTGTGATAACCCTACAGACCTCATTGTCTGTAGTCTCTAGGTCTACTCCTCCATCTGTTCCTCTTCCTAGGAACTTGTTGATGACACTTGGTGAGAATTTCACACATTTTCCCCTTACAAACACCTTGCAGAACTCCCTGCTGCTCTTTTCATGAATATCCTCAGGGATATTAACAATAAACTCTTTTACCATCCCCTCATAGCATTGGGGTAGAGTTACCACAGTCTTCATGAGTCCAGCATTTTTGATCAACTCAATTACCTCCTTTACCTCTACAACTTCTTGTCCAAGCTCTCTTTCAATAACTACTCTCCTCTGAATGACATATTTCCATTTTGCTGCCCCATCTTCCAAATGAAAGGAGATATTGTCTAGGTGCACAACATCAACCTTGCCAGGAGACTTCTGAACAGCCTGCCTTTTTGCAGGGGAGATGTATGGGACATCGTCTTTGACATCTTCCTTAGAGTCAGAGCTATCTCTTTCTTTCCTTTTCCTAACCTCAACTTTGCTCCAAGCTTTTGAGGGTCCTATACCAGCAGTCTTTTTCACTCTTCCTGTTCTCATTCTTGCCACACTTTTCCCTTGCCTAGTTCTCAGTTTCTCAGTAACACTAGGTTTTACAAGATTAACCAAAGAATCATCCTCCTTTTCAGAGTTTTCTTCCTCTAGGTCAATAACATTCTCCTGAGACATATTTGCCGGTTTCTTGCTAGGTAGGGTTTTACCTAGAGAGCATAGCCCTTCAGTAGCACCTTCTTTTTCTGATTTAGATGAATCATTATCTTTATCAGCATGAGGTTCCTCCTCGGGAGAGGGGTCCCTTCTAGACAAAGGGGTGGAAACCCCTTTGACTTCATGCCCTTCTCTTAGAATCCTAGTGACTAGGTTCCTTATGGCACGATCAGCATAATGCATGTCTTTTGGAAGAGAGGAGTTACCAGAGGTATTACCTTGCTTATCTCCGGATTTGGAGGAATGACCTGGGGTGTCGCCTGGTATCATGCAAAGAGGAGTGACGTCCATCACGTCTTCATCTACAAACTCCATTGAGGGAGTTTTTCCATGGTGAGAAGATTCTGAACTAGATGAAGATGAATGTTGAGACATGTTGTAGGACTTTTGAGAAAAGTTTCTTTGCCCTAGCTGAGTTTCTCTGAGAAGATGAATGGAGAGGGAGATTATTGTGTTTAGGTAGCGTGTGCTAAGGGAATAGATGTTATTTTCAATGCCAGGAAATGATTTAGCATTAATGTGGCTCTTTCTTTTAAAAGGGCAGACACTATTTTTATTCTCTTTATTTTTCCACTTTAACTGCCATAATTTCTCAAGAGTACAAATCCCTGATTTCCCTCTCTCATATTCAATTTTAATTTTACCCAAATTCCTTGCTCCCTTGTCTGCTAGTTCCTTTCCATGCTTTAGACTTCTGAATTTGTCTTCCACAAATTTTCTAATGGGGTGATAATAGCAAGAATAGTACTTTATCCATCTGTGTTGATTCTGATTTTTGGACCTAGTTTCAGCATTCAGGGTGTCATAATACAATGTCATGACATCGTGTGTGACATTGCATATAATAAGTAATAATTTCATCCAACCCAGTTGAGCCCAACTGCTATCATCTTCTCTACCTTTCACAGGTGTCATCCAAATCTTCTTCATATTGTCCTTGGCCTTTTTGCATAGAGTCCCTTGTTGCTTAGTCCCAACAGTTTCATTCTGCCTATGACTAGTCATATGTCCACCTGCTTGATCTAACCTCTCAGTTTTTTTTGCCATCATAACCTTTTCTCCTCTGATCTTCTGGTGTGACATCTTTGTGTGACCTTTCCCCCAGCCTTGTTTTTCATCACTCTTGAGAGCATCTGTACTCAACCAATACTTTAAGGGATAATCCAATTGAGAGCTCCATATGTAGCAATTGTCTTTGGTCCTGATTCCTCTCATAATTACTTCACTATTTATGTCAGAGATTAGACATTCAGTTTTGGTGAAGTTAACATTCAGACCTTGATCACATAGTTGGTTGATGCTTATTAGGTTTTCAGTTAAGCCCTTAACTAGTAGAACCTTGTCAAGTTTAGGTACTCCAGGGCAATCAAGCTTACCTGTTCCCTTGATTTCACCTTTTGCTCCATCTCCAAAGGTTACATGACTTTTGGTATGGTGATGCAGATCAGTTAGTAGATCTTGGTTTCCAGTCATGTGTCTGGAACATCCACTATCAAAGTACCACTCTTCTTTGGCTAAGATTCTGAGGGGAATGTGAGCTATCAGACTTGTGACATTAGTCTTAGGGACCCATTGCTTCTCGATGATAGGCATGAGCTGTTTGGGTCTGAATTGATAGTGATCCTGATGATGATGAGCAGGCCTAGGATAGCCATACAGTTTATAGCAGAAAGGCTTCAGATGATCAAGTTTCCCACAGTAATGGCATCTCCATCTTTGGTGTTTCCCTGTCAACTGTTTTCTCCCCTGGTGTTGAAACATATGATGTGACATCACAGGTTTTTGGATACACTTAAGTTTGGCTTGAGGTTTGACACCAGTGTAACTGCTATCAGGTTTTGAGTTATTATACCCAATGCCAGATTTGTCTCTTGTTATTTGTCCAGTTTGAAGAATCTTGTCTAGGGAATCAGACCCATTGCTTAACATTCTTACATACTTGGTCATCTCTTCTAATTTAGAATTTTGAAACATGACTTCAATTTTTAATTTAGAGATGGTTATTGCATGGTCTGCCTTCTCACTTTCCAGCTATGCTATCTTCTGATTTTCAGCTTGTGGATTTTCATCTAGCTTGGCATTCAGAACCACTGCTTCTGTTTGTAACTTGGAGATGGTTTCCAAGTATTCTGCCTTCTCATTCTCAAGTTGAGTTATTTCCTTCTTCTGGCTTTCAACCTGTTTGCACAACTCTACACTCTTGTGACACAACTTTCTGTAGGTAGAGGCCAATTCTTCAAAGGTTACTTCATCATCACTTGAGTCTTCATCAGATCCCCATCTTCCTGTCATTGTTGTCACAAGATTTGTAGCCTCTTCTGTTTCACTCTCATCAGACCAAGTGGCAGCAAGACTCATCTTCTGTTTCTTGAGGTAGGTTCCACATTCAGTCCTGATGTGTCCATACCCATCACATTCATAGCACTGAACCTCTTTTCCTTCTTTGAGCTTCTCATCTGATCTTGCTCTTCTTCCAGCATTGTTGGATTCATTGATGTCAGATGAGATGTTCTTGACATTTGCTCTTGATCTTACATCCATCTTTTTCAACAGTTTATTGAACTGCCTTCCCAACATTGCTACTTCATTGACCAGATCTTCATCATCCTACTGACTCTTATCCTCTTATGTATTTGAATAAAGGCCATGCTCTTTGTTTTCCTTTCAAAACCATCATTTAATCCCAACTCAAAGGTTTGGAGGGAACCAATTAGCTCATCTACCCTCATGTTGGAAATGTCTTGAGATTCTTCTATGGCAGTCACATTCATGGCAAATCTCTTAGGAAGTGACCTGAGTATTTTCCTTACCAGTTTTTCATCTGTCATCTTCTCTCCCAGGGCTCCAGAATCAGAGCAGGATGACTGCTCTGATACCAATTGAAATTCTGGTATCAGATATAAGATGTTGAAGGTAATGTCACGACACTAATATCTGGTAATACACAATGGATAAACAAAAACAGAATGGTAAATAACACAAGCAATTGTTAACCCAGTTCGGTGCAACTCACCTACGTCTGGGGGCTACCAAGCCAGGAAGGAAATTCACTAAAATAGAATTAGTTCAAAGACTCTCTATACACTTCAACAAGTTACAGCCTTTATCACCTAATCTTTACCCGTGTAATTTCTACCTAAGCACTCCTAGATATGAGAACCCACTCACTTCTCTTACAATCACACACCAGTGATTTTAAACAACAATCCCTTGAGAAAAGAAAATACTTTTCAATTACACACTCTTGATTTTACTTCACAGTTTCAATCAAGAAGACACATTCTTGATCTTGCTTCACAACTTTGATCAAGAAGACACACACTCTTGCTTAACAGCTTTAGAGTGACAAAATACAACCACAAATCAGTCCAATTCAATCATCAATGGATGTCTTGAATGACCTACAAGTCTTACGACTAAACAGACACAAACCCTAGCTCTCACTATGTATTTCGCTCAGTCTTGGTTGTGTATTCAAACAGGTTTTCTAAGTCCCTTTTTATTGAATCACTCAGCTGGGCTTGGACATCTTGAAAACCCTACATCTATTTTCCAATCAAATCTTTTTATAACAGCTGTTTAGATCTCCTTGGAAAATAAGTAAATCTGGTTGTAATCCATGATTGAATGCGCCAGCTAATCATATCTTCAATCATCCAAAGATTGCCATTAATTGTGCAATCACAAAACACCAGACATTCATACTGAATGTTCTGTGTACAGGATGTCATGATATCGGGTCTGACATCCTGGAAAAATCCTGCATAATCCAATAATTCCTTTTATAACTTTCAGCAGGTACAGCCATATCAGATGTCATGACCTTGTGTATGTCATCTGAAACAATCCTGCATGAACATGTCTTTCATTTAAGCTCCAGCAGGTACATCCAATATCAGAAGCCTTGTCATTGTAAGTGGCATTCTGAAACAATCCTGCATGAACATGTTCTTGAACTCCAACAGGTACATAGGATATCTCATGTTAAGACATCACACATAACATCTTGTGAACACTCTTTGTTTTACCAAAATTGCTGCCAACACTTAGAATCAACATGGTTTTCTTCCTTTACACAGTTCATAGGGAGTCTTCTCCAGAATAGGTCTTATGGAGATTCTATTCTGAATATAAGACGATGTATTTACAGCTTCAGCCCAAAAGTGCTTAGCCACATTTGTTTCATTGATCATGGTTCTGGCCATCTCTTGGAGTGTCCTATTCTTCCTTTCTACAACTCCATATTGTTGTGGAGTTCTAGGGCAGGAGAAATCATGGGATATTCCATTAGAGTCAAATAATTCCTCAAAAAAATTATTTTCAAATTCCCCACCATGATCACTTCTGACTCTGATGATTTTAGAGTCAAATTTGTTTTGCACTTTGGAACAGAAGCTATTGAGTACAGAGTGAGAATCACTCTTGTGCTTTAAGAATTTTACCCATGTCCAGTGACTAATGTCATCAACAATGACCAGTCCATATTTCTTTCCCTTGACTGATGCTGTTTTCACAGGACCAAATAAGTCAATGTGAAGAAGTTCCAGAGGCTTAGAGGTAGAAACGATGTTTTTCTTTTTAAAAGATGATTTTGAAAATTTTCCTTTCTGACATGCTTCACATAGAGCATCTGAAGAGAACTTCAGCTTAGGTAGACCTCTGACTAACTCGAGTTTATTTAGCTGAGATAACTTTCTCATGCTAATGTGGCCCAAGCGTCTATGCCATACCCATTGTTCTTCGTGAACAGACATCAAACATTTTACATTTTATTCTTTTAAATCCGAAAGATTTATTTTATAAATATTATTTTTCCTCTTGCCAGTGAATAGGACAGAACCATTGTTATGATTTATGGCTTTACATGTTTTTTGATTGAAGATTACATCATACCCGTTATCACTTAATTAACTTATTGATAACAGATTATGCATTAATCCTTCTACATATAAAACATCAGATATATAGGGAAGAGTACCATTACCGATAGTTCCGGAGCCTCTGATCCTTCCTTTCTGATCTCCTCCGAAGCCTACGAATCTAGCGTCTTTAAGTTCCAGGCTTTGGAACATATACTTTCTTCCCGTCATGTGTCGCGAGCATCCAGAGTTCAGGTACCATGACTGGTGTTTTAACTCTGCTGCATAAGATATCTGCAACATAAACAATCTTATCCTTTGGTACCCAGAGTCTTTTGGGTCCTTTGTGATTAGTTTTCCCAGGGTTTCTTAAAACTTTGGGTTTTCTAGCATTATTAAATTGTTGTGCTTGTGTATGTGTATAGTGATATGAAAATGGAGATTTAGGTTGGTCATTAGTGGAAGTTTTATCTTTAATAGGATCATACCCAATTCCTCTTCTATTGTTCTGACTGACCCCATAAATCATGGATGCCATTTTGCTCCTCTCTATCCCATTTTTCAGAAACTTTTGAAAAGATTTTTCATATTTGTAAATTATTGTGTTTGAAGTCTGTGGAGCTTGAGATAACGCTTCTTCAAGTTTTGAGCAATTTTTCTTTGTTGAATCTCTTTCTAAAATCAAGGTTTTGTTTTCATCTTTTAGTTCTAAAATTGTTATCTCAAGTTTGCCACATTCTTCTAATGTTTCTTCAAGAACACCTTTTATAACTTTAAATTTTTGTTTGAGTTTCTGATATGAGTTAAGAGTTTCAGACAGACATGATTCAAGGTCAGATTGAGAGAGTTCAGAAAATACCTCTTAAGATTCAGATTCTTCGTCTGAAGTATTCTTGGAGGTGGTAGCCATGAGTGCCACATTTTCCTGTTCATCAGAGTCTGATTCTGATGAGTCGGATTCACTGTCGTCCCATGTAGCCATCAATCCCTTTTTGGTTCTGAAGGAATTTTTCTTGAAGTTCTCTTTTCTGGAATTGTCTTTCTTTAACTTGGGACATTTGTTTCTGTAGTGACCTGTTTCTTTACATTCATAACACGTAACATCTTTGTTAGATTTACCTTTTGAGGTTGATTCTGATCGGTCCCCTCTGGGTCTTGGTTTTCTGAAGTTATTATTCCTTTTTCTCCAGAGTTTTTTTACTCTTCTGGTCAGAAGGGATAATTCTTCCTCATCGTCAAAATCTTCTTTTTCAAAGTCATCAGCATATTCTGTTTCGGCCTGGAAGGCTTTGTTTCTGTCAGACTTGCGCCTTTCAGATCTGGACTTTAATGCTACAGACTTGATCTTCTTCTAAGGCTCATCTTCCTCCAGTTCTATCTCATGACTTTTGACTGAACTGACAAGCTCTTCAAGGTTGATGTTGTTCAGATCCTTTGATAACTTTAAGGTTGTTACCATGGGTCTCCACTTCTTTGGCAAGCTTTTGACTATCTTTTTGACATGCTCCGCAGTTGTGTATCCTTTGTCTAGCACTTTGAGACCTGCAATTAGAGTTTGGAATCTAAAAAACATTACTTCTACAGCTTCATCATCCTCCATCTTGAAGGCTTCATATTTCTGGATTAGAGTCAGAGCCTTTGTTTCTTTGACCTGAGAGTTTCCTTCATGAGTCATCCTCAAGGAGTCGAGTATATCTTTAGTTGTTTCCCTGTTTGTGATTTTTTTCATACTCATTGTAGGATATGGCATTGAGAAGTATCGTTCTAGCTTTGTGATGATTCTTGAATTCGCGCTTCTGATCATCTGTCATTTTGCTTCTGGGAATAACAACTCCAGCATCTGTTGTAGGAGGTGTGTATCCGACTGTGACAATGTCCCAGAGATCAGCGTCGTAGCCCAGAAAGAAACTTTCAGTTCTATCTTTCCAGTAATCAAATTTCTCTCCATCAAAGACTGGAGGCTTAACGTTGTAACTATCTCTTTCATTGATGTTGGCCATCATTTTTCTTGTTCTGGATCTCTCTACACTATTAAGTGTTTGATTAGAAAATCAATAACAGAGCCGAAGCTCTGATACCAACTGAAGGTGAGAAAAACAAGAAAGGGGGGTTTGAATTGTTTTGGAAAATAAAAGCTTTTTCAAAATGAAGAACACAGAATTTTATACTGGTTCGCTTATAACACAAAGCTACTCCAGTCCACCCGGCCAAGGTGATTTCGCCTTCAAAAAGGACTTAATCCACTAATCTTGAAAGATTAATACAACCAAACGTCTAAGAGAATGATCTCTTAGTCCTCTTAAGTATACAGACTACGCAGAGTCACTTAAGGAACAAAAACAATTTAGCAAAGTAAATTTGTAATAGAGAGTGCTTCTAAGAGTAAGCAAGTATTATAGCAAAATATTTAAACAAGCGTTTTCACGTATGAGCAATAACTCGTGAAAAATGAGAGAGAATGTAAAGAGTTTTTCTGTGCGTTGTTGTCTCTCAATGAGGTAGGCTGTCCTTTATATAGTAGTGAGAAGGACCGTTGGAGTGATGACAAAATATTGGCCTTTGATGAGTATTCAATGTCATTAGTTCTGTGTTTCTTGCCATAACCAATTTGTCTCCCTGAATGATTTCTTTCTAAAAATACTTCCTTTCCATTTGAAGAGATTCTTTCCGTTACTCTTTATGGATTTGGGGAATCTTCATCAGAGTCTTTGTTATCTCGGAGTTCTACGTCAGAAGGAGATTACGTTGAGGTTACATCAGAGCTTCTCAGAGTACCGGTCTTCCAGATCATCAGAACTAAGACTCGTGGATGTTTAGAGCTTCTGGTTCTTCCTTCTGTCTTGCTTTGCTCAGATTCAGACTTTCTTGGGCGCACTTCTTCCTCAGATGCGTCTGATTTTCTAGTACTTTGTATCCGATCAAAGTTTGTATCTGATAAAACGATCAAATTCCTTTGTTGGTGTTCAGAGTCCTGCACACTTAGAGAATTTTCGTCAGGGTGCCATTTTTGATTTCATCCTTTGTTATCATCAAAATCCTGAAATTCTATTGTAGAACTAATTTTGTTCTTACAATAACATCTATACAAAACTCTAAAACTACATACAAAATGTTTACAACATATAATTCTATTATCGTTCATTTCTTCGTTTACTGACTTAAGTATCATAGTATTTGCTTATATTACTCCGTCAATCATCAATCGACAAAGTTCACTAGTCTACTAACCATTTTTAAGAGCCATTCATCTAAATCTTGTTCGATTAATTTAAATAAATGATTTTTCAAAAAAAAAAAGTATATATAATAATTTTGACAAATATTAGTTATATTTTCAAATAGCTTTTTATGGAATCATTAAACAATGGGCCCGTTTGTTTTGGTTTTATTTAAAAATAATTTTTATAGTGTTTAATATTTTAGTGTAAAAAATATTTATAAAGAAATTTTTCATAAAAGCTTCAAATGAAAATTTGATTTGAGTAGTTATTCTTAAAATGTTATTTTAGGTATTTCATCATTTTATCGAAACTTTTTTTCGATATCAAAATTTTAAAAAATCACTTAATTTTGAAGTTATTTCAAATAGATTTTCATAAAAATCATTTTTGAAATACAACTTTTTAAAAAAATTATGATTTTGAATATATTTTGATTTTCAATAATGTATATTTATGTTATAAAATGAACAATTCAATATTTTAATTTATAGAAAACAAATTTAGAAAAATTTGTAATATTTTAAAAAATATTTTTGTAGAATTCATTTTCAAAAATATAAAAAAAAAATCATTTTTTTAAAGTTAAAACAAACTGACCCAATATTTTTAACATTGTTAATATGTTTTTTTTTTAATATGCCTTTAAAAAGAATTGGATTGGGAGAATCGTACATAACCTGACGGAGCATCTTCACGCGTACCCTTGATCAAAGAATGCGCCGTGCCACGTACCGGTTTCTGAAAAGCGAGAGGCCACGTTGGCTCTAAACGACACCACAAAATGAAACGATCCGTACATCGGTAACCGGATACAACCCGTTGCCATTGCCACGCAAGCAATATTGGTCCACATTTGACAACTGGCAACACTTTTTTACGGATGAAAAACCCAAGCCAAACGAGTTTGTGGGTGAGATTTCACTTGGAAGAAAAAAGACCCCCAAAAATATAATAAATAAATCATAAAATAAAGCCAAAAAATAAATAAGAAAAACTGCAAGTTGGGTATTCGTACTATTCGCCACTAAATTAATGACACTTGTCATAATCTAACGCTGTTTCCCTCTTCAAGCTGTAACGACCTCAAATTAAAATTGATAATAAAAAAATAAAAAAATGGTGAGAAATTGTAGTGGCTGAGATTGGTTCTCATTGTTGAACTGTTGTATGTGGATGCTTCTAGTTCGTGTTGAAGTTCTATGTATGTTGCTTCCTCTAGCACTCTCATTCTTCTATTGTTGCTGCTTCTACTACTATAACTGCAACTGTTTCTTCTCTTCTTTTTCTCATTTCTCTTTTCTCTTCCATTTTGATTCTTCCTCCGATCTACATATTCAGATTCGCTATTGCCGGTTGCCGGAAATGAATCGTCCGGCGAGTTTCCGGTGAATTCACGCACTTCACATGCACGATCGCACTTGCAAACTTCAACATGGTTTTACTTCGAGGTACTTATTGTTCTCCTTTTTAGGAAAGTAGATTAGATTTGGTTATTTCGCATCTTTTTCCTTTTTCACTGTTGGTTAATTAATTTTCTGGATTGGAATAAACTCGTTCAGTTGATTTGAACTTCGCTTGATTTGTGTTTAATTTTTCTGGATAATTGAATTTGCAGTGACAGTGAACAGTGAAGTATATGTATATTAATAATTATATATAGTAACTCGAAGTATTTTCAGAGTGAAATTTGAACTTTGAACTTTGACTTTTGAACATACAAATTTGAAGTGATGTGATATACTGATTGTTGTTTTTGATTTTGGAAGGTTTTGGCGCTGTGGAGTTTGTTTTGGTGAGAATCTTGATTAAAGAATTTTCTAGCATCTCTCTATGTTGCGGTGGATTATTAAAAAAAAATTGATTCTATTATTTTTCTTTCTTTCAGTAATTTGATTTGTGGATTATCTTGCTGGTTCCTTGTGAATTTGGGATGTTTATAGTTAATAATTATTCATACCAAACAGAGACGGATCTCTACCTATTTTTCTTGCTTTCTGTTTATTTTGCAGTAACATCAGCTTTTGCTTACTTTCACCACAACGGCTTTACTATTTGCTGTGCTTCATGTCACAAAAAAAGAAAGGAGTTCTTTTTACTTACTTTTTATCAGGGAAGATCTGAAGCAGCGTTATCTTCACACCTCCTGTGATGGATTTATACTCCTCTGGTGAAGAAGTGGTTGTTAAGGTCAGTTTATTTTGGTTGATTGATAGATAGGGAAACTTTGATTTCTTAAAGTTAATAAATGAAGTTTATCATCATCATCATCATCTAAGTAGATGCTAATATATTTGCAGACAAGAAAACCATATACAATAACAAAACAAAGAGAACGATGGACAGAAGATGAACATAATAGATTTCTAGAAGCCCTGAAGCTATATGGGCGAGCATGGCAGCGCATAGAAGGTAATAGTTTGTGACATATATATCCTATGTTATTAGTTTCTTCAAAAGCATAACTAATTTTGTATTTCCAAATATTCTAGATATATCCAGACTCGTAATATTGAGATATCTTATTAGGAAATGGCACTAATTGCTCTCTTTATTGGATCATATCTTAATTGGATCTCACTTTTCCCTTCCACACCTTGCCCCCTTTGCTGATGTTTTACTATTGTCAAGCAGAGCATATAGGAACAAAAACTGCTGTGCAAATCAGGAGCCATGCGCAAAAATTCTTTTCAAAGGTTGATTGGTACCTTCTCTCACCTGGGATTGTATGCTGAATGTTTTTGTTATTTCAATTGAAATTCATGCTTTCTTTTGACCTGCTGTTGATTGTTAATAATTTAGCATATTATTTGACTCACTTTACTCAACATAGTTCCCATTTCAAAGGTATGAAGTAGTGCTGAGGTCTCAAATTATAAATCTAAAAAAGCGCTAAAAACATAACGAACTTTCTTGACGAAGTTCCACAGCGGCAACACTGAAAACCACAGTTTCTTCAATATTAAAATAGTATATTGAAAAATCTAGATACCCAGTTTCCAAAAACAAAGATGCATCGAGTAATGGATTGAGATAATAAATTAATTTGTTGAGTTGAAATCCGGAACCTTGAGCAATAAGAATGGAGAGACAGATTATAGAGATGTGATAGATGTTCTTTAAGTGAAAATCAAATTGCATCTTTGTAATTAATTGTGAAAACATATAAAACTAAAAATGAAAAACAAACCAATCATACCCCTAAAACTGATAATCTTTTCATATTTATAGTTAAAAAAAAAAAAAAATTTAACATGGAAGCTTTTTTATATAGTAGGTGATGGAGAATGAGTGACGCTTCTGTACACTTGATAAGCCACCATCCTTTGAGTCTGACTATCCTAAGAAAGTTATATTTTTACTAACAAAACAATATCTTGTAGTGCCTATAGAAGAACTCACCCAATTTGAGTTACTAGATGTTATCTTTGCTTAAGATGCTCCTTTATGCATCCCAACGAGTGTCTCTTGGGGGAGACATGGAACTATTCCGAGA
This sequence comes from Lathyrus oleraceus, assembly GCF_024323335.1. Lineage (NCBI taxonomy): Eukaryota > Viridiplantae > Streptophyta > Magnoliopsida > Fabales > Fabaceae > Lathyrus > Lathyrus oleraceus. The sequence goes on along the minus strand of NC_066581.1, from coordinate 5,270,791 downwards.
AATGCAACGCAGAGCTGCACAATTTACTAACAAGCTTCTTTTGCAGCTCTTAAAGAACTTCACCATCATCTGATGGAAGTTTCACACCAGTAATCATTGAAATGCCACATGCTCCTGTAATAACAGTCATTTAAGGTTTTACTAAGTCAAGGATATTCTTTATTTGAGACAAAAAATTACTCTCCTTGCCCCATGCTAGGTCAATACCCAAGAAATGCTTCAAACCATCAAGATCTATAGAATGGAATAGTATTTAACTAAAATATCCTAATAATGTTATAATAATTTTGAGGTGACACATTTTCGGCTTCTTCTGCTGCATTTTCCTCTCACTCAGACGCCCCTCATCATCCATTTTTCAACACTATTTTCATAGCCTCTACAGTTTTGTTTCTCTCGCCTGTATTACTTGGCTTAGCCCTATGTTACCCTGGGCATATGCTCTCAAATAAAAGTTAAAGGGAGTGGTCAAACACATCCCTTTCCTAACCTTTCCCTAGATTCTGAGCTTTTTGTAAGGCTGTCCTTTCAATTTAATATATATTAGCTAACTCAATACACACTTGATTACTCTGCCGTTCTGTTAATAATGATATTATGTCTATGATCGGCATATGTATGAATGATTGGAACATGATGTGGTCTCAAGTATCATTTCAACTTTCATCACTGGTTGCTTGTGTCATTATGATGCTAACATTTCAAGGTTTCTCCTACTAATAAAGCTCGTGATACATGTCTTCCCAAATTCAAAACCATTCTTAATAAAATTCTTTGCGCATTTATGATATTTGTCTTTCTAGTTTCAATCCTTTTTGACTTCATAAGTGTATTAGTCATAACACCTTGTGCTCACACACCACAAAAGAATGGTCCTACCGAAAGAAAGAATCGACACATGGTTGAAACAACTCAGGCTCTTCATAATAACAATAATAATACAACAACAACCAAGTTTTATCCCACTAAGTGGAGTCGGCTCCATGAATCAAATTACGCCATAATTTTCTATTCAAGACCATGTTCTAGCTAATTCTAAGATCTTTCTTAATAGTTTCTCTTATAGTTTTTTAGGTTTTCCTCCACCTCTAGTTGTTTGACTACTCCACATCTGATCTACTCTTCTTACAATAGAATCTACATGTCTTCTCTCTACATGTCCATATCACCTAAGCCTATTTTACACCATCTTTTTTATTATAGGTGTTACCCTAACACTTTCTCTAATATTGTCATTTTTAATTTTATTATGTCTAGTCTTACCACACATCCAACACAATATTTTCATCTCTGTTACCCTTCATTTCTTCTCGTGTTACAATCTGTCCTATACATAATCATCGGTCTTACCGCTGTCTAATAAATTTTTTCCTTTATCTTGAGTGGTACTTTTGTGTCGCATAAACCTCCTGAGACCCTCCTCCATTTCAACCATCCAACTTGAATTCAATGGTTTACATCCCATTTTGTTTCTCCATTGTTTTGTATTACATACTCAAGATATTTAAACCACGTGATCTGTGATATGATATGGTCTCTAACTTTCACCTCTACATTTGGAACCTTCTCATTTTTCTAAACAAGCATTCCATATTATTCGTCTTACTTCTGCTTAGACGGAAGTCATATGTTTATGAAATTCATACATAGAATTATATCTCGGTGCTATCTCTTGGATGTGCTCTGTGTGTACATTTAATAGGTTAACCGGTGACGCGCTTCTCATAATAGGTTATCTTAGCAACCACTTTCCTTCCTCTATTCTTCATAGTTAGGTCAGGTTTCCTACACTCTATTTATGGCCTAACAAGATCGCTTCCTTGTTATCTCAGAGTCTTTGGTTGAAAATGTTTTGTTCAAGACTTCACTCTAGGTAAAGATTCGTTAAATTTTATCTTCAACATCAACTTTATATTGTCATTGTCTCAGCTGATGCCATAATTTTTAGACCTCCCCTTCCTTTCTTCTTTTGTTGTATTTGATGCCAATTTCATTGTTGACATTCTAGATATTCCACGCCTTGATATGCCTCTAGTAATTGCTTATGCAGAGCACCTCCTTTGCTAACTTACCAACAATGAAATCAAATTCCAACAAAACTTTATTCAACTGATCCTCTAGCCTCATCTTCTGCTCCAACCACTCTCCCACCTACACCATTCACCCGAATTTCTCATTGGATTTACATGTATTCATTCCTCTAGCAATCCTCATCCTTTCCAGGTTTGCACTTGTATTTGTGATTACTTATCTCTTTCCTAGTCTCTGCTTTAGACTGTGTTTATTCCTAAGCCTATAGGTGAAGCCATAGGAGATCTCAAGTGAAGCTAGATGATATTGGATTAAATGGAAGCATTACACTCCAACAACAATTGGGAGCTTGGTGTCATACCTTTTGACAAGTCTGCAATTGGTTTTATAGGGTGAGGGTTGGACTAGTCACAATGATGGTTAGATCTTTAGTCTAAATTACGGGGACACCTTTCCCATATGGACTAAATGACTTGCATGTCTCTTTCTTATCATGGATGTTATGCATCATTGGCCTATTAACAAGCAAGATATTGCACATATTGCATGAAGCAATTTGTACCCAGGTTTTATAATTTTTGGTCATTCTCGCTTAGTCTCCCTTTCTGTAGTTTGAAGCACTCTCTTGTGCTTGATTTGGATGTTTAAAATTTGCCTTAATATAATTTGGCATTTACAAGCGTGAACTTGATCACTCTTCCTTCTCCGTTCATTCTCCTTTTGTTTGATGGATTTGTTTTGTTGTTTATGTGATGGCGTCGTCATTAATGGTGATGACATGGATGATATATGGAAGGTGCAATCCTATCTATTCAAATAGTTTTAGATTATAGACTAAGGACCTCTGAAATACTTTGAATGGATTGAAACTTTGCCATCTTTTTTTTCGAAACTGACAAAAGTATGCTTTGAATATTATTACTAAGATTAGTATAATAGATTGTCATCCCATTGATGATATTCCTATTGTATGAAGCCTAATGCCAAGCTTCTTCTAAGTCAGAGGGAGTCTTTAAACAATCGGAAAATATATTGGTAATTTGTGGCTAGATTCAACTATCTCAATAAATCTGATATCACCTTTTAGCTAGTTTCTAAGTGCTTCTTGGGATGCTTCAGAAACAAGGATGATATGAAGATAAAGGTGTTGGAATTTCCATCTTCATTGTGATCCGCCACTAGTCGCCTAATTGCGGCATATGGCTTGCCTTCATTGCAGCCTCCAATGTCTACAATGTGTTTGGTTTGAAAGGGTGGATTAAGTCCCAAATTGCGATATGATATGTGTAGTGTTTATAAAGCTTGGGAACCCGCACCTTACTAGTCGGTTTTGCAGGGTTGAGTAAGTGTAGTCAAGATCGAGTTTTGTATCTTAAGATCTTATGATCTTACGTGCTGAGGTTGCCTTTTAGTGCTACGATCGGAAAATGATCTTTTTTCGTGCACACATGATCAAAATCGAGCTTTCTAGAGCAAAGTTGTAATAAAAATAGTGGTGTGCCTATTTTTTGGACTGTTTGACCGGGTCGGGTTTTTTAAGTGAAAACCTGGTTATTAATTAGGTTCTCCCTCCAAATCCTAAAACAGAAACAACTTCATCTTTCACCATAGGGGCTAGTACCTTTGCAACTTTCAGGCTTCATCTTTTCATCCCCATTCTGTTTTCCCCTCTTACCCCTTTATTATCGTCGCTGTTAATCTTCACGGCAACGGCGAGTTCTCCCTCTACCATCAATATTCGTGTTCATCTTTTCCCTATCACTGGTCGCATTCTTCTTTTCCCATCATTTTGCTTAACACTATTTTCTCCCCTCTGTAACGGCTGCAAATATATATATGAAATTACCATTTTCTCTTTCGGTAGGATTTTATGTGACGTGCTACCATCCTATTTTTACGATCTTTCACAGGCCGTCCGATCATACTTAAGATCTCGTGTTTGACTACCTTGGTTGAGTTAGATCTATCCACACATTCTTAAAATGTTATCAGAGTCTATCCTAAATCACTTGTTGGATTTCCCGCATCAACCACGATTCGGTATGAGGCTCGAACGTGAGGGTGTGTGTTGGAAGTTCCGCCCTTAGTCACCTAATTGCGGCATTTGACTTGCCTTCTTTGCCGCCTCCAACACCTACATTATGTTGGGTTTGATTGGGTGGACTAAGTCCCAGATAGCTTAGAGATATGACCATGTAGTGTTTATAAAGTTTGGGCAACCCTCAACTTTCAAGTCTGTTTTGTAGGGTTGTTTATAAAGTTTGGGCAACCCTCAACTTTCAAGTCTGTTTTGTAGGGTTGAGTTAGCCCACGCATTCTTAAGAAAAGGCAATGGCATTGTAACATGTTTCTCAGTTACTGACTAGGTAGGATCACCATCAAATACGAGATCCATTTTTTTTGTATTTTGTTCTGTTTGGAAGAAATTTGCAGCAAGAAGTAGAGCATTGTTATCAGATCAATTGCAAAAATTGAATAACTTGCCATGGTTGTAGCTGTGTGCAAACTTACTCGACTTGGGAAATCATCCTACAATTGAAATTGGGAGATATTTGGGTCACAACTTATCTATAACCCACGCTACACTTTACATTACATCGAATTCATCTCTCTATTAACGATGGTGCATCGGGGTAAGTCACTACTGGTTGGCTGAAATGTTCATCAAGTCAGTTCCCCCTATTTTTTTTATTCAACTTCACTAGAATTTGTACAAATTTTCAGATCTAAGTTGGCTGGATAGCCGAAGGAATGACAATTGGGTGGGCACATGATTTGTAGAACCTGATACTTTTGTAAAAAAAATTGATTTGTGGAGAGATTTTTAAAAGTATTACCGAGCTTAATGAGAATATTTTTCTTATTCTTAAATTTGAGAAATAATTGAAGATTAATAACTCACTACAAAAAGAAACATTTTGAAATGCTTTTCATCTAATTCTTCTGTTTGCAACAATGGTCGAAAAACTTGATCCGATGATAAACTAAAATTTGTTCAAGACATTGCTTTTGGGGTATAATGCTCACATTCGGTAGTGATGGAGATCCACCACTGAGAGAACAGTGTTCAGTTCTAAATACCACTAGGTATATTGTTAACTAGTATTCATAAGGGAAAGGTCCAATTCACCCTCCCCAACTTAGTGTCATGTGTGGTTTTGAAACTTCAAAATTGTGAAATAAAATCCCCTTCCTTACCAAGTCTGCAATTTAGTAATTTGAGGGGTCCACTTAAGAAGGAAAGGCAACAATTTTTTTTTGAGCAACCTGAACCAGATCTTATCATCTGGTATCAGAGCTCGAACAGGAATATGGAAATCAATAACTGGTGAGTTCAAGAATGGAATCAAGATTGGAGACTTTGGAGCGATCAGTGGTGAATGGGACCCCCAATTCCAGAATTGGTTCAAACCAAGATAAGAGGCACCAAATAACTTAGAGTGTCAAACGAAATAAGCCGTGTATGTGTGTGTGTTAGAAGGAAAAGATGTGTTCTGGTGGATTGGAAATTAGTGAGGACTAGTATTGAGGAGAGTCTTGGATCTCTTGAATTTCCGAGGAATGTGTGTTGTGTTCATTGAACAATAATTCATTTCTTCTAAATCATATTTGAATTAAAAAATAAAATAGCAAAATGCCCTGTGATCTTATTCAAAATGCCCTGTGATCTTATTATGTGCTGTTTTGAGATACAACCAACCTCTTTTACTTATTTTGTATAAAAAAATAAGTAACCACTTGTCTCTGAAAATGTTGCCTAGAAAATAAGTGAAAAGTTGATGGCATGCATCTTCTACACGTCTGTTTTTTTTTCGAAAACAAAAACGTTACACTGTCTCAGCACAAGCACAAAAATGTAAGAGTTGATCAGTAAAATTGGATACTTAGTTGCTAGTAATTCAACCTTTCTTCCAGTTTCAGAAAAACTTAAGTGGTACTAGTTAAACTATTTTCAGTCATGTAGTATGGACTGAGGGGGAGTTTGAGTAAACAACTTAATTATTCATTTCTTTAGTAAGCACATATCATATAAGAATATATGTACAAATTGTTTTTTTTAATTGAAGAGAAAATGAGGGTACACTCTACACAGTGATGTATACGATGTTTCTATAAGCTATCTTGGGGAGCATATGAAAATAAGCTGAACATATATTGTATACATATCATAATCTATTTCTTTAAGCTCTTTCAAAGACTGACGCGAATTATGTGATAATATAAGTTCAAATAAGTTATTCCAAATGTCCCGAGTGCTGAGAAGAAAATTTGGATTGAAGAGTTGTTGTGCTTGATTCGTTAATTTGATTTTAAAAGCAGAAGATCATTTACAGGATTAAATATACACCTGATATGGATGCCCATAACGGGCCTCTGTTTCTCGCTCTAATACGTTATCTGGAATGTTAGTTGTTGTGCTTTAAAACCACGTATGTATTTGATTTGGTTTTACACTTGAAATCATTGGAACGTTAGTGTTAGAGATATTATGTAAGTCTAGATGGTATTTTGGGAATCAATGCTCTACTGCTCCAGTTAGTGCTTTTCAAATAAATTTTGTAGAACTTCACTTGCTAAGCATATACTCGTACAACTTTTACTTTCAGTTGGAGAAGGAAGCTATTGTAAAAGGTTCTGCATTAGGACAAGCTCTTGACTTAGACATCCCCCCTCCCCGGCCCAAAAGAAAACCAAGCAATCCTTACCCTCGCAAGACCAATGCTGGCACCCCAACATCACATAGTGGAGCAAAGTATGGAAAGCCACTTATTGCAGTTGCATCTTCACATGGTAAACAAGCAATGGATTTTGAGACAGAATCGCTTCCAGAGGTTAATATTGTTATTTTGTATTTCACTTGTCATACAAATTTTCTGTGTTTTTTCTTTCAATGAAATCATTCTACTCATTCCTTATTTTTTTAGAAGCATAAAGATGAGGAAAGGCCAACAATTGCAAAAGAAAATAATGATGAAAATTGCTCAAAAGTATTTACAATCCTCAAGGAGGCACCTTGTTCATCTGTATCTTCAGCAATCAAGAGTTCAATCTCAATGTCAGTGCCACAAACAAATTGCTGCATCTTAAGGGAGTTTACACCTTCCGTGAAAAATGTAATAACTCAAGATGAAACAAATGAATCTTTTCCTACTACAGAGGTTGAAAATCAGATGTTGGAGTTAGATGATGGTAAACACACACAAAAAACTGATGGCACTTGTAAAACCTCTAAATTGGAGATTTCTCCCAAATCGGTCCAACCTAAGAAATCGGATGATCTTACTTCTGCATTAACAGATGAGATGCAAAGTAATCAGAATTACCCAAGACATATCACTGTGCACGTCGTTGATGGGAACCTTGGAACTAGTACTCAAGACTCCACATTTCAGCCAATAGGAGGAATTAATGGGAAATCTAATCTTTTCACAAATTCAGCTGCATCAAACACAAATGATAGTCAAAATAACATGGCACGGTCATCTATTCCTCAATCATTTCCTCCTTGTCCACCCTTTTCACAACATGGTCATGATGATTACCAATCCTTTCTCAACATGTCTTCTGCATTTTCAAGTCTGATTGTCTCTACCTTGCTGCAACACCCTGCAGCCCATGCTGCAGCAAGTTTTGCTGCTACATTTTGGCCCTATGCAAATGTAGAATCTTCAGCTGATTCTCCAGCTTGTTCTCAAGGAGGTTTTCCATCTAGACAAATTGGTTCACCTCCGAGTGTAGCAGCTATTGCTGCTGCTACGGTAGCTGCTGCAACTGCATGGTGGGCAGCTCATGGACTGCTTCCTTTGTGCGCTCCACTCCATACAGCTTTTGCCTGTCCTCCTGCATCAGCAACTGTTGTTCCATCAATGAGTATCAGCGAAGTTCCACCTAAGACAGAACAAGGAGATATTACACTACAAAATCCTCGTCTGCAAGATCATGTACTAGATCCAAAAGACTCAGAAGCTTTGCAAGCTCAACATTCAGCTTCTAAATCACCAGCTGTTTCTTCATCTGAATCAGAGGAGAGTGGAGATGCAAAGTTAAATACTTCATCAAAGGCCACTATGAATCTTGATATAAACCAACCAATTTCTGAGAACCTTAATGCCAACCAAATGGAGGGCAGGAAACTGGTAGACCGGTCTTCCTGTGGTTCCAACACAACCTCTGGCAGTGAAGAGACGGATGCGCTAGAGAAGAATGGGAAAGAAAAGGAAGACCCCAAAATACCTGATGCAGACCATTTAGCTACTGATCCTAGTAGTCGTCGATATAGAAGCATTAGCAACATTCTTGATTCTTGGAAGGAGGTGTCTGAAGAGGTATCACAGTATATCTTACAATAAAATGTAATTAATGTATTGTATTCATGCATTGCTTGTGTCCTTATGCCAGTGTTATTTACAGGGACGACTTGCGTTTCGGGCTCTATTCTCCAGAGAGGTGTTACCCCAAAGCTTTTCACCTCCTCCTGATTTGATAAATAAGGACCATCAGATGGGCAACATGAAGGATAATGAGGAAAAAGCACACCATAAAGATCACCTTGACAGCAAGAAATGCAGTTCTAGTTGTGACCGGTTGCTGCAAAACCTACCATTTGTACAAAATAACAGTGAGGATGAGGGATTGCTAACCTTAGGTCTTGGACAAGGTAAACTTAAGACTCGTCGAACAGGGTTTAAACCTTACAAAAGATGTTTAGTAGAAGCGAAGGAAACCAGAATTGGAACGGCCTGTAATCAAGTTGAAGAGACAGGTCCCAAGAGGATACGCCTGGAAGGGGGGAGTTCTACATGATGCTTGATATATGCATAGAATCACAGAAAATCCGAGTTTTACGCATTATTTCTAACTCCTCTTGCTCGGTTGTATTGTTTATTTTCTAATTCTGCAGCTCACAAAACTTGTCGTGTAGGTGTGTGTACCATATTAAATTACTACCTACCTACGTTGTGTTACTTTCTTGGACTGATGTTGCTGCAGTTAAAAATTCCGCTAAAATAGCATTAGAGAAGAAACATTAAGTACTGTTTGAGCATTGAAAAGTAATTTATCCGCTAAAATAGCATTAGAGAAGAAACATTAAGTACTGTTTGAGCATTGAAAAGTAATTTATGGTAATCCTTCATTCTATCCCTTTCTTTGTTTAACTTATAGTTGTGTGACATTTATAAACTATTCTCTCCATTTTAAAATTACTATCATTTAAAATTTTTGCACACAGATTAAAGAATGCAATAATGTTTTAAGACATTGCACTTTTACTAAATTAATCTTATTAGTGTATTGAAAGTAGTGTATAGAATAATAATTAAATAATATAATTGGAAAAATAACAATTATTTCTATATTGAAGTGAGAATGACATTTAATTTGAAAAAAAATTGTTTTCCTAATATGCCAGTCATTTGAAAACGGAGGGAGTGTTTTTTTTCTTTCTATTTCAAACACTAATTGAAAGAAAAAATCATACGCATCTGGGTTGACTTGAACTTCTTCTAAAAGAAAGCCAAAAAGGATTAGCAAAAAAACCTTATTGAATGAATGATTGTGTTTTGAAATAATATTAGTTTTATCATGGGAATTGCTCTTTTCGTCCTTTTGTGTTATTTCACACCACAATGACAAGTTCAGACTATCTCTAAAGTTTTGAGATGCATCTTCGGATGCACCTATTTTAGTCAGTTCTCAGATCAAATTGAAGATGTATCCTCATTGTGTCAAAAATTAATCCGGAGATACATCTCCATATGCGTAAAAAGTATTTCTGAAGATTCATCTCGGTAAATTCAATTTATTCAAAAGTTAGTGGGTGATCCGGAGATGCATCCCTTGACATTTTTGTTTCATATATCGCGCTAGACTACCTTTGCCACTTCCTTATTCATTTTCTGCACACACAAAAGAGTTTGCTTCCTCCTCTTAAACTTGTAAGCTCTTTGTCCCATTCAAACTTCTCTTTGTAGCAAGCTTTTATTGTTGGAGCTCTAACTCCTCATTTCTAGTATATCATAACTCATACATTCAATTTAATTCAGTAAATTTTTTAAATTTTTTATCTCTTCTTATGTTTTGATTTGTAGTTAGTTGTTTAAGCTACATTAGTTGTTCTAGGTACACTAGATAGTGGTGTAAACGATTTTGGTAGGCTAAAAGAACAAGAATTGAGGTATTTTTTTACGGTTAGGGCATAAATGACTAGCATGGCTGAGACAATCGCAGATTTGTCCGAAGATGCATCTCTGAATTTGGTATGCATTGTTTTCGGAGATACATCTCTGAAATGGACTCAGGCAAAAATTTGGTTGATTTTGTGAATTTGTCCTGGCATGTTGTTTATAATTGTCTCTGTTTCTAGCGCAGGTGCAATGATTGAAAACAACACTAATCGAATTAGGTATGGCCGCGTGTCCCAAATTGCATCGATACGACGTGAGAGGGCCGCATCGAGGACTATGAGACCACTAATTGTTGATAACTCGTTTGATGATGCATCTACTTTGCAGCCCCGAGGTTCCCACTCATCTAGTTCTCATATCCGACTTTCTCAGGCATATGATGCAGTAGATCCTGAAGTTCTTAAAGCCCCTAAAGCATAAGAGGAAGCCACTACTGATGCTCCTTTAAATAGTTACCCAGGAGACCCGTTTGACACATCCTTACTTCATTTATTTGTCGACCATGCTGCTAGGCATGTATGAGAATGAGAGGTATCTTTATTTTCTTTGAAATTCATATGTTTTCAACTAACTAAATTGATGTTGATGGTGATATTTTCTTTTGACATGGGCATTATTGTTTGAAATATGTAAACCACATCAGGAAGATATTGGAGATAGAACAACCCACAACTGCTTGGTTCATTGACGATATCTGTTATTTTAGTCTTGTCAGTTTATATTTTGCTGCATACATGACCATAAACCATGGCATACAGGTGACTTTTGCTAAAAGGTGGCACTAAGACGTCATCTTTCCACTTTTCTATATGCGAGATGATCATCACCTTGGATGACATCTCATACCTCCTGCATCTTTCCATCAGGGGGATATTACTAGACTATGGGAGGATCGGGCGAGAGGAAGTCATCGTTATGATGGTCGCCCATTTGGGTGTTGACCCTGGTAAGGCCTCCAAGGAGGCAACTGACACTAGAGGTGCTCATGTTAGGTTTAGTTTTTTTTAAATCTTTATAAAAACCATTTTCATGGGGCCTTGGATGCCGAAGGTGATGATATGCAGGTTGAGTATCGCCGACAATGTACATTGACGTGTTATCTCTTGTTCCAGGTTGGCACGTCCATGTTTGTGGACAAAAATGAAACCTATGCCGATGTGGTGTACCTTAAGTACTTCATCGACCTGACTTCGATCCATGAGTACAACTGGGGGCCCGCCTGTTTGGTCTACTTGTACTCGAAGCTGGGTGATGGTTGTCTTTGGAAGATAAAGTAGATGACAGGGAGATGCATGTTGCACGGTATTTTCTTGTTACTAATATTTTCATAATTCATCTGTTACAGTTGTTATTAATTTTGTATCTGAACCATTTTCAGAGATGGATCACCTCTCACTTCCACCACATCACCGGGTGGAAAGTTGCGCCTAGCTACAATGAGAACTGGACACATGTAGCCGCATTTATTATGTACAGGGTGAATAGTGGGATCAAACCATTCAGAGTCTCTCTTGACAGTATGGTACTAGATAATGTTTGCTTCTGTCCATACGAGAGTCATTGCAAGACGCGTCAATTTGACGTTTTTTCCTTATACTACAGATAGCTGGCATGTGGTCATCTCTTATGTATCTTTATCTGCCCGAGCGAGTGATGCGCCAATTTGGCTACTTTCAGATTATTCAGAGACCTCCATATGAGGCCTCTCCTCCAGGTGTCCTCCGCAGAGATCTTGATTTGATACTAGATAATTTCGAGAGTCACTTGGTACCAGAGGACTATCGTCGGGTGCAAATTACTTTTCAGCAGGCTTACGATGAAGGCTACATGACATGGATCTATAGGGTGTCACACCATATAATGACACCATACTGTAAGACCCCATTTTGACCCTAAGATTCCTCATGTTATCTCATCATATGCATTGGCTTTAGGATCACACCTTAGCATCCTCCTTACCTATCATCCATTGGGTTTGCATTGGAAGAGATCAGCAAGCACATTTGATTGTATTATACTTCATTTTCCTTTGTTTACTAACCAAAATTCCAAAAATATGTCTATGTATAGTTTTACTTCTTTTGTAGGTAGTGTGTGCATCCACCAAGGCTTCATCAAGCTCATATCTAGGGTTTAAGACCATCAATGCAAGGAGATTAATCAAGAGATGGTTCACATTGGCTCTATACATCATATATGGGTCCCCATGATCTTCATTTATCATTTTTATCAAGAATTCACCAAGAGTTTGAAGCTTGTTTGCCTTGGAAGCCCTAATTCATCTAGGTATCTTATGTGACTTCATCAGCAAGTTTCTTCAACATTTGATCAAAAATTTCAAGGTATACTTCATTATACATCACCTTATGCATATATGATCCTCCATGAGTCCCAAAGATCATGATAACTTCAATTTTGCAAGTTGGTTCTTGATGGTTGACTAGAGAAAGTCAACTGGCCAAAACTCGGGATCACTAGACCCTATCTCCTACAACTTTTGTCATATGAAAATGATTCCAAGAGAAAAATTACTCCTTATGACATTACAAACAACTTTAGTGTTGAGGTAAAAAGCTAGTTTTTCTTGGAAAGTCATTTTTTATGATGAAAGATTATAGGTCATTTTGTTTGAATCCTAGTTAGGAGGTCAACTTCCAAAGACCATAACTTGATCAATTTTTATGCTATGAAGGCCATCTGTCATACGGTGAACTGGACTTTTTGTGTTTTTTATCGCAATGTCGCGGTTAGCAAGAGTCGCCACCGACTTTTCTTTTATCCAATAAGGAAAGGTGGAAAAGAACAGGAAAGACCTTAATTTAGATTTTGGGTTCGGGAGGTACATTATACAAAGGGAAGGTGTTAGCACCCTTTGTATCCATGGTTATCCATGGGCTCTTAATTGCTCGATCACTTATATTATTTTTGTCTAAAAAAGTGTTTGTGAATTGTTTGGAAAATTGTTTTGAAAAGAGAATTTAACTTTGTAATGATTCTTGTATGAATGTATACAAAGTGGTTATCCCGTTTTAGTTTTGAAAATTGTTTAGAAAAATATAACTCGGTAATGATTCTAGTATGAATGTATACCAAGTGGTGATTTTCTAAAGGCATTTTGAAAGGTGTGAGGTGCAAAAAAATGTTTTAAGTTGTGAGCCAGCAATTAAGAGTTATACCGACCCAAGGTCTTTACGGGCATTTCCTATCCTTATGAGGGTAAAACTGTCCTTATTATTGAGAAATAAGTAGTTTTATCCTTTGGATGTAAAAGGGTCATCGTAGGGTCATCGATTGGTCATTGAAGGCAACAGTTATGAGGATACCTTAGCATTCGAAGGGACTATCATCATTTAACCGTAGGCAACATCGGAGGGTCATCGAGGGACAAAGTTGTATATTCGAAGGCAACATCCGAGGGACTATAATTTATTTTATGATGATTTAACCGAAGGGTCTTTGCTAAGGGTATCCCCACGTTCGCGGGACATGACCGTAATATCGTAATCGTAAGGCAACAAAGAGAGGTCCAAGATCACTTATTCAAAGGCAAAGTTTTACAATTAATTATATAATTAGGATGAAACTCCACATTAAAATTATTAAAAATAATATATTAAAAAATTAATACATTAGAAATTAATACATTAAAAAATTAATTTAGGGTGAAACTCCACAAGGGTATCCCACAAATAAAATGGAATACCTAGCCAATAACCTTTTCCTGGGATATGTGAACCTTTACGAAACTCAAAAAAAAGAAACATGTCAGAACACCAAATCAGGGTGCAATCGAAGATTACACCGGAGAAATATCACAACAATAAATAGGATAGGATGAATAATGCATGGCTATGATAAAAACATAAAAAAAAACAGACTAGAAGAATCAGGTACTGTCTCGTTCGCCTCTGCCTCGCCTAGCGAAGGCCACGGATTTTGAATTTGAAAACAGCCCCATGTTAGGAACTTTGAATTTTATGGCATTTTATCACAGGAATAACATGGTCAAACATTCAGGGTATTCAGGCATATTTAAATTCCCATACGAAAGCAAATTATATATCAACATTTAATCATGATGCATTATATATGTAGATATGGCCAATTGAAAGTATAAACAATAGAGATACGCAAACCTGTTTGCCAATTCAAGGTTGAAGGGATTGACCACTTGTAGTATCGGAATAAGTTAGGCAGCGGGAATTGGACGGCGATGGCTTCGGTGCAGATGGGCTGCCTTCAGGGTTTCTTTACTCTGAATTCTCCGGGTAGGCAGGGTTCCTAGGCCAAAGTTTCTATCCGTCCTTCTCTGTTCTCTCTCTTTCTTTTTCCTCAAGGTTTTGTTCCAAGGAAACCTCAGAGTCAGCATCGGAAAAGCCTAGGCCATTGTCAACAGTCAAATTAGCAACATAATGTTCGAATTGATCGACGGATGTTTCTTGAGGCACATGAGCGGTCTTCAAGAATTTCATCAATGCATTGGCATGGGATTCAGAGGATAATAACAAGGACAACATTGAGATTTTAGACGGAGTATGCCCCAATTATTCCACTACATCAAAATCGCTCTTACGGATGATTTTCAGCATCTCTTCCATTTCCTGTTTGGCAACATTTTCAGAAGTAACTTCGACCGATGTCTCTGACTGAGGAGGATTGACTGGTCTTTTTCCTCGAATTTCGGGAGCGGGAGGTGAGATTTCTGGGGAGTAGATCCTTCCACTTCGAGTAACTTTACTAGTCCCCACAATATCATTAGGATTAGCAGAACTACCAACTTGCTTTATGCCATGGATGTAAACGTCGCCTCCATAGTTCCACGGAATAACTTTGCTGGAGGAATATGGCACGGGGCCAGGTGCGGTAATAATCAGGGGAGCCACTTTGGGCTCAGCGGTAATCTTCACAGGCACTCTAGTAGCGGTAATCTTCACTGGAGCTTTGGACCTAGCAATCACAGATACCTCTTCAATAGAGTTGTCCACCTTAGGAACCCTTTCAAATAGAATTGTACGATCATCCATCAGCCGTTGAATGCCGTTCTTCAACTTCAAACAATCATTGGGTCGGAGTACACAGAGATCGCAATCTTCAGCACAACCTGGAAATAAACCAGCTTGCAATAAATTCTTCTTAACGATCAGGAGAGGAGATGCTAAATCAGCAACGTCAGTAACGTGAGAATTGTCGTCCACAACATTAACATTCTGGTCATGATTAGGCATAGGTGCTGTGATGACATTGGGGGTCGCCGGAGGATCAAATTCAATTTCTCCAGCGTCGATCATATCCTGAATCTTGTTCTTCAACAACCAGCAATCATTCGTATCATGCCCGGGGCTATCGGAGTGATAGGCACACCTGGCGTTGGGATTATAACGAGGAGAAGTAGTGTTGGGATTTGCAGGAGGGCCTCTGAGGGTAATCAAATTGGCCTTTAACATACTCTGCAGTGCTTGGGTTAAAGTCATATTGATCTTGGTAAACTGTCTTCTCGACCTGTCTTGTCTGTGTTGGAAGTTCTGAGATGGCGGTGCGGCAATTGTAACTGCCCCAACAGTATGGTCACGATTCTTCTTGTTATGCTTCCTCTCACTGTACACAGCATTTGATTCATTCTTTCCCTGATAGGACTTTTTGGTGCTTGCAGAAGTAGCTGCCTGTATCTTTCCACTTCGAATGCCGCTTTCAACCCGTTCACCTGTCAAGATAAGTTCAGTGAAACCTGACGAGGAACTTCCCAGTAGATGGCTGTAGAATGGGCCAGTCAGTGTACCCATGAACATGTCCACTAACTCTCGATCAGTCATAGGGGGTTTGACTCTGCCAGCCAAATCTCTCCACTTTTGAGCATATTCTTTGAAACTTTCTTTAGAGCCCATAGTCATATTTTGTAGCTGTAGCCGAGTAGGCGCTAACTCAGAATTATACTGGTAGTGCTTGTAGAAAGCTGTTGCTAAATCAGTCCATGTGCGGATGTTAGAGCTCTCAAGCTGATAATACCACTCTAACTGTGTGCCAGACAGACTCTCTTGGAAGAAATGGATCCACAGTTTCTTATCAGTAGTGTGCGGCTGAATCTTTCTCACATAAGCCCTTAGATGCATCTGAGGACAAGAGGCACCATCATACTTAGTGAAAATGGGAACCTTGAATTTGCGGGGAATGACCACATCAGAGACCAGACCCAAGTTTTCGAAATCCAGACCGGGCACTTTCTGCCCCTCCATAGCTAGCATACGTTCTTCCAGCAACTTGTACTTATCATCCTTCGGAGAGTACTGTTCATGTTCATAATCTTCATCGTCGTCCTCAGAATTGACGAGATTAGGATTCTCATCTTCCGAATCATTCTCGGTCTCTTCTTCTGAATCCTTCGGAATTCTAATCTTGACTCCTGTAACCTGTCCCTTAAGCCTTCTCCCCGGGTTGATGTAACCCACAGGTTTCTGGTCCTTCTTCTTCTCCATCAAAAGAGCTTTCAGTTCTTCCTGCCCCTTAGATAAGCTCAGCATCATTTCCTGGAATTGAGCATTCTGGGCCTGGAGATCTTTGACAGTTTGTTCGAGAGCCATTGTTCAATCTGTTTGAATCTGCTGGAATCTGTTTGATAGGAAAATCGTGAGAACACTGATCCTTTAGAATACCTGTTATGCGATGCAATGCAATGTATGAAATGTTTTCAAGGACTTTCGGGATTTAACTTTGCATAAACTAACAAAAAGAGCTTTTTTTTCTTTTCTCTTTTGTTTTTGCTTTTGTTTTTGTTTTTTTTTTAGCAGAGTTAAATCCCTAAATCCTTGAAATGGTTAGTACAATGCCACGATGTTATGATGTTATGATGTTATGTTGTTAGATAAATAACAAGCACAAGCAAGTCACACAACAATCATTCCTAGGTTTTAAGGCTTGCGTGAGTTCCATAGGTAAATACCCTCCCCACTGAAGTTTGGTTGGTTCAACCTGTCTTAGAATAGTAATCGGGTTCTAGAAGGATCTCAAATCATTGACCTTTCCTTAAGTCCACTTCAGTGCAACACCAAGTGGTTGACCGAAGCTTCCCTAAAGTCCAATCTCAAAGAGTGTAGTATCGAGTCTCAACCAACTCCAGTCGGAACCGAAGCCAGTTATCTCACTACTTTCTAATGGCCAGGATGAGTCAATTAGGGTTCTAAAGGTCTGGTTAATGCTTTTATGACACCACGCGAATGCCAAATATTTCCTCAACTAACATGAGGAACATCAGGACATCCAAAGTGCCACATTAACCGTAGCCATCATTTTGACCATTCCAGTATACGCCGGACAGTCGCGATGATCTCTTGCTACTTACCTAAGGTACACTAGATCCGGGTGTAGGATCTTTCACTCAAGCATAACATACCCAAGCAATCCCTTAAAAATAAATCAGACAAATTGAATAAGTGATCTTGTTTTTAAGGTAACCTCTCTTTTTAAATATTTAGGGTCCCCAGCAGAGTCGCCAGTTCTGTCATACGGTGAACTGGACTTTTTGTGTTTTTTATCGCAATGTCGCGGTTAGCAAGAGTCGCCACCGACTTTTCTTTTATCCAATAAGGAAAGGTGGAAAAGAACAGGAAAGACCTTAATTTAGATTTTGGGTTCGGGAGGTACATTATACAAAGGGAAGGTGTTAGCACCCTTTGTATCCATGGTTATCCATGGGCTCTTAATTGCTCGATCACTTATATTATTTTTGTCTAAAAAAGTGTTTGTGAATTGTTTGGAAAATTGTTTTGAAAAGAGAATTTAACTTTGTAATGATTCTTGTATGAATGTATACAAAGTGGTTATCCCGTTTTAGTTTTGAAAATTGTTTAGAAAAATATAACTCGGTAATGATTCTAGTATGAATGTATACCAAGTGGTGATTTTCTAAAGGCATTTTGAAAGGTGTGAGGTGCAAAAAAATGTTTTAAGTTGTGAGCCAGCAATTAAGAGTTATACCGACCCAAGGTCTTTACGGGCATTTCCTATCCTTATGAGGGTAAAACTGTCCTTATTATTGAGAAATAAGTAGTTTTATCCTTTGGATGTAAAAGGGTCATCGTAGGGTCATCGATTGGTCATTGAAGGCAACAGTTATGAGGATACCTTAGCATTCGAAGGGACTATCATCATTTAACCGTAGGCAACATCGGAGGGTCATCGAGGTACAAAGTTGTATATTCGAAGGCAACATCCGAGGGACTATAATTTATTTTATGATGATTTAACCGAAGGGTCTTTGCTAAGGGTATCCCCACGTTCGCGGGACATGACCGTAATATCGTAATCGTAAGGCAACAAAGAGAGGTCCAAGATCACTTATTCAAAGGCAAAGTTTTAC
Organism: Lathyrus oleraceus; assembly: GCF_024323335.1. Classification (NCBI taxonomy): domain Eukaryota; kingdom Viridiplantae; phylum Streptophyta; class Magnoliopsida; order Fabales; family Fabaceae; genus Lathyrus; species Lathyrus oleraceus. The sequence continues at coordinate 5,252,224 of NC_066581.1, read as the reverse complement.
AATTAATTATATAATTAGGATGAAACTCCACATTAAAATTATTAAAAATAATATATTAAAAAATTAATACATTAGAAATTAATACATTAAAAAATTAATTTAGGGTGAAACTCCACAAGGGTATCCCACAAATAAAATGGAATACCTAGCCAATAACCTTTTCCTGGGATATGTGAACCTTTACGAAACTCAAAAAAAGAAACATGTCAGAACACCAAATCAGGGTGCAATCGAAGATTACACCGGAGAAATATCACAACAATAAATAGGATAGGATGAATAATGCATGGCTATGATAAAAACATAAAAAAAAACAGACTAGAAGAATCAGGTACTGTCTCGTTCGCCTCTGCCTCGCCTAGCGAAGGCCACGGATTTTGAATTTGAAAACAGCCCCATGTTAGGAACTTTGAATTTTATGGCATTTTATCACAGGAATAACATGGTCAAACATTCAGGGTATTCAGGCATATTTAAATTCCCATACGAAAGCAAATTATATATCAACATTTAATCATGATGCATTATATATGTAGATATGGCCAATTGAAAGTATAAACAATAGAGATACGCAAACCTGTTTGCCAATTCAAGGTTGAAGGGATTGACCACTTGTAGTATCGGAATAAGTTAGGCAGCGGGAATTGGACGGCGATGGCTTCGGTGCAGATGGGCTGCCTTCAGGGTTTCTTTACTCTGAATTCTCCGGGTAGGCAGGGTTCCTAGGCCAAAGTTTCTATCCGTCCTTCTCTGTTCTCTCTCTTTCTTTTTCCTCAAGGTTTTGTTCCAAGGAAACCTCAGAGTGTTTTGCTTCTCTTCCTTCTTTCTCCAGTAAATCTCCCAGCGTAAACTCCAAGTGTAACTCCCCTACTGAAACTTCAGTATTTATAGACTAATTTCGTGGGTAATGGGCTTGGAATGAGGGAGACCCAAGTCCAAAATAATTTGTTACATTTTATTTATTTATTTATTTTAATTATTTAATTAATTAATTAATTAATTAATTAAATTTTTTTTTTTTCGTTTTTTTTTTCGTTTTTTTTTTTTTTTTTTTTTTTTTTTTTTTTTTTTTTTTTTTTTTTTTTTTTTTTTTTAGGAAAAATGATGGGTAATTTTTGGGGTATGACACCATCCAAGTTCCATGATCAATTTTAAGGTGTCCGCTACAACTTTTATTCTTTGATAAACTTCGGATTCAATTTTCAAGGGCATGTGCCAATGGGAAACATTATAGGTCATTTTAGACCATTACCATTGAACAAACAATTTTCCTCAACTTCTAAAATGCATAACTCCTTCATGCCAAATCCAAATGAGGTCACATTTGCGACCAAATTGAATAGGTTTGAAAGATATACAACTTTGATGAAGGAACGTTTTCCATTTGAATCCTGTAGCAAAGGTTATTCAAGGTGGAAGAAGTGAACAATTGACTTGGTACTTAGAAAAATTTCAATTATGTTTGATTTTCCAAACTTCCATCTCAAAATTCATCATGATACAAGCTTCAAATGGAGTAGTGTTCAACATGAAAGTTGTTCCCCTTGATCTCACCTTTCCAAAAAGGTCAAATCATTTCATTTGGCCAAGGTTTGAATGACTTGTGCATGGCTTTTCTTCAAGGTTCCATTTGGATGAATTTCATGATCACTTCTCAATTCCAAATGCATGTCTTCATGTCACACTTTCAGCATCACTCATGATCAACTTTGGACCTTTTGGCATCACTTCATGGGCCTATCACACGCCCATGCATCCATGCAAGTGAGAATTTCTATTTTTGGCATTTGAATGGAAGTGTGTGGAAATCAATTGCCTAGACTATAAATACATTGCCTCATGCTCAGAATTAGGGACACCTGGCCCAAGCTTTGCTCCTACAACCTTCCATTCACCATCAGAGGATAAACATGAAGGTTTTCAATTGAAAATTGAGTTTCAATTTCACTTATGTTTTGAAGTTGAAACTCCAAGAATCCAAGTCTTTCTTTGATCTAATTCACTTCCTGCAAGCTTCTGAAGTCAAGCCAAGGCCAATTGGAAGCAAGATCAAGCAAGATTCAAGCTCCTCGAAGGTGATTTTTAAGAAACTTTCTCTCTTCGATTCTCTCTCATTTATTCATCATTCTCTTTGGTTTTTGGTTGGCTAAAGTCCTACCAATGTAGGCAACAATATTGAGTTGCTTTGAGATCAAATTGAAGCAACTCAGTTCATGATCCTCAAAAGTAAAATCCCTGTATCTTTCAATATACTTGGAATTGGAGAAAATTTAGGCCAAATTCGAGCTCCTGAGCATTTTTCCATTGAAATAGTGTCATTGTTTTTCATTTTTCATTAAGTTAAGGGTGGACCAGTCCGGTGAGGTCCACCGGAGAAGATGACCAGAGTTAGGGCTCCGGTGGTGAGTTGGCTTCCTCTCATCCATTTAATCTTGGTCCAAGGATATAATCTTAGCCTTGGGTTTGAATTACCACAATTCTCACGCGTTGACTAGAGACCATGGTAGATAACACGCGCATGACCATCAGATTTGCCACCTTAATTAATGAGGGAGATCTGATGGCCCTTGTTTTTTTGCTTTTTATTTTTATTTCTGAATTTCTTTTAATTGCTCATATTTTATTTAATTCATAGAAATTTCATTTTTAATCCACAAAATATGGGACTTTCACCAAAAATCTTTAAATATTTTTCTCTTCCATATTCTCAATTAAAATTATTTTTTGGATTAATTTTGATATTTTTCACGAATTAAATCTTTTTGTGCATATTTTTTATTGTTTAAAAATACTTCTGACTTTTCAAAAATAGTGAAATTTTTTGTCTATGGTCCTTTGACCTTGTTTGACCTAGGATAAATCCCTTGGTCATTTATTTGGTGTTTTGAAGGGATTTTAGGTTTTGACCAAATGCAAATGTATTTTAATTCATTTTTAAATGGATTTTTAATTGATTAAATGTTTAAAAATATTGTTGAGACATTTTTATGGTCTTGTGATGTTTGACTTTCTGTTTGGGCCTTGGTCAAGGTTAATTTGACTTTTGTTGGATCAAAACCATTGAATTTAGGGGATTGATGAAATGTATATTTCATCTCCAAAAATGAATGGATGGTTTTAATTTGATGAAATTCCTCCCATGATCAATTTGTGTTTCTATCTTCCCCTCCCTCTTCATATTCATCCCCATTCTTCCTCATTCCCTCATTTGACCAATGAAATCTCTAATGTTTAAAGGCTAATTGATTCACCAATGACCTTGTGTCAGATGAATCAATACAAGTATGATTGAGATAGGTCCCTCCCTCTTGATCTTTTCTTTTAGTGTGTGGTATGTTTTAGGAGTTTGCTTCTTCATACCAAATCTCTAACATGCATTAACACCTATATTTTTATTGCTCAACCTCAGATAGTTGTGACTTCTACATAAGTCCAATTATGATTGCTTAACATAGAGTTAAATTTGACCCTTAAGGCATAGCATTCTAGTAAGTGAGATTGTAAGTCTCTTATTCTTCATGGCATTGTATGGAGACTTGACCTTTTTTCCTTTCATGGTGGCTAGTGGCATACTTGTTGAATTATCCAAGTTAGATCCCTTCTCATGGAAGATGGCTTGGTTTAAGGATTCATACTTGTGAATGAATGGTTGAGTGTTCTCCAAAGAATGACTTAATCAATTAAAATCACCACTAACACTTGACTAACATTTGACTAACTCTTGTTAATATTGCTTTATTTTCAAGTCATTTACTTTATGCAATTTAAATTTCAATCATTTATCATTCATTTCCATTTACATTTCATATAACTTGTTTATGTTTATGTCATTTTCACTTTGCTCACTTGAGCCATACTTTGTGATTATATATATTTGCTTGTGTGTTTTGATTTTGCTTGTGGTCTTAGGACCTTAAAATACCTAATAACAATAAAAATCCTAAAAATATATGGTGGACTTTTGAGCTTGATCTGAACTTTTGGACTTAGGATTAGGCAACATTCCCCGTGCAAAAAGGAATTGGCCAATGCCAACATTCTGAGACTCAGCCATTGTGGACTGAGCTTTCATCTGAAACAAGCCTTAGGATTTGTTTGAATTCATCTACTACTCTGTCTTTGTGCTTAACTGTTATTTTGATTTTGTGTCTGATGCTTTGCTCTGAGTTGATCAAAGAATATTTCATCTGGTACATGGAAAGACAATGAAGACTGCTAGATATGGGAATTGCTTGCTTGGATGTGGCTATCTTTATTTGATGTCTTGATCCTCATGATGTCTGGATATTGCTCATTGCTTATTGATTATTTCTTGATTAAACTTCAAAGGAAATGGGTTTTTATATGACATTCTTGTCTGTTGGATTGCATCCCATTGGTCAGATCTTTTCAACTCTTAACTTTTAAATTTGTGCTTAGGATAGCCTCTTAATCTCCTTCCACTTCTTAAATTTCAAAATCTTTCCCCCCTTTCAAAAACTTTTTTTCTTGTGATTTCAAACTTAGACTTTGTTTTAATGATTAGGAACTTTAGCCTTATGCCATTGACTTTTTTTGAACTTCTTTTCTTAAATCAAATATGTAAATAAACTTAATCATATTGACTTAAAATTTCAAAAAGATTAAAAGAACTAACAACTCCATTCAAACTTTTGGCCCTTTGTGCCTTTTCTTAATAAACTTTTGTTAAAAGAAATTCACCAACTTATTTGAAATTTTTACCACAAACTACGAGGTTTTTATCCCTCATTTTTATGTTGGTACGTAGACACAAGTACGAAGGTCGTGTCAAACATAAAAATATAATCAATTAATTCTTTTCTCACCCTCACACTCTATTTTTTTCAAACATCTTTTATACCAAACACATATGCACACATAAAAAAAAGGGCTCCCTAGGAGTCCTAAGACACTTTGGGTGCTAACACCTTCCCTCTGTGTAACCAACTCCCCTTACTTGTAATCTCTAGCATTTAATTAGTTTTGATTTGAAAATTTCTTACCTTTGGGTTTTGTTCGTACTTTTCCCTTTTCCTTTGGAAACAATAAAAGCGCGGTGGCGACTCTGGTTTTATTGATGTTAATATTATCCATAGCTTGATGGTCATGAATTTACCGCTACAGAAGTTAAGTGGCGACTCTGCTGGGGAGTGGTCCTCATTGGGTTTAACCTACTTTTTTTTATGTGTATATATTTGTATATTTGATGTTTGTATATATTGTTTGTATGATATAATATGTCTGTCGTGCTTGGTGATCTCTGAGTGGTGAGATAAGTTCTAACCCTAAATTGAGTGAAATTAAGATAAGAGGATGGTATAGTCATGTTCAACTTATGAGGAGTGATCCTTAACAAGTTAACTTGAGACCCGTCTACCCAATGGAGACCCTTTTGGAGTTACTGATGTCACATAAGTTATTTGTGGATAAGCATTACTTTCTCTGATTTTGGGTACGAGAAGCTGAGGATTGTAGAACATTTAGCCTAACTTGGCCTATTTAGGACGTAGTGCAGAGACTATTCAGGTGTAGACCTGATAACAGTTGTTACGCGATACTACACTCAGACGAGTTTCTCTTGAGAATATTAGGGGTTGATGAGTCAGTCATCCTAACCAATAATATCTTATAGATGGGATTAAGACTCTAGGAACTTCTTTAGAACATGATCTACAGATTTTTATCCTTAGTAAACTCCTTTGGGATGGTTCTTAACCTGACTTCATGCTCGTGACTCACAACAAACCCTTTGATTCTCGGTTGATCCGATCAAGTTTCATCAATATCAATGGAAATTGGGTGTTGATAAGGTGAAAACCATAATCCACCAAAATGAATGATTAATCTTGATGATGACGTGATTCATCCCTTGACCTTTGTTTGTGTTTGTCTTGTGTGTGATCCCTTGTGTGTGATTGTTGCATTCATGCATACATGCGTATCATAACATTCATCACAGAAAAGTAAAATTTCAAGGAGCTAAGGTCTCATTTGCAAATATTTCCAGACCATGGATTGTGGACGAAGGAACACTAAGAAGTACGGTTTCAGATGTCCTGATTTGGAAGAGATAAGGAAGTTATCATCTTTTGTACTAGATCCTTGGACTTCAAGCAACGTCATGGGAAACTTTTGTCTGTATTATCTATTGATGTGGTTTAAGGACTTTTGAGTGTTTTGGTTCAGTTTTATGATCCTCTCTACCAATGCTTCACTTTTCCCGATTATCTGCTTGCACCTACGTTAGATGAGTATGCACATCTCTTGGGAATACCTGTATCTGACAAAGTACCTTTTAGTGGATTGGATGAGATTCTCAGATCTCATATTATAGCTGAAGTTCTTCATCTCAAGAAATATGAGATTGATGGCCATTTGGTGAAGAAAGGATGTATTATTGGGTTGACTTATGAGTTCCTCATTGGTAAAGCTATTGTCTTTGCTCAAGTCGGTAGTATAGATGCTTTTGAATCCATATTTGTATTGCTCATTTATGGTTTAACCTTGTTCCCGAACATTGACGATTTTTTGATGTTAACATCATTAAAATCTTCTCGATTGGGAATCTTGTTCCTACTTTATTGGGTGACATGTATTTATCTTTGCATTTGAGGAATTATAAAGGTGGTGGGACTATTGTGTGTTGTGTTCCTCTTCTGTACAAGTGGTTTATTTTACACTTGCCTCAGACGTCTGCTTTTCTGGAGAACAAGCAATGTCTACAATGGTCTTAGAGAGTTATGCCTCTCACTAATGATGATATTGTTTGGTATGATTCTGCATTGAGTAGTGTGAACATTATTGATAGTTGTGGTGAATTTTCTAATGTGCCTCTTATTGGTACACAAGGAGGAATCAACTACAACCCTGCTTTGGCTCGTCGACAACTTGGGTTCCCCTTGAGAGATAAAGCTAATAACACCCAGTTAGAAGGTCTATTATATCAAAAGGGTAAATATCCCTAACATTTGAAGCAGAGGATGATACATGCTTAATATAATGTGCATAAGAAAGGAAGATCCGAGCTTGGTCCATGCAATTGTAGAGCTTTGGAAGCTTATACTATTTGGATGAAGAAGAGAGCTTTAGAGCTCAAGATGTCGTACGCTTATGATTGACCTATGTTTGTGGTTATGGTTGAGCCATCAACTTTCCCTAACCAAGATTTAGAGGAGTTGGAAGACACACTCACCAAGATGAAGCAAGAGAAAGATATGTAGGAAGAGTGGTTCCATGCTTTGAGCCGAAAGCATGAAGAGTTGCAACTTGAGTCAAAAGACAAGGATGCACTTATTGAGATTCTTGAAGATCGTGCAGTGAAGAGACAAAGAGATCCAAACGGTTTACCTTCCTCTGATATGCCTCAGTCTTCCGGTGCCTGGAAGAAGATTGTTGATCAGCTAGTTCTTGAGAAGGCTCAGATGAATACATCCTTTGAGTCCGAGATTCGACGCATCCGAAGGAAGTATGCATCCATAGCCAGATCATCTTATGCAGTTGCTAAGGGATCCTTAGGATGATAATTTCCTTTTCTCTTGTATTTGTGTTTTGGTTTCTGAAATTACACTCAGTATAATCCTTCCAAAAAAATTATGAATAAAAAGAGATTTTATGGTCAATCAAATTGTTATTATTATTATTCATATATATATATGCAAAATGGACTTCATATGTTCCTTGAAATTAAACAATAAAAAACATTGAATTTCATGCATCATTTGCATAATAGTCTTTCTTCCGCCAGATGTCTTATCAGTCCTTATTTTGTATATCAGCCAAGCTGACTCACCGCTATAACACTCGCGCTAATCAACCAAAGACCATGGAGAATCTAGAGCAAGATAACCGAGAGCTTAATGATGAGATCGCCAGATTAACGACGCTAATGGAATCTGTCATTGCTGCATAGAATCAGTCATCACCTACTCCTACAACTCCTCCTCTCCAGAGGATTGTCTTTTTTGAGGTTGCTACCTCAATTGTTCTTGTTGTTGATGCCAATCAATCCATTCCTTTTATGCCTGTTGGATTACCTTGGGGAATGCCATCAAATTTTATGCCAGAAGGGTATGTGCTCACATTTGTTTCTCTGTCGGCATCTAGCTCGGTCATGTCAGTGCCACCTCCAGCTGTCCATACTTTGCCTCGTGTTGAGGATATTACCTACCACTCTGAGTCGTCTGAGGGCCCAGATGTACATGAGAAGATGGATGAGATGAAAGATCAATTCCTCGAGCTATGCAAAGAGTTGAAGACTCTGAAATGGAAAGACTTGTTTGGGAAGAGTGCTGCTAAACTCTACTTGGTCCCCAATGTTAAGATCCCGGTGAAATTCAAAGTCCCAGGCTTTGAAAAGTACAAAAGAAATACTTTCCCACTAAGCCATCTTGTGATGTACGCCAGAAAAATGTCTACTCAAACTGATAATGATCAGTTGTTGATTCACTATTTCCAAGACAGTTTAACTAGAGTTGCCTTGAGGTGGTATATGGGTCTGGACAGTACAAGCATATGTACTTTTAATGACTTGGGTGAAGCCTTTGTCAAGCAGTATAAGTACAACGTGGATATGGAACTTGATAGAGACCAGTTGAGGTCTATGTCTCAAAAGGATAAAGAGACATTCAAAGAGTATGCACGGAGATGGAGAGAACTGGCTGCCCAGATAAGTCCACCTCTTGAAGAGAAAGAAATGACGAAAATCTTCTTGAAGACGTTGAGTTCGTTTTACTACGAACGTATGATTGCGAGTGCCCCCAATGATTTTACCAAAATGGTAAACATGGGGATGAGGCTAGAAGAAGGAGTCTGTGAAGGACGTTTGTCTAAAGAAGAAGCATCATCCAGCAAGAAATACGGTGAGAATTTCTTCAAGAGGAAGGAAGGATAAACCAACTCAGTATCAGTGGGGAGGCAGATGAGGCCTCATGTCAGAAAGAGTTCTCAACCTCGTCAACATCAACATCAAGTTTCTTTAATAATTCCAATTTTTTCCAACAATTCTAATCAACCAGTTCGAATTTAGCAACAACAACATCAACAACCGCAACAAAGAACTAACAACAACAACAATAATCATCATCAACAAAATTTCAAGAGGAAGAAGGTCTCATTTGATCCTATTCCTATGACGTATGTAGAGTTATACTCACCATTGGTTCTCAAGAACCTCATTCAGCCAAGAAATCCTTCGCAAATTCCTGAGCCACTACCATGGTGGTTCAAACCTGACATTCATTGTGATTTTTGTAACACCCCAAATTTAGTTATCTATTTTTAATTGAATTTATATTAGTTTATTTCATTTAATTTAATTAGATATTATAAATATTAAGAAAATTAGAGATATTTTAGAGTTGGGAAAAAATAAAACTTTACTTAAAATTAAAGAGAATGCGGTGTTTTGAGTAAGGAGTTTAGGATGTGATGAGATTTAGTGAGGATAATGAAATTATTATTTTAATTAAGATAATTGAATTTATTTGAGTAATTATATAATTATATAATTAGAAAATTGTTTGAGTTGGAATAAAATAATTATTTTAGAATTTTATTTAATTAATTGAATAACATAAATTAAATAGAAAATAGAGTTTCAGTCCGGGTTTGAGAAGAGTTTTAGAGGTGAAAGAAGTAATTGAGACTTTTAGTTTAAATAAATAGATAAGTTGGATGAGATTTTGGAAAGAACATGAATTTGTGGGAAAGAGTTAGCGGTAGAAAAATCTAAGGTGAGCTATCATTTGGAAAGGGGCATAAATAAAATCTCAAACCCAAAATTTTCATCGATCGTTAAACTTTGAGGTAAGGGGGAGAAACTCATATCTTTTTCCTTCTCCTCTTGTGTTTTGTGTTGTGATCGTGGTTTATGGTAAAAAGGGGTTTGAACAAAACCCTTTGATTATCGATTGGTAGGTTTCCCTTATTTTCATGAGTATTTATAAATTTATAAGATTATTTCTATTGAATCTAATTTGATTGCCTTGTTGTTGTATGATAATTTGTGGATGTGTCCTTGAGGCAAATTATAATAATTGAGTATGTTGTAAATATTGATTTGCATCAATCGAGTCGGGAAAGGAAAAAAAAGTCTGAGGCGGAGCTGCGAATTAATTGATAAATATTATTGAGTTATTGATTTATTAATAAATATTGTTAATAGTTATTATTATTTAAAAAAAATGGACTCAATTATGGTACAGTAAGATGATATTAGTTTATCACGTTAGCAATTCTATTTTTACTCGCTACAATAACATGACCAGAAATTATTGAATGGTACTTCGGTTGAAAAATAGTATGATTATGCATGCATACAGAAGTAAAAAAAAATAGAGATTTAGCATTCGAATAATTCTATTCATACATTTTTTGCATTTGAACAATATTATCTGTACGCTAATATTATTTTCAAATAGTCACTATGGAATATTTGGTATCATGAAATATCAGATCGAAATACAATGATCATATTAGTTTTGATAATATACATTATTATTATTGTTATATTAATTGATAATATTAGTTGAATTTGATTAGTTTAAAGTTATATTTTAAGATTTGAGTTAAAGTTAAAGGATATTGAATAAAAGGAGCTAACTGACTAATTAGAGTTATAATTTGATCATGTCAGAATTGTCAATTGAGTATTTTAAAGTATTTTAGAATACTTTAGAGTCATTTTATTTATTTATTTTGAGTAATTCTGACATGTTTAGAGTTGTCAGATTTGTTTTCAAATTATTTAGAATTAAATCTAGTGAACTTTATTTTATAATAAAATAATAATAATAATAATAATAATAATAATAATAATAATAATAATAATTTAATATTATTTATTATAATATTTTAAAGTTGAGTTGAAGATATTTATCAATTAGAGTTATTTTAGAGTTGTAGAAATTGTTAAAGAGTTGTTTAGAGTTCGCCTTGAGCACTATGTTGAGTAAAAGTCAAGAATTGTTAATCTTAAATGAGTTGCGGATATAAAATAAATTAATTATTACTCTGTTGACATATTTTGAGCTTTTGTTGAATTGAGGTGTAAGTTGGAGTTATTGAGTAATAATATAGTTTTACTCTATTATTTTTAATATAATTATTGATATTTAGTTATATAGTATTCTTTTCGAGTTGTGTAGTTTAGATCGAACTATTGTGTTTGTCTTGCATTGACAAATTGTGGTTCAAAGGGAACCTTGTCCAAAGAGGACTTTGTGCAAAGAGAATATTTTGCGAGATTACGAGATTTTATCTATTGATTAATTTTGAGTTGTGATTGACATTATATATTCATGCATTCATGTATATTAGAGATAGATATGACTTCGGTCCGATGAGGTCCAGTGCTCAGAGAGAGGCAATGATGAGGTCCAGTGCTCAGAGGGAGCCAATGACAGACTCATTGTTCAGAGAGAACATTTTCCAGAGAGGAATTGGAGACGCGGATAATTCCGTAAAATAACTCGAACATCCAAACTTTTTGTACCGCATGCATTTTTGGAGGAGGAGTGCATTGCATTAATACATTGCATTGTGATACGTTGTTATTGTTTGTGTATGATTGTGTTATGTCTATGTATGTTATCCTTACTGACTAATACATCAATAACTTCTGTAAAGTTATTCTCATCCTTTTTTGTTGTTGCATGACTCGTTATGCCTATGTTGCAGATACAGGTAGCGGGTAGTAGCTGTGAGTTGGAGAATGACGCATATTGTCTTCTTCTTTATTTACATTTTCGAGTTTCTTTTGGTTTCGTGTTGTCGCTCTAATATGTAACACTGGGACGAGATTTATTTTTTAATTGTGTTTTATTTTTCCAAAATTGATGGCACTAATTTCCCTCATGTTTGAGTATTGAACCATTTGTTTGGATTTATTCAGTTAAACCTGTTGAGATTATCCGTTACGTATTTTTGAAAAAGTTTTGAGAAGCATATTGTGTTAAAGAGATGTGTGACACCCTCAGTGCTTAATTATGTTTACTTTTTATGATTTTAATTAAATAAGAGTCATGGGATTTCAGGGTGTTACACTTTTCACCATGGAGCCCCTGGCCATGACATAGAGAATTGATATCCGTTAAAGTACGAAATTCAAAACCTTGTGAAGGATGGTATGGTGTCCTTTGAGGATAAAACACCGAATGTGAAAGCTAATTCGTTGCCTGCTCATGGTAACACTTATGTCAACATGATGGACGGTTATCCAGGGAATTTCCGAGTTTTTGATGTGAGACGTATCCGAAGATCTCTGGTGGAGATGCATAAGACTTTGTTTTTAATCAGTGATTGTGAGCATGACCATGATGGTTGTGCAATCTGTAGCGTGAACCCCCGTGGGTGTATGGTCGTCAAGAGAGATATCCAGAAGTTGATGGATGAGAATGTAATCCAGATTTAACAATCGAGGGATTTGGGAGATGATGTGAATGTGATTGTGCCAGTGTTCAAAACCCTTGAGCGGGTAGTCATTCAGTTTGATAGTGGCAGCAACACCAATGTCAATAGATCGGTATATTCGTTGGTTATACGGTTAGCGAGCCATGTCCCCTACTCATCCGATAAAGTTGTACCATATCAATATAATGCCACTATGATAGAAAATGGTCAAGACGTTCCTCTACCAGTTGCAGACTCAGTGGTGAATATTGCAGATATAACGAAGGTGACCCGTAGCGGTCGTGTGTTTAGTCCAGTATTTCCAAAAGAAGCAGAAGATATTTCCACAAGTAAGAAGGCAGAGATTTCAGTAGTGAATCCAGTTAGTGTTCCAATGTGTCAGTCTGATGAATCCAACAAATTGAAGACTAATGAGGATGATAAGGTGCTAAAGTTGATTAAGAGAAGTGAATTCAATATTCTAGAGTAGATTCTCCATACTCCACTAAAGATCTTCGTGCTATCATTACTGATGAATTCTAAAGCGCATAGGGTGGCATTGCAAAAAGTGCTAGAACAAGCTTATGTTAAGCATGATGTGATCGTGGATCAGTTTGGCCACATAGTTGCCAACATCACTTCTTGTAACAATTTGAGTTTTTGTGATGAAGAGCTTCCTAAGGAAGGCAGGAATCATAATTTGGCGTTTCACATTTCTATGAATTGCAAGGAGGACGCTTTGTCTAACGTGTTGGTTGACACTGGGTCATCATTGAGTGTGTGACCAAAATAAACTTTATCAAGACTCTCTTATCAAGGCGCCCCAATGAGATATAGCGGCGTGGTTGTCAAAGCATTCGACGGTTCTCGTAAAACTGTCATTGGTGAAGTGGACCTTCCAGCGAAGATAGGTCCGAGTGATTTCCAGATTACTTTCCAGGTAATGAATATCCACTCGGCCTACAGTTGCTTCTTGGGAAGGCCGTGGGTTCATGAAGTTGGAGCAGTAACGTCTACTCTACACCAAAAGCTGAAATTTGTGAAGAACAGCAAACTTGTCGTTGTTAGTGGAGAGAAGGCATTGTTAGTGAGCCATTTGTCATCTTTCACATATGTTGATGCTAAAGAGGAGGTTGGAACACCGTTCTAAGCCTTATCTATTGTTGATGAATTGAAGAAAACTGGGGTACCCATGTCTTCTTTGAAAGATACACAAGAGGCTATTCAAGCTGGCAACATTGACAAGTGGGGTCGTGTTGTGGAGGTCGCCAAGAAAAAGAACAGAGTCGGACTAGGATTTCAACCAGTATCGTTCAATGCCAAAGTCAAAGTTATGCAACCAATTTTCCGCAGTGGAGGATTCATTCATGAGAATGATCAATACTCAGCTGCCGTTATTGAAGACAGTGGTGATGAAGATGAAGCTTGCACCAACTTTGTGACGCATGGCCAGACTTGCAACAATTGGGTTGCTATTGATGTTCCTGTTGTCATTCACCGTTCTAAGTAATTTGTTTTCTATTATCTTAAGAAAACCCATTATCCTATGCCTAAGGGAGAAGTGGACATTGTTGGGCATTTTTGTTATTATCATCAATAAAATACAATTTTATTCATCCACGTCTATGATGTTTTATTTTTACTTTTTGCTTTTTCTGAAAATGGTAATCACAAAAAACATAAATAAATAATGATCTTCCATTTGGATAATATTTGTTCGCACTCCACTTCTCTAAAATCAAAATATCAAATCATTATGCAGGTTGATTCTCAAATCCATTGAATACAATGATCCTACTCCCTTTACAAACTTTGATTTCCCTGTGTTTGAAGCTGAGGAGGAGAATGATGCCAAAGAAGTATCTGATGAATTATCTCGATTACTTGAGCATGAGGAAAAAGCCATTAAACCATTTGAAGAACATATTGAATTAGTCAACTTGGGTTCCGAGTATGATGTGAAGGAAGTCAAGATTGGGTCTCAACTGTGTCCAGAAGCTAATAAGGGGTTGATTGATCTTCTTCGAGATTATTCTGATGTATTTGCTTGGTCCTATCAAGATATGCCTGGTTTGGATTATGAGATTATGGAGCATAGATTGTCGTTGAAGTCAGAATGCCCATCGGTCAAGCATAAATCGAGAAGAACTTATCCTGATATGGCAGTGAAGATCAAAGAGGAAGTACAGAAGCAGATTGATGTTGGTTTTCTTGTAACCTCCGAGTACCCACAGTGGGTGGCCAATATTGTGCATGTTCCGAAGAAAGATGGAAAAGTTTGTATGTGTGTTGATTATAGAGATTTGAATAAAGCTAGTCCGAAGGATGATTTTCCTCTGCCACATATTGATATGGTTGTAGACAATACAACTAAATTCAAAATCTTTTCGTTTATGGACGAATTTTCCGGTTATAATTAAATCAAGATGGCACTTGAAGATATGGAGAAAACCACATTCGTTACAACCTGGGGAACATTCTGTTATAGAGTGATGCATTTCGGTTTAGAGAATGCTGGTGAGACATACCAGAGAGCTATGACCACTTTTTTTCATGATATGATGCATAAAGAGATTGAGGTTTATGTTGATGATATGATTCCTAAATCAAGAGATGAAGAAGAACATGTTGAGCATTTGTTGAAGTTATTCCAGCGTTTGAGGAAATATAAACTCCGCTCGAATCCCAATAAGTGTACTTTTAATGTTCGTTCTGGTAAGTTGTTGGGCTTTATTGTCAGTAAGAAGGGTATTGAAGTTGATCCCTCCAAGGTCAAAGCAATACAAGAGATGCTTGCGCCAAAAACTAAGAAGCAAGTCAGAGGTTTTCTCAGCCGCTTGAACTATATCACAAGATTTATATCGCATATGAGTACCACATGTGCGCCTATATTCAAGCTTCTTCGGAAAGATCAGTCTTGTGATTGGACCGAAGATTGCCAGAAAGCTTTTGATAGTACCAAAGAGTATCTGCTTGAGCCTTTGATTCTGTCTCCTCCTGTTGAAGGAAGACCGTTGATCATGTATTTGACTGTGCTTGATGAGAGTATGCAATTTGCTACCTCAGTAAGAAATTCACCGACTACGAGACTATGTATTCTATGCTTGAGAAGACATGTTACGCATTGGCCTGGGCTGCTAAGCGTCTACGCCAATATATGTTAAATCATACTACCTGGTTGATATCCAAAATGGATCCAATTAAGTACATCTTTGAGAAACTTGCTTTAACTTGGAGGATTGCCCGTTGGCAGATGTTGTTATTCGAGTATGATATTGAATACTGATCTTAAAAAGCTATTAAAGGTAGTGTCTTGGCTGACCATTTGGCTCACCAACCGATTGAGGATTACCAGTCAGTACAATATGATTTTCCTGATGAAGAGATTTTGTACTTGAAGATGAAAGATTGTGATGAACCATTGCTTGAAGAAAGGCCAGAACCTGGTTCCCGTTGGGGCATGGTATTTGATGGAGTTGTTAATTCGTATAGTAATAGAATTGGGGCAGTGATTATTACTCCTCAAGGCACTCATTTTCCGTTTACAGCTAGATTGACTTTCAGGTGTACGAACAATATGGCTGAGTATGAAGCTTGCATTATGGGGATTGAAGAGGCCATTGATCTCAGAATCAAATATCTTGACGTCTATGGAGATTCATCTTTGGTTGTAAATCAGATCAAAGGTGAATGGGAGATGAATCAACCCGGTTTAATACCATATAAAGACTATGCGAGGAGGACTTCAACTTTCTTTACAAAGGTGGAGTTTCATCATATCCCTCGAGATGAAAATCGGATGACATATGCTCTTGCAGCGTTGTCTTCAATGATTATGGTGAAATTTTGGAATGAAGTTCCCAATTTGATTGTATGCATCTTGATAGGCTAACTCATGTATTTACTGTTGAAGAATTCAAAGATGAGAATCCTTGGTATTTTGATATCAAGTGTTTCCTCCATAGTCGGATTTACCCGCCTGGGGCATCTTTGAAAGATAAGAAGACTTTGAGAATATTAGTTGGCAACTTCTACCTGAATGGTGATGTGCTTTACAAGAGAAACTTTGATATGGTTCTCCTCAGATGTGTGGATAGACGCGAAGCAGACATGTTGATAACTAAAGTCTATGAAGGTTCCTTTGATACTCGTTCCAATGGACATGTTATGGCTAAGAAGATGTTGAGAACAAGTTACTATTGGCTGACAATGGAATCTGACTGTTGCAAGTTTGTGAAGAAATACCACAAGTGTCAAATTTATGCAAATAAGATTCATGTTCCTCCGACACTATTGAATGTCATTTCCTCTCCATGGCCCTTCTCCATGTGGGGAATTGATATGATTGGTATGATTGAGCCCAAAGCTTGGAATGTATATCGTTTCATTCTTGTGGCTATTGATTACTTCACAAAGTGGGTTGAAGCGGCATCATATGCAAATGTGACCAAGCAGGTTGTGGTTTGATTTATCAAGAATCGGATTATATACTGTTATGGTGTGCCAAGTAAGATCATTCTTGATAATGGATCGAACTTAAATAATAATATGGTGGAAGCTCTTTGTAAAGACTTCAAGATTGCACATCATAATTCTTCTCCCTATAGACCTAAGATGAATGAGGTTGTTGAAGTTGCAAGCAAGAACGTCAAGAAGATTATTCAGAAGATGATTATGATATACAAAGACTGGCATGAGGTGCACCCATTTGCTTTCCATAGGTACCGTACATCCATCTGCACTTCAATAGGGGCAGCCCCTTTCTCTCTCGTTTATGGTATGGAAGTTGTGCTCCCTGTGGAGGTTGAGATCCCACCATTGCGTGTCTTGATAGAAGCCAAGATGATAGAAGATGAATAGTGCCATACCAGATATGATCAGTTGAATTTGATTGAAGAGAAAAAATTAACTACCATGTGTCATGGTCAGTTATATCCACAGCGAATGAAGAAATCTTTCGATAAGAAGGCCAGACCTCGTGTGTTTAGAGAAGGTGACCTTGTGCTCAAGAGGATTTTATCTTTCAAACTTAATGCCAGAGGCAAATGGAGTCCTAATTATGAAGGCCCATATGTTGTTAAGAGCGCCTTTACAGGTGGTGCTTTGATTCTTACAACTATGGATACTGAAGAGTTCACACGTCTTATAAATGTTGATGCAGTCGAGAAATACTTTGCCTAAAAACAAAAGAACAACTAGCTAAGTTGAAAACCCGAAAGGGCGACTTAGGAAAAAATGAGCGTCTCGGTGGATTGAAAACCCGAAAGGGCGATCCAAGCAAAAATTAGAGACATAAAATAGAAAAATTATCCCAGTAGATTGAGTACCCCACCTTGGGGCAATCTAGGCAAAAATTAGGGATTATGGCAAGTAACTGCATACGTCTGGTCCCGGAAGTAGTTTTGAGCAAGTCATTTGGTTCTAATCCATCATTCTCAACTGAAGACAAGCACAATGGATTTTAAAGTTGGTAGGGAGAGTGGTGATCATTGTATTCAATGTAGCCATTTTCCATGTAAATTGCCATTTTTCAAACTTTGTAAAGATCTATGGAGTCTCGTCATTTACGGACTACCATTCTATTAGATAAAGTTGAGATTTTATCCAATTATTTATGTTATTATTTGCTTCTGCTAAATAAAATTTAATTTTTATGATGATAATTTTGAAATAAATTAATGAATAATAATTATTTTTTCTTAAAATAATAAAAACAATCACTGTAAGAATAATCGATTTCAGTAAGGAATGTCAACTGCAATCTAAGAACAGGTAAGTCTTGAAGTGTGAAGCATTGTTGATCATACCCAAGCAGTTGGTTTGGTAACTATTTTCCTCCCCATCAGTGCGTCATTTATCCCTAGCTTGGTTGATGAGTTTCTCCCAGAATATTTCATCATCCCCAGTAGAGTCGGTGGGTCTTATCTCTAGTCGAGCTGATGATTGATCCCTTTTGCAAATTCATATTCCCCATCTGTGGTGATCCTGTTTGATTCCTCCCAGTCTTTTGATTGGACCCTGGATATCCAAAACCTTTATTTGATATCCATTTTGCATTTGATAATGTTGCATAACTTTGACAGTTTCTCCTTTGTGTGAATCAGATTCAGTTATCTTTGCCTTGGAATTGGTTTATTTCACAATTTCCAAAAAGAATTCGATGAGTATTGAGCAATGTGACGATCTTGGTCATATCATCCCCAACGATTTTCTTAGAATCCCCTACAGAGTTTTACCTCTTGTATTCCCCGGCGGAGTTCATCTTTTGATATGAAGATCCCTCGTTCCCGACAGTATTGGATTCTGAGCAGTGTTTGGTTTTTGTTCCCCTACAAGGTTGTCTCCCATTCGGATATGGTGTTGACTTAAAATTCCCTGCAGTGTTGATAATTTGGATTCTCAGCAGATCATTTTTCTATCCTTGGCATGTTTGGTTGATCATCCTTCAACAGTGCTCTCTCCCCGTAGAGTTTGTCGTGATTGATTGGAAGCATGTTCTCCATGACTTTCTCAGCCATAGTTGATTTATTCAGAGTTGGATGATTTATTTTTATCCTAGAATTTTCTCCAGTTGGTGTTTCCATCTTGTTGATATTAGCCGAGTGTTGCAACAATGATTCAAATCTTTGTTATTTGTATCATTTGCATTGTTTGTCAGCATAATCATAAATCATATACATGCATATTCATGCCTAAAATCCAACATCAGATATTTCATTATGCATATTATCGCATTTGATTCTTGCTTTCGATCCCCTGCTTCAGTGATATCATTTACCTATGCAAATTGAGTGTGTCTGCCCTCCTTCAATTGTTAAGTGTCAGCCCCTTAAACAAAAAGAGTTTAACCATTCTCATTCCCCGCTGAGTTATTTCCTCGTGGATGATTATTACTTCAGTTTCCTCCCCAATTAATTGTCTGGACGGAACCACTCCCTTTGAGTTATATCCTCATTGGGTTGAGTCTTTGTTTGACTGTTTCTTTCTAGTTATTACCAAGATAAACTTTTTAGTCCACTGGGAGTTTATTACCCAGTAACTGGTAACATTCTTCTTGATTGTTGAGTACCTTAATTTTTCCCAATACCTGGTAAAATGTAATCTACTCCCTTTTCTTTCCCCGGAGGATTCATTTTCACGTTTCTCTAGGTAGCCTATCCTTGATATGTTCATCCTAACCGGTGATATTCTTCCTTTTGTGGTTTTCTACCAAGTAAAAAGGTATTTGTAATCCCTATTTTTATTCCCCAAAGAGTCTATCCTTGATATGTTCACTTTAACCAGTTACGGATTTTCTCTCCCTTTTTCGGTATTCTGCCAATTAACCGGTAGTTGTAATTCCTATTTTATCTTTCACCTCTGAGTCTATCCTTGATATGTTCACTTTGACTGGTGACAGATATTCTCTCTTTGGTATTCTATCTAGTAACTGATAGATATAATTCTTACTTCTTCCCGGGCAGTTTATCCTTGATATGTTTACCCTAACCGGTAACGGATATTCTTTTCCGTTCTTCAGGCGGTTTATCCTTGATATGTTCATCCTAACCGATTACGGATATTTTCCTTTGAGTTTATCCTTGATATGTTCACTTTAACCAGGTGACAGTTACTCTCTCTTTGGTCTTCTGCCCAGGAACCGATAGTTGTAAATCCTATTTGAATTATCTCCCCAATAGGTTATTCTTAGCCAGTAACACCTAACGAATACACCTCTTTCTCCTTTGCGAGTCATCCTTGATATGTTTACCCTAACCAGTAACGAATGTCCCTCTGTCAGAGAATATTATCTTTCTACCCAGTAATCGGTAATAGCTAATATATCTTTGGTACTTCTATGTTGAACTCCATTCTTCCCCATTTCAGTTTGAGTGCGTATTTCCTCCGTGAAATCACCAACCCTCTGTTCGGTTTGGGTATTTCAGTTTTATTTTGATCGACTCATATCCCATGCAGGTTTCCCTTATCCCCAAACTGAGTCCTTCCACTGATTTATTTTCATGGAAATTCCCCTTGTGTCTCCAGCAGTTTTTAAGACGTAGCCTGGCCTACGCACAACTTTTATCCCCAGAGTCTCTGTCTCCCTAGTGAGTTTTCATTACGGAATGAAGTATGCTCCTGTGGACTTTCGGTCTCTCCAGATTCTTTTCCTTTGTGGCAATATATTCCCCGCGAAGATTGTTTTAGCATTCATATCATATGCATCATGAGGTCTCTTAGGGACCAAAATTTGTTTCTAGATGTTGTTATTTAAGCCCATTCTACTAAGTTGATACGAAGATTTTAACCTTTACATCCTCATCTAGAATGTCCTTAAATAGGGGAAGCTATAAGACCCAAATTTTGACCCTAAGACCCCTCATGCTATCTCATCATATGCATTGGCTTTAGGATCACACCTTGATATCCTCCTTACCCCTCATCCATTGGGTTTGCATTGGGAGAGGTCACTAAGAACATTTGATTGTATTATACTTCATTTTCCTTTGTTTACTAACCAAAATGCCAAAAATATGTCTATACTCACCTATGCTTCATCAAGTTCATATCTAGGGTTAAAGACCCTCAAGGCAAGGAGATCAATCAAGAAATGTTTCACATTGGTTCTAGACATCATATATGGATCCCTATGGTCTTCACATATCATTTTGATCAAGAATTCATCAAGAGTTTGAAGTTTGTTTGCTTTAGAAACCCCAATTCATCTGGGTGTCTTGTGTGATTTCCTCAACAAGTTTCTTCATCAATTGATCAAATATTTCAAGGAATACTTCATATTACATCATATTACACATATATGATCCTCCATGATCCCCAAAAATCAAGAGAATATCAAGCTAGCAAGATGGTTCATGGTGGTTGACAAGAGAAAGTCAACTAGTCAAAACTGGGGTTCCCTAGACCCTATCTCCTACAATTTTTGTCATATGAAAATGTTTCTGATATTAAAGTTACTACTTATGAAATTACAAACAACTTTAATGTTGAATTAAAGAGCTATTTTTGCTTGTAAAGTCATTATTTATGGTGAAAGGTTATAGGTCATTTTGTCTGAACCCTAGTTAGGAGGTCAACTTCTCAAGACCATAACTTGCTCAATTTTTATGATATTAAGTCCATTCAAATTCCATAATCAAATTAAATATGTAAAATTCAAATTTTGTGTTTGGAGGAAGTTCAAATTCAACTTGAAAATGCATGTGCCAAGAGGAAACATTATAGGTCGTTTTGGGTCATTACCATTGAACAAGTGATTTTCCTCAACTTCTAAAATGCATAACTCCTTCATGCCAAATCCAAATTTATTCAAATTGGTGACCAAATTTAATAGGTTTTAAATATCTACAACTTTTATGAAGGAACATTTTCCATTTTAAGTACATATCAAAAGTTATTCAAGGTGGAAGAAGTGAACATTTGACTTGGTACTTAGAAAATTTTCATATATGTTTGATTTTCCAAACTTCCACCTCAAGATTCATCATGATCCAAGCTTCAAATGGAAACGTGTTCAACATGAAAGTTGTTCCCCTTGATCTCACCTTTCCAAAAAGTCCAAGATCATCCCATTTGGAACAATATTGAAGGACTTGCGCATGGGTGCAATGTATGACACCATTTGGAAGGATTTCATGATAAAACTCATTTCAACATTGCATGGCTCAATGCAACACTTTCAGCATGACCTATGCATGATTTTGGATCTTTTTAAATGATTATTTGGGCTTTGCACACACCCATTCTAGATCATGAAGGAACTTTCTAATTTTGGATATTCAAATGGAAGTGTGTGAAAAACATATGCATTGGCTATAAATACAAGTGCAGTGTGATCAGAATTTTATGAACACTTTGCCCAAGCTTTTCCAGAGCAATCCAAACCCTCATTTCCATAGAATTCTTTAAGATTTCATTTGAAATCAATCTTGAACTTCATCTTATGTTTGGAAGTTCAAAATCCAAGAACTCACTGCCCTCTTCATCTCAATTGGTTTCTACAAGCATCAGGAAGAGAAAGCAAGCAAATCTAGATCAAGATCAAGTGAATTTGAAGCAACTCGAAGGTGATATTTTAGAAACTTCATCTCTTTGATCCTCTCTCAATTATTCACCATTCTTTGTGATTTTTGGTTGACTGAAGTCCTACCAATGTAGGCAACAATATTGAGTTGCTTTGAGGTCAAATCGAAGCGACTCAGTTCACGATCCTCAAAATTCAAATCCCTGTATCTTTTTATATACTTGGAATTGGAGAAAATTGAGGCCAAATTCGAGCTCCTCAACATTTTTTCTTTAAATCCATGTCCTTGTTTTTTATTTTAGTGGTGGTTGGTGGTGGACCAGTCTGGTGAGGTCCACCAGAGCCCTAGCTCCGGTGGTGTGGTGGCATGCCCCTATCCATTAGATCTTCTCCCTATCTTCTAATCCTATCATTCGCTTCTGATTACCATGCATGTACATGCATTGACTTGGGAACATGATGGAGCGCGCGTTTTGTCCATCAGATCTGCCACCTCAATTAATGAGGGAGATCTGATGACTCTTATTTTTTTGTATTTTCTGATTTCTCATTTAATTTCTTTATTTTGTTTAATTCATAATAATTCCATTTTTAATGCAAAATATAAGAGAATTTCACCAAAAATCTTTAAATATTTTCCTCTTTAATTTTCTGAATTAAAATTATTTTTGGATTAATTTTGATATTTTTCATGAATTAATTGTTTTTGTGCATATTTTTAATTGTTTAAAAATACTTCTGACTTTTCAAAAATTATAAAAAAAATTGTTTAAGGTCCTTTGACCTAGGATAAATCTTTTGGCCATTTGTTTGGTGTTTTGAAGAGATTTTAGGTTTTTACCAAATTAAATTGAATTTTAATGTATTTTTAATTGATTAATTGTGTAAAAAGTGTGTTGAGCCATTTTTATGGTCTTGTGATGTTTGACTATTTGTTTGAGCCTTGGTCAAGGTTGATTTGACTTTTGTTGGATTAAAATCATTGGATTTAGGGGATTGATGAAATGTATATTTCATCTCCCAAAATGAATGCATGATTTTAATTTGATAAAATTCCTCCCATGACCAATTTGTGTTTCTCTCATCTCCCATCCCTCTTCATCTTCATCCCTATTCTTTCCCACTCCTTTCATTGACCAATGAAGTCTCAATATCCTAAGGCTAATTGATTCATCAATGGCTTTGTGTTAGATGAACCAATACAAGTATGGATGAGATAGGTCCATCCATTTTGATATTTTCTTTTAGTGTGTGGCATGTTTTAGGAGTTTGGTTCATTATACCAAATTTATAACATGCATTAGCACCTAAATTTTTATTGCCCAGCCTCACATAGTTGTGACTTCTACATAAGTCCAATTACGATTGCTTAACATAGAGCTAAATTTTGACCCTAAAGGCATATCATTCTAGTAAGTGAGATTGTAATTCTCCCCTTTTTCATGGTATTGTGCGGAAACTTGGCCTTTTTTCCTTCCTATGGAAGATGTCTTAGTTCAAGGATCCATGCTTGTGAATAGAGGGTTGAGTGTTCTCTAAAGAATGACTTAATCAATTAAAAAAGCAAAATCAACTAACATCTAATTAACTTTGACTAAAACTAACTATTATTAACTTTGCTTTACTTTCAAGCCATTTACTTTATGCAATTTAATTTTTAGTCCTTTACCATTCATTTGTCATTTACATATCATTTAACTTGTTTATGTTTATGTCTTTTTTCAATTTGCTCATTTGAGCCATATATTGTGATTGTATATATTTGTTTGTGAATTTTGTTTGTGCTTGTGGTCTTAGGACCTTAAAATACTTAATAAACAACAAAAACCCATAAAAAATGTTTGTGTGGACTGTTGAGTTTTATATGAACTTTTGGGTTTAGGATTAGGCAATATTCCCTATGCAAAAGGACTTGGCCAATGCCAACATTTTTGAGACCAAGTTATTGTAATTTGAGCTTTCATCTGATGCAAGCATTTGGGATACACTTGAATTCATCTGTTACATGGTCTTGATACAACTGTTATTTTGATCTTATGTCAAATGCTTTATTCTGAGTTAACCAAGGAGTATTTCATCTGATACATAAGAAGACAAAGAAGATTGCTAGATATGGATTTTGCTTGCTTGGATGTGGCTATCTTTATTTGATGCCTTGATCTTCATGATGTCTGATATTGCTAATTGCTTGCTGATTATTGCTTGATTCAAAGTCCAAAGGGAAAATGGGTTTTCTATATGACATTCTTGTCTGTTGGATTGTATCCCATTGGTCAGATCTTTCCAACTCTTAAACTTTTAATTTTATGTTTAGGTTAGCTTCTTCATCTCCTCCCATTTCTTAAATTTCAAAATCTCTCCCCCTTTTAAAAAAACCTTCTTTGCTTGTGATTTCAAAATTAGACCTTATTTCGAAATAGAAACTTTGGCCTTATGCCAATGAATTTTCAAACTCTTTTTTTAAATCAAACTTGTAAATAAATCTAATCATATTGACTTAAAATTTCAAAAGACAAAAAGAACTAACACTCATTCAAACTTTTGGGCTCTTTGTGCCCCTCTTTTTTTAACTTAAATTTTGATTAAAAGCAACCCACTCATTTTGAAATTGTTACCACGAACTACGAGATTTTGATCTCTCATTTTTATGTTGGTACGTAGGCACAAGTCCGAAGGTCTTGTCAAACACAAAAATATAATTAACAAACTCTTTTCTCACCCCCACACTCTATTTTTCTCAAACATCTTTTATACCAAAAACACATACACACATAAAAAAGGCTCCCTAGGAGTACCTATGACACTTTGGGTGCTAATACCTTCCCTCTGTGTAACCAACCCCTTACCTGTAATCTATGGCATTTTATTAGTTTTGATTTGAAAACTTCTTATCTTTGGGTTTTCTTCGTGCTTTTCCCTTTTCCTTTGGAAACAATAAAAGCGTGGCGACGACTCTGGTTTTATTGATGTTAAGTTTATTCATAGCTTAATGGTCATGAATTTATCGCTACAATCAGTGCTATAATTTTTTTAATGTTTCAATCCATTGAAAATTCAGAGTCATCATCCTGAATGGTTTCTATTTTAGCCATAAGTCTATCGTAGGTAAAATCGTCATTTATAGGCACTAGGTCTGGTTTTAAATATTCAAGCCTAGAAAGGTGGTCAACAACTACATTTTCCGTGCCCTTCTTGTCTCGAATATCCAGGTCAAACTCCTGCAGTAAAAGGACCCATCGAAGTAATCTAGGTTTAGAGTCCTTCTTGCTTAACAAGTATCAAATAGTTGCATGATCTCTATAAACTATAATTTTAGCTCTAACCAGATAAGATCGAAATTTATCAATAGCAAAAACAACAGCGAGGAGTTTTTTCTCGGTTGTTGCCTAGTTAAGTTAGGCGACATCCAGGGTTCTACTGGCATAGTAAATTACATGTAATTTCTTGTCTTTTCTTTTCCCTAGAGCAACACCAACAACATAATCGCTAACATCACACATGATTTTGAAAGGTTGGCTCCAATCTGGAGGTTGCATAATAGGTGCGGAAATCAGTGCTTGTTTCAAAAGGTTGAATGCTTCAATACATGTTTTGTCGAAAATAAACTCGACATCTTTCATTAGAAGGCTAGTCAGAGGTTTGGTTATTCTGGAGAAGTCTTTAATAAAGCGTCGGTAGAAACCGACGTGTCCAAGAAATCTTCGTACTTCCTTAATGGTCTTGGGTGGTTTGAGGTTCTCTATAACCTCTATTTTGGCTTTATCAACCTCAATGCCTTTTTCAGAGACTATGTGTCCTAATAATATTCCTTCGGTAACTATAAAGTGACATTTTTCTCAGTTTAGCACAAGGTTTACTTCCACGCATCTTTCTAGAATTTTCTCAAGGTTAGCTAGACAATTTTAAAAACTGAATCCACATACCGAGAAATCGTCTATAAAAACTTCCATAATTTCATCGAGGAAATCTGCGAAGATTAACATCATACATGTTGGAAGGTAGTTGGGGCATTGCAAAGTCCGAATGACATTCGTCTATAGGCAAATGTTCCGTAAGGGCATGTAAATGTTGTTTTCTCTTGGTCTTCGGGGTGAATAGGAATTTGGAAAAATCCTGAGTATCCATCTAAATAGAAAAAGTAAAAGTGTCTAGCTAGACTTTAAAGCATTTGATCTATGAATGGGATAGGGAAATGATCTTTCCTAGTTACCTTATTTAGTTTTCTGTAATCGATGCACATACGCCAACCATTTTCCACACGCTTAGCTACATGCTCGCCTTTCTCATTTTCCAAAACTGTGACACCTCCTTTTTTAGGTACCACATGTACAGGGCTCACCCACTTACTATCTGAAATTTGATAAAGTATACTAGCCTCTAGTAGTTTTAGTACTTCTTTCTTAACCACATCGCTCATTATAGGGTTTATCCTTCGTTGATGTTCTCTGAAAGGTTTAGAATCTTCCTTCAGTAAGATCCGGTGCATGCACACAGATGAGATTATCCCTTTGAGATCAGATATGTTATATCCTAAAGCCGAGGGATACTTTCGAAGATATCTAAAAGTTGATTCGTTTCATCTTCATTCAAGGTGGCGCTCACTATAACGGGGCAATTTAGTTTTTCATCTAAAAACTCATATCTTAGATTCTTGGGCAGTTCCTTAAGTTCTATAGATGGTTTCTTAAGACATGACATATGGTTCGGGGTAAGTGCTAAGCATCCATAAAGGTTGTCATCCATGTAAGGCTTCATTCCAAATCCGTCGTCTTCTCTTATGGAAGTCGAGGGAAATTTCATTGTCTCGGGATGTCCTTCTTGATCTAGCTCGCTTATGCATTCATCAAAGATATCAATGGCATAACATGAGTCTTCTATGACTGATGCCATTAGGAATTTGGAAAGTATAAATTCTATATTTTCATCACCTGCTTCAAAAGTTAATTTTCCTCTTTTAACATCTATTATGGCTCCCGTTGTTGATAAGAAAGGTCTACCAATGAGGATTGGGATTTCGTCGTCTTCTTTAGTGTTCATTACCATGAAATCTGTTGGGATATAAAGTTGGTCGATTCTAACTGGAATGTCTTCTAATATGCTTATTGGATATTTTACAGATCTATCGGCTAATTAAAGAGACATCTTAGTCGGTTGCAATTCTCCTAGGTTTAACCTTCTACAAACTGCTAAAGGCATTAAGCTTACGCTTGCTCCCAAGTCTAGGAATGCTTTGTCTATAACATGATTCCCTAAAATACAAGGTATGGAAAAGATTTCGGGATCTTTCTCCTTCTTAGCAAGTTTATTCTCAGCAATGGAGTTGCACTCTAAAGGTTTGGGATCATCAAGCCTACGTTTGTTGGTCAAGATGTCTTTAAGGAATTTAGCATAAGATGGTATCTGGGTGATGGCTTCGGTGA
The DNA here is from genome assembly GCF_024323335.1 of Lathyrus oleraceus. Taxonomy (NCBI): domain Eukaryota; kingdom Viridiplantae; phylum Streptophyta; class Magnoliopsida; order Fabales; family Fabaceae; genus Lathyrus; species Lathyrus oleraceus. The sequence continues at coordinate 5,224,396 of NC_066581.1, read as the reverse complement.
ATGGAATTTCTACGTGGAGTTTCTCGATCACCTTTATAAATTTTTTATATTGGTTACCAATTTTGGTCTATTTAAGTCTTTGCGGGTATGGAATTTATGGTTTATAAGGAGAGGGTGGAACATAAACTTTATCTTTATCTTCTCCCTTATCTTTTGTTTCCTGGTCTTTTCGTCCCTCTAGTTCCTCTATTTCATCTGTAGACACAACGTTTTTCTTAGAAGCCTCTGATCCACTCAAGGCTGGTTTTACAGGTTCGTCATAAGTGGTCCCACTTTGTAGGGTAACATCGTCAGCTTGCCCTCGGGGGTGAGGCTGAGGTTGTCCAGGAAATTGCCCTCTAGGTGTGGCCTAGGGGGCTGGTTGTTATGCTATTTGTGAGATTTGGGTTTCAAGCATCTCATTGTGAGTGATTATTGAATCAAACTTAGTTCCTAATTGTATGATCAGTTCATTTACATGAATATCTTGGTTTAGGAACTCTTTGTTTTGCTGAGTTTGGGCCGAAATGAAGTTCTCCATGATTTTCTCAAGGTTTGGCTTTTGAGGAATGACTTGCATAGGTTGATTCATTTTTGAGCTTGAAAACCTGGTGGTCTTTGAGGTGTAGAGCTTTGAATAGGGTTATTATTTTTATAAGAGAAGTTTGGGTGATTCCTCCATCCAGGGTTGTAAGTGTTCGAAAACGGGTTTCCTTGGGCATAATTGACCTGGTTTGAGTTTGATTCAGTTAACAGATTGCATTCTGGTGCAAGATGTCCTTTGGTTCCACAAATTTCACAATCTACATCTACTGCAGTTGTAGGATTTGCAGACATGTGTTCAACCTTCAGGGCTAAAGCGTCCATTTTAGCTTTCATCATATCCATACAATTTACCTCATGTATTCCTCCTTTTATCCACTGATGCTCATTCCGACTCCCATTGATAATGGTTTTGTGTCATATCTTCGATGAGAGCACAAGCGTCGGGGTAGAGTTTGTTCATCAGAGCACCCCCGACGGCAGCGTCGATGGACATTTTCGTGTTATAGTGAAGTCCATTATAAAAGGTGTGAACTATCAACCATTGTTCTAGGCCATGGTGTGGACAAGCTCTTAGTAGTTATTTATGTCTTTCCCATGCTTCAAAAAGTGATTCACCCATATTTTGAGTGAATCTGGTTATTTGGTTTCGAAGGACAACAGTCTTACTCGGGGGAAAATATCTTGCAAGGAATATTCTCTTGAGGTCTTCCCAAGTCGTTATCGAGTTAGCCAGAAGGGAATCTAACCAAGTCTGTGCTCTATCTCTGAGGGAAAACGGGAATAGTCTTTGACGAATTACCTCAGGCGAAGCACCGTTGGTCTTGAACGTATCAACTAATTGGATAAAAACTTTTAAATGCTAATTTGGGTTCTCTATAGCGAGACTTGCGAATTGGTTTTGTTGTACTAGTTGTAATAGAGAGGGTTTTAATTCGAAATTATTAGCAGGAATAGCCGAGTTTACTATACTAGAACTGGGTTATTTGTTAGAAGGCTGGGCGAATTTCTTAAGTGGTTTTCGATTTTGATCTTCGGTCATTGCTCTCCTAATTCTTTGGAGCAAACGACGTGCGTGGGCGTATCGCTCTGGTTCTGCCATCGGATCCTCTAAACTTTTGGTACTATGAGTTTTTCGCATTTACCGGCTAACATGGCCTTAGCCTATACGGTGTAACAATAGGGTACGAAAATTTGACGTAATTGATCCCCGGCAACGGCGCCAAAAACTTGATGATGTATTTGCTATCCGCAAGTATATGAAACACGTCAAAGTAATATAAAAGATTATCTTTCCCACAGAGACCAAATTGTCAATCTATCTATTTCTATTTTTACGGTGTTTGTCTAAGGCAAATCAAATAAGTAAGTTCACGTACACAGAAAAGGAAATAATGAAGTAAATAAATTCAGATAAAAAATGCAGTCTCGGATGTAATTCATATTAGTTAGGAAATACTCCGATTGTTTCTAAATAGAACTACTTATGGGGCAATATTTTCTACTTTGAGAAGAATCAATTTAACAGAAACTGCCGCTTTCGCGTATTCAGAATCGAGTTTACTCTCTAATTAATGCCATTCATTATCACTTATGAAGGGTGCTTGTTGCGTTAAAGTAGTAAACCTACTTTTAAGAAATTTAATTCTTGACTTAGTTAAAAAGTGATTTTGATTTGGAAAGTTTGACTTAAAAGAGATCCATGGCTTTCTCTCAAGGATCCGGATTTTAAACCTACAAACGCGCCTGAAAATAGTTTCAAAATCATTTTCTAATAGTGTTAACAATTCCTAATTAATCGGACAGAGTGCTTTCGCTACTTTTGACCAGTTAAAACTAACCAAGTTTATCTTTAAGAGTTGGACGACTTTCGATCTTACCCAACTATATGTCGGCTCTACTTTCGTAGTTACCGATCAAAATAAGTACTAAAAACATGTATTAAAATCAAAGCAACCCCTAAAGCATTTCTATAGATGCAAATTATGGAGTATCATCTTAACGACAATCCTTACATCCTAACCTTTACATACTTAGCCAAACATGGAAATAGAAATCAACATATCAGAATTAATCATGTTTAAAAGAACAGACAAATAAAATGTGCAAGTTAATAAACAAGTAGGTAAAAGCAAGGCAGACAAGTAAATAAAGTAAAGCATGCAAGATAAATAAAACGTAAATGCAAATAAACTTGAATAAGAAACCTGCTCCAAATCGGAGACTTTAATCTGGTACACTGGAAAGTAAACTTGACTGGTAAGTAAGATTTGACTGGAAAGTAAAATGGCGACAAGATTGTTTGTACAGTGCTCCAACCTAACTACAACTCAAGTGTGATAACCCTCCGATGTGACGGATTATCACTTTTACAGTGGTGAACTTCAGGCTTAGTGTTGTGAACTAAGTTGGATGCCTTCACGAGTGAAATGAAGACGCCTATTTATATTTTTTTCTCAAAAGCTAGGAAAAGACAAAGCTGCCCTCCAACTATCCTTAGTGGGAATGAGCCAACAAAGGTGGCGCCCGCCATCCCCACCATGGCGCCCTCCATGTGAACAAAATGAAAGGATCATGGAAACGTGGCAGTTACCACCGGTTGACAGCTTACACGTCATGGCACCCCCCTTGGCGGTCGCCATGCTGGACGCCATGTGTACAATTTTCCATAAAACTTCTATTTCTTGCTCGTTTGGCTTCGTTTCTTCACAAAAGGCTCTTGTAGGGCAAAGTACCTGAAAATAGGACAAAAAGCAAACATAACACAAGAAAATGACAATAAAATCCTAATAAGCATGTGCAATCCGAGTCAAATGCGCAGTGTGTTTCAGTGTTATCATCAGCTTGAAGATAAATACACCTATTATTCTGTGAATGTATATTGGTAGCAAAAATAATGGAGTGAATCAGATAGATATTTGCTATGAGAGGTTGCATATGTTCTGCTTCTTCTGTGGTTTCATGGGGCACAATGAGGAACACTGCTTAAAAGAAACCCCTCATAGTCATGGAACAACTGAAGTTAATCCTCTTGACCCTTGGATGAAAGCTACCCAAACAAGAAGAAAACAAATCTCTCAAGCAGAAAAAAAGATTCAACAGTAACCATATTCTAAAACCCAGCATCGGTCAACACAATCCCATACCTAATGACATGATAGAGAAATTACAAAAAATAAGGTTGAATGAAGAAAAAGAAAAAGAAGACACCAGAGTTGAAAACATAAGTTTACAAAATAAAAAGAGAAGAATTTATGAGTTAGAGGAATACTCAAACTCCAACTCAACAACAATAACAATTAACAAGACCAACCTTAAGGATGAGGCAACCAAGTAAGTATGAAAATTATATCTTGCAATGTTATGGGGTTGGGAAACCCCCAAACCATCAGATCTCTAAAATAAAAGATAAGGTCTCTTTCTCCAAACATTACTTTCTTATCTGAAACCAAAACATGTAGTAATGATAAAATGATAAACAATGTTAGTAAAATTGGTCTCTTAACCAACATTTACAACATATATTGTATTAGTAATGGGACATAAAAATCAGGGGAGTTAGCTTTAACGTGGAATAAAGATGATGTAGATCTGCATTCTTGATTTTAATAAAAATATGATGTAGTTTTAACGTGAAAATTAGGGTTTTCTTATAGCCGTTACTCAGACTCGTCTCAATTCCATGTAAAAACATTTTCCCAAATTCCAAATTTTCTATTTATATAACCTAATAGATTTTACTAATTCATACTTTTTACCCACAACATCTCATTATTAGAGCTTAACCTTGCAGCTTATTTAAAAATTCAATTTCTCCCCCATCTCAATTTTTCCACAATTTATTATTTAAATTAAATAAATATTTAATTCAAATGATTATTTAATCCAGGTTTCTATATTTACTACTCTTTCAACCTATTACAAAATAATTAAATATGTATAATTATTTGCAATAACCTTAATAATAATATTTTATTTTTCTGCTCTCCCATTCTATAACCCCGATAATTATTAAATTACCAAAATACCCTTAAGTACCAAATAACACAATTAATTCGAATATATCGAATAACACACATATGAACACACAAATAATAAAATAAAATATTTAATTAAAAATTGAGGTGTTACAAAAGACACGCATGTTATTGAAGCAATAAAGTAACTACAGATAACAAAAACAATTTCCTATCCAATATGAGCAACAAGGAGCACAAGAGAACCAAGTCTAACTACAACAAAGAAAACAAAATAAAAACCAAGATAACTATAATAACCACAAGAAGAAAACTAATGAAGACAAAGAGGACCATAACAGAAATGCATACCTTATTACATCAAAGATTTCCAAAATTCAGTAAGGAGTGAATCAGACAGAAAAGCTGGAAGGAAAAAAGGAAATAACATAAGAATTACGAGGATAAAAAATGATAAGAAACAAACATAAAGAAGGAAAACAGAAGAGCAACATAACTTTCACTGAAGCAGAGGAGGTGACAACAAACACAGACAACATGCACAAAAACAACAAATACAAAATCATATGTATTGGAAAGGATAACCATAAAAAGGTAAGAGCTTAATGGAAGAGAAATATCAAGGTAAGAGAACAACAACATACTTACAACTTTAAGGGGATTCAGATTGAATCAAACTCGAAGGCCACTGAAATGATATCAGAAAGGAGAATGAGCTCTGTATCATTTAAAAATGACAAACAACTAAAATAATTCATATGAGGGATAAAAAAGAGAATATTTGAAACCACACATAGAAGATAAGGAAGAACAATAAAACCCAAAGAGATAAGATGGAGAGACCTCACACAAGTATCCAAATACAAAGAAAATCAAAACCTCAACATACTTGCAACAACAAAATGGGCAAAAATGAGAGGAAGTCGCAAGTGCAATCTTTGAAAAAGCAAGCCAACAACAACATCAAAGCAAAAAAAGGTTAAGATAACTACAAAGAAAAAGAAAAGATAAATTAGGTGAATAATCTTACAGATAAGAAAAATAACCTTAACATGCAAGTAGATGGAAGTAACATCACTCACCAAAAATGGAGACTGAGCCGATCAGACGCTAGTTTAGCAGTTGGAGGAACTTGGGGCTTGTGAGCAATTTTATTGGATGAAGAATGTGAGATCATCAACTCGGTAACTAGAAAAATGAACGGTCCCAACAACCCGATAGAAGCAGAAGCAATGACCTTAAGGATGATGATGGAGAAAGTGCTTCAAGAAAAGTACATGGAAGGTTTTTGAATCATATAATCTGAATCTTATAAAAATGATGAAAAAAACTGAGAAAGAATTCCAAAAAACATTGTTGGAGGGTTGGTTAAAGGGATGAAAACGAAGAGTAACATGTTTACGGGAACTAGGTTTAAACATATTGGTTATGAGACAAATGAAACAGTGCATGACTTAGCTAGGTATGCGGCCAAAAACAACATATCCAATGATCTGAATAAGAATGATGAAAAATCCAATAAAACTTTTGTAATATTTATTAATTTCTAATACATAATTTATTTCTAAAAGAAAAGTTCACATTGAGAAAATAAAAAATAATTCTATTCTAAAATTTTAAAATAAGAATGAAAAAGAAATAACAACCTTTAAGATTATCTTTTTTGACTGATATTTGTAGTAAGTATTAAAAAGAAATTAAAAATATTTAAACAACAAATATATTTCAAAATTGTTAATATTTTATAGTTTGTTCATTACTAAAGAGATGCTTTAAATAGGTGTTAGTTGAATTGATAATTCACTTCATATAAACTATTTTTTATAGTTTTTGTCATAAAATAAAAGTAAGGTGTGATCAGGATTATTTGTCTGAGTGTGTTTTCGCAGTACTTTTGTTTTGCGGTGTTACTGGTTGTTACTATTACTTACAAGTACTAGTATACTACTAGTACACTCCAAGTAGAAGAAGAAGTGTGTTGAGTGAGGCGAGGCTGCTGATTCCAAGAATAGGCGTTGATTCACCGCGGACGCGTACAATCACGGAATCAAAACCCTCTCTCTCAACTCAACACTTCTTTCAAAACCTTATTTTATTACAATCAGAATCAATACTATGGAGGATGCAGCAATTAGGGTTTCATCCCCCTCTTACTGGTTGGATGCTTGCGAAGATATCCCTTGTGATGATTTCATTGATCTCCATGTTTCTTCCATCGTCTCTGAACCCAACCAACTACAACCACAATCCAATCATCAAGATTTTTTCGGTGGTATTGATCGAATCTTGGACAGTATCAAAAACGGTGCTGGCCTCCCTCTTCCCGTCAATCCGCCACCTCAACCACCACCGCTTCTCACTGATGATGATGCTAACCTCTCCAATGTCAATCAAGCTATTGTTACTAATGGTACTGTTGTTGATCAAGATGAAGAAAGGTTCAGCAAAAGAGCTCGTGTTAACGGATGCAACAATGAGAGAAGAATCAATCATCAAACGAACGGGAAGGAGAAATTTGAGAGGTGTTTCAATGGTCGGAAGAGGCCGAGGAGTCAAGATTTCAAGAAAAGGGATAGCTCTTTTAGTGTTAGGAGAGATGTTAGGGGTTATTGGGAGAGGGATAAGTCTACTGGTTCCAATGATTTGGTGTTTCGCTCTGGAACTTGGGAACCTGATCGGGTTCGCCAAGATAAAATGGTTATAGATATCAAACAGGAAACCAGTGATGATAAGAATACTGAGCAGGTTAGTAAGGAGAAGGTTCCTGAGGAAAAAGCAAGACAGTATCAGTTGGATGTTCTAGAGCAGGCAAAGAGTAGAAATACCATAGCTTTTCTAGAAACTGGAGCTGGGAAAACCCTCATTGCCGTTCTTCTCATTAAATCTATACATGAGACTTTGAATCAGCAGAATAAGAAAATGCTTGCAGTGTTTTTGGTTCCTAAAGTTCCACTTGTTTACCAGGTAATGTACACTCTCACAATCTATAGATTTAGTGAATGGAATGGAATGGAATGTAATTAGCGTGCATGTCTATTCATGCTGTTCTAGTTACAAGAAACTGAAATTGTTCTTGCTCTTTGTCTAATTACAGCAAGCTGAAGTAATTCGTGAGCGCACTGGATATCAAGTGGGCCACTATTGTGGAGAAATGGGGCAGGATTTCTGGGATGCTCGAAGGTGGCAGCGAGAATTTGACACTAAGCATGTGTGTTTTCAACTTTCTATTTAAGATCACATTGTTTTCTCTCTTTTATTAACTTTTTTGATTCGGCATGGCCTTTTGTATAGTTTTTCTCGGGTTGCATATATGCTTTGTTTATACTCTCCTATGCCACCACCTGGGGTTAGGCCCTTGGGTGTCTCCAGGTTATAATTTATCCTAAAAACTAGAAATGTGTACTTATTGGCTTGTTTGTTTGTAACCCTCTTAAAGTTGATTTCTATTTTCTAAACTTAAAAAGCTGTACTTGTGAAGATGCTAGTTATAAACACATTCATACGTAAAAGACATGACTCTATATGAGCTTAAAGATTTTCTTAATTGATTTTCTTGACCTTGTAGCTATACTTCTTCGGCCACCTGTGTTTTTGAATTTTTGTACCGCAACTACTCAATTGGTTATTTGTGCTGTAGGTTTTAGTCATGACTGCTCAAATACTTTTGAACATTTTGAGACATAGCATAATAAAAATGGAAGGAATCAATCTCTTGATTCTGGATGAATGCCATCATGCTGTAAAGAAACACCCATATTCCCTGGTGATGTCCGAGTTCTACCATACAACACCCAGAGAAAAGAGGCCATCTGTATTCGGAATGACTGCTTCTCCTGTTAACCTTAAGGGTAATTATGAAGATACTCAATTGAACTACGGATCCTTCACTGTTACTATTTTTTTCTTCTCTTTATGCCACGATTTGCTTGGGGGATTGAACCCATAGTTCAACAACTTTCTACTCTTTTAGTATACACGATCAACATTTTTTGTGTTTATGGTATATTCAGGTGTCTCCAGCCAAGTAGACTGTGCAATAAAAATTCGTAATCTTGAAAGTAAGCTAGATTCAATAGTTTGTACCATTAAAGATCGTAAAGAGCTGGAGAAACATGTGCCTATGCCTTCTGAAATTGTGGTGGAGTATGATAAAGCAGCCAGTCTCTGTTATTTACATGAGCAAATAAAGCAGATGGAGGCTGAAGTTGAGGAAGCTGCAAAATCTAGTTCAAGAAGAAGCAAATGGCAGTTTATGGGAGCTAGAGACGCTGGAGCTAAGGAAGAGCTGCGCCAAGTATATGGTGTTTCTGAAAGAACAGAAAGTGATGGAGCTGCAAACCTAATTCAGAAGTTGAGAGCTATTAATTATGCACTTGGTGAACTGGGACAGTGGTGTTCATATAAGGTACACACTATTTCATGGAGAGTGAGGAATCATGAGTTTTATAGCTATATAATTTCTCTTTGGTTTTCAGGTTGCACAGTCTTTTCTTGCAGCTCTGCAAAATGATGAAAGGGCAAACTACCAACTTGATGTCAAGTTTCAGGAATCTTATCTGAGTAAAGTTGTGTCCCTTCTGAAATGTCAACTGTCAGAGGGTGCCGTTTCCGACAAAAATGATGGAGTAGATGACTCAGGTAATGGTGCTGCTCACAATGGGTCTAATGAACACGAAGAGATTGAAGAAGGAGAGCTTCCGGACAGTCACGGTGAGCCTGTTTCTTCAAATGTTATAATGGCTAAAGTTACATGTGTTGAGTGGTTCATAGTTTGTTGTAGTTTATCCCGATAAGTTACTAGTATGCATAAAAAAAGGTCTCCTCAGAAACTTAGACAATATTTGACAATATTTTACACGTGTCTTAGAATTTGGGTTAGGCCTAACTCATCATTACAAAACCGGATTTTATGGTGGGGACTTCCCCCATTATAAACATTTTCTTGGGCCATATTTTATCCAATGTGGAACTCTTAACACCACCCGCCCCCTTCACGCCCAGAACTGGACATCTGGAGCATGGCTTGATTGGCCCTACAGTGGAAACGTGATAGAGTATGGCCCAGTTTGAGCTTAATTCAACCCTTACAATACCGATTTGTAAGGTTATGGGGGCCTCTCATTATAAACTGTTTTCTGGTCTTCACTCTTTTCTTTATGGGACTTGGATTTTTTTTCCTCAATACTATTGGACTTGGTGCACAAATATAAATGGTGGGTGTCCTTGATTGATAGACTCTGATACCATCTTAAAATTTATGTTAGTCCAAACACATCCTTATAAAACCGGCTGTTAAGGTAAAAGCTGCCCCCAATTATAAACACAATGTCATTGCTATATCTCATCCAATGCGAGACTACACAATGTGTAAAAGCATTCATAATGTGTGTGCATTTGTGCATGAACATTAAAATATTGGACACTTGGTGGTACCAATCTCTGAATTACTTCACATGTTGAGTGACATTCTGCCTGTTTAACTTGCCATGTTTTTATCCTTGATGCTTCTCTTTCACACTTCAATATGTAAAGCTATTTAAACTTAAATACACCTATGGTTAAGATGGAATGTAGTTTGGTCTTCTAATTAAGCCAGGGCACTTTTGTATAGTTGTCTCTGGCGGGGAGCATGTGGATGTCATAATAGGTGCTGCTGTGGCGGATGGCAAGGTGACCCCTAAGGTGCAGGCTTTAATCAAAATACTCCTCAAGTATCAAAACACAGACGACTTTCGTGCAATCATCTTTGTTGAGCGTGTTGTGTCTGCGTTAGTTCTACCAAAGGTTATATATGTAAATTACATGCATAGTTTGTTTTGTTCGCCTCAATTGCATACTGAAGATCCTATTGGCCCATTATTGTCTATTAATCTTGCAGGTTTTTGCTGAGCTTCCATCTCTTAGTTTTGTGAAGTGTGCAAGCTTGATTGGTCACAACAATAGTCAGGAAATGCGGACCCACCAAATGCATGATACAATTGCTAAGTTCCGTGATGGGCGGGTAAGATATATATCTTGCTAACTTGACTGCACAATCAGATTCACATGGGGAGAAATAATCCCTTGTATTTTTCCGATCTCATTTTATGTAGGTCACATTGTTAGTTGCCACTAGTGTTGCTGAAGAAGGACTTGATATCCGGCAATGTAATGTTGTTATTCGCTTTGATCTCGCAAAGACTGTTCTGGCATACATTCAGTCTAGGGGACGTGCTAGAAAGCCCGGGTCTGATTACATCCTAATGGTTGAGAGGTAATTGCTACGGCTGTGTCACCTGTTGGCGCGTTGTTCAAGTATTGTTTTATAGAGCTTTGGTAAGCCAAAAAAAATTAAAACACCTATGCAACAGAATTGATTATGTTTGGCCGCTGGGTTTTATCCTTCCTTGGATGACCTGTTTTCTTATGGTTTTGCATAAATTCAAGTCAATGATCTGCTATCATAGCATTGGTTCTGTCATGGTGAAAGGTGTAGATAACCCATTCACCAGTGTTACTAGAAATGGCTTTATTATTTTTTGGGTGTTTTTAAACTATTAACATCATTATGATTTTCCTCCAACCATTGTTTTTCTGTTCTGTTTTTTTTTGGTTGAGGTTCTTTGGGAAGGGGATTTCTTATATATTTGTTGCAAGTGAGGTCCAGTAATTAGTGTGGGTTGAAAGGTAAACTGAAGCTGTAGCATAGTTGTCCCTTAGGATGTGGACATGGGATCAAGTAGTCTAAACTCGGGCCACTTTAGGCAAGAATCACATTTGATTGTGTCAGAATGATTTATTTGCAAAATATGAGTTTTCAATCAATGATTAGTTGTCAAAGGTTACTGCTTTTCCTTTCCCAGCAGTCATGCAATAACTGACGCTGAGATTTTTTATGGATATGGCATCGATCAACATTGGTTATCTTCTTTTATATTTTATACCTGGTGTTTTGTATGACAGTAGGGGCTGAATAACTGAACTATTTCCACCCCTGGATTGATTTGTATTGTAAATAGGGGAAATTTGTCACATGAAGCATTCCTAAGGAATGCCAGGAACAGTGAGGAGACTTTGCGGAGAGAAGCAATAGAGAGAACAGACCTTAGTCATCTGAAAGACACTTCAAGGTTGATTTCTGTAGATACCCATCCAGAAACAATTTACCAGGTGAAATCCACTGGTGCAGTAGTTAGCTTAAATTCTGCTGTTGGTCTTGTCCACTTCTACTGCTCTCAGCTACCTAGTGACAGGTGCTACTTTCTGTTTGAGATTGGTGATTTGCTTTAATAGTTTTTGTATTTTGAGCTTCAAATTATGATTTGGATGTCTTCTATTCATTATCCAGATATTCAATTCTTCGTCCTGAGTTTATCATGGAGAAGCATGAAAACTCCGGAGGCCCCACTGAATATTCTTGCAGGCTTCAACTGCCATGTAATGCACCATTTGAAAACCTGGAGGGTCCTATCTGCAGTTCAATGCGCTTGGCACAACAGGCATGCCATCATTTATTATAAACCTCCTGGATTTTGCTCAACTTGATACACAAGCGCTGGTTATTGATTTGGTGTTTTGCAGGCGGTTTGTCTAGCTGCTTGCAAAAAATTGCATGAGATGGGAGCATTTACTGACATGTTATTGCCTGATAAAGGAAGTGGGGGAGAAAAAGAAAAGGCTGAGCAAAATGATGAAGGGGATGCACTTCCAGGGACTGCTAGACATAGGGAGTTCTATCCTGAAGGTGTGGCCGATATTCTGAAGGTTGGTTCATTCTGCAAATTATATGCTCTAAGTTTTTATTTTTGTGATGTGAGGTTTTTGGTATATAGTTAACCTGAACAGACAAGAACAACCAGTGCCTTATCTTACTACTAGGTGGGTTTGGCTAGATGATTCAAATGACGGCATAACAATATCTACTGTCTCATTTAGAAAACAATATCTAATGTCAGATCAGTTAAATCCAATTCCTTTTAATGACCAGAATGCATTGTCGTTTATTAATTGTATATAAAGTTTGTCTTATAATATCTGCAATCAAATGCTGAGAGCTTTTGAAGGCCTTGTAGATGAATAATCAACTGATATCCTAGAATCTGGGTTTGGCATAACTTAACCCCACAAAACCAACTTATAAGGTGAGGGATGCCCACCACTTATAACTATTATTCAGGCCATATTAATATCCACCGTGGAACTCTTAGGAACAAAGAGGATAAATAGTGAATAATTGCAATCTTGATTCTAGAATTCTAAATATTTCACCCATATAGGAAATGAAAAGAATAAGGATGCTTCTACAAATGAGAATACATTTACTATCTATGCCATAAAAAAGTATGTTTTTATTGGTCTTCAGGTACAAGGGGGGTTTTATTCTTAGCTTCATGTTTTTGCCAATACAGCTCTTATCTTGAGTTTATTGCCTTGCCCTAAAATATTCACTGTTGCTCAATGCTATCTGGATTTTTAGGGAGAATGGATCTTATCTGGAAAAGATGCTTGCAACGACTCCAAATTGCTTCATCTTTATTTGTATACCATAAAGTGCGAGAATGTAGGCCAATCAAAGGATCCGTTCTTGACTCAGGTTTCCGATTTTGCAGTACTTTTTGGCACTGAGCTGGATGCAGAGGTAGTTAGTAGTTTCTATCTGTGCTACTGCTTCTAGATCATATATGAGTATTGTAACTCATTTTCTCCCTTTGACATCATTTACTTGTGTAGGTGTTATCGATGTCCATGGATCTATTTATTGCTCGAACCGTGACTACCAAGGCATCTCTTGTCTTTAGAGAGTCAATAGATATCACTGAGAGTCAGGTATATAGATTAACCATTGTCTATACTTTTTTCAAATGTTCATAACTTTTAAATATTTTAATTTCTGAAAACTGGAAGAAAACTATTTCTTTATGGCATGCAGCTGGCATCCCTGAAAAGCTTTCATGTAAGATTAATGAGCATTGTCTTGGATGTGGATGTTGAACCAACTACCACTCCTTGGGATCCTGCAAAAGCATATTTGTTTGTCCCATTGGTTGGAGATAAGTCTTTAGATCCTATGAACCAATTAGACTGGCATCTGGTTGAGACAATAATTGGAGCTGATGCATGGAAAAATCCCCTCCAGAAGGCTCGACCAGATGTTTACCTTGGCACTAATGAGAGAACTTTAGGTGGTGATAGAAGGGAATACGGATTTGGGAAGTTGCGTCATGGCTTGGCTTTTGGGCAAAAATCACATCCAACCTATGGAATCAGAGGAGCTGTGGCCCAGTTTGATGTAGTGAAAGCTTCAGGATTGGTTCCTAACAGAGATTCCGTGCAAACAGAAAAGCATATCAACATGACTAGCAAAGGAAAATTGATGATGGCAGATACCTGTACCAATGCAGATGATCTGGTAGGGAGAATTGTAACTGCTGCTCATTCAGGGAAGAGGTTTTATGTTGATTCAATACGCTATGAAATGTCAGCAGAGAACTCTTTCCCTAGGAAAGAAGGTTATCTTGGTCCTCTGGAATACAGTTCATATGCTGATTACTACAAGCAAAAGTATGATGTAGAATTCTCTTATACATTGTATTAGTGTCTTCTAGTATTTTCTCTTTTGTTTTGATTTTCTCTTTATCATCCAGCCAAGCATCCCTATTCCATTTTTTCTTACTCTATTGTTTGTGTCTTGAAATATGTTACTGATAATATGGTAGCCACATTGCACCTATAATGTTGTGCAGGAAGACCAGGAAGCTAATCTTAATCTGTAAAGGAGGCATCTGTTGTCACCTCCAATAGGAATGGATTTATCAAGAATGTCCAATGGAAAGTGACAATAGCATGTTGATCTGTCCAGATTACAGAAGCTTTTTGTCTCTTCCTGCACAACTCAGGGTGCATATGGCTGCCGGTTCTCTTCTATTGCTTTCTTTTAGATATGGTGTTGATTTGGTTTACAAGCAGCAACCTCTTATACGAGGGCGTGGTGTATCATACTGCAAGAATCTTTTGTCCCCTCGATTTGAACACAGTGAAGGTGCGCTCTTAATTTCTGCAATTATTAAGTTTTTCCACAAATTTGTAGATCTTATTTAACAGGGAATGTTGCGCTATTGTAGCACATGAAGGTGAATCTGAAGAGACTCATGACAAAACTTACTATGTTTTCCTTCCTCCCGAGCTATGCTTGGTACACCCACTGCCTGGATCACTCGTTCGTGGTGCTCAGAGGCTGCCTTCAATAATGAGGAGGGTTGAAAGCATGCTGCTTGCTGTTCAGCTTAAGAACATGATAAATTATCCTGTTCAGGCTTCAAAGGTATCTTCTCAGCTCAAGGTAGTTAGCTTTTAAATCTAGTTTCTGCAGTTAACCCATGCATTCTACATTCACAGATCTTGGAGGCCTTGACCGCTGCCTCTTGCCAGGAGACATTTTGCTATGAAAGGGCAGAGCTTCTAGGAGATGCTTATCTGAAATGGGTTGTTAGTCGCTTTCTTTTCCTAAAATATCCACAGAAACATGAAGGCCAGCTTACTAGGATGAGACAACAAATGGTCAGTAACATGGTATTATATCAGTATGCATTAAGTAAAGGTCTTCAATCATATATTCTAGCAGATCGCTTTGCCCCATCCAGATGGGCAGCTCCTGGGGTGCTGCCTGTATTTGATGAGGATACAAAGGATGAGGAGTCATCTTTATTTGACCAAGAGAAGTCCATTTGTAAGATTGAGATGATGGACGTCACTGATGGGTTTGAGGATGAAATGGAAGATGGCGAGCTTGAGAGTGATTCAAGTTCTTACCGAGTTCTGTCCAGCAAGACACTTGCAGATGTTGTGGAAGCACTGATTGGAGTATATTATGTCGAAGGTGGTAAGAATGCTGCTAACCACCTTATGAAATGGATTGGTATTCACATAGAGATCGATCCCGATGAGATGGAGTGTACAACAAAGCCATCCAATGTTCCAGACAGCATACTCAGGAGTGTTGATTTCGATGCTTTAGAAGGTGCTCTAAATCTTAAGTTTAAAGACAAGGGGCTGCTGATAGAAGCCATAACTCATGCTTCAAGACCATCCTCAGGAGTATCCTGTTATCAGCGGTTGGAGTTTGTTGGGGATGCTGTGTTGGACCATCTTATAACCAGGCACTTATTTTTCTCGTACACAGATCTGCCACCAGGACGTCTGACTGACCTTCGAGCTGCTGCTGTAAACAATGAAAATTTTGCACGTGTTACAGTTAAACACAATCTTCACCTGCATTTACGACATGGGTCCAGTGCCCTAGAAAAACAGGTTTTATTTCTCCCCAGTGATTTCATTTATTAGTTAGTACTTGGATATGGATCATCTAGCCTGCATTTCATAATATCTTGAGCAAGTTGTTGCTGATCTGTTGGGGTCTGTGGTCTTCCTGACATTGCACTTTTGATTGTCTACAGATTAAAGAATTTGTGAAGGAAGTTCAAGAAGAATTGTTAAAACCAGGGTTTAACTCGTTTGGTCTTGGAGACTGCAAAGCTCCCAAGGTCCTTGGTGACATCCTTGAATCTATTGCCGGTGCTATTTTTCTTGACAGTGGGAAGAATACTGCTGTCGTTTGGGAGGTTAGCACCTAGCTTTTAAGCATATAGACCCTTCCTATATATATTTCTTTTCTGTCAAAAATGTTTGATGGATAATATTATTGCTTTTTTTGATGTCCCCAGGTTTTTCAGCCTCTTTTGCATCCTATGGTTACACCAGAGACTTTGCCAATGCATCCTGTGCGTGAGCTGCAAGAGCGATGCCAGCAGCAGGCCGAAGGTTTGGAGTACAGAGCTAGTCGTGCTGGCAATTTGGCGACTGTTGAAGTATTCATTGATGGGGTGCAAGTAGGGACTGCTCAAAATCCACAGAAAAAAATGGCACAGAAATTAGCAGCCAGAAATGCCCTTGCTGCTTTGAAAGAGAAGGAAGTGGGCAAAATTCAGGAGAAAAATGATGAAAACGGGACAAAGAATGGGAACCAGACATTTACTAGACAAACATTAAATGACATCTGTTTGCGAAGAAACTGGCCTATGCCATTCTACCGGTATGAAATTATAAAGTATAACTTGAATATCACTTTGAATGGTTTTGCTTTTTAGTAGAGCTAAAATGGCTTGACTTGATTTGTAGGTGTGTGAGTGAGGGTGGTCCTGCGCATGCAAAGAGGTTTACATTTGCGGTGCGTGTGAATACTACTGATAAAGGTTGGACAGGTGAGTGTGTTGGAGAGCCAATGCCAAGTGTCAAGAAGGCCAAAGACTCGGCTGCTGTTCTTCTCTTAGAACTAATAAACAAATTATACTCGTGATAGATAGATAGATGAAGAGTGTTTATTATTCGCATTCTATCCTGTAACATTATTAATCAACTTGTTCAAACTCTACCATATTCCAGTCAGATGCAGTGGTTAAATAAGTTATAAACCACCATATATATGAAAGTTGTATCAATGATAAATACATGTAAGTTATAATCTACACTGCACTTTTTGTACTAGCGTAAAGTGAAAACATTTATTGTAAGTTATAATCTTGTACTACCATAAATAAATTCAAAATTCTGTTTAATTGTGAAAACATTTTTTTTTAATTTCATCTTTTTAGTGTTCTCCTCAAGATTATTGTCTCTTTGTTAACAGATCTAAACTTCGATTGCATGTTTTGTAGGATATATTTTTGAAGCAACTCATTTAAATTATTGGCTGATAGGGTCTCATTGTAATTTTTTTTTGATATTGTTTATGTTGCAAGCATAATTATGTGTTTGGCCATTTTTACTAGAAGTGATAAAAATTAACTTTTTTATTGAGTCAAAAAATAGAACCTTAACATTGAATTTGCTTGCATAATAAATATATTTTACATTGAGCCAAATCTGTTATCTGAAATTAAGTATACGTTTTCCCCCTTTAATAATGTGGTAATAATCAATTCTCCACTTTTCCTTTAGAAATTTGCTAGTAGTTAATATTTCACTCTGACGCAAGACTATGGAATAAGATAACAAATGAGTTAACACTGATAAATAACATAATGCCAAATCATGCATCAAAAAGTGGTTAAAACACATCAATCTGGAAGACTCTACATGAGAAATATTACATATCAAGCAATGTTGATAATTGTTTTTCACTTGATGAACCATTCAAGTGGTATAATATTATCCAACGCAATAAAAAAATAATAATCATAAAAGTGTAGATACGGTTGATCAAAACATATAGAACTGTGTCAATTACAGCTTATTCTAAATTACTGGAGATTGGAGGACATTGTTCTTGTCTATCGCCTCAAAGTGTGCAGAATATACTCCGCGTAAAGATCCCTGCACCAATTCATTGATAAGATATTAGTAGAAGATATGATGCAGATTGCATAATAATGCAACATTTGTTACAAATATACTGACATTGAGTGCTGGATGGCTTCAACAGCAGTGGTTGGAGGTAAAAAATCATTCACTGCCACTTCCTTGTTCTCATTCTTCTTGTCTTAGCATAATGTTAAGAAAAACACTCATGTTGTAAACAAAATAAATAAGTTATTTCTTGTTTTCAAATGATTCTGTAAGACAAATAAAGTGAAACATGTTCCTATGCAGCAAATTTTGGAATTAAGGCGGTAGAAAAATCATAAATCAAGAAGGTTGTTACGATGGATACAGTCTTCAAAAAAGCGTCGAATTTCCATGATGCGATGAGGTGCAAGTTCTTTGTAGTCAGTAAAATGCTTATATTCTGGATCATCAGCACATACTGCAATGATTTTATCATCCTTCTCTCCCTGTGTCAATGACGCAAATTTGTTATTGGAAATGAGGAGAAACTTTTTATAGGGTGAACAACCAAGTATATTAGAATACGATACAATACCTGATCAATCATCGGCATGAGTCCAATGGCTCTTGCTCGCAGGAAACAACCAGGAAGGACCGGCTCTTGCATCAGAACGAGGACATCAATTGGATCATTGTCTTCACAGAGTGTGCGAGGGATAAAACCATAGTTATGAGGATAAACAACTGACGAATACAAAATTCGATCAACCTGAGCAATATTCAAATGTTAAAAAAAGATCCACCACTGGAGTTGTGTCCGAAATCTGTTTCAAAATCACAGCATTTCAATAAGGAAGCATGAAATTGGTTTATACCTTGATTAAACCAGTTTTCTTGTCAAGTTCATATTTGACCTTGCTTCCTTTAGTGATCTCCACAACCTGCAAAAATTGTTTCGCGAACTCGTCTCAAAGGCGTTTACGGAAACATGTAACTATAATGTTTTGGAAAGGAAATAGATGATGATGAGAACTTACACAATTGAAAATATGGGGAGCTCCAGGTCCTGCATATTGAATGAATAGTTGGAATTAAAATTAAGAACGGTTCGAAACTTATTAAGATATGAAAAAGAGTAAGATGGACAGTACCGATTTCAAGGTCATGCCAAGGGTGTGCAGCTACTGATCTCCTTGACATAGAAGAAAGAATCCTTTCATTCAAACGTGGAGCTGGACGGGGTTCTTGAATTTCTTGAACTTCTTGAACTTGTTCATCGTGATCACTCATCTTCAAATCAAACACACATGAATGAATAAATAACCGGATATCAAATATCAAACATGTTGCATGCAATACCAAAAATAATAATAATAGGAAGACACACACCTTGATCAAGTGTAAATGAAAGTGAGATTGGAGTAAGTGTTACTTATGATTGATTTATATATATTTATATGTGGAGAGACTTTGTCACCATGCATGTTTATAGGAGACATCTACGCTTACCATTCCATTTGTGGTCCAAATTTGCATGGTTATTACACCTAATTCATTTTTCTTAAGGTATTAATTCATCCTCATAACACCGAAATCTATGCTAAACTAATCTAATATATTTGTACCAATTATCACTTTTTTTTATGCTAAAACTATTGTAATTGGACTAAAATAATTTAGCATATTTATATTTTATTTTACATTTTTTAATTTTTTTATAACTCATTATTAACATTGAAATTTGTCATATTAAAGCAACTCAATTGATAACTGTGCAAAGACATCGGATATAGATTCGTGAGTTCGAACCCGCAACATCTCACTTATTCACCTTTAAATTGTCAATTTTCAATCACATGATCACATGATAAAATAAAAACAAAATTTCATATTTTTTTTCTTTCCTATTCTTTTTGAAATTCGCTTCTCTCACCCTAAGTGGTGGAAAAACATCTTATGAAATTCCAAAAATATTCCTCAGAATTTGAAAGTGCATTTTCAGACGCACCATTTTCACACTAAAACACGTCCTAAGTGAGTCTCACTCCATATTTTTCTCAAAATTTAGTCCGGAAATACATATCAACTTCCACCCCATGAAAGATTTTTTAATTTAACAACTCAGGGATAAATTCAGATGCACACTTCCGGATTTGTAAAGTGGAAATTTTAAAATATACCATCTTTGCATGTTAGTCACAATTCCAAAAGTGCACTTTCGAAAATATATCAAGAGGCAAACTTAAGAAATTAGCACCATGCATGTTCTTTTTCTTCATGATCTAACACACATTTTCCTTCAAAGCCCTTAAAAACATTCTTCCATTCTCAATTAAATTTTGTATTCCAAAACTTCATTCTTGTGTTTCATCACATCAAAAGAAGTAAAAGAAGATAGAATTTAAGGTAAAGTTCATGTATTTCATTCTTCATTGTCCGCGTTTGACATATGACGACGTTGAATACGATGCAGTCCAAAAACATATTTGAAACTTTGAAATATAAAGATTAGGAAATATCTCAAATACCAAGCAAATATACAATATTTATTTCCTTAACAACATGGCATTAAAGGGGGGGGGGGGGGGTGGGGGATAAAACTAAAATGTAACAACTATTGAAACTTCTGGAGCAGAAGAATGATAACATTGTTTGTGCTTGGACCGATCAGGTTAGACACCTTGAAAGTACAATAACTAAGCGAGTTGAGTATGTCCATGCTACATTGAAGAATTGGTTGAAAAATATTAAGGGTGATTTGTGTAGAGATTGAGACTCTGTTAACCAAATGATCCAAAATCAGTATAATGAGATGCATACATCATTTGGTCGCAGCATCACAGTGTTGGAATACAGGTTAAGAGCCAATAATCTCTACTCACAGTTGGCTGGTAGTATATCTCGAGCAAGATTGAATTTTTTTCCATAAAGTCAAACGAGCTGAAAATGTAGGTTACGATATCTCAAAATGTGTTTGCACAATTAGGAAAATGTATGGTCTCCCATGTGCTTGTCTAATTTATTTCAAAGAGATGAAACTTGATAGCCCAATACAAATGGATGAGGTTTGCACTCATTAGAAAATGATCATATTTGATGATGATGGTGTATGTGATGAATGGTGGTAAATTGAATATCTCTATCTTGATTGAGTGGAAAGTGATACAAGGACGGTTTTTGAAAGCCAATGACAATATGAAACTCCACATCAAAGAGAAAATGAGGAAGATTTCTTATCCAAAAACTACAAATTTGAAATCACCGTCTCAACCAGTAAAAACAAAAAGATGTTCCTAAGAAGGTCAAACCAACACCGAATGAAAATTCAACGATGTGATTTCCTTCATATTTTGAACATGTTGACAAAAAAATATTTTCAAAGGATCTCACATTAGCAAACCACTTACTTCACCATCTTTACCAAAAACCAATTCATCAAAGAGATGCCGATTTTTATGCACAAATATATTGAACAAATTATCAATGTTGAGGGTGACGATAATTACGGTTATTGAACTATTTCTGCTTTGCCCGATAAAGGAGAGGACAATTATTCATTTGTCCTCCAAGATTTTATCAAAGAGTTAAAGGCGCATAAAGAATCTCACACACGACTATACAGGAAAAAGGAACATTTCGATGCAATTTATGAATCTCTTACTCCCTGTGTTAGCGGTCCGGAACCAGAGGAAAAATGAATGTGTTTCCCTAAAATGGGTGATCTTATAGCAAATGTGTATGATAGGATGCATATTGATCTGATATGATACATATTCTCAAAAACATTTTTTTCTATTGAAAACTGCCCACCTCAAAATCCAACTGATCGTATTATGTGTATTGGATGGCTTTCAAAATCGCTTCACTTTGTTCAAGTTTATTTGAAACTGGGAAAAACTCAAAATATTTTTGCTATATAAGGAGCTCAAAACCTACATTGGAAAGCAAGAAATACATTGAAGATATTATAATGCTAGGATTTATTTGAGTCCTTGTTATTGATGTATGTACACCATTATGTTTCTGTAACTTGACATAATTGGTTTGTCTTAGTTGAGTTGTAATATTCAACATTGTTTATGGAGTTTGTAAACACCAATCACGGGTTGTGTGATTGATAAGAGAGTGAGTATGTTATCATATTTAGAGGGATTCCTTAAATAGAAAGTTATTAGGATTAGGAAGAGGCTTTGAACAACATAAGGTTTGTATTAGTTCTTGTAAGACTAAATGTCCTAATTTAAAATAGTTGATTTTCTTTCTTGGGTAGAGTGCCATCCAAACGTAAGTGTTGTTTGCATAGAACCGGGTTACCCAAAATACTAGGGGATGCCTAAAATACTACTAACATCACCAGAGTAAAGAGCTCATTCAACAAGGGAAGCTGAAACTTGGTTGTATTATTTTATGAATAGGATGCAAGAGTTCACAAACTTGAGTGAAATTTAAAGATAAACAAATAAACAAAAGTCAATAACGGAACCACCCGTACATATAGATTTAGACGATACACCCGTTTCTATTCATTTTAGTTTTTCCTTTAACAATGTATTGATGTGATTAGACATGTTTTGCAGAAATCTTGTATTAATATTAATTATGTCAAATCTACATATTTTCATATATTTCAATGTATGCTTCATCCCCCCCACCAAATCTCCATTTTTGTATTCTAAAACGAGTTATGTTTCTAAAACAGGTTATGTGTGAACAATGTTGGGTCAATCCAAAAATGCATCTTTGGACACACCCCAAATGGTTAAAAAAATACAAACAGTGGGTTTATTCAGAAATGCATTTTCGGATGCACCATAATTTCACAAGTTTCAAACAACGAAATATGGTGTATCTGGAAGGACAGATTAGGAATGCCCCCCCTGAGACATGATTGAATTTCTAAGGTCCATACTGGCCTAAAACCTGTAAATACGGGGTCTCTCATCTCACATTGTTTACAAAAACACACCACGCCAGAATGAGCATATATATATATATATGCATGTCACATATGTCTACTTTAACGGCGCGAAGCCCTCACTTGAATTTAGGGTCACATAGTACATCTCTCTTATGGATTTGAAATATATATTGGAGAATATGAAATTCATATTAGAGAATCTTCTAGAATACTCAATGAAGGAATCCTTATAAAAAACTTCATCATTTTGCATGTCCTACCAACATTGTTTATGGAAATTTCACACTCATCCTCATTCATAATCTTCATAAGCCCTTTGCTGTTAGTCTCAAACTCAACATTCTGAAAACCACAAATCACCATAGATTCACCAGCCATCATATCGTTATTTGATGACTCCTAAATTGGGATTATTAGCCATTTTGTTTAAGGACATAAGTACAAAGGCTCCTTTCACGTGTTCTTGTGATTCACTTAAAAACATTTATATTTCATGATTATTAATGGAGTGATTTCAAAGTTCTATGGAAAAATAAAAACATTAATGAAGTTGTAACAAAACAATGACAAGAAGAAATGGTTGGAAAAATAAGACAAGGTTCGTCACAGTTATATTTTGTAGGTATCACATAACAAAGAATGTGAGAAGTAGGGTTAAACTCACGGTAGGGATGAAACAGATAGAGTGTAAAGATATAAAAATGGTGAAGGCGGGTGTGATTGTGGAAAAAATAATGGATGCATGAAATCGTATAATAAATTCTTCCACAAAAAAGCTATATGTCGATTCCGTTATGCATTTCAGAAAGTATGTCAAAAGTATCCATATTTGTTGAAATATGTTGAAAGCACAATTCTTGAACAGGTGAAGGAGAAAATTGTTTGTGCATGGCCTGATAATGTTAGACACCTTGGAAATACAACAACTAATAGAGTTAGGTATGCCCATGCTACTTTGAAAAATTGGTCGGGAAATAGTAATGGTGATTTGTGTAGAGACTAGGAATCTATGAACCACATAATTCAAAACCATCATAATGAGATACAAACATCATTTGTCCAGAGCATCACAGTTTTGGAACACAGATTTAAAGACAACAGTCTAAATTCTCAGTTGGTCGGTAACATTTCTCGGACGAGTTTGAACTATATTTTTCACAAGGCTAAGCGAGTTGATAATGTAGGCTCCGATAGTGCAAAGTATGGATGCACAATTGTGAAAACATATGGTCTTCCATGTGCTTGTGTTAATTCTAAAAAGGTGTAACTTGGTGACCCAATAAAAATGGACGAAGTTTGCACGTAATGGAAGAGACTTAGGTTTGATGATGATGGTGTCATGAATAAATGTAAATAGAATATCTCTATTTTGATCGAATGGAAAGTCATATAAGAGATATTTTTGAAATTCGATGACAACATGATACTCCACATCAAAGAACGATTGAGGAATATTTCCTATCCTAAAACCACTGACATGAAACCTCCCTTTCAACCGGTAAAAACAAAAGGTGCTCCAAAGAAAATGAAGCCTACATCGAATGACAATTCGACTACACGGCCTCCTTCATATGTTGAACATGTTGACAAAACGTTTCTCTACTCACCAACTCTAAAATCTCAAAAAAGTGTTGCCAAAGGAGCTCTCATTAGCAAACCACCACCGCCTCCGCCAAAGATTCCATTCATCGACGAGATGCCAGTTTTTATGCACAAATATATCGAATAGATCGTCAATGTTGTGTGGGACGATAATTGCGGTTACTAAGCCGCTTCAGCTTTACTCGGTAAAGGAGAAGATAATCATACACTTGTCCGTCATCAACTTATCCAATAGTTGAAGATGCATAAAAAATCATACACACAGTTGTACGAAAAGAAAGAAAAATTCGATGAAGTTTATGAGTCTCTTGTTCCTTGCCTTAGAGGCCAGGCACCGGAGGCAAAATGAATGTGCTTCCCTGACACGAGTCACCTAATAGCATATGCGTATGATAGATTGTTTGATGACCTGACACACTACATTTTTTGGAAACCTTTTTCCCATTGCGCACCGTCCCACCTCAAAATCCAAATGACCGTATCATGTGTATTAGGTGGCTTTCAAAATCAAGTCATTTTGTACAAGTTTACTTGAAACCAGGATGCCCTATACCACTTACATCACCTGAATGGACGACTCATTCAACAACAAAAGTTGAGACTTTGCCTAGTCATTTTATGGAAAGGATGCAAGAATTCGAGAAATTGAACAACGTTGAAAAATAATCAAATGCACAAAAGTCCAAGGGGGTACCACCAATAGATTTAGCCGACGACATGTGTTTCGATTCATTTTAATTTATTATTTTATCGAACAAATAACTGTATGTAATTGTGTCTCAATATAAATGATGTGTTATATATTCACAGTTTGTTCATATTTTGTCTTAATATACTTTTATCTTCCTCGTAACAACATTTTTGTTTTTTGTAAATGAAAAATCATGTTCTGTTTTAAAATTGGTTCAGGAGAAGTCCCGGAAATGCACCTCCTTAACAAGATAATACGTTGTGGTTTCAGAGATATATCTTCGGAATCAACATGCCAGTCATTGAGTGGTCCATATTGATCTATGGCTTCTATAAATTAAAGTGCTCTTATGTTATATTTCACACAAACTGAAAATGTCTGAAACGTCACAAACAAACATTGACTGGTATGTCTCAAATGTCTCGTTCTCCAGCTCTACACTCAAGCATACGTTCAAGCTCAACAATTCCACCTCCCCCAAAGATATAAAAGAAGAAATTCATTATCTCATACCTTACGGATACAATCGGAAGATTGTGAAGCTCAAACACCGTTCACCGTCGATTAGCAACAAATGGAAGATTGAGTTTAGCAAACTTGAGCTTAAGACGCAATCGGATGTAAGAGCTATGTGGAATACGTTTTTCCGTTTCAAAACAAAAGTTTCGCTCGAGTTGGAAGCGACGACTTCAAGATGGGTTGAAGATATTATGAAAATGTTGAAGCGTCCACCTGAATATTGAAGTGTAATGTTGCATTTTATGTTGAACTCACTATGTAATTCTAATTTTATTTTATGAATCTTAATTTCAATTTAAAAAATTACATGCTTTTGAGTCTAGTACTCATGTGTCTGTCTTACGGAAATATAACTACGAGAAATTTTTGGAGATCCATCCCCGGAATCAAATAAACCAAACAATAGGATATCACTCTGAATAGTCTTACTTGAGTGTGAGTGCGTCCGAAAATGCATCTTCAGAAACGTGAGACATTTTTAAAAATTCGTGTAGCATAGTAGAAACTTATAGAGTGCGTTAAAAATGGTCTAAAAGATTGAGAACTCATCATACTCTTTTATTCAAATTAAGAAAACTAAACTTATTAGTTGATACATGCACCACAAAATCTTGTGCTAAAACAAGTTAATCTCTCATCATCAAATGCGCCAAAAGCCACTCGAGTTGTCTCAACACTGAAAAATGATTATTCCATTATATTATTAAGTTTGAACTTTTATATAAAAGACAGTTGAACAAAAAGATTTTGCTCATAGTCCAAACTTAAGAGAGTAATTATGTATTTACTCCTATAAAATTCACTTTTAATCTTATTTTATTTATCTAAACCTAAACCTTTTATTATGTACTAGAACCAAATTTAATTCCTTTTTTTAATGCAGATTCATATATATTTTTTTAAAAATAATCATATTTTTCAAATTAAATCCTAAAATAATCAATTTTTCAAACAAAAATTCGAAATAACCACCTTTCCAAACAAATGCAACAATTGATATGGCACATCCATTTAACATTAAGAAGAGGCACCACTAGAGCTGACGCATGCTTCCAAAGCATTGCATGGAGGCGCCGACAACCATGGCACATGTATTTATGCATTGGTGTATGTGCCAATTCATCAGACGTATACACCTTATTTTTAATTTTAAAAGTTTATTTAACAATTAATTAAAAAAATATTTATTTATTTATTTATTTATGTTAGAATAAAAATTACATGGAATTGACCAAAAATTCAATGACCGCCCCGATTGAAATGTCCCTCTGTTCCACATCTAGGTGTGTTAGTCTGTCTTCAAGGTCTCCCACGATTTTCCTGAGGTGTTTGGGATCTTTGAGTGCTGACATGATCCAATGGTGACTGGTGTGAAGGTCCGGTGGAAGGTTCAACGGTATTTGATAGATGTGTCATCATTTGTTCCCAATAGCCGGGGGGGGGGGGGGGGGGCATTGGCCGACGATGCTTCCGTAATTGAGTTTGGTGCCTATATTTTCATAGTTGGGTCGATGTGGTTGGGTAAATTATGGATGGTATAGTTGCCCGAATTGGGACATTGAAACGTTTTGGAAACGAAGCAATGGTTCTTGAGGTGTACTATAGTTAAAAAATGGTTGGGGGTTATGGTGATGAGATGTTTGGATGGTCATTGGTGGGGGGCTACGATGAAGTGAATCGTATGAATCATTTGGGCTATAGACTGTTGTGGTGGCTGTGTATGGTTATTGGTGGGTAGGGTTTGATTCTTGATTTTGAGGTTGGGTGTGTGTCATGAATGGATTGCGAGGTTGGGTGTTTGACATGAATGGGTTACGAGGTTGGGTGTTTGGTTGTTGGGTGTATGTGGTAGGGTGATGGTGTGAGGTTGGTTGTTAGGTTTGGGTGGTTTGACATTGGTGTTGGACGGGGACTTGTTGTTGGTATGATGACGAAGCTAGTTGGCATGGATCAATCAAATACCTTGCCTCAGACACAAATTGTTGCGTTGTAACTGACCTAAACCATGCCATATACTGCTGAATTGGTCTAGCACCCTGTATGACTGGTTCGTTTAAGATGTGTTGTCGTCGATTCCTCCAATGACGACACATCTCTTTTGCGAAGTCTTTCCAGTTGGAATAATCCCATTGGGCATCGACTCTTTTTTTATGCCAATCTCCCAAACATGTCGGAGGTTCTGGAATTTGTTGTTGCATGCCGAATTGTAGTTTTACCCGGTCACTCTAGTGCATCTCCACAGTAGTGAACCAGATAATTGGTGTTTTTGTTGTCCAAACTGCATCATCATCATGGTTAACTTGATGATCAAGACCCATATATGGCCTCCAGATAAACTGTACAATAATACGACATGATTAGGTGATAAATAATTTGATAATTATTTTTAAATTAAAATAGAGTTGTGTAGAAGTATTACATCGTCTAGTCCAATGTGATCCAATAGATTGCGATAGACTACTATAACGTGTTTCAGACACCTATTGTAGTTCATTCCTCTAACTGATCACCTAGATAAAAAACAATTGAAAAATATTATTTACAGTTAATTATAATATAAAGTCTATTTAATTATATGGTAAAGTTTTAAACTTACTTTGTTGCAGACAAGAATATGAATGGCTTCTCGTTTACCGGGGCGAGTGACGACATTCTTGACCAACCCCATGCTTGTAGCAAATATGCGCATGAATAAAAAATACAAGTATTTGTTTTTGGCATTTTTACACATCGCACTTTATAGATGTGCCAAAATAGATGAACCCCAACTATATGTGCTTACCTTATTTATGTTTCGTAACAACGGTAAATACATAATATTTATCGTATTACCAGTACTTTCGGGAAATAAAAAATTACCAAATAAAATCATAATATAACACCGAGCTTTAATTATTTTTTCGTACTCGATAGATTCTTTGGTCAATGTTATACCCGCATAATATTGTTTGAGATATCTTAAATTAATACCTTGCCCCCTTGCTTGACCAGATGTCTCTCCCACAGCTTGGTCATCACATAAAGGGGCACCCAATAATTCATTGCAAATAGAGTTATCCTGGTTAACTCTACCATTCACGGCCTTACCATCGATACGTAGACCTAACAACATGTAGACGGCCTCAAGTGTGACGGTACACTCACCGAAAGGAAGGTGGAATGTGTGGGTCTCGAGTCTCCATCTCTCCAACAAAGCAAGAATAAATTTGTAGTCAACCGAGTACATGACTGTGTTGAAGAGATTTCCAAAACCATATCCTCTAATATATGGTTCTATCTAAGAATCGTGGGGTACATATTCATGTACACGACATCGAAATCGTTTTGGGTCCTAATAAAACATAAGTAAGAAATAAAATAAGAAGAAGTAATATACAATAAAAACATTAATAAGAAATAAATACAAAATAAATACGAAATAAGTAAAAAGAAGTAATAACATACAAATGTCGATATATTGTCGATTGTTCCTCAATGTTCATCACCCATAGTCAATAGAGACATAATGCTGCAGAGGTTGAGTGTTACAGAGATTGGGTATGGTAAAGATGGAGTGTTGCAGAGGTTGATTGCTAGTGTTGCAAATCATGAGTGTTGTGAGTTGATGCCCTATTTATAGATGAGTAAGTGTTACCGAGGTTGAATAGGTATGCAACATGTGAAGCATTGGATTGGGTGGATGCATGTGACAAGGGTGTAGGTGTTGGTGTAAGCCCTAGAGGCCAATACTTTTGGTACTTGTATCAAATTATTTATTAATAATAAAAGGCTTTTTCTTTATTATGTTTGTTTAATAAAGTCCCTAGAATAGCTAGTCCGTTTAATGTATCAAGTATGACTTAATCATGAGATCACATTAAACATAAGGACACTATTCTTAAAGTATCCGTAGT
Source organism: Lathyrus oleraceus (assembly GCF_024323335.1). Lineage (NCBI taxonomy): Eukaryota > Viridiplantae > Streptophyta > Magnoliopsida > Fabales > Fabaceae > Lathyrus > Lathyrus oleraceus. The sequence goes on along the minus strand of NC_066581.1, from coordinate 5,194,975 downwards.
CAAGCTTTATTGTGAAGTGGGATAACATTAAAGCATGAAGACTATTATGTTTATAGACTGATGATCACATCTCATGGATCATGGATAAAGAGTTATCAAGTCTTAAACATAGGTATGAATATTAAGAGTAATATTTATACTGGATTGACCCGCTATGAGAATACTATATAGAATGTTATGCAAAGTGTCATAAGTTATTCTCATGGTGATAATGGTGTATACCACCCTTCGACCTGAAACCACTATGGACCCTAGATGTAGAGTCGAGTGCCTTATTGATGATCAAACATTGTCCGTAATTGGATGACCATAAAGACAGTTGATGGGTACTCCACGAAGCATGCTAAGGGACATTAGTGACCTAGATGGAATTTGCCCATCCTGCGTAACAGGATAAATGTCTATGAGCCCAATATTGAACTGGACAAGGATGACACAGTCTATGCCTTGTGTTCAATATAGACATAAGGGCAAAAGGGTAATTATACACATAATTATTATCACAGAAGGATTTGTCAGATCACATGACATTTTTGTGTCTTGGGTAGCAGTGATGTGTTGCTAGATACCGCTCACTATTTATTATGTTAAATACGTGATTTAATATAATTGCCAATGCCGCGAAAACCTATAGGGTCGCACACAAAGGACGGATTGATGAGAGATAGAGTAATTAAGGAATACCGTAATGTACGGTGCCCTTAAGTGAATTATAGAACATCGTAAGGTACGATGTACTTAAGTAGAATACGAAATATGGTAAGGTACCACACGCTTAAGTGATTTTGGCATATTATAAGATATGGGCCATATACACTTGAGTGGACTTTTTAGCTTGTAGCCCACACAAGTGGTTCTATAAATATAACCCTTGTGTAGAAGCATTGTCACACTTGCAATTTCGTTTCTCTCTCTCTCTCTCTCTCTCTCTCTCTCTCTCTCTCTCTCTCTCTCTCTCACTCAAAGCCTTCATTCGTAGCAGCTAGCACTGAGATTGAAGGAATCCGTTCGTGTGGACTGAGTAGAGGCGTTGTCATCGTTCAATGTTCGTGATCGCCACAAGAGGTAACGATTCTATCACTGATCATGCCCATTCGTAAGGATCATTAAAGGAGAAATTTTAAATTCCGCTGCGTTTTGGATCGCCATTCTCCTTCAGTAGGCGCCTAAGGCTATGGCACATGCTTGCTTTATTACATGCATGGTCACATGCACCAAGGCTAGTGGCACATGCATGTCTTTTTATGCATGCAAGGAAGAGGCGCCTAAGGCTAGGACGCGTGTCTTGCTTTATGCACCATTGCAATGGGTGTCTACCTTGGATTATTAGGGCAAAGATTCCTTATGTACAGGAACATGCTTTGTGTGCAGAGATTCCTTCCAGGCGCATGCATTGTATTATCTTGTCTTTGCATAGATTCTTTGCATTGCATTGTCTTGTCTTTGCAGATGAATTGCGTGATTAGTGCATACACCGTTTACCCTATTTAATTGCATGTGAATAACAGATCAATGCGTTCACCATCAGTAGAAACACTAAAGTTACATTAAAAAAAATACCTTTCTCACCACATTACATGATTAGTTCCCATACCGAAGGTGAAATATTTGGGCATCAATTATTCGATTTTTGTTTTCGCAACACAGAAGTAACTCGGTTTACAATAAATCGACGATCAAATTTTTCACATCTGAAACAAAGAATAGAAAAGAAATTGCAGTGCAGTCCTGTGGGCCAAATCATCTACAAAAATCCGGTGTGGATTGCAGACAACCAGGTAAAGTTTTATTAGAAGAATATTCAAGATGATGACGATGTTCATCATATGTTTGTCAGTCAGAACAATCTGGACACAACGATATAGAGTTGTATATATTACAACAACAACAACAACAACAAGTGTCTCAGTTCATTGATCAGTCGCAAGTGTTTTGTGAAACTGATGACGACGAACAAGCTGAGGTCAATGTTGTAGATGAGGAAGAAGAAGAAATCGAGATTTTGGTTGATTCAATGGTAAACGATGATGAAGAAGAGGATCCATTACCAGCTAGTCATGTATATTGTCCACCTCAACACATGACAAGCTTGAATTTGGGTGTCAATGAACCTTCATCAGATATATTTTACAATCCTTATGTGCAAATTCAAGGATCTTTGAAAGGAGACACATTTCGCACAAAAGAAAATTGTGTAAAAGCTATTAAAAAGTTTCACATGGAACTATCAGCCGGTTATAGAGTTGATAGAACTAATGCAGTGAGGTACAAAATTTATTGTCGAAACGAGCACTACCTTTTCAGGTTGTCAGCTTCGCACCGGAAGAGGAGTGATTCTTGGGAGATTGGATCCATGGGTCCATTTCACACATGCATGCTCACGAACTCAATGCAAGACCATCAGAAACTTAGCTCTCAGTTAATATGCTATGAAATTTTGTTTGTCATTAGCGACAATCTGTCGTTAAAGGTGAGTACAATAATCTCGCATATTGTAGCACAATACAACTATACTCCATCATATATGAGGGCTTGGATAGCTAGGACAAAGGCGGTTGAAAAAGTGTATGGAAATTGGGAGGAGTCTTACAAACAACTTCCAAAATACTTGTTAGCTCTTAAACAGTATGCTCCAGGGACTATTGTCAAGTTGGAAACGTTGTCGGCGTATGCACCAGATAGGACTTGTGCTATTGGAAATGGAATATTCCACCGTCTCTTCTGGGCGTATCAACCATGCATCAAATGTTTTTCTTTTTGAAAACCTATTATACAAATTGATGGTACATGGTTGTACGAGAAATATAAAGGAACGTTACTGATGGCAGTGACACAAGATGGAAACAACAACATTTTTCCAATCTCCTTTGTGCTTGTTGAAAGGGAGACTGCTGAGGGATGAAGTTTTTTCCTAAGAAATCTCCGATTGCACGTTTTTCCTCAACCTAACTTTTGTTTGATCTCTGGCCGAGACCCTTCAATAGTCAGTGCATCCGAAAACATTGATAATGGCTGGCAGGATCCTCCGTCGACGTATGTCTTCTGCATTAGACATATCGCTCAGAATTTTATGCGAGAGATCAAAGATAAAACATTGTGGGAGAAGGTTGTCAACACATGTTACGCATTATCAGAACCTTCTTTCAAACACTACCACGAAAGAAATAAGATTGTCAAACGTAAATGCAGTATGGTGGATCGACAATATTCCATTGGAGAAGTGGACTAGGGCATACGACAACGGAAAACGTTGATGCCACATGACAATAAATCTCGTGGAATCAATGAACTCTGTCTTCAAAGGCATCTGAAACCTACCTATAACCGCTTTGGTGTATGCAACATATTTCAGGCTAGGGACGCTGTTTGAGACCAGACATTCCAAATGGAGTTCAGTGTTGCCATCTAGACGTTCCAAATGGAGTTCAGTGTTGCCATCTAGGAAGTTGTTCAGTGATGCTTCAATGAAATTCATTAGACATGAAGCTGCCAAAGTAAACACACACGTGATCACGGTGTTTGACCGCACTAAAGGTTGGTACATTGTTGCTGAGTCCATGGATCATAATGAAGGCACGCCGATGAGACAATACAGAGTGGAATTAGATAGAGGTTGGTGTGACTGCAAAAAGTTCCAAGCCTTTCATATGCCATGTTCCCATGTCATTGCGACACATTCAAATGTTCAAAGGAATCCATCCCACTTAATATCTGACGTTTACAAAGTCACAAGCTTATCCAATGTTTACAAAATTAGTTTTTCAATAGTTGCAAAAGAGGATTACTGGCCAGAATATCATGGGGACATTGTCTGACACAATGAAGTTATACGAAGAAATACATCATATTCAACATAAAAAACACTTCTTCATTTTGGTTGAATGTGGACACAAGTCATTGAATCCTTCTAATCCTTTCACCATCTGCAATTTCTCCATCTAACCAATGGTTCAACGTCCGATTAAGACATTCAAACGAATATATATTCCAAAGTCAAACCTTTATTGGAGGTGTGACGACTGAAAAAATTAAATCGACATTTCTCTTGTGAATGTATTCATACATTTGAAGTAGAATGAAAGAAAATGGAGTTTGAGGATAAAAGCTATGTGAAAAAATATGGGTGATACGCAAGGTATTTATAGATGAAGCATAAAATGCATGCCTCAGGACTAGACGCCAAATATGGATGATGCGCAAGGTATTTGTAGATGAACCATGAAATACATGCGCCAAAGGGCTAGACGCCAAATATGGGTGATGCGCAAGGTATTTGTAGATGAACCATGAAATGCATGCGGCAAATGGCTAGACACCACAGACAAACACATGCATACGCCAGATTCATGTGCGCAAGTGCTAAATGACACATGCATCACAAACACATGCATATGCCAGATTCATGTGCACAAGTGTTAAATGACACATGCATGCACCAACAACCTTGGTACCTACATGCAATGCTTTGGAAGCATGCACCAACAGAATTGCTCCTCTTAATGTTAAATGAATGCGCCAGATCAACTGACACATCTATTTGAAAAGACGGTTATTTCAAGATTTAATTTGGAAAATTTGGTAATTTAAAAAAAAATTCACAGACTCAAATAATTTTTTAAAAAGTTTCCCCAAAAAAAACAACAATCCTAGAATTTCAAAATATCTGTCATTTAAGACTTTTGCATACAGATTAAAGAATTTAATAATATTTTCATAAGAAATTACAATTTTACTAAATTACCCTTGTAAATGTGTTGGGGATATGATAATAATACTTATAAGACAATTGAAAAAACAACGATCATTTCTAGATGATCACAAAATTCCTAGCTATAGAGCAGAAAAGTCAATCTTGCAGAATAAAATGTTGACTAGATCCAATACCAGATTAACTCAACATGCCATAATAAAACTGTTCAGCCTGCAGCAAATGAAGGATTGGATTTATGAACGCCATTCTCATGATCTCTCAAAAGGAAAGGCCATAGTTAACAATTTACTTGAAAATGCAGCATGTATGTCAATGACAAACTATAACATTTTCTGATTAGTTTGGAGATATAACAATTTTAATCAAACACATCCACCATTTAATCCTTACAAGTACATTTACTGTGACATAAGAGGTGAAAAAGGGGCTGAAGAAAAGCACATTGCTCAAGTAACAACAAAGGGAAAACTGCAATTAGCTACAATCCTGGTCCCCTAAAAGAACCTCCTCACATACTTTTTTTCACTCTCAACTAACATGTCATTACAGGGTGTTTGGAAGAATTAGATATCACAAAAAAAAACCATTCTGTTGAAACTCAACCAGAAACATAACCTCAGATTAGGTGCTAAAACAATCATATTGAGATCCCAGCAATATCACAGTTTGTGTTGAAACTTGAAACCTTACAATTTAGTTATAAATGTTCACAAGAAACAGAAATCAGATGCTCCTGTTCACAGGTTCAAGTGCCTCTACAGTAACCACACTATTTCCACGGATTACCTGCGGAAAGGGAGTGAAACTAACAATGTTCAATTTCTATAAGCTGCTAATATAAAATTAAAAATGCATAATGATTTAAGAACTTACCACCATCCCTATATCATTTTTCTCATTGCCATTGACCTCAACAGTATTGTCAACAACCAAATTCATAAACTGGTCAAACCCACGAAGAGTACCAACAATCATACGATTTGCATTCAGCTTGACTGCAACATAATAAAGCAAGTTTTCAGCTAACAAGCACCAAATTCAAAACCCTAATTGCATCGCAAGTTTATCTTGTACACATAAACTATTGTAATCGAATTTGACGGCAAAGAAAGAAGATAATAACACTTACTTTGAAGCTGTTTGTCCATGTATCTGCCACAAAAATGCATATTATTAATATCGATCAAAAGATTGTAACGATGAATTGAAGCCAAGAGAATAGGAGAAGAAGGCTTACTTCTTCAAATCCGGCGGCTGACCTGACCTGCTCATGGTGAAGAATGGAGATCAGAGAACGCAGAAGGAAGAAGAAGAAGATGATGATTTGAAGCGCAAACCCTAAAATTTTGAGGGGTTTTGTTGGAGAATCATATGTTGGGCCCGGCCCGGCCCAACTTGTTAACTTAAGTCCAAAGTTCTGTTTTTATATATTCTAAACCCCTGGTCCTTACACGGGCAATCATCAGAAGTTCTATATCTCTCTACCTGGTCATGTCCAAAAACGTTGTCTGCGGCGTCTTGATCAAGGAGCAGGATTTCCATCCGAGTTCAATTTACTTCATCTCCAGAGTCTTAGCAAGACCAGAGACGCACTACCAAAAAATTGAGAAGGCGACTCTAGCATTTGTCACCGCGTCAAGAAAGCTGCATAGGTATTTTCCAGCACATTTTACATTTCTATTTTCCATTTCCGTAACTTTTATCTATGTTATTTTAACCATACTTGCACAACTTGTTGTTTTAATATACCACAATTCATCTCTCCTTATTGTGCCAACAAAAAAAATAATGAGATTTAGCTTATGGTTATTTCTGTGGTGGAAACTTTTTAATTGTGCGTCTATGTGAAACGGCCATTTGTAGCTTTTAGATTTCATGTTAAAATGCTTTTGAAGCACAAATAGAAACGTGCGGTGACTGTGGATAGATTTGTTTCCAAACATACATTTAGGTGGAGAGGATTTTCAGAGATTTATTTTTATTCAAAAATCAAACTCTCTTTAATTTGGAGGGAAAAAAAAATTATATTTAAGGAGTGCTTCGGAGAAGTTAGACAAATTATTCATGTATAATCTATATTATTATAATATTTTCAAAATTAAAAAATATTAATCATTAACACTTTTTCCACAATTCTATACAAAATTATTCTTTTAAAAAATTCAAAATATTTTAATATTTTAAAAAAATATATTTTTTTTAAGCTTTCTCTCTGCTCTGTTCCAAAATTTCAAACAAAACCTTAAAATAAATGTATGTTTATTGTTTCATATATCTTCTTATAACCGATATGTTTTTGAGATTTTTTTTTAAAATAACCATTTTTTTTAAAAAAAATTCAAAAATAATCAATTATTCAAAAAAATTACCAAAATAATCGAGTTTTGAAGAGGATGCGCCAGATGAATTGGCGCATCCCCAATGCATGAAGAGGAGGCGCCAATGCTACTGGCGCCTACATTGGGCCTTATGAGGAGGCGCCAATGCTAGTGGCGTTTATGTGCATTTGGTTGGTGTATGCGCCAATTCATCTGGCGCATACACCCCATCCTATTTTTTTTAATTATTAATATTTTTTAGTTTTTAATTTTTTTTAAATTATTAATATTTAATTTGTATTATTTAATAAATAATAAATAGTAATGAAAAAAAATTCATTGAAAATGTAATAATTTGTTACATTGGACTAACAATAAACTAATGACCAGTCCGATTATAACGTCCCCCTGTTCCACATCCCGGTGCGTTAGTTTGTCTCCGAGTTCTCCCACAATTTTCTTAAGGTGTTTGGGGTCTTTGTGTGCTGACTTGATCGAACGATGACTGGTTGGAAGGTCCGGCGGAAGTTCTAGCGGTATTTGACAGATGTGTCATCATTTGCTCACAATATCCGGAGGGGCTCTGGCCTACGACGCTTCCGTAATGGAGTTTGATGCCCATGTCATCGTAGTTAGGGCGTTGGGGTTGGGTGAATTAGGGACGGTATAGTTGCCCAAATTGGGCCATTGAGTCGTTTTGGAAACGAAACAATGGTTCTTGGGGCGTACTATAGTTAAACAATGGTTGGGTGTTCTGTTGATGAGATGTTTGAGTGGTCATTGGTGGGGGGCTACGATGAAGTGACCCATATGAATCATCTAGGATGTAGACGGTTGTGGTTGCGGGATTTGATTCTTGGTTTTGTGTTTGGGTTGGTGGTATGAACGGGTTGCGACGTTGGATGGTTGGTTGTTGGGTGGTTGGCATGAACGGGTTGCGATGTTGGGTGTTTGGTTGTTGTGCGTATGTGGTTGGTTGATGTTGTGTGGTTGGATGTTGGGTTTGGGTGGGTTCACATTGGTGTTGGGTGGTGAATTGTTGTGGGGCATATGATGACGAAGTAAGTTGGCATGGATCCATCAAATATCGCGGCTCAGATACAAATTGCTGAGTTGTTGCCAACCTAAACCATGTCATATGTTGTTGAGTGTGTCTTGCACCATGGATGACTGGTTCGTTCAAGATGTGTTGTCGTCGATTCCTCCATTGACGACACATGTCTTTTGCAAAGTATCTCCAGTCAGAATAATTCCACTGTGCATTAACCCTTTTTTGATGCCAAATCCCCAAACACGTGAGAGATTCTGGAATCTGTTGTAGCATTCCGAACTGCAGTTTGACCCTGTCACTCTGGTGCATTTCCACCATAGTGAATCAGATAATCAGTGTCTTCGCTGTCCAAACTGCAACATCGTCATGGTTCACATCATGATCCATACCCAAATATGGCCTCCAGACAAACTGTAAAACAATACGAAACGATTAGATAGAAAATAATTTGAGAAGTATTTTTAAATTAAAATATAGTTGGGTAGGATTATTACATCGTCATGTCCAATGTGGTCCAATAGATTTCGATAGACTACAATAGCGTGTTTCGGACACCTGTTGTAGTTCATTCCCCTTACTGACCACCTAAGATAAAAAAGAAGTGAAAAATATTATTTACTGTTAATTATAATATTAAATATAATTAACTTAATGGTCAATGATAAAGTGTTAGACTTATTTGATTGCAAACGGGAACACGAATGGGCGCTCATTTATCGGGGCGAGCGACAACATTCTTGACCACCCCCAAGCTTGAAGCAAATACGCACATGAAGAAAAAGTACAGGTATTTTTTTTGCAGTTCTACACATTGCATTATATAGAGGGGCAACGCAACTGAATCCCAACTATAAGTGTTTATCTTATTAATGTTGCGTAATAAAGATAAATATATTATATTTACAGAATTACCTGTACTTTCTGGAAACAAAAAGTTACCAAATAAAATCATAATATAATACCGAGCTTTTATTATTTTCTCATACTCGGTTGAATCGTCGGACAATACTATACTGACATAATATTGTTTTAGGTATTTTAAATTTATATCTTGCCTCCTTGCTTGATCGGATGTGTCTCCCTCAGTTTCGTTGTCTAACAAAGGGGCACCCAATAAGTCATGCTGAAGAGGAAGAGGAGCCAATACCAGCAAGTCATGTATACTGTCCACCCCAACACATGACAAGGTTGAATTTGGGTTCAGATGAACCTTCAGCAGATGTATGGTATAATCCTTACGTGCAGATGCAAGGATCTTTGAAACAAGGAGACACATTTCGCACAAAAGAGGAATGTGTAAAAGCCATTAAGAAATTCCACATGCAACTATCAGCTGATTTCAGAGTTGACAGAACTGACGCGTCGAGGTATAAAGTTTATTGTCTGAATGAGCACTGCCTTTTTAGGTTGTCAGCTTCGTACCGGAAGAGGAGCGAGTCTTGGGAGATTGGATAAATGGATCCAGATCACACATGCATGCTGGCAAACCCAATGTAGGATCATCGTAAATTAAACTCTCATCATAGTGTCTGTCATTGGCGACAATCCGTCGTTAAAGGTGAGTACAATAATCTCGCATATTAGGGCAGAGTACGAGTACACTTCATCATATAGGAAGGCATGGATAACTAGGACAAAAGCTGTTGAAAAAGTGTTTGACAATTGCGAGGAGTCTTACAAACAACTTCCAAAATACCTGTTGGCTCTAAAATAATATGCTTCCGGGACAATTGTCAAGATGGAAAAATTGCCCGCCTATACACCAGATGGTACGTGTGCTGTTGGAAATAGAATATTTCACCGTCTATTCTGGGTGTATGAACCATGTATCATAGGTTTTTCTTTCTGTAAACCAATTATACAAATTGATGGTAAATGGTTGTACGGAAAATACAAAAGAACATTACTGATGACAGTGGCACAAGATGGGAACAACAATATTTTTCCAATCGCCTTTGCCCTAGTTGAAGGGGAGACTGCTGAGGGATGGAGTTTTTTCCTAAGAAATCTCCGATTGCACGTTGCACCTCAGCCTAACTTGTGTTTGATCTCCGACAGACACCCTTCAATCATCAGTGCATATAATAACATTGACAACGGCTGGCAAAATCCTCCTTCGACGCATGTGTTATGTATTAGACATATTGCTCAGAATTTCATGCGGGAAATCAAAGATAAGACGTTGCGGAAGAAGGTTGTCAATGCAGGTTACGCATTATCAGAACCTTATTTCAAACACTACCGCGAGGAAATAAGATTGTCAAACGAAGATGCGGTATGGTGGATCGATAGTATTCAATTGGAGAAGTGGACTAGGGCATACGACAACGGTCAGCGTTGGGGCCACATGACAATAAATCTTGTGGATCAATAAACTCTGTCTTCAAAGGCATCCGTAACCTACCAATAACCTCTTTGGTGCAGGCTACATATTTCAGGCTAGGGCCGTTGTTTGAAACCAGACGCTCAAAATGAAGTTCAGTGTTGCAATCTGGACAGTTGTTCAGTGATGCTTCAATGAAATTCATCAGACATGAAGCTGCCAAAGCAAACACACACGTGGTTACGGTATTTGACCGAACTAAAGGTTGGTTTAGTGTTGCCGAGTCCATGGATCACAATGAGGGCATGCCGATGGGACAGTACAGAGTCGAACTAGATAGAGGGCATGCCTAAAGGATTGGCGCCCACACAACCAAGCACACATAGGCGCCAGATGAATTGACGCCCACATAACCAAACACACACAGGTGCCACTAGCATTGGCGCCTCTTCATGAGGGCCCAATGCAGGCGTCACTAGCATTGGCGCCTCCTCATGAGGTCCAATGTAGGCGCCACTAGCATTGACGCCTCCTCATGAGGAGCCCAATGCATGCGCCAATGCTATTGGCGCCTCCTCTTCATGCATTGAGGATGCGCCAATTCATCTGACGCATCCTCTTCAAAACCCAGTTATTTTGGTAATTTTTTTGAATAATTGATTATTTTCAAATTTTTTTTTGAAAAAGATGGTTATTTTGAAAATAAAATTCTTTTTTTGATATTGTTAGAAAAATGATTTTTTATTCATAAAAAAATTATTAATATACTAAATCTATATTTTTTGCATAAAGATTACAAATTGTACGCATCTCTTTCGATCTTATTAGTTATTGATATTCTTTCATTGGTTATTATATTATTTTATATGAAATATATGTATTTTAAATTAAACATAAAAAATAAATAAGATAATTAATTAGTTAAAAAATACACAGGATGAAATATTATTTTTCTTTCGTAGATGTAATAATGAAAGTACTTATAATATCTAAACCTAATTTATGCAATAGGCAATTATTAATCATTAATTAATTAATTAATTAAACTTCTATTTTTCAATATTATAATCGTAAATATGAAACAATAGTAATATACTAACTATAATTTCTTTTAAAGAATGAATCACTAAAGTAGTGGCTAAAGTTTACTATTTATATACGAGACAATTATCCGTCAATAACAAATTAGTTGATTTTAGTTTTTCTATACATTCAAAATAAAAATAAAAATGACTGTCCTATATTATTTAAAAAATACTTAAATTTAAAAATTAAAATTAAAACCAACAACATAAAAATGAAAACAACTTTAAAAAGAATGCAGAAAAGAGAATTTTTATTAACTAAAGTGACACTAATGATCTTCTTACAACTATTTACCAGAAGATTAGAAATTGGAAATTAAAAACTATAAGTAAATTTTTACCACTAAACTTACATATTTATGTATTAAATTAAAAGTAAATTTTTTACCACTAAACTATATTATTCTCATTAGTTTTTCACACTTCAATTATTTCAAAAATGAATATCTAAAAAAGTCATTAAAACATATGATTGATAAGTATCAAATTTATATAAAATACGTAGACATTTATTAACTTATTTTACGACAATCAGTATAAAAAGTCACCATTTATTTATAAAAAATAATAGAACATTTGTTTGGACTTTCATAGTATGTCTTTACTAAAAGCATGTAGAGCGGGGGAATATACCTTCCAAATTAAAAGTTCATTTGAAAATATTTTGAATAACTTTCAATCGGATTTTCTAAAATAAAAGTGATTTTGTGTGACTAAATCAAATTTAGCATAAAAAAGATTATGCTTATTGATTGAAATTGTTATTCGACAACTCAAACTGTTCAAAGCTTAAATAAGATTCATATACGAGTATGACAAAAAATGATCAAACTAATAATGTATTGATCAATTGCTAAACTAACAATGTATTGACCTTTACAATTAGAAATAACTATCTTTTCATTAGGCCAATCATTCCATTTGTTAATAATATTGCAACAAAAATATATCTTTCATAAGTGATTTAGTATTTAATAAATTATTTAATATTTCATCTATTAATAATTAATTTATTTATTTCAACTATAAATGATTTAATATTCCACTAAGTGCTTCAACTCATGCACTTGTAGCCTTTGTTTACACTAATTGATGTTTATGAAATATGAGCATGATAATGATAATCACATACATAAAATGCATGAATGCACTTGCATAGATGTATATACATGCATGAGTGTATTTGTTTTGAAAAATGCTTCACCACCACGCATACATGAAAATAACATTGGTACTTTGAGAAACTAAGAATCCAAACCTTACTTCAAAAACAAACATGAAGATAAAACTTTAATGGAAGATGATGACGAAGATTGTGAGAGAAAGAGTAAATAATAAAGTTACATAATCAAACTACCAAAAATGATTATGGTTTGAAATGGTGAAACACTAAATAAACATACATGAATACCTCATAAACAAACATATATGTTTTCACGGATCTGAAAAAATTATGGGTTTGTATGAAGGTTGGATATGAAGATATGAATTCAAACCCAAAATTAGGGACTAAAAGCAAAAACAATATTAGGTTACAGGGACTAAGGTCAAAAACGCGTTAATTTATAGGGGCAAAAATAATATTTAATCCAAAATTTCGGGTTTGTGTTTATATTTTCATCCTTAACCATCATACAAATCATGAACTTGTTTAAATTCAAAATTATTCCTTGTTTATTCCTTATTTCCCCTTTTTATAAAAATGATTTCTCACACTTCTATCAAGACCAAAGACTACCATTGTACAATAAAAATTTATCACCAATTCTATTAGGTGATAAAGCTTGCAAACTCATATCCCATCATTAGAAACAACAACTAAATTAAATGAAATAGGACAAAGTTATGTATTAAGGAATTGGAACAGAGTAAAGTTACCAACTGAATACGTAGCCATGGATGAAGGTGCAGAGGAAGAAGAAGAATACGAATTAGAGGAGAGGAAGAAGAAGAAGTTCAAATTGAAAAATCAACTCATTTTTGGATTTAGTCCTCATTCCCATTATGTAATATATATACATATGCGTTGCAAATATGAAATAAGAAACACATGTGGCTTAGTGGAGAGGCATCTTTGTTATAAATACAAGGTTCATGGTTTGACCCCTCTCAAGAACAATTTTTAAATTTTTTGACTTTTATCATTTAACACAAAAAAGTTAAATAATCAATAATTAGTCTACGTGGAATTAAAAAAACAAATTCGGCCACATCAGCAACGTTAGCCACGTCAGCTTTTTTATAACGGAGAAAGAGAAAGAGAAAGAGAAAGAGAAAGAGAGAGAGAGAGAGAGAGAGAGAGAGAGAGAGAGAGAGAGAGAATACATCGAAATTTATAATGGTTTGCCACGTTCGTCCCTGCTTTGTACTTAATCCTCTCTCCAATGGTTACTCATTGTAAATTTATTGGTCTTCCAATGATTTGTAACAAAATCTTAAGAATTTATATAATCAGAATATCCAAAATAAATATTGAAAAATAAATTTCTTCTTTTTGGATCTTTGACTTGTACATAATCTACAAACTAAACTCTATGAAAAGTCTTTAATCGAATTGACTTCTTGAATCTTCCACACGATTCCACCAATATCTTGAGCGTTGGTATGTCCGAAGATTGATAATAACTCCTACCCAGGCTTCTACACATCACTACCAAGGTTAACATGGAGAGAAGAACCTCATTCTTTTCCAATGGAATTGTCAGAACCAGTCACAACACCACACACCCTTACGAACCTCTGAAATCATAACCAAATCTTCAAAGAAACATTAAATTCAAAAACGATTCTACTCAATAATCATGAATCTTCAAAGATAAGATTCATATCCATGCAACAATAGAAAAAGAATTAGGTATAAGATAAAATAAATCGTTTGCAAATATTCACAAAAGATCCAAAACTCTTTTGAAAAATGAAAGAAGAAGTGGTTTGTGAGGTTTCAAATCAATAATGGAAGTATGTGTTTTCTAACATTGTGAATTATTTAAGAGAAAAAATAATTTATTGGTGCTAGAGATTATCTCGTCGCGAAAAATACAGAGTCATCACCGAATTTTATTTATTCCAAAGGAAAGGGAAAATATCGATAAAACCCCAAAAGAATGGTATTCGCAACCAAGAGCGGATCCAGGAGTCGGTTATGCAAGGGAAATGTATTAGCACCCCTCACATCTATTATACTCAACGGGAACCCCTTGGCTTATCCTTTGTGAGTATGGATGTTGTTATCTGAAGGTTACTTGCTATTGGTTAATGGAGAAAAAAGAATAATTTTTAAATTAGTCTGCTCGTCAAGGATTCAAACCCTTGTGCTTACATATCCTTATATTGCAATAAGGAAATCAAAGCTCTGTAGTTCATAGTACAAAATGATTGTGTCATGATTGTTTTAGTAGACAGTGTTAACGTTCACGTACTAGCAGTTAATGTTGCTTATATGCTGGTGCATGGGAGACTTAAGCGTTTGTTTGTTTGAGGTAGAATGAATGTGCTTGGATCATATTCTAGCAATTAAACTTGACTTGTATGCTCACGCATGAGAGACTTTAAGCGTTGTTCATACCACGGTAGAAAGGAAGTAACATGTCCTTTGTGAAATGGTTTTGGATGCCCTAAAGTGGAAAATTGGATTTGATAAGTTGTGGTTGATTTTAGAGTAAGAGACAAGTAACAGACCACAACCTAAGTACGACCGAAAATCTGAGTACTTGGGAGTTGAGAGGACAATGGTATCATAACCCCTCTTTTCCATCCAAAGAGTTTTTGTTTATGAAATTATTTGGCGAGTTTAATCATTGGTACTTAGAGGGAGACGAGAATCTAATCATTGGCTAAGTATAGCCAACAATCATAATACTCGAGAGTTGAGAGGACAATCATCCTAACCACTCTTTTTCACTCTCAGAGCACCAGATTAGACTCGTTTTATTGTTAAGTGTTTTGAAGCCAAGTATCGGGCCACAAGCTAGGTACGACTGACAACCCAAGTACTTGAGAATGTTGTGCACAAGTACGTATAACCCATCTTTTTCTTCCAGTTTATTGTGAAAATGTTTTGAAAATCACTTGATGTTGGATCCAGTGTTTGAAAATTTGTTATGAAAGATATGAGAATGGGATAGAGATAGAGATAGAAGTGTGAGAATGGAATGAAATGAATGAGATGCTTGACATTGGACCAAACACTCACGTTGCTTTTAAGTGAATTTGATTTGGAAAAGCACTTGATGTTGGATCAAATGTGTTTTTATTCTTTGGAAAATTTATTTTTATCGTTTGGTTTTGTCTTGTTAGTTAGCATGCAAAGGAGCCAATGACCTTAGATAAGATGTTAGAGCTTATTGCTGAAAGATGGTCGCCTACTCCGATGACGATAAACTACTTATGCATTTCTTCCAAGACTATTTGAGTGGAGCATCACTTGATTGCTATATGCAACTTGAAGGGACCCACACACGGACGTGGAGGGAAATGGTTGAGGCCTTCCTAAAACATTATCAATACAACACCAACATGGCTCCCAACTGCACTCAGCTTCAAAATCTGACTCAAAAGTCCGAAGAGACTTTTAAAGAGTACGTGCAAGGATAGAAGGAACTAGCCGCAAGGGTACAACCTCCTTTGTTGGAAAGAGAGTTGATTGATATGTTTATGGGTAACCTTCAAGGTCCTACTTAGACCGAATGGTAGGAATCACATCTTCAGGTTTCTCCGGTCTAGTCCTAGCCGATGAAATGATCGAGAACATGATTAAGATGGGAAAGATTCAGAATGCCGCAAGCACGTTCGATGTAATGAAGAATCCCTATGTAGCCTATGGCAAGAAAAGGGAGGATGAAGCGAATGAAACTGTCGTGGTAAGAGGAAGAGTCCCAACTTATCGAGTTTCATACCAACAAGTTACCGTTGTGGCACCAATTCAGGATCAATAACTATATGCTATCCCAGTTGACCAAAGAGCCAGCCAACAACCTACTATATATCAACACCAACAACCATATCAGTAACAACAACAATATCATCATCAACAACCACAACAATGTTATCCACAAAAACAACAACAACGAAGACCTGAAAGGAGAATTGATCTAATGCCCATCTCTTACAACTGTACATTACCATATTTATTACGTGATTCATTGGTGCAGTTAAGGGAGCTAGGACCACCACCAATGGTTCTACCTTCTGGCTATGATGTAAACGCCCGGTGCGAGTTCCACTCCGACGCTCCCGGTCACTCTATGGAGAAATGTAAAGCCTTGAAGTACAAAGTCTACGATATGATAGACTCGAAGACTATCACATTTGTGTCTAACAGGCCAAATGTGACCAACAACCCGATGCCACCCCATAACAAACCATCAATGAATATGGTAGAAATTGATGAAGGAAGAAGATTGGTGTCCTGTGTGGACGAATTAAGAACTCCTCTGATTAAGATTAAGGAACAATTGTTGAAAAGTCATGTGTTACTCGTCTGTGATACTAATTATGAGCATTGTGCAATCAAACCTCAAGAATGCAAAGTTTTAAAGTCTGTTGTCCAACAATTAATAGATGAAGGAATCATGGTAGAGGAACATCTGTCCATTAATGAATATGTGTGAACTCTGGAAATTTCGTACAATGAAGTCCAACCACTACAAATTCCATATTATCTCCCTCCAATGACTGTTTCTGATAATCCAGTTACTCCTCTGTTGATAACGGTGCCCACTTCGTTCCCTTTTTAAATACTAAAGCAATTCCATGGATCTAATGTTCGACAATCTACATCCATGGACACAAAGTACAAGAAGAGCTTGTAACATCCAATGAGCCAATCGTGAATATAAGCGGAACCGGTGGAGTAACCAGAAATGGAAGAATTTTTGCACATGTATCCCTGTCATTGACAACAGTGGGACCTCAAATTAAGAGAAAGTCAAACAAGTTAAAAATGACCAGCAAATGCAAGATTCCCTACCTACCAATGAGGTGGAGGAATTCTTGCGCATCATTAAGAAAATCGACTATAAGGTGGTTGAACAACTCAAGCAAACCCCATCGAAGATCTCAATGTTGTCTTTGCTCATGTGCTCCAAGGCACATAAAGATGCCTTAGTGAAATTCTTGAGGTTCGCCCATGTGCCACAAGAAATTTTTATTTGTCAATTCGAAGGTGTAGTCAACAACATTGCATCCAGTTCAAATTTGGGATTTAACGATGATGAGTTTCCACCCGAGAGAAAATCACAATAAGGCTCTCCACGTCTCTGTCAAATGTGTGGATACCATTCTATCTAGGGCGTTGGTAGATATTGGTTCATCTCTGAACATTCTACCAAAGATCTTGTTATCCAAGTTAACCATTAAGGGGACAATAATGAAACCTAGTGAGTTGGTTGTTAACACATTTGATGGCTCGAGGAGGATTGTGATCGGTGAAGTTGACCTCCCCATAAAGATTTCCCCCTACATTTTCTTTATCACTTTCTTTGTAATGGATATATATCCTGCTTACAGTTGTTTACTCGGATGTCCTTGGTTACACTCAGTCGGAGGTGTCACATCGACACTCCATAAAAGGTTGAAATGGTTGGTCAAAAACAAGCTTGTGGTAGTTGAAGGCGAGGAGGACATCATAGTCAGCCACTTAGCGTCTTTCTGATATGTTGAAGGAGGAGGTGTAGTACATGAGACCCCGTTCCAATCATTTGAAGTGGTGAATGTAAAGATGGTTATCCCCTTAAGGGAAGAGAAGAAAACTGAATTTTCAATGATCTCCTTGGAGGATGTGAAAAATGTGATCAAGAATGGACACCCCGAAGGTTGGGGAAGAGTTTTGGATTTGACTGTGAATAAAGACCGCTCCGGTTTTGGTTACAACTCCCAAAATATGAAGAGATTAACACCAAAAGTTGTGGAGGGACAAGTTTCCCCATTATAAAAAATCTTTGCAATCGTCGGACACCTCATAGATGGCCAAACTTGTGCTTTGGAAGAAGGAGTTAGCATGACCGTTGAAAAGTAATTTCATGTTTTGTTTGTTTCCCTTTTAAGAAAAAGAACACATGCTATGCCCAAGGCATGGGGGAACCATTTATAGTCCCCTCTATTAATTTTCAATCAAATTAATCAATGAAATCATCACCTTTGCATTCAAATTATGCTCTTTGTCTTTCATTTATTTTTACTTTCTCACTTAACAACAACAAAAAATGGCAATGTTTTCTTACTTTCCTTTAAGTTTTCATTCATTTTCCCTCTCTTTCATAAAAATAAAAGCATGAACCCTGAATCATGCAGACCCCCCTGATTACCACCAACAACAATACCGCTATGGTTCTATATGACTTCGACAATCTAATCAATCACATTGACGAAGACTATGAGGAAGATTGTAAGATCCCCGAGGAGTTAGCTCGACTTCTAAGGAAAGATTCAAAGGTCATCCAACCGCATGAATAATCGGTAGAAGTGGTCAATCTTGGAAGCGAAGAAGAAGTGAAAGAGGTCAGAATAGGCGCAACCCTGCAAGATGATGTGAAAGAAAAGTTGGTAAATCTCATACGAGAGTACATGAATGTGTTTGATGGTCTTGACAATGACATCGTGGTCCACTGGTTACAATTCAAAGTAGATTTCCCTTCAGTCAAGAAAAAATTGAAAAGAACTAGGCCTGACATGGCAATGAAGATTAAAGAGGAAGTGAAAAAGTAGATAAATGCAGGTTTTCTAGCAGTTTCCAACTACCCTTAGTGGATTGCCAACATCGTGCCTGTATCGAATTAGACGCTCAACGAGACCTATAGATCCAAACCATGGAAGCTCAGCAAACTGAAATGATGTAAATCCTTTGCCAAATGCAACATGATCAGCACGACTACGCTTTCAGAACCGAACAGAACATGTCCGGCTTGATCGATGAAATGGCAACATTAACAAGGCGTGTGGAAGATCTCCAGAACTATACGCCACCTCACCAACCAGGAAACGGTGGACATCCACGTACACGTGGCAGAAGGCATCAGTAGCAGAATAACCAGGTTCTACCTTTCTTTCCTATCTTATGTCGTTGCATTGGGGACAATGCAAGATTTAAGTATAGGGGAGGAAGCTTTACCGCTTTTATTTACCGCTTTCTAGTTAATTTTAAGTTATTGTTATTTCCTTTTGTTATTTTATATTCTTTTGGTTATTTTAATTTTTGTTAAAGTGTCAGTCAAGTTAAATATCAATGTGTTGTCGAGTCTATGCGTGGTTTCCGTTATTTACTAATTCTCCTATTTACTTAAGCCATACAATTTTTTTGCAAAAATCTAGACTTAGAGATATAACACATCTTTTTTGAAAATTCTAAACTATAAATCAAGCTGAGGTTAAATTGTAGAGATTTGGTAAAAACTTTATAAGATCGGTATCGTTTTAACACCTTAAATCTCACAAGTATAAGATCGACTTGATTACTTGTCATGTTAAAGCCTTAAATTATATCCTTTAATATTTCCTTAAGTAGTTTTTCTAGCAGTCAGCACCATCCTAAGCACACACTACGCAAGAAGTCGATGCAAATAAGTGTAAGATTTCAGGCTTAAAAGAAGAAAAGATTACAAAATGCATTAAAAATGTTGTTCCCTCTAAGTTAGGTGATCCTCACCCGGTCATTTAGCCAAACGGTATAATCATCTTCAATTGTTATTTGAGCCAAAGTGCGAAAAAGAAAGAAAGAAATAATGATGAGATCATAGTCACTAACAGACTATCTTGCTATGAATGTGAAAGGATAACGAGCTTAATGTGATTGCGCCAGAATGGAAAAGGATAAAAAGAAGGTTTAGTAAGGTAGGCTTAGGCATGACAACATGATTCCGATTGGTTTGTATAGGAGGGAGACTTATGGTTGCAACATTACGACTGTGTATTCTAACGATACCCTTAGTGTGGAAGTGAGTACCTATTAATACAATTTTGAACCAAAGTAAAGTTTATAGACTAGAATGAGTATCCGAATGCAACTGGGTTTTCTACGAGTCTTGATAATGTATGCTGCAAATATTTTACAAAACTTTTTTATGTATGCGGCATTTGCTTGAGGACAAGCAAAGGTTTAAGTATGAGGGAGTTTGATAACGCGAAAACATATCATATTTTTGGCTCCATATGCATTGCTTTTTACTCGATTAACACTTACTATTACACAATATTTCATGTTTATTGCAGGTATTTATCGATTAAAAGGTTTACCGCAAGCAAAATGGAAAATAGCAAAAAGGAAAGAAAAAGGGAAAAAAGAGAAGAAAATGAAGCTTTCAAAGAGATAATGGACTACCAAAGCAAATGGACTTGTGGCGCCCATTATCCAAGGAGTATGGCGCCTGCCACATTGGTCCAAGAGGTAGGTGGTGCCCGCCACCAACCTTTGAGAAGTGGTTGCTACAAAGGTGACGCCCGCCACTCATTAAGAAGCTAGGGTTGTGGCAACCGCCACAACCTAGTCTTCCACCATTTTTGGTCGAGAAAACTCTAACAAGGTGAACGAAAAAGAACTTTTTTATTTGTTCGCCACATTTTTGCCACAACAGGTGAATACCGTCCCGTTTATTCTATCTCACATGCAGGCCATTGTCAATGCGAAGCGAGACCGGATTATTTTTGGAGGCTTAATAACCTCCATAGCCAGAGTCCTAGGACTCGAAGAAAAATTCTCCAGGCTAACCCCGCTCCCGCATCATGCCATTGACATTGACATTGACATGGCAAGGAGCATGAAACTATTAAAATGAAGGAGTGATGGTAAATTTAATTTAATAATTGCTAATAATGTGTTACAAGATTTTATCCTCCCAAATCCAAATCGCACAGATGTGCGCAACCCGGATAATTATTGTTATACTAATGATTTGGTGCCTAACCAAGTCCCCGCACACATTTCTGAGAATGTAGTTGCTCGCGGGGACAACGATGAGGATCACATTCTGAAGCAAACTGCTCCCGCTACTGACCCACACACCACACATACTTTATTTGAAAATGTTGCAGGTACATCTTCCAGTCAAAGACCAAGAAGAAATGTGGCACCAGCCACTCTTGATGAGATCTACGTTGAACTGCTGCGACGTAGCTAATTAGACGCTCAGCGAGACCTACAGATCCAAACCATGGGAGCTCAGCAAACTGAAATGATGCAAATCCTTCGCCAAATGCACCATGATCAGCACGACTACGCTTTCAGAACCGAACAGAACATGTTCAACTTGATCGATGAAATGACAACATTGACAATGCGTGTGGAAGATTTCCAGAACTATACGCCACCTCACCAGCCAGGAAATGGTGGACGTCAACGTACACGTGGCAGAAGGCGTCAGTAGCAGAATAACCAGGTTCTACCTTTTTTTCCTATCTTATGTCGTTGCATTGGGGATAATGCAAGATTTAAGTATGGGGGAGGAAGCTTTACCGCTTTTTATTTACCGCTTTCTAGTTAAATTTAAATTATTGTTATTTCCTTTTGTTATTTTATATTCTTTTGGTTATTTTAATTTTTGTTAAAGTGTCAGTCAAGTTAAATATCAATGTGCTGTCGAGTCTTTATGCGTGGTTTCCGTTATTTACTAATTCTCCTATTTACTTAAGCCATATAAATTTTTTGCAAAAATCTAGACTTAGAGATACAATGCATCTTTTGAAAATTCTAAACTATAAATCAAACTGAGGTTGAATTGTAGAGATTTGGTAAAAACTTTATAAGATCGATATCGTTTTAACACCTTAAATCTCCCAAGTATAAGATCGACTTGAGTACTTGTCATGCCATAGCCTTAAATTCTATCCTTTAATATTTCCTTAAGTAGTTTATCTAGCAGTCAGCACCATCCTAAGCACACACTATGCAAGAAGTCGATGCAAATAAGTGTATGATTTCAGGCTTAAAAGAAGAAAAGATTACAAAATGTATGAAAAATGTTGTTCCCTTTAAGTTAGGTGATCCTCACTCGGTCATTTAGCCCAACGGTATAACCATCTTCAATTGTTATTTGAGCCAAAGTGCGAAAAAGAAATAAATAAATAATGATGAGATCATAGTCACTAACAGACTATCTTGCTATGAATGTGAAAGGATAACAGGCTTAATGTGATTGCGCCAGAATGAAAAAAGATAAAAAGAAGGTTTAGTAAGGTAGACTTAGGCATGACAACATGATTCAGATTGGTTTGTATAGGAGGGAGACTTATGGTTGCAACATTGCGACTGTGTGTTCTAACGATACCCTTAGTGTGGAAGTGAGTACCTGTTAATACAATTTTAAACCAAAGTAAAGTTTATAGACTAGAATGAGTATCCGAATGCAACTATGTTTTTTACGAGTGTTGATGATGTATGCTGCAAATATTTTACAAAACTTTTTTTATGTACGCGACATTTGCTTAAGGACAAGCAAATGTTTAAGTATGGGGGAGTTTGATAACGCGAAAACGTATCGTATTTTTGGCTCCATATGCATTACTTTTTACTCGATTAACACTTATTATTATGCAGTATTTCATGTTTATTGTAGGTATTTATCGATTAAAAGGTTTATCGCAAGCAAAATGGAAAATAGAAAAAAGAAAAGAAAAAGGAAAGAAAAAGAGAAGAAAATGAAGCTTTCAAAGAGATAATGGACCACCAAAGCAAATGGACTTGTGGCGCCCAATATCCAAGGAGTGTGGCGCCCGCTACATTGGCCCAAGAGGTAGGTGGCGGCCGCCACCAGCCCTTGAGAAGTGGTTGCTACAAAGGTGGCGCCCGCCACTCATTAAGAAGTTAGAGTTGTGGCAACCGCCACAACCTAGTCTTCCACCATTTTCTCCACCTTCTTAGCCACGATTGCCACCACCTTGCTACATTTTAGGGATTGCGGAAAAGTTATAAAAGTGGAACCTCTCAGACTCACACGTCTCTCTCTTCTTCCAGTTTTCAAGTTCACGATTAATTTTATTCAGCATTATTTTTCTTTTAGTTTTCAAGGCAGTTTCCTCACTCTGTAAAAGTGATAGTTCTCCACATCGGGGACTATTACAGTTTATTATTTTTACGCATTTGGGATTCAATTGTACGTATTATTCATTGCCAAAGCCTGCCAGAATTATTTTAATCGAAGATTCAAGATTCAGTTCCAGTTCTTAAATTGCAATCCAGGTTTTACTTTGATTACTGTTTTATTTATTTATGCCTTATTGCATGTTTAATTTCCCAAATACCATGTCTGTTACCGGATCCATGTCCTTAGATTTACATAGCAACATTAGACCATGATACGGTCGATTATTAGTCCTTGTGGGTTCGATAATCTTTAAAACTACGCGATAGGACTGTGCACTTGCAGTCATGATTCACATAGACTTACTAAGTCGCGATCAAGTTTTTGGTGTCGTTACCGGGGACTAATTTAGTCGATATCGTAACTCTAGCGTTACCCAGTATAGACTAAGGCAAACAATTCTTTTTCCCTTTCTACATCTGTCGAGTGTATGCCAAGTACTCGCTTTCAAGGCGAGAAATTAAAGCTACAATTCGACGAACCCGAGCATTATCTTAGATTAGAACGCCAGAAACGAGACTTGATACGGGAACATCGTATCAAGCTAAATCTTCTTGACCTTAACATTCCTACTTCTGAATCAGTTGTTCAACCAGAGATGGCCGAAGGAGTGCAAAACCGTCCTCTTAAGTATTATGCAATCCCTTCACAGGATGAACCTCATAACAGCATCGCTGCCCCTGCGATCGAAGCCAATAATTTTGAGCTAAAACCCTCACTGTTGTCAGTTGTACAACAAAACCAATTTTCAGGTAGTCCCACGGAGGACCCGAACCTACACTTGTTAGTATTTTTGCAATACGCAAACACGGTGAAAGCGAATGGTGTCAGCCCAGAAGCTATAAGACTCCGTCTTTTCCCATTTTCATTAAGAGATAGAGCTAGAGCTTGGCTCCAGTCTCTACCTTCCAACTCTGTCACTACATGAAACAAGTTGAAGAAAGTCTTCTTAGCTCGATATTTCCCACCTAGTAAGACGGCTATGCTAAGAGCCCAAATAAACGGGTTTAAACAAAAGGATAATGAATCACTTTTTGAAGCTTGGGAGAGATACAAAGAGATGATGAGGCTATGCCCACATCATAGTCTAGAAGAATGGCTGATCATTCACACCTTTTATAATGGTCTCTTGTACAATAGAAGATTGACAATAGACGCCGCCGTAGGTGGCGCACTGATGGATAAACCATACAACGAGGCCTACCAACTCATCAAAAGTATGGTCCATAATCATTACCAATAGGGAAGCGAAATAACCTCTGTAGGGAAACCTCAACCGAATGGCGACATGTACAAATAAGCATTCTTGACCATGTCAACGCCAAGGTAGATGCTCTGACTCAGAAGATAGATAGCTTGACCATAACAGCAGCAACCACCGTGGCTGCCGTAGCACCAAACTACGAGATATGCCGAGTTCAAGGGCATACTGCCCCAGAATGTCAACTCTTGACAGGAACCTCCACTGACCCGGTGATCAATGCCTAAGGAAACCCTTACTCAAATACCTATAACCCAGGTTGGAAGAGCCATCCTAACTTTTCGTACAAAAATAATAATGCATTGTATGCACCTAACCAAGCACCTGCTGTACCACCAGGATACCAAGAAGCTGCCACAAACACTCAAAATGCTCCTAGAAAATCAAACTTAGAAATAATGATGGAAAACTTTATAGCTACCCACGCCCAAACAAATAAATATTTCTTAAATCAAAACATACACACTAGTGAGCAAATCAAGTAGTTAGTAAATAAGGTAGACGCATTAGCCACCCATAACAAAATATTGGAAACACAAATCTCACAAGTGGATCAACAACAAGCACCCACCGCTGCTCTTGCAGGCACATTTCCTAGACAACCACAATTGTAGCGGTAAATTCATGATCATCAAGCTATGGATAAGCAAGACATCAAATAACAAGAGTCGCCACCACACTTTTATTGTTTCCACGGGAAAAGGGAAAAGTACGAACAAAACCCAAAAAATAAGAAGTTTTCAAATCAAAACTAATAAAATGCCAGAGATTACAGGTAAGAGGGTTGGTTACACAAAGGGAAGGTGTTAGCACCCAAAGTGTCCTAGGTACTCCTAGGAAGCCCTTTCTTGTGTGCATATGTATTTTGTACGAGGTGATGTTTACAAACAAATAGAATGGGGGGATGAGAAAAGAATTCATTAATTATATTTTTGTGTTTGACAAGACCTTCGGACTTGTGTCTACGTACCAACATAAAAATGAGGGATTAAAACCTCGTAGTTCGTGATACAAGTTTCAAAGTGGATGCATTGCTTTTAATCAAAAACTAAGTTTGAAAGGCACAAGGGCCTAGAAAATGGTTTGAATGAGTTAGTTCTTTTTGGCTTTTGAAAATTTTAAGTCAATTATAGTTAAGTTTATTTACAAGTTTGATTTAAGAAAATAAGTTTGAAAATGCAATGGCATAAGGCCAAAGTTTCTAGTTTGCAAAGGGTTTAAGTTAAAAAAAAAGACAAGTACAAACAAGGAAGTTTTTAAAAGGAGGGAGAGATTTTGTAATTAAAGAGATGGGGAGGAGATGAAGAGACTAATCCTAAGCATAAATTTAAAATTTAAGAGTTGAAAAGATCTGACCAATGTGTAAGACCCTAATTTTGACGCTAAGATCCCTCATGGCATCATATCATTGCTCATTGCATTGCCTCAAGGATCATAGCATGTTTGGCTCCTTAACCCTAGGGTTGGGACTTGTGTGAGTGTTTTGAGACCACCAAGCATGCTTGTATTGTATATTATTGCTTTTATTATTTTGATTACTAACCAAAAGCACAAAAATATGTCACTAACTCTTTTTGTTTTGAAGCTCAAGTGATCATGTGCTCCCATGCTCCTAAGCTCAATGAAGTGGCTAGATGAAGATGAGAAAAAGCATGACAATGGTCCACAAAGATCCTAATCATCATATATGTCTCCCAAGTATCTCAATTTTCCAATTTGATCAAGATAACCCAAAGGGCTTGAGGATTGTTTCCCAAGGAAACCCTAATTCAACTGTGATTTGACTGTGCCTTGCTCATGAAGCAACCCCAACCTATGATCAAATTAAATCAAGGGAAGTTCTTTCATTCACTATTTTATGCATATGTGAGCCTATGTTAGGCTCCTCAATCATTCATTCATCAAGATTGGAAGTTTGGCCTTGAAAAGTTGACTAGTAAAGTCATCTGACTAAACTGAAGACCACTAAGATACACCTTTTGATGTATTTGTCAAATGAAGATGACCCCAAGATCAAAAATGTTCTTAAGAACCATATAAAAAACTTGCATATTCATCCAAAATCCATTTGAAACTGGTAAGGTTATCATTCATTTCAAAACATTATAGGTCATTTTGACTGAAACCCTAATTTTAGGTCAACTTCCCAAGGACCTAACTTCCTTAATTTTTATGATTTTGAGGTGATACTAAATGAATTGGAAATATTAAGATATCTACTTCAAATGTTATGTTGGACAAAATTTCATAGTCCTAAAATAAATACATGTGATAATACAAAACATTATAGGTCACTTTGGACCTAAGTCATTGAATTTGAAAAATGCCCAACTTCAAGTGCCCATAACTTTCTCATGAAAAATCCAAATGATGAAAAATTTAAGTCTAAATTGATCATTTTGAAAATATCTAAAACTTTTATGTTGGATGTTGTTTCGTTTGAGGCTTGAATCATTGAAACAGAAGGGCTTGAAGATGATTGTTTTCAGAGAAAATTTTCAAAGGTGACTTAAACATGTTTTGTACCCAAACTTTCACATTCAGTTTTCATTAAGTTCCAAACTCCAAATGAATTTTTGCCCAACATGACTTTTGTTCCTTATTTCAAGAGCTTTCCAACCATTACTCACATTAATTTGTTGGACTTTCCATGTGGGAGTTTTGAAGAGCTTTCTATTTAGGTTTATTTTTGCATTTCACATTAAAACTTCATGTGAAAGCTAATGCCACTCCAATTGCACGTCCAATTCACTTCCATGAGGTATCAACAAGTATTTGCACCCATCATTAGGCCTTACATGCGCCTGTACAGGCCCATGCAAGGAAGATTCAAATTTCATGCACACGAGGGAACCATGCTTCTCATCACATTTCAGCTATAAATAAGTGTGCATTCTCATTCAAATGTCAACCAAGTGGAGATCTGAATTGCTGCTGAATTGAAATCCAAACCCTCACTAAAGGAATTTTCAGTTTTCTATTTCTCTTTCAAGCTTGAATTTCAACATCATTAGTTGATCTTCAAAGCTCAATTCCTTAACCTAGCATCATCATCACACTTCCAGGGCAAAAGTGGATCTAGAGATTGGAGAATTTGTGTTGTTTAAAGCTTCATTTCAGAGGTAGAACATCAATCTTGATCTAGATCTTGCAATATAATGTGAATTCCTTTGGTTTATGCTGTTTTCTGAAGTTCTCATGCATGAGGTAGGCTAGTGGTGGTCTTAATTTTGCAAATCGTGCCATTTCAGTTCCTGCACCATGATCTTCAAGCTCATGTTTCTCTCTAAATAGGAACTGTGAGGATGATCCATGGTTACAGGGGTGATGTACATCACCTTAGCTTCATTTTGATGTCCTCCTTTTTCAGTTTCATTGCCATTTAATTTCCTGCGCGTGGTGGCCGGATCTTGTTGGATCGTCGGAGAAGATGGTGGTTTCCACCATCATCCCCACGTGGTAGCCTCCCAGCCATCGGATCATGCTGAAACGTTTTAATCCTGGCCTTTCTTTATGTTGACTCATTTAAATGCAAGGTGTAACGCGCTTGACTTGAGAGCATTGTGTATCCGCGCCTTAGAGCCATGTGATCATTGCCACGTCAATTAATGAAATGATCTGATGGCGCTGGATTTTCCTATTTTTCTTATTTTCTTTTAATTTCAGTTAATTCCTTTTATTTTCAAAAATTCATAAATATTTTATTTGAAGTCACAAAAATATGAGACCAATGCCAAAAATTTTCTTGAAAAATTTAGTTTCATATTTTGATTTTTAATTATTTTTGTGACTTCATTTAATATTTTTTGTGAATTATTTGTTTTTTAGTAGTTTTAATTCATTTTAAAATACTTTTTGATATTTGAAAAATCCAAAAATATTTTTCTTAACACCTATGGATGATGATAAGTCAATGAAAAATAGTCTCATCAATTTCTTATTTGATTTGAGATTTATTTGAGATTTTAATTCATATTATGTTATTTTTTATTGTTTTTAATTGTTTTAAAAAAAGTTTCTGATTTCAAAAATTGTTGAGAAAAATTGTCAAAGCTTGTTTGACCATGTTAGACCTATGAGAATTTAATTGGACTTGTTGAAGTTGATTTGAATTAAATTTGAGGTTTGACCATATTTTGTTTATTTTATTTTGCATTTTATTTTAATTCAAAAAATACCAAAAAAATATGTTTGACTTGTTGACTTGTAATCTTCATTTCTCTTCTGTTTAGCATTGGTTGATGATGACTTGGTTCACATTTGATCAATTGAGTTTGATACTTCATTTCTCTTTTCATCCATTTAATCTTCATCCCATTTCTTTTTATTTTTGGCCAATGAGTTAATGTCTTATGGTTGGTCTTGACAAATGAGAGGTTTAACCTTCTTTGATCCAAACCAAACTCAACTTGATCTAAGATCAAGTGAGTTGTTTTGTGTCCAAGATAGGTTGCTTCTTGGTCAAGCAAAAAACCTAAAGTCCATACAAGGCCTTTGTAGCGGGGTATTCGTTACCATTAGAGATATTGACTAAATCCAAGGTAAATCATACAAGTCGAGTCGCCACCGCACTTCTATTTATCCAAAGGAATGGTTAGAAAGCGAACAAAAATCTAAAAGTTTTAACAAAAACTAGTAAAAGAGAAACAGAGATCTGGGTAAGGGGGTTGGTTATGTAATGGGAAGGTGTTAGGCATCCAAAACATCCTAGGTACTCCTA
This sequence comes from Lathyrus oleraceus, assembly GCF_024323335.1. Classification (NCBI taxonomy): domain Eukaryota; kingdom Viridiplantae; phylum Streptophyta; class Magnoliopsida; order Fabales; family Fabaceae; genus Lathyrus; species Lathyrus oleraceus. Next base: position 5,165,438 of record NC_066581.1, on the reverse strand, counting down.
GGGAGCCCTTTTCATACTTGTTGTAAGGTTGGTACTTTTTTGTAAAATTTGTTTGTGCAAACATGATTGAAGTGATGAGAAGAGAATATACAAGTTATTTACATTTTGTGTTTGGATGGATAAACCCATTGCCTACGTACCATCTTATAAAAAGATTAGGATCAAAACCTCGTAGTTCGGGGTAAAAATCTCAAAACGAGTTGGTGAATTGATTGGTCCAAAAGCCTTGAGGTCTTTTGTAATCCAAGGGAGAAAACTCAACCTAAAACCACAAATCCACCATGTGAGGATAACTTCAACATGCTAGTGAGGGGTTAACCCTATAATAAGCATGGAAAACTCATTGTCCATCACTAAGGATATAGGTGAGTATTACATCTACCACAAGGATAACTCAAACCTAATAGCTAAAGGTTATGGAAAATTTGATTAAGAAAGTGGCCATTGGAACCACAAAAAGACATTTGAATGGGTTATATTTACCAATTAGAAGTATATACAAAAATGGTCAAAGTTGACTTAAAGATTCAATTCAAAATAAGTGTTATGAAAAGAAGGTTTGAAAATCAAAAGCTTAAGGCTTAGGTTTCTGATGTTTGAAAACAATGGTTAAATGTTTGCACAAAAAGTTTTGGCTTGGGTTAGAGTGGAGAGAAGAAGAAGAAGGGCTAAAGTCCTAAACAAAGCAAAAAGAGGAGGGATAAAGAAACAAAACCACAATGGAGTTCCTCTCTTGAGATCATATAGATGATCCAAGTAGCTCCCATCCTTTGGAATAAGCAATCACAATAATAGTAAGCTCAAGCAATCAAACAAGTCTCTTAAGAGATCCCCAATGTATCTTGTGTCTTTCACTTTGGATGAACATGGCAATGGCCCTCCAATTTGAGCTCTCATAGAATTCCCTAGCACAAAAGCACACACATCAAAAGTTTCATGAAGTAAACCAAGGATGGACAAGAGTGAGTTTAGAGATTTGGTCCATATTCATCATTAAGGTCCTTTTACTCCAATTTTGCATAGGGAATGTCCTAGAATCTAAGTCCATTTCTCCATTCTTTGCATAGGGTATGTCCTAGAATCTAAGTCCACTTCTTTGCATTTGGTTCTCAACAATCAAAACAAAACACCAGCATAAAAATATATACACAATTATGTGCTTAAGTGAGCAAAAGGCAAATGGCATTAACATAAACATGTGCTCAAGTGAGCAAAGAGAAAAGCAAATGGATAATATGTGCAAGAATAGTAAATTGCATAAAAGTAAAGAGCAAAAAGTAAATGTTAGTTGTTAATGGTTAGTGTTAGTAGTTAGTGTGCCATAAGGCAAATTTAGCGCTATGTTAAGCAATCGTAATTGGACTTATGTAGAAGTCACAACTATCTGAGGCCGGTCAATAATAATGTAGGCAACAACACAAGTTAGAAATCTTGATTAGTGAACCAAGTTCCAACAACTTGCCATGCCTAAAAAGGAAAAGAGAATTGATCTTGTATTGGTTTAAGCCTTTTGCATGATTTAGAAAACAACCTATCCTTAATGCAAAGCCATTCACTTGATCAAATGATCAAGATGAATTAGGTTTGAATCAAGGAAGATTAAGCCTTCCTAATCAATGCTAACTTATCAACCTTCAACTCATTGATAAAAAAGAAAGAAGAAGAAGAAGGAAGAAGGAGATGAAGAATGGATAAGGAAATGGAAAGATCAAAATGCATAAGATGGAATAAGATGTACCAATCCATATGTATTGACCAATTGACATTGAAAGTAAAGTCAAACAATAACAAATCAGAAATGAGATGGAGATTGGAGATCAAACAATGAGCATAATATTTTTTGGCATTTTTAATATTAAAATAAACTTGAATTAAAAATAAAAGAAAGCTCAAACTTCAAAATTACTTCAAATCAACCTTGAAAGGTCCAAGTAATTTATCCCAAGTTCAACAAGGTCAAACAAAGTTTGACAAAAAAATTCAGCATTTTTAAAAGTCAAAAACTATTTTTAATCAATTAAAAATGAATAAAAATAACCTAATTGAACTAAAATCTCAAATAAATCTCAAATCAATTAAAAAATTGATGAGAATATTTTTCATAGATTCATCATCATTCAAATAGGTTAGGATAATATTTTTGTATTTTTTGAATATCAAAAACTATTTAAAATGAATTAAAAACAACCAGAAAAGAGAAAATTCATAAAAATATCAAATAACAAAATAAAAAATATTAAAAATCATTTTAAGAAACTAGAAATTATTTGGAGACTAATGCAATTGGTCCCATAATTTTTGGATTAAAAATGAGAGAGATATGAATTTTTGAAATAAAAGGAAATAAAGAAAATAAAATCAGAAATTAAAAAAGATGGAAAATCAGGAAGCGTTAGATCACGTTCATTAATTGACGTAGCCAATCTGATGGTCCTGAAGCGCGCGCTCATGGTGAGTCTAGGTCAATGCAACCACACGCTGATTAAACAAAAGTCATAACATCTAAAGGTTGGGATTGAATCTGGAAACGAGATCCAACAATCCAGATTCAAACTAGCAATGGACGGCCACCGAAGCCACCTTCTTCTTCGGTGAGCTTCCAGATTCCGGCCAGATTTGCAGGTTTTCACACCTTCACCATTTTGCACGATCCTTATACCAAAATGAAGCTGGGTGATGTACATCACCCCTGTAACCTTGAATCACACTCAAGATTCCTATAGGTTAAGAAATCTGAGGTGGAAGATTCAGGTATGAAAAATGCAGATCAAAGAAAAACAAAATTGAAGCTACCACTAGCTTGCCTCTCAAGTGAGGACTTCAGAAAACACTTTGGCCAGGCAAATGGATCAATATATGATGAGTTTCGAAGAAAATACCAGTTGGAGAACAAACTTGAATTCTGGAGATTTGAGCTCGATTCCTTGCTTGCTTTGCCAAAACAGAAGATCAATGAGTTGAAGGATGAAGGTTTAGAAGCTCTAGATCCAAGGATTCAACCAAATGTAGTTGAATTTTGGATCTGAAAATTTTGAAGAAAAATGAAATAGCTTCTTTGGTAATGGTTATGGATTCAGTTGTGCAACATCTTAGGCGCCATTAGGTTGAGAATTGAATGAAGAGGAGCATGTATTTATAGCTGAGCTTGAAGCAATGCAAGGCAATACTCGTGTGCATAAAAATTGGGTCCTCCATGCATGGGCCTGTACAGGCGCATGTGAGGCCCAAAAGATGATGCAAATGAATGCTGAACACAAACCAAGTTGAATTGGACGTGTAATTTGAATGGCATTTGCTTGTGTATCATGATTTCATGTGAATTCCATGTTTGGACCTAAATGTTCCCTTCTTCGAAAGTCCCATTTGGAACATCCAAACATAGGCATGTGAGTAATGGTTGGAAAGGTTTTGGTGTAAGGAACAATTGTTATGTTGGGAAAAAATCCATTTGAAGTGTCGAAATTGGTGGAATTGGAGTTTAAAGTGCAAGGTGCAAAACATGCAAAGGCAATGTTTCTAAATTTGGCCAATGTTCAAGCCCTTTTGTTTTGATGATGCAAGCATCAAATGAAAAAACCTCCAACATAAAAGTTGTATAGATTTTCAAGAATATCAAAATGGACTTAAATTTTGCATCATTTGGATTTTTGATGAAAGAGTTATGGGCACTTGAAGTTGGACTTTTTTGCCTTTTAATGCATTTGGCCCAAAATGACCTATAATATCTTGCATTATCACATGTATTTCCTTTGAGATTTTGAAATTTTGTTCAACATAAAATTTGAAGTAGACATCTTAAGATTTCCAATGCATTTGATCCCACCTCAAAATAATAAAAAATGAATGATTTATGTCCTTGGGAAGTTGACCCAAAATTAGGGTTTCAGTCAAAATGACCTATAATGTATTGGAATGGGAGATGGCATTCTAAGCTTAAAATCAATTTTTGATGAACATGAAAGTTGTTCATATTGTCCTTAAGAACATTGTTTCTTTTGGAACAATCTCCATTTTATCAACACATAAAAAGTTAGGTCTCAGTGCATTTCAAAATAGTCAGATGAATTGACTGATCAACTTCTCAAGGCCATGACTCATATCTTGATGAATTGATGATTGAGGACACTAAAATAAGTTCAAATATGCATGAAATTATGAATTAAAGAACTTCCCTTGATTGTATTTGATCATGGGCTGAGGTTGCTTCAAGAGCAAGGCATTGTGGTGCACAGATGAATTAGGGTTTCTTTGGGGAACCAACCTCAAACCCTTTGACTTGCTTTGATCAAAATGATAAATTGAGATGCTAGGGAGGCATATTTGATGGATGAGAGCTTTGGGAACCACTACCATGCTTGCTATCATCTCCTCTTGACCTTATCATTGCACAAAGGATCTCCTTGAAGCTCTTGACCTGGTGATTGCTCAAGCTACAAACAAAAGATGTTAGTGACATATTTTTGTGCTTTTAGTTAGTAAAAAAAATAAGAAAAGCAATGATATACAATTCAAGCATGCTTGGTGATCTCAAACCACTCACAAGAAGTCCCACCCAAAGGCAAAGGGAACCAAAATGCTAATGATCCTTGAGGTAGTGCAAATGCAATGTTGTGATGCCATGAGGGATCTTAGGGACAAAATTTGGGTCTTACAACCTTTCTCTTTTCTTTTGGCATGGCAAGTTTTTGGAGCTTGGATTACTAGTCATAATCTCTAACTTGTGTTTATTTGCCTATATTTTTATTGACCGACCTCAAATAGGTGTGACTACTACATTAGTCCACTTACGATTGCTTAACATAGCGCTACAGTGTCTTATGACAAACTAACATAACCATACTAATTACTAACTTTAATTTGAGCATTTAATTTCTTGCAATTTACTTTAATGCACTTTATTTCTTGCTCATTTATTCATATTACTTTTAATTTTGCTCACTTGAGCACATACTTTATGGTTATGCCATTTTCCTTTTGCTCATTTGAGCTCATTATTGTATATAAATATATTGTTGTCTTGTGTTTGTTTTGTCTTTGTTTTGTGTGAACCTAATGCAAAAAGGAGAAAGGACTTAGAATTAGGACATACCCATGCTTAAAGGAGTTCAAGAGCAACTAAGCCTCATGACTTTAGAATGCTAAACTTGTTGAAGAGCAACTAGGCCTCATGCCTTTAGAATGCTAAATCTCAAAGTTGACTTTAAAGGACTTCCTTTCCCAAACTTATTCTTTGTCCATTCCTATTATTGTGTTATGAACTTTTTGATGTTTGCTCTTGTGTGATAGGGATTCCATCTTGAGATAGTAAGGAGGACCATTATCATGAGTAGCCAAGTTAAGAGAGACAAGCCAAATGGAGATCCTAGGAGCTTGAATCTAAATATTTGTTTGATTGCTTGAGTGTTTATTAAGTCCAAAGGAAAGGAGCATCTTGAATCATCTCTATGATTTCAAGAAAAGAAACTCCAAGGGTTTTATCTCTTCTCTCTTATCTTTGAATACTTTAGGAATAGCCCTTCTCCTCTTCTCCTCACTCTAACCCAAGCCAAAAGTCTTTCCTTTCAAACTTTGACATTGTTTCAAATTAGAAACCTAGGCCTTATGCCTTTGACTTTTCAAAACCTTTACATTAATACCCATTGTAAATGAATCTTAATCCAACTTTGACTTCATTTTGTAAATAAACCTAACTTGTAAATATAACTCACTTCAAGTTGTTTTTGTGGTTCCAATGGCCACCTTATTAAAACCTTTTCATAAACATTAGTAATAGGTTTGAGTTACCATAGTGGTTGATGTAAATCTCACCTCATCCTTAGTGATTGGATTATAAGTCTTCCATACTGATTATAGGGTTAACCCCTCACTAGTGTGTTGAAGCCCTCCTCACATGGTGGATTGTTGGTTTAGGTTGAGTCTTCTCCCTTTGATAACAAAAGACCCTAAGGCCTTTGATCAAATCAATTCACCAATCTTTGAGATTTTTACCCCGAACTACGAGGTTTTGATCCTACCTTTGTCATGGTACGTAGGCAATGGGTTCATCCATTCAAACAACAAATTTGTAAATATAATCTATTCTCTTCTCATCCCTCCAATATTTTGCACATATTTTCACAAATACCAACCTACAACACATGTTTGCAAAAAGAGGTTCCCTTAGAGTACTAAGGATGTTTTGGGTGCGTAAAACCTTCCCATTTCATAACCAACCCCCTTACCTAGATCTCTGACATTTTTATTAGTTTTTGATTTGATAAAACTTCTCACTTGACTTTTATTCGCTTTTTAGCCTTTCCTTTAGACAAATAAAAGTGCGGTGGCGACTCGAATTGTATGTTTATTTTTGGTTTAGTCAATAAAACTAAAGGTAACGAAAACCCCGCTACAGAAAAGTGGCGACTCTGCTGGGGACACATCTTTCCTAGTGGGTTTAGCCTACTTTTTGCTTGTATGAGTTGTATGTTTATATTTCTTGGTGACATATTTTTGTGCAAATTTGGGATGACTGTATTGTTTGTAATGTATGAATTGCTTGATATATCAATTGCTTGTATGCTTGGTGGTTTCTTATGAGATGAGTTCTATACCCGAACTCGAGTGCACTTATGATAGGAGAATGGCATAGTCTTGTTGACTTGTGTGGAGTTATTCCTTAGCAAGTTGATTTGCAAGCCCATTCGCTTGGTGGAGGTCTTATTGGGATCAATAATGTCACACGAGTAGTCGTGGTTAGGTATTACTCTTTCCAATATAAACCTTAGAAGCCAAGGACCTTAGATACCTAGCCCATCTTGGCCTATTCCAGGACGTAGTGCGAAAGTCATTCAAGTGTAAGATTTGATACGATTGTTACGCGATACTACACTCATAAGAGTCTCTCTTGAGAATATTTTCGGAAGACGAGTAGTCGTTTTATCCGATAATATCCGAAAGATGAGATGATGACTATGGGGACCTTTCTAGAACATGATTGTCAGGTTTAACCATAGTACACTCTCATTTGGGTGGTTCTTAACTGACACTCCATGCTCGTGACTTACAGCAAACCCGTGATTCGCGGTTGATCCGTTCTCGTATATCCTCAATATCAATGAAACTTGGGTGTTGATAAGGTGTAAATCGTAATCCACCAAAATGGATGATTGATATTGACGATAACGTGAGCCATCCCGTGACCTTTGTGTGGTGTGACTTGCTTGATACTTGAGTGTGATTGTTGCATCCATGCATACATGCATTCATTTGCATCCATATCATCAAGAATAAAAATATTTCAAGGAACTTAAGAGGTCTATTTGCAAATTTTCAGACATGGATAAGCAAAGAAGGAATGCGAAGAAGTACAATTTCAGACAATCCGACTTGAAAGAGTTAAGGAGTTTGACATCTTATGTACTAGAGCCATTGGAGTTCAAAGCTCGCCATGGGAAGCTTCTGTCTATTCTTTCTACTAAGGTGGATGAAGGCCTGATGAGTGTGTTGGTGCAGTTCTACGATCCTCTGTATCGATGCTTCACTTTTCCGGATTTCCAGCTTTTGCCTACACTTGAGGAGTATGCCTATCATGTGGGTATACCTATTCTTGATCAGTTGCCGTTCAGTGGCTTGGAGAAGATTCCGTCTTCTCAAGAGATTGCGGATATGCTTCATATGGATGTATCCGACATTGTTGCTAACATGACTACCAAAGGAGGAATTCAAGGTCTCCCATCTGATTTTATGATTGCCAAAGCTACTTTATTTGGGAAGGCCATGAGTGAGGACGCTTTTGAATCCATATTTGTACTACTCATCTATGGGCTAGTGTTATTTCCCAATATCGACAATTTCGTGGATGTGAACGCTATTAGTATTTTCTCTTCTCTTAATCCCGTTCCGACTCTGTTGGGTGACACTTATTTCTCTTTGCATATGAGGAATGCAAAGGGTGGTGGTTCCATTGTGTGCTGTCTGCCTCTGTTGTACAAGTGGTTTATTTCGCACTTGCCTCAGACGCTTGCCTTCAAGGAGAACAAGGGATGTCTACGGTGGTCTACGAGACTTATGTCTCTCACTAATGATGATATCTTTTGGTACAACCGTGTTTATGATGGCGTTCAGATTATTGACTCTTGTGGTGAGTTCTCCAATGTGCCTCTTCTTGGTACATGTGGTGGAATTAACTACAACCCTGTTTTGGCTCGCCGTCAGCTTGGGTTCCCCTTAAAGGATAAACCTAACAATGTTTTGTTGGAAGGCTTATTCTTTCAAGAGGGTAAAGATCCCCAGAACTTGAAGGGTAGGATGGTCCACGCCTGGCGCAAAGTTCATAAAAAGGGAGGAATATGCTTGGTCCGAAGAATTGCATTGCTTTGGAACCCTACACCTCTTAGGTGAGGAAGAGAGCTCTTGAGTACCGCATGCCGTACGAGTATCCAAGACCTACCCCTATGGTTATGGTTGGGCCTTCAACCCTCCTTAACCAAGGAGTAGAGGAGTTGAGAGATGAAGATCGGTCATGTGCATGGGTTCGTGAGCGAGAGGAACTTCTTCAGCATCTCAAAGATAAGGATGCAGTGATAGAATTTCTAGAGCATCAGGTTATTGATGAGCCTGATGATGTGGTTACTTCTCTTCTTCCTCACTCATCTAGGTTTTGGAAGAGGAAGTATGATCAACTTGCCAAGGAGAAGGCCGATATGGAAGCAGCTTATGAGAGAGAGGTGAAGAGGCTTCGTGCAGCTTATCTTCCGATCTCGAAGGCTTTGGACGATTGTTTCTAGGGCTCCATAGGATGTTCATTCTCCTTTCTCTTGTATTGTATTTGGTTACAAAAACTGTACTACTTCATTGGTGTAAAAAGTTTCCAAATATTATTACTATGAGTATTCCATATATGTCAAAAAGATTTAATATTTTCAAATATTTTGCAAATAGATCTCTAAAAGTTCCTCTGATTAAAAACAAATCATATGCACAAACATTGCATGCATCATATGCATAAGTAGATTTTGTTCTGAGCTCTTGATTAGTGGTCTAACTCTTTGTTCTTCATTTATTTTGAAGACAAGCTGACGCACCGGTATAATACCAGAGCGAATCATCCGAAGATAATGGATAATCTAGAGCAAGAGAACATGGACTTGAAAGAAGAGATTGCTAGGTTGACTGCCATGATGGAGTCAGTCCCGGCCCCACAAAGCCAAGCTTCACCAACTCAGGCAACTCCTCCCGCGAGGACGGTTATTTCTGAGATAGCAACTTCAACGGTGCCTGCTACAACAACCCACTTTGCTCAATCTATGCCAGCCGGGTTCCCGTGGGGAATGCCTCCCAATTTCATACCAGAGGGTTTTGCTCATACTCTCGCTTCTTTGCCGGCATCTAGCCCGATCCTGTCTGTGCTACCTCCTGTTGTGCACACTCTCCCACGTGTTGAAGATACCATCTATCTGTAAGAACAAAAATTGTTCTACAACAGACTCCAGGATTTTGATGATAACAAAAGATGAAACCAAAAATGGCACCCTAACGAAAAGTTTCTAAGTGTGCAGGGTTCTAAGGAAAGAAGAAAGAGATCTGATGACGTCATCAGATACAGAATCAAATCAGATACAAAATATCAAAAGATCAGAAGTATCTGAAGTGGAAACACGCTCAAGAAGATCTGAGTCCAAGCAAAAGCGGATCAGGATATCAGAAGCATCTGAAGAAGAAGTGCTCTCTAAAAGATCTGGCTCTGAAACTGGTATATCATTTCCAGAAGCTCTCAGCGTTATCCGAAGACATCATCAGAACTCTATGAGATTAACATCAGAAGCTCCGAATCCACATAGCAAGATTCCAAGATTCCCAGAGTCACGTAGACTTTGATAATGGATTTCCTAATGCATAAAGAGTAACGTTAACTTCAAATTCAAACGGAAAGGAACTATATTTGGAAAGAAGTTATTCAGGGAGACAAAGTTGTTTTGGCAAGAAACAACAGGAGTTATGGCATTAATTCCTATTCAAGACAAATTATCTGCCATCAATTTCAAACGGTCCTTTCACTCCTATATAAAGGACAACAAACAAACATTGAGAGGCGCGCAAGTACACACTGAAACATTCTCTCTCTCTCTCAATCTTTCACGAGCTTTTGCTCATACGTGAAACATTCTATTTGCTATTACCATTGTAATATTTGCTTTATCCTAGAAGCACTCTAGATTACAAACTTTGTTTTATCTAAGTTGTTCTAATTCCTCAAGTGACTCTGCGCAGTCTGTATACTTGAGAGGACTAAGAGATCCCTCTCTTAGACGTTGGTTGTAAACTATCTTTCAAGATTAGTGGATTAAGTCCTTGTTGAAGGCGAAATCACCTTGGCCGGGTGGACTGGAGTAGCTTTGTGTTATAAGCGAACCAATATAAATTCCTTGTGTGGTTTTATTCTGAAAAAGCGCTTATTTTCCAAAAACAATTCAAACCCCCCTTTCTTATTTTTCTCACCTTCAATTGGTATCAGAGCTTCGGCTCTATTATTGATTTTCTAATCAAACACTTAACAGTGTAGAGAGATCCAGAACGAGAAAAACTATGGCCCACACAAATGAAAGAGACAGTTACAATGCTAAGCCTCCTATTTTTGATGGAGAGAAATTCGATTACTGGAAAGATAGAATTGAAAGTTTCTTTCTAGGCTATGATGCTGATCTCTGGGACATTGTCACAGATGGATACAAACCTCCCGTCTCAGAAAATGGAGTTGAAGTTCCCTGAAGTAAGATGTCAGAAGATCAGAAGCGTGTCTTCAAAAATCATCACAAGGCCAGAACCATTCTTCTCAACGCTATATCTTACAACGAGTATGAAAAGATCACCAACAGAGAAACAGCAAAAGACATCCTTGACTCTCTGAGGATGACTCATGAAGGAAACTCTCAGGTTAAAGAGACAAAGGCTCTGGCGCTTATCCAGAAATATGAAGCTTTCAAAATGGAAGATGACGAAGCCATAGAGGTAATGTTCTCTAGATTCCAAACTCTAATTGCAGGTCTCAAGGTTCTAGACAAAGGATACACAACTGCAGACCACGTCAAAAAGATAGTCAGAAGTTTGCCAAAGAAGTGGAGACCCATGGTTACTGCCCTGAAGCTGTCAAAGGATCTGAACAATATCAGTCTTGAAGAGCTTGTCAGTTCCCTCAGAAGCCATGAGATAGAACTAGAGGAAGATGAGCCTCAGAAAAAGAACAAGTCTGTAGCATTAAAGTCCAGATCTGAAAGACGCAAATCTGACAGAACTAAAGCATTCCAGGCAGAACCTGAAGATGCTGATGACTCTGAACCAGAAGAATCTGATGATGAAGAAGAATTGTCCCTCCTAACCAGAAGAGTTAAACAACTCTGGAAAAAGAGGAACAACAACTTCAGAAGACCAAGACCCAGAGGGGATCGATCAGAATCAACCTCAAAAGGTAAAACTAACAAAGATATTACTTGTTATGAATGTAAAGAAACAGGTCACTACAGGAATGAATGCCCCAAGCTAAAGAAAGACAATTCCAGAAAAGAATTTTTCAAGAAAAATACCTTCAGGACAAAGAAAGGACTAATGGCTACCTGGGATGATAGCGAATCTGGCTCATCAGAATCTGACTCTGATGAACAGACCAATGTGGCATTTATGGCTACCACATCCAGGAACAGCTCAGATGAAGAATCTGAAGAGGTATTTTCTGAACTCTCTCGATCTGATCTAGAATCATGTTTGTCAGAAACTCTTAGCTCATATCAGAAATTAAAACAAAAGTTTAAAGCAATAAAAGGCTGTCTTGAAGCAAAATTTGAAGAATGTGGCAAACTTGAGATGACAATTCTAAAACGGGAAGATGAAATCAGATCTTTAACATTACAAAGAGATGGAGCAATTAAACATCGTTTAGAACTGGAAGAAGCGTTATCTCAAGCTCCACAGACTTCAAATACGATAATTTATAAATACGAAGAAGCCTTTCAAGAATTTCTGAAAAATGGGATAGGAAGGAGTGTTATGGCATCCATGATTTATGGAGTCAGTCAAAACAATAAAAAGGGAATTGGGTATGATCCTAAGGAAGATAAAACTTCTACTAGTGACCAACTCAAATCTCCATTTTCATATCACTACACACACACACAAGAACAAAAATTTGAAAATGCTAGAAAACCCAAAGTTATAAGAAACTCTGGGAAAACTAATCAGAAAGGACCCAAGAGACTCTGGGTACCAAAAGATAAGATTGTTTATGTTGCAGATATCCTATGCAGCAAAGTTCAAACACCAGTCATGGTACCTGGACTCTGGATGCTCGCGACACATGACGGGAAGAAAGTCTATGTTCCAAAGCCTGGAACTTAAAGACGCTGGATTCGTAGGCTTCGGAGGAGATCAGAAAGGAAGGATCAGAGGCTCCGGAACTATTGGTAATGGTACTCTTCCCTCTATATCTGATGTCCTTTACGTAGAAGGATTAATGCATAACTTGTTATCCATAAGTCAATTAAGTGATAACGGTTATGACGTGATCTTTAATCAAAAAACATGTAAAGCCATAAATCAAAACAATGGTTCTGTCCTATTCACAGGCAAGAGGAAAAACAATATTTATAAAATCAATCTTTCTGATTTAAAAGAACAAAATGTAAAATGTATGATGTCTGTTCACGAAGAGCAATGGGTATGGCATAGACGCTTGGGCCACATTAGCATGAGAAAACTATCTCAGCTAAATAAACTCGAGTTAGTCAGAGGCCTACGTAAACTGAAGTTTTCTTCAGATGCTCTATGTGAAGCATGTCAGAAAGGAAAATTTTCAAAAACATCTTTCAAAAAGAAAACTATTGTTACCACCTCTAAGCCTCTGGAACTTCTTCACATTGATTTATTTGGTCCTGTGAAAACAACATCAGTCAATGGAAAGAAGTATGGACTAGTCATTGTTGATGATTTCAGTTGCTGGACATGGGTGAAATTCCTAAAGCACAAGAGTGAGTCACACTCTGTATTCACTAGTTTCTGCTCCAAAGTACAAAAAGAATTTGACTCTAAAATTATTAGAGTCAGAAGTGATCATGGTGGGGAATTTGAAAACAAAGATTTTGAGGAATTATTTGACTCTAATGGAATATCCCATGATTTCTCCTGCCCTAGAACTCCACAACAAAATGGAGTTGTAGAGAGGAAGAATAGGACACTCCAAGAGATGGCCAGAACCATGATCAATGAAACGAATGTGGCTAAGCACTTTTGGGCAGAAGCTGTAAATACAGCGTGTTACATTCAGAATAGAATCTCAATAAGACCTATTCTGGAAAAGACTCCCTATGAACTGTGTAAAGGAAGGAAACCAAACATTTCATATCTTCATCCATTTGGATGTTCTTGCTTTATTTTAAACACTAAAGAATATCTGAACAAGTTTGATTCCAAAGCACAGAAAGGTATTATGTTAGGATACTCAGAACGCTCTAAAGGCTACAGAGTATACAATACAGAAACCAAAATTGTGGAAGAATCAATTCATGTCAGATTTGACGATAAGCTTGACCCTGAAAAGTCAAAGCTAGTTGAAATTTTTGCAGATTTAGAAATCACTCTTGCAGGATCTGATAAAGCTCCAGAAGCAACTGCCTCTCAGAACTCTGAGGAAATTAATTCCCCAGTAATCCCAAAGAAAGCTAAAAGTCGTATCAACGTATCTGAAGATTTGATTCTGGGCAACAAGGACGAACCTGTCAGAACCAGATCTACCTTCAGGACCTCTAAAGATACTCCTCTAGGACTAGTGTCTCTGATCGAGCCTACGTCCTATGATGAAGCACTTCAAGATAACGACTGGGTTTCAGCCATGGAAGAAGAACTTGATCAATTCACAAAGAATGATGTCTGGGATCTTGTTCCTAAGCCCAGAGGCACTCACGTTACTGGAACCAGATGGGTTTTCAGAAACAAGCTGAACGAGAAAGGAGAAGTCGTCAGAAACAAAGCTCGACTGGTTGCTCAAGGTTACAGTCAACAAGAAGGTATTGACTACAATGAAACCTTTGCTCCAGTCGCAAGGTTAGAATCTATTCGTCTTCTTGTATCTTTTGCCATTAATCATTCTATTAAATTATATCAAATGGATGTCAAGAGTGCATTCCTTAATGGTTATATATCAGAAGAAGTGTATGTCAACCAACCTCCAGGTTTTGAAAATCCAAATTTTCCAGAACATGTTTTTAAACTTAAAAAATCTTTATATGGACTTAAACAAGCTCCCAGAGCTTGGTATGAACGATTAAGTAACTTTCTTCTGGAACATAATTTTATCAGAGGGAAAGTTGACTCCACACTCTTCTGTAAGAACCTTAATAATAATCTCATGATATGTCAGATATATGTTGATGATATTATTTTTGGTTCTTCTAACGCCTCTGTTTGTCAAGAATTCTCTGAGTTAATGCAGGCAGAATTTGAAATGAGCTTAATGCAAGAACTAAAGTTCTTTTTAGGAATTCAAATTAACCAAACTTCAGAAGTCACGTACGTTCATCAAACCAAATATATAAAAGACGTTCTGAAGAAATTTGACATGGCTGAATACAACTCTGCAAAAACTCCCATGCATCCAACATGCATTCTTGAAAAAGAAGAAGTCAGTAAAAAGGTTTGTCAGAAGCTCTATCGTGGTATGATAGGCTCCCTTCTCTATCTGACTGCTACTCGACCTGATATTCTCTTTAGTGTTTGTCTCTGTGCCAGATTCCAATCAGATCCTAGAGAAACTCACTTAACAGCAGTTAAGAGAATTTTCAAATATCTGAAAGGAACTCCTAACCTGGGCCTGATGTATGAGAAAACATCAGAGTATAGACTTTCGGGTTACTGTGATGCAGATTACGCAGGAGATAGATTGGAACGAAAAAGCACCTCTGGAAATTGTCAGCTCCTAGGAAACAATCTGATATCCTGGGCCAGCAAAAGACAGTCAACTATCGCTCTATCAACTGCAGAAGCAGAATATATCTCAGCATCACTGTGCACAACTCAGATGCTCTGGATGAAGAATCAGCTAGAAGATCTGCAAATCTTCGAGAGTAACATTCCTATCTTTTGTGATAATACTGCTGCCATTTGTCTAAGTAAGAATCCTATTTTACACTCCAGAGCTAAGCACATTGAAATAAAACATCATTTTATCAGAGACTATGTTCAGAAAGGGATAGTAACATTGAAGTTCATTGATACAGATCATCAATGGGCAGATATCTTTACTAAGCCTTTAGCTGAAGATAGATTTCTCTTTATCCTAGAAAATCTGAACATTCAAAATTGCCCTGAATAAATTGTGCCTCTGAAGATGTAAAATGAGACTCTGACATAAACAAATGAGCTTCTGCCTCTGACTCTGATACTTCTACCAAGTTAAGAAGATATCTGAGTTAGAAATCTCCAGGAACCAATCCCTTGGTATTCCTGAAGATCAGATACATCAAACCACGTGGAGCACGTAGCGTCTAACCTTGGAACTTCTAGACAGCTGTCCAGAAGAAATTCAAAGGGCAGACGTTTGAGATCTCCTCGAGCAGTGTACATACTGTTGGGATTAGACATTCATTAATGAGCCATAATCATTTCTCCCTCTAAGCGTGCTAACTTGATTTTTGTGCTAACGCTGATTTGTGTGTCGTTTTGCATGCGTTTTGTTTAGGGTATTTAAACACTCCTCTCACACTTCACACACTTTTCACTCTCACTCACTTTCTCAAACCAGTTCTCTAAAGCATTTCTGCAAGCAGTTCATCTTCATCTCGTTCTTCCTCAACAATGGATGCTCAACAACAATCAGTTTTCAACTATTCTCAACAAATGGAATCCAGCAACACAGCCCAAAGCACAAGCATTCCCACTCCAATCGTTACAGGCGTAACCATAACTCCAGTATACAAGGAACCCCATGTTCTTGATCGTGAGCCTCATATCAACCTGGCAACTCCCTTTGATAAACTGGATGTGTTGTGTGAATCACTTGTGGATTTCAATAACATGAAGAGGAATGGAGTAGACCTAACTGAAGAACTCCGTCAATAAGGTTGGGAAAACTACTTTCAACGGCTCTATGGCCCTGTTTACCCAAACCTCATCAAAGAATTCTGGAGATTTGCTGACGCTGACGACCACTTCATAGTCTCCTATGTATTGGGGGTCAAGATAGTGATTACTGAAAAGTCAATTGCCTCATTACTGAACATGGAGAAAGCTGGAGGAAGAAGGATTTATGACATCAATCCTAGGTCAAGGTACATTGCTCAGGAAATCAACCCCACCATCTTCAAACTCAACATAGAAGGAAATCCATCAAAGAACAAAGAACTTCATCAGAACCTCCGGGTATGGCTCAAGATCATTCTGGGAACCATTCATCACCGCCCAGCATCAAACTCCTCTGACTACATCAATACAGATCAGAAGTGCATTCTGTATTGCATTCATAAGGGTTTGAAGCTCTGCCTCCCAGCACTACTCTTCAAATATCTCAGAGACTCTGTACGGGAGACCAGAAACAACATGAAACCCAGATCCTACATCCCTCTGGGAAGACTTCTCTCTGACGTATTAATAGAAAATGGGCTCGTAGACCATCTGGAGAAGAACAAACTCATGGAAGATTTGGCAATAGATACTGGAAGGCCTCTGAAC
Organism: Lathyrus oleraceus; assembly: GCF_024323335.1. Lineage (NCBI taxonomy): Eukaryota > Viridiplantae > Streptophyta > Magnoliopsida > Fabales > Fabaceae > Lathyrus > Lathyrus oleraceus. The sequence continues at coordinate 5,148,749 of NC_066581.1, read as the reverse complement.
TCCAGAAATCTGAAGAGCATGGGAATTCTGAAGAAGATTCAAGTCAAACCTACGCTGGACACCTCTTGGGACGCTTTAAAAGATCAGAGGAAAATGCCACATGGTCTCGCAAGGTTCTACAAGAATGAACCCAGAGAGGCAATCCTCCACTATCTCCAACGTCTGAAGGATGAAGGAGTAGACATCTCAGACTTCAGACTAGACGATATGCTAGATTCAGAATCAGACTTCGTTAAGTTCAAAAGAGGTCCATCTGAGAAGCCTTCAAGAGCGAAGAAAGCAAGGCTAGGCGAACCTTCTGAATCAAGACCTTCAGCGCCTCTGCAAGAAACCTCTGGTAAGTCTGCCCCTACTATTCCCTCTGAACCACTGTTGGCTTCCTCTACTCCTCTCCCAACACCTATCTACACCTCCTCTGACACCCCACCTTCTACAACCAGAACCTCACAACCTCTACCCAAATTTAATCTCGCCCATACATCCCTACCTACATCCGAAGCTGAAGAACTCAATCAAACCACCTCTTCATCTTCAGCCCCAGAATCACCTCCCTACCTTATCCTCTCCTCTGACCCAGAACCTTCTGACCCCGCTTCTCCCACTCTAGCCCACCTCTATTCTCTAAACCATAACACACAACAACCACAACAACCTCCACCAAAACCTGAAGTAACTTCACCACCCCCAGAACAACCAACCAACACACCTTCTGAAGCTCAACCCTCTGACATCACCCCTCAAAACACTTCCGCTGAACCTGAACCTCTAACACTTAACCTAAGCCCTCCAACCTCTCCACCCCAAACATCTGAACCTGAACATTCCCTGCCTACCCTAGAGGAAGCCATAATGCTGTTCGCAGGGGCTTCGGTACAAAAGGTCAAGTCTCTGACCATTAACTCTGGCATCAGTGATGATCCTGACTCTGTAAGGACACACTGGAACAGAGTCATTGGCTGGATGACCTCTGAGGCTTTCAAACTGAAGCACATCTCTGAGCAAGTCAGAAACGACTTCATCAAAGATGCTGAGGCAAGACTACAAGAGAGACTTGCCAGAGAAGCTGAAGAAGAAGCCAGAAGACAAGAAGAAGAGAGAGCCAGACAAGAAGAAATCCAAAGGGCAAGGGAAGCTGAAGCCAAAGCACTTGCCGATGCTGCTGCTGCTGCTGAAGCTGAAGTGAAGGCCGCTGCTGAAGCACAGAATGCTCTGACTCAGGGGGAGTCCTCGACCGTTATCCCTCTGGTTCTCAAGACGCTTGAAGAAGTTCAGAAAGACCAGAAGGAACTCCGTGCCAGAATGGATCAACAGGACTCAGTGAACGTCACTATCCAGAGCCTGCTGACTCAACTGCTTCAGAGAATGCCTCCTCCTCCCAACCCTTAGGCACTTAGAATTTTCTTTTTTTTGCTTGTTGCCTTGCTTCCCTGTTTTCTCTTGTTTGTTTGTTTGTTTTTCTTGTCATTGTCTCTGTTGCTCTGTTATCTGAATATAATGTTTTTTCTTGATTTTTTTTAAGTCTTTTTGATTCTGACAAAAAGGGGGAGAAATCATATAGCTCTGATGATGAAAAATTGCCTAATTCTTAAGCACTCTGCAGACATACTATTCATTAAAAATAAATTCATCTAACAATGGACTTAAGAAATTGCAGAAGGTATCAAGAAACCGCAACTCTTAGAAGCTCTGGTAAGAACTTCTGAACTCCCAAGTCTTTCTCAGGGGGAGCATTTTTCTATCTGATCTGATAAACTCTAATCTTTTCATATTTCATCTATCATCTGAGTTTGTTTTGTCATCATCAAAAAGGGGGAGATTGTAAGAACAAAAATTGTTCTACAACAGACTCCAGGATTTTGATGATAACAAAAGATGAAACCAAAAATGGCACCCTAACAAAAAGTTTCTAAGTGTGCAGGGTTCTAAGGAAAGAAGAAAGAGATCTGATGACGTCATCAGATACAGAATCAAATCAGATACAAAATATCAAAAGATCAGAAGTATCTGAAGTGGAAACACGCTCTAGAAGATCTGAGTCCAAGCAAAAGCGGATCAGGATATCAGAAGCATCTGAAGAAGAAGTGTTCTCTAAAAGATCTGACTCTAAAACTGGTATATCATTTCCAGAAGCTCTCAGCGTTATCCGAAGACATCATCAGAACTCTATGAGATCAACATCAGAAGCTCCGAATCCACATAGCAAGATTCCAAGATTCCCAGAGTCACGTAGACTTTGATAATGGATTTCCTAATGCATAAAGAGTAACGTCAACTTCAAATTCAAACGGAAAGGAACTATATTTGGAAAGAAGTTATTCAGGGAGACAAAGTTGTTTTGGCAAGAAACAACAGGAGTTATGGCATTAATTCCTATTCAAGACAAATTATCTGCCATAAATTTCAAACGGTCCTTTCACTCCTATATAAAGGACAGCAAACAAACATTGAGAGGCGCGCAAGTACACACTGAAACATTCTCTCTCTCTCTCAATCTTTCACGAGCTTTTGCTCATACGTGAAACATTCTATTTGCTATTACCATTGTAATATTTGCTTTATCCTAGAAGCACTCTAGATTACAAACTTTGTTTTATCTAAGTTGTTCTAATTCCTCAAGTGACTCTGCGCAGTCTGTATACTTGAGAGGACTAAGAGATCCCTCTCTTAGACGTTGGTTGTAAACTATCTTTCAAGATTAGTGGATTAAGTCCTTGTTGAAGGCGAAATCACCTTGGCCGGGTGGACTGGAGTAGCTTTGTGTTATAAGCGAACCAATATAAATTCCTTGTGTGGTTTTATTCTGAAAAAGCGCTTATTTTCCAAAAACAATTCAAACCCCCCTTTCTTGTTTTTCTCACCTTCACTATCATTCCGAGTCATCTGAGGGCCCAAATGTATATGAGAAGATGGATGAGATGAAAGATCAATTCGTTGAGCTGCGCAAGGAATTGAAGACTTTGAGAGGTAAATACCTCTTTGGGAAGAGTGCTGCTAAGTTGTGCATGGTGCCCAATAAGAAGATCCCTATTAAATTCAAAGTACCTGACTTTGAGAATTATAAGGGAAATACATGCCCCCTCAGCCATCTTATGATGTATGTGTAAGACCCTAATTTTGTCCCTAAGATCCCTCATGGCATCATAACATTGCATTTGCATTGCCTTAAGGATCACTAGCATCTTGGTTCCCTTTATCTTTGGGTGGGACTTCTTGAGAGTGGTTTGAGATCACCAAGCATGCCTGAATTGCATATCCTTGCTTTTCTCATATTGTTTACTAACCAAAAGCACAAAAATATGTCACTAACATCTTTTTTTTGTAGCTTAAGCAATCACCAGGTCAAGAGCTTCAAGGAGATCCTTTGTGCAGAGATATGACCAAGAGAAGAGGAAAGCAAGCATGGTAATGGTTCCCAAGGCTCTCCTCCATAAAATATGCCTCCCTAGCATCTCAATTCATCATTTTGATCAAAGCAAGTCAAAGGGTTTGAGGTTGATTCCCCAAAGAAACCCTAATTCATCTGTGCACCACAATGCCTTGCTCATGAAGCAACCTCAGCCCATGATCAAATATAATCAAGGGAAGTTCTTTAATTCATCATTTCATGCATATTTGAACTTATTTTAGTGTCCTCAATCATCAATTCATCAAGATATGAGTCATGGACTTGAGAAGTTGATCAGTCAATTCATCTGACTATTTTGAAATGCACTGAGACCTAACTTTTTATGTGTTGGTCAAATGGAGATGGTTCCAAAAGAAAATATGTTCCTAAGGATAATGTGAACAACTTTCATTTTCATCAAAAATTAATTTGAAGCTTGGAAGGTCATCTTCCATTCCAATACATTATAGGTCATTTTGACTGAAACCCTAATTTTAGGTCAACTTACCAAGGACATAACTCATTCATTTTTTATGATTTTGAGGTGGGATCAAATGCATTGGAAAGCTTAAGATGTCCACTTAAAATGTTATGTTGGACAAAAGTTCAAAATCGCAAAGGAAATACATGTGATAATGCAAGACATTATAGGTCCTTTTGTGCCAAATGCATTGAAAGGCAAAAAAGTCCAACTTCAAGTGTCCATAACGCTTTCATAAAAAATCCAAATGATGCAAAATTTAAGTCCACTTTGATTGTCTTGAAACGATCTATAACTTTGATGTTGGAGGTTTTTTCATTTGAGGCTTGCATCATCAAAACATAAGGGCTTGAACATTGGCCAAATTTAGAAACTTTGCCTTGACATGTTTTGCACCTTGCACTTTAGACTCAAATTTCACCAATTTCCACATCCCAAATGGATTTTTGCCCAACATAACAATTGTTCCTTACATCAAAACCTTTCCAACCATTACTCACATGATCATGTTTGGATTTGGCAAGTGTTAGTTTCGAAGAGGAGAAATTTTCAGTTCAATTATGCATAACATGTGAGAATTCATTACACAAGCCTTTGCCTTTCATATTACACGCCCATTTCACTTTGGTATGAGTTCAGATGTCATTTGGCTTTGGTTTTGGGCCTTGTGCATGATCATGCAAGCCCATGCAATGGATATCCAATTCCATGCACACGGATTGCATCACCTTCTCCTTGCCATTCCCTCTATAAATAGAGACCCTATTCCATTCAAAATACAAAAAAAAATCAACCTGAATTGCTGCAGAAATCAAAACCCAACCTCTCACCAAAGAAGCTAGTTCATTTTTTTCTAAATTTTTCAGATCCAAAATTCAACTACATCTGGTTGAATCCTTGGATCTAAAGCTTCTAAACCTTCATCCTTTACTCCATTGATCTTCTGTTTTGATAAAGAAAGCAAGGAATCGAGCTCAAGCCTCCAGAAATCAAGGTTGTTATGCAACTGGTTTTTTCTTCGAAACTCATAATATATTGACATATTTGCTTGGATCTTGTGTTGGCTGAAGTCCTCTCAATAGAGGCATCATGATTGTGCATTTAATTTTTGAAATCCATTAAGTTCATGATGAACACCACAGAACTTCCATCTCTGATTTCTCTCAATATAGAGATCTAGAGTGGAATTGAGTGGCACAGGGATGATGTACATCATCCCAGCTTTCCAAAGATGTATAGATCATGCGTTTTGGTTAAGATTTGGTTGTCTGCAAAATTGGCCGGAATCTTCATGCTCACCGGAGAAGAAGGTGGCTCCGGTGGCCGTGCCATTGCCAGATGTGTTGTGGATCGTTGGATTGAATTTCCAGATCTAATCCTGGCCCTTGTTTGTTATGACTTGTTTTAATACATTGTACAACGCATTTGACTTTGGCCTATGGTGGGAGCGCGCATCTGTAGCGTGTGATCTGCCAGCTCAATTAATGAGCTCAGATCTAACGCTCCTGGTTTTTTTGAATTTTTATTTTTCTGATTTAATTTCTTTTATTTCCATTTATTTCAAAAATTCATAACTCTTTCATTTTTAATCCAAAAATTATGGGACCAATTGCATTAGTCTCCAAATAAATTCTAGTTTCTATTTCTGATTTTTAATATTTTTTATTTCATCATTTGATATTTTTGGTGAATTTTCTCTTTTTTGGTTGTTTTTAATTCATTTTAAATAGTTTTTGATATTCAAAAAATACAAAAATATTTTCCTAACCTATTTGAATGATGATGAATCTATGAAAAATATTCTCATCAATTTTTTAATTGATTTGAGATTTTAGTTCAATTAGGTTATTTTTATTCATTTTTAATTGATTAAAAATAGTTTCTGACTTTTAAAAATGCTGAATTTTTTTGTCAAACTTTGTTTGACCTTGTTGAACTTGGGATAAATTACTTGGACCTTTCAAGGTTGATTTGAAGTGATTTTGAAGTTTGACCTTTCCATTATTTTTAATTCAAGTTTATTTTAATATTAAAAATGCAAAAAAATATTTTGCTTATTGTTTTGACCTCCAATCTTCATCTCATTTCTGATTTATCATTGTTTGACTTTGACTTTCAATGTCATTTAGCCAATACATATGGATTGGTACATCTTATTTCACTTTATGCATTTTGATCTTTCCATTTTGTCATTATTCTTTCTTCATCTCCTTCTTACTTCTTCTTCTTTCTTCCTTTTGATCAATGAGTTGAAGGTTGATAAGTTAGCATCGATTAGGGAGACTTAATCTTCCTTGATTCAAATCTAATTCATCTTGATCAATTGATCAAGTGAATGGCTTTGCATTAAGGATAGGTTGTTTTTTAAATCATGCAAAAGGCTTAAACCAATACAAGATCAATTCTCATTCTCCTTTTGACATGACAAGTTGTTGGAACTTGGTTCACTAATAAAGACTTCTAACTTGTGTTGTTGCCTACATTATTATTGACCAACCTCAGATAGTTGTGACTTCTACATAAGTCCAATTACGATTGCTTAACATAGCGCTAAATTTGCCTTATGGCACACTAACTACTAACACTAACTATTGACAATTAACATTTACTTTTTGCTCTTTACTTTTATGCAATTTACTATTCTTGCACATATTATCCATTTGCTTTTCTCTTTGCTCACTTGAGCACATGTTTATGTTAATGCCATTTGCCTTTTGCTCACTTGAGCACATAATTGTATATATACTATTGTGCTTGTGTTTTTGTTTTGATTGTTATGGACCAAATGCAAAGAAATGGACTTAGTTTCTAGGACTTTCCCTATGCAAAGAATGGAGAAATGGACTTAGTTTCTAGGATATTCCCTATGCAAAATTGGAGTAAAAGGACCTTAATGATGAAGATGGATTAGAAGGACCAAATCTCTAAACTCACTCTTGTCCATTCTTGGTTTACTTCATGAAACTTTTGATGTGTGTGCTTTTGTGCTAGGGGATTCTATGAGCTCAAATTGAAGGATCATTGCCATGTTCATTCAAAGTGAAAGACAAGATACATTGAGGATCTCTTAAGAGACTTGTTTGATTGCTTATTCCAAAGGATGGGAGCTACTTGGATCATCAATATGATCTCAAGAGAGGAACTCCATTGTGGTTTTGTTCTTTATCCCTCATCTTTTTGCTTTACTTAGGACTTAGCCATTCTTCTTCTTCTCTCCACTCTAACCCAAGCCAAAACCTTTTGTGCAAACATTTAACCATTGTTTTCAAACATTAGAAACCTAAGCCTTAGGCTTTTGATTTTCAAACCTTCTTTTCATAACACTTATTTTGAATTGAATCTTTAAGTCAACTTTGACCATTTTTGTATATACTTCTAATTGGTAAATATAACCCATTCAAATGCCTTTTGTGGTTCCAATGGCCACTTTCTTAATCAAATCTTTCATAACCTTTAGCTATTAGGTTTGAGTTATCCTTGTGGTAGATATAATACTCACCTATATCCTTAGTGATGGACAATGAGTCTTCCTTGCTTATTATAGGGTTAACCTCTCACTAGCATGTTGAAGTTATCCTCACATGGTGGATTTGTGGTTTTGGTTGAGTTTTCTCCCTTTGATAACAAAAGACCTTAAGGCTTTTGGACCAATCAATTTACCAACTCATTTTTTGAGATTTTTACCCCGAACTACGAGGTTTTGATCCTGATCTTTTTATAAGATGGTACGTAGGCAATGGGTTTATCCATCCAAACATAAAATGTAAATAAACTTGTACATTCTCCTCTCATCTCTTCAATCATGTTTGCACAAACAAATTTTCACAAAACAACAACCTTACAACAAGTATGAAAAGGACTCCCTAGAAGTACCTAGGATGTTTTGGGTGCCTAACACCTTCCCATTACATAACCACCCCCCTTACCCAGATCTTTGTTTCTCTTTTACTAGTTTTTGTTAAAACTTTTAGGTTTTTGTTCGTTTTCTAACCATTCCTTTGGATAAATAGAAGTGCGGTGACGACTCGACTTGTATGATTTACCTTGGATTTAGTCAATATCTCTAATGGTAACGAATACCCCGCTACAGAAAAGTGGCGATTCTGATGGGGATCATTTGCCTAGTGGATTTTGCCTACTTTTCATATTTGTTGTATTGTATTGTTTTGTGACATATTTTTCGTGCAATTTGGGATTACTGTATTGTATGTAATGATTGAATTGCTTGAATATTAATTCCTTGTGTGCTTGGTGATCTTTGTGAGATGAGTTCTATACCCGGACTCGAGTGCACTTAGGATAGGAGAATGGCGTAGTCTTGTTGACTTGTGTGGAGTTATTCCTTAGCAAGTTGACTTGCAAGTCCATTCACTTGGTGGAGGTCATGTTGGGATCAATAATGTCACACAACAGTTGCCGTTCAGTGGCTTAGAGAGTATTCCTACTTCTCAAGAGATAGCAGACATGTTGCACATAGATGAATCTCTGGTTGGTGCTCATATGACTACCAAAGGTGGAATTCAAGGTCTCCCTTCTGAGTTCCTCATCGCTCAAGCTACTATGTATGGGAAGGCCATGAGTGAGGATGCCTTTGAGACCCTATTTGTACTTCTCATTTATGGATTGGTATTGTTCCCCAATATCGACAAGTTTGTAGATGTGAATGCTATTAGGATCTTCTCTACTCTTAATCCCATTCCGACTCTATTGGGTGATACCTATTTCTCTTTGCACAAGAGGAATGCAAAGGGTGGTGGCGCCATTGTATGCTGTTTGCCCCTGTTGTATAAGTGGTTTATTTCTCACTTACCGCAAACGGTCGCCTTCAAGGAGAACAAGGGATGTCTACGGTGGTCCACGAGACTTATATCTCTCACTAATGACGATATCTCTTGGTATAACCGTGTGTATGATGGTGTGCAGATTATTGACTCTTGTGGTGATTTCTCCAATGTACCTCTTCTTGGTATATGTGGTGGGATTAATTACAACCCTGTTTTGGCACGTCGTCAGCTTGGGTTCCCCCTAAAGGATAAACCCAATAACATTCTGTTAGAGGGTGTGTTCTTTCATGAGGGTAAAGATCCCCAAGGCTTGAAGGGAAGAATGGTCCGCGCTTGGCGCAAGATTCATAGGAAAGGAAGGAAAGAGTTGGGTCCTAAGAATTGTGTTGCTATGGAGCCATACACTGCTTGGGTTAGGAAGAGAGCGTTTGAGTATCTCATGCCTTATGAGTATCCGAGACCTACACCTTTGGTTATGGCTGGGCCTTCAACCCTCCCTGACCAAGGAGTAGAGGAGTTGAGAGACGAAGACCGATCATGTGCTTGGATCCGTGAAAGGGAGGAGTTGCTTCAGCAGATCAAGGAGAAGGATGCTTTGATAGAGTTCCTCGAACATCAGGTTATTGATGATCCTGATGATGCATGGACTTCTCTACTTCCTCAGTCTTCCAGGTTTTGGAAGAGGAAGTATGATCGACTCGCCGAAGAGAAGGCAGATATGGAGGCAGCCTACGAGAGGGAGGTGAAGAGGCTTCGTGAATCCTATCTTCCTGTGTCCCGAGTTTTGGATGATTGTTTCTAGGGATCCATAGGATGATTATTTTCCTTTTCTCTTGTATATGATTGACAATGCTGTACTTCTTTTCCCCGATATTATTTGATGAGATGTTTCCATATGTGATAAATGTTTAATATTTCCAAAAATTTGCAAATAGAACCCTAAAAGTTCCTTTGAAAATAAAAAACAAATCATATGCACGAGCATTGCATGCATCATGTGCATAAGCAGGTTTTGTTCCCAGCTTCTTGTCCTATGGTCTAACTCTGTGTTCTTCATTTATTTTGAAGACAAGCTGACTCACCGGTACTACACCAAAGCCAACATTTCAAGACTGATGGATCATCTAGAACAAGAGAACCGCGAGCTGAAAGAGGAAGTGGCCAGATTAAGTTCCCTGATGGAATCATTCTTGGCTGCCCAGAGCCAGTCTTCTCCGACACCTTCAACTCCTCCCCAGAGGATAGTCATCTCTGATATTGTATCCTCGACCGTGCCTGCAGCCAGTGCACACTTTGCTCCAGCATCCATGCCAGCCGGATTCCCGTGGGGGATGCCTCCCAATTTTATGCCCGAGGGTCCTGCTCCTACCTTTGCTTCTATGCCGGCATCTAGCCCGGTCCTTGCTGTTCCTCCTCCTGTCGTGCATACTATGCCCAGGGTAGACGACACCATCTATCGTTCTGAGCCATCTGAAGGCCCAGATGTCTATGAGAAGATGGACGCTATGAACGATCAATTTCTTGAGCTTCGCAAGGAATTGAAAACTCTCAGAGGAAAGGATCTTTTCGGCAAGTCTGCTGCCGAACTCTGCTTGGTTCCCAATGTGAAGATCCCTATGAAATTCAAGGTCCCTGACTTTGAAAAATACAAGGGAAATACTTGTCCTCTCAGCCACCTGGTCATGTATTCCAGGAAGATGTCAACTCAGACCGACAATGACCAATTGCTCATCCACTACTTTTAGGACAGTCTGTCCGGTGCCGCTCTGCGTTGGTACATGGGTTTAGACAGTGCGAACATCCGATCCTTCAACGATCTTGGCGAGGCCTTCGTCAAGAAGTAAAATTATAATGTGGATATGGCTCCCGATAGGGATCAATTGAGGGCCATGTCCCAGAAGGACAAGGAAACGTTCAAAGAGTACGCCCAAAGGTGGAGAGAGTTAGCAGCACAGATTGTGCCCCCGCTGGAGGAGAAAGAGATGACCACGATCTTTTTGAAGACCTTGAGTTCTTTTTATTATGAGCGGATGATTGCTAGCGCTCCTTCTGACTTCACCGAAATGGTGAATATGGGGATGCGTCTAGAAGAAGGGGTTAGAGAAGGACGTCTGACCAGAGAAGAAGGCTCTTCTACCAAATGATATGGGGCGTTTGCGAAGAAGAAAGATGGAGAGGCACATGTTGTGACCTCCCATGTAAAACCAAGAAGACCCTCTGTGAGGAGGAAGACCGTGCGTCTTGCCAGTAACCAGCACCAGGTGGCTCACATAGCACCTGTTTTCAGAGATAATCAGCAGTATCAGCAACATAACAACAATCAGCAACCACATCCGCAATATCAACATCAGCAGCACCGACCGCAGCAGCAGGCCTACTAGCCTCGAAACAGTAATCAAACCAACACGAGTTATGAGAGGAAAAGGGTCACCTTCGATCCTATTCCAATGACATATGCAGAATTATATCCCTCTTTGATAGAGAGGAAGTTGATTACTCTGAGAGACCCACCGGCTATACCTGCTAATCCCCAGTGGTGGTATAAGCCTGAATTACACTGTGTTTACCATTCTGGTGCTCCCGGCCACGACGTGGAGAATTGTTACCCTTTGAAGACCAAGGTTCAAGACCTTGTGAGGTGTGGCATTCTGTGTTTTGAGGACGTAGGTCCTAACTTGAAAAAGAACCCATTGCCCAAGCATGGGAAGTCTGTTAACATGGTCCAGGGCTGCCCTGGCAAATACAAAGTCAAATATGTCAGTCATATTCGACAATCATAGGTCGAGATGCATCATTTGCTGTGTGATTATAGTCATTATGAGCATGACCATGATAGATGCCGAGTTTGCTCTGTCAATCAAATAGGTTGTCGCCAGGTGCGCAAAGATGTTCAGGAAATGCTGGATGAAGGAGTTATTGAGATCCTTCAAAACAGAAATGTTGACGAAGATGCTGACGAGGTCAACGTAATTTCTCCAGTGTTTCGGATCCCCAAGCCTGTTATCATCAAGTATGATAGTAGCAAGCAGAAGGTTTCTCCTGCCTTGATCATTAAACCAGCCGGACCAGTACCATACTCTTCTGAAAAAGCGATTCCCTATCACTATAATGCTGTTGCAGTAGAAAATGGGAAAGAAGTGTCCTTGCCATCTTCCTCTGTTGTTAACATTGCGGATGTTAGTGGTTTGACCCGCAACGGTCGTGTGTTTTCAGCACCCTTAAAGCCCCAAGCTAATGCAGATTCTGTTGAACGCCCGATTGGGAATGCTGTGAGCACTCTGAATCCGACACCTGTTATTAAGCCCTCCTCTACATTGGGAACTCCTGCTTCTGTTGGCCCAAGCGGCAATATGAAAGAAGACTGTGATGAGATGCTGAGGCTCATCAAAAGGAGCGAGTACAATGTTGTAGACCAGCTTCTACAAACGCCATCCAAAATATCGGTGTTATCATTGCTTTTGAATTCAGAACCACACCGAGAGGCTCTGCAGAAGGTTTTGGATGTGGCATATGTGGATCATGATGTCATGATAGAACAATTCGATGGCATTGTTGCAAACATCACCGCTTGTAACAACTTGAGTTTCTGTGACTCTGATCTCCCCGAGGAGGGAAGGGACCACAACTTGGCATTACATATATCTATGGGTTGCAAAGACGACGCCATGTCCAATGTGCTGGTGGACACTGGGTCATCACTAAACGTATTGCCAAAATCCACTCTCTCAAAACTGTCATATCAAGGGCCTCCCATAGGCAGAGTGGAGTAGTTGTGAAGGCTTTCGATGGGTCTCGCAAAACTGTGATTGGGGAAGTTGATCTCCCAATCAAGATCGGACCAAGTGATTTCCAGATTACCTTCCAGGTTATGGACATTCACCCATCGTATAGCTGTCTCTTACATGGATTCACGAGGCAGGCGCCGTGACATCCACCCTACACCAGAAACTGAAATTTGTGAAGAATAAGAAACTAGTGGTGGTAGGGGGAGAAAAGGCTCTCCTGGTTAGCCACTTGTCCTCCTTCTCATACATAGATGCTGAGGATGAAGTTGGAACTCCTTTCTAAGCTTTATCTATTGCTGAACCAATTGAGAAGAGAGCTCCTTCATTCGCTTCCTACAAAGATGCAAAGTTGGCCATTGAGCGTGGTGCCACCGCTGGATTAGGGAAGATGATTGAGCTAGAAGACAACAAGTCTCGGGCTGGCATCGGTTACTCTTCTGGGGTTTCTAATTCGCAAGGGCTGTTCAAGAGTGGAGGTTTCATCCACACTGGTCAAGATGAGGAAGCTGCTGCCATTCTGGAAGAGGATGTAGAGGATTCTGGAAACTTCGTCATCCCTGGGGGAATCTGCAATAATTGGGTCGCTGTGGATATTCCAACAGTTATCCATAAGTCGAAGTAATGATCATGGTGTTTAAAAAACCCTTCTCCCATGCCAAAGGGAGGAGTGATGACATTGTTGGCGCATTAATACAATGACATTTTCATTCAACAAATTCATGTTAAATGTTTGTTTTTCCAATTATTTTCCCTTTTTGTTTTTGCATGAAATTGGTGATCACATAAAACCTAAAAATAAGAATAAAATTAATCTTTTCATCTGCATAATGATTTGCCTTGTTTGAATTCTAAAGCTTTTCATATCCAAAATCATTATGCAGGTTGATCAAACCCATTGAACATAATGATCCAACACCATCTCCCAATTTTGAGTTCCCTGTATTTGAGGCAGAAGAAAAGGATGTTGAAGAGATTCCTGACGAGATTACCCATTTACTTGAGCATGAAGAGAAGATCATTCAGCCGCATCTCGAGAATCTGGAAACAGTGAACTTGGGGTCAGAGGATTATGTGCGAGAAGTGAAGATTGGGGCACTCCTGGAATAATCTATTAAGAAGGGGTTAATTGAGTTGCTACGAGAATATGTCGACGTCTTTGCTTGGTCATATGAAGACATGCCAGGTCTAGATACATATATTGTGCAATATTTCCTACCTTTGAAGCCTGAGTGCGTGCCTGTGAAGCAGAAGCTTAGAAGAACTCATCCTGATATGGCAGTAATGATCAAAGAGGAGGTTCAGAAGCAAATTGATGCAGGGTTTCTGGTGACCTACATATCCTCAATGGGTGGCCAATATTGTGCTAGTGCCTAAGAAAGACGGAAAAGTCCGGATGTGTGTGGACTATAGAGACTTGAATAAAGCTAGTCCAAAAGATGATTTTCCCCTACCACATATCGATATGTTGGTAGATAATACAGCTAAGTTCAAGGTCTTCTCATTTATGGACGGATTTTCCGGATATAATCAGATCAAAATGGCACCCGAGGATATGGAGAAGACAACATTCATCACACCTTGGGGAACATTCTGTTATCGAGTGATGCCCTTCGGTTTGAAGAACGCCGGAGCCACGTATCAATGAGCTATGACCACCTTGTTTCACGATATGATGCACAAGGAGATCGAGGTATATGTTGATGATATGATCGCCAAGTCAAGAACAGAAGTTGAACATGTAGAGCACTTGTTGAAGCTTTTTCAGCGTTTGAGGAAGTACAAACTTCGTCTGAATCCCAACAAGTGTACATTTGGAGTCCGTTCTGGCAAGTTACTGGGCTTTATTGTTAGTGAAAGAGGTATTGAGGTTGATCCTGCAAAGGTCAAAGCAATACAAGAGATGCCTGCGCCCAAAACTGAGAAGCAAGTCCGAGGTTTTCTTGGTCGCTTGATATATATTTCTAGATTCATATCCCACATGACTGCCACATGTGCGCCGATATTCAAGCTCCTCCGGAAAGATCAGTCCCATGATTGGACCGAGGATTGCCAGAAAGCTTTTGATAGCATTAAAGAGTATCTGTCTGAACCTCCGATCCTGTCTCCGCCCGTGGAAGGAAGACCTTTGATCATGTATCTAACTGTTCTTGAAGACTCAATGGGTTGTGTCCTTGGTCAGCAAGACGAATCAGGGAAGAAAGAATATGCCATCTACTACCTGAGCAAGAAGTTCACTGATTGTGAGTCTCGATACTCGATGCTTGAGAAGACATGCTGTGCTTTGGCTTGGGCTGCTAAGTGCTTAAGCCAGTATATGATAAATCATACGACTTGGTTGATATCCAGAATGGATCCAATCAAGTATATCTTCGAGAAGCCTGCTTTAACAGGGAGAATTTCCCGTTGGCAAATGTTGTTATCTGAGTATGATATTGAGTATCGAGCTCAGAAGGCTATTAAAGGTAGTATCTTGGCTGACCACTTGGCACATCAGCCGATTGAAGATTATCAATCAGTTCAGTATGACTTCCCAGATGAGGAGATCCTGTATTTGAAAATGAAAGATTGTGATGAGCCTACACTCGATGAAGGGCCAGAGCCTGGTTCCAAATGGAGTATGGTGTTTGATGGCGCTGTAAATCAGTATGGAAATGGTATTGGGGCAGTGATTATTACTCCTCAGGGCACACATATTCCTTTTACACCAAGGCTAACTTTCAAATGCACGAATAATATGGCTGAGTATGAGGCCTGTATTATGGGATTGGAGGAGTGTATTGATCTAAGGATCAAGCATCTTGATGTTTATGGTGATTCGGCCCTCGTTGTCAATCAGATTAAGGGTGAATGGGAAACGAATCAGCCTGGTCTCATTCCATATAGGGATTATGCGAGGAGGATTTCAACATTCTTTACTGAGGTTGACTTCCATCATATTCCTCGAGATGAGAATCGGATGGCAGATGCTCTTGCTACACTTGCTTCAATGATGGTGGTAAGACTTTGGAATGAAGTTCCCAATATCACTATGATGCGCTTGGACAGACCCGCTCATGTATTTGCAGTAGAAGATGTGAAAGATGATAAGCCCTGGTATTACGATATCAAGTGTTTCCTTCAGAATCAGGTTTACCCGCCTGGGGCATCTGTGAAAGATAGGAAGACTTTGAGGAGATTGTCAGGAAGTTTTTACCTCAATGGCTATGTGCTTTATAAGAGAAATTTTGATATGGTGCTGCTCAGATGCGTGGATAGACACGAAGCAGACCGGTTGATGACTGAGGTCCATGAGGGTTCATTTGGTACTCATTCCAAGGGACATGCCATGGCTAGGAAGATGTTGAGAGCAGGCTACTATTGGTTGACAATGGAGTCTGACTGCTGCAAATATGTGAAGAAATGCCATAAGTGTCAGATTTATGCAGATAAGATTCATATTCCCCCGACACTTCTGAATGTGATTTCATCACCATGGCCTTTCTCTATGTGGGGAATTGACATGATTGGCATGATAGAGCCAAAAGCGTCTAACGGACACATATTTATTCTCGTAGCAATTGATTACTTCACCAAGTGGGTTGAAACAGCACCATATGCAAATGTGACCAGGCAGGTAGTCGTGAAGTTTATCAAGAATCAACTCATATGCCGTTATGGTGTGCCAGATAACATCATTACTGATAATGGATCTAACTTGAATAACAAAATGATGAAAGAGCTGTGTAGTGAGTTCAAGATTGCACACCATAATTCTTATCCTTACAGACCTAAGATGAATGGGGCTATTGAAGCTGCTAATAAGAATATCAAGAAGATTATCCAAAAGATGGTTGTCACGTACAAAGATTGGCATGAGATGTTGCCATTTGCTTTGCATGGATATCGTACGTCTGTCTGCACTTCAACAGGGGAAACCCCTTTCTCTCTTGTTTATGGCATGGAAGTTGTACTCCCAGTAGAGGTGGAGATCCCATCAATGAAAGTCCTGATGGAAGCCAAGTTGACTGATGCTGAATGGGTTCAGAGTCGTTATGACCAGCTGAACTTGATTGAAGAAAAGAGATTGACTGCCATGTGCCACGGTCAGTTATATCAGCGGAGGATGAAAAAAGCTTTTGATAAGAAGGTCAAGCCTCGTGTGTTCCGAGAAGGTGACCTTGTGCTCAAGAAAGTCTTGTCTTTCGCGCCCGATTCCAAGGGCAAGTGGACTCCAAACTACGAAGGCCCATATGTTGTTAAGAGAGCCTTTTCAGGCGGTGCTTTGATACTTACAACTATGGATGGGGAGGATTTCACTCGTCCTGTGAATTCAGATGCAGTCAAGAAATACTTCGCCTAAAAATAAAAACAGAATAGCTCGCTAAGTTGAAAACCCGAAAGGGCGACTTAGGCAAAAATGAGTGACTCGGTGGATTGAAAACCCGAAAGGGCGGTCCAGGCAAAAGTTAGAGACACAAACAAATGAATATATGTATCCCGCTAGATTGAGTACCTCATCCTGGGGCAATCTAGGCAAAAATTAGGGATTTGGCAAGCAACTGCATCCTGACAAGACCTTTATTCTACAACTGTCACCCGTCAGAGATTCTTGCTCATTGGTACACCCTAAAATTTGCCCTCCTTATTCACGCACTCATTTTTAGGTCATTTAACATTAGATACATTGCATTTCATCATGTCAATCGGGATTAGCTCCATGAAGCTTGAACATCATCCAGGACACTTTGTGGGTTCTATTTAGATGATCAGTCAATACAAGGGAAAGACTTGAGTTACTTCCAACAGGGGTCTATTCGTCAGTCAAAACGTTAATCTTGAAGGAGCAAAGGTTTGTTCATGAGCTGTTATACTCGCTAGGCGAAGCCCACGTGTTATGCAAAAAAAATAAATAAAATAAATAAATAAATAAATAAATAAAAGAAAAAATCTCAGACTTGGACCTCTCTCAAAAGCCCACAAAGCCATGAAAATCAGGTTATAAAAAAGGGAGAACAGACAGAAAAAGGAAGAGAAGCAAAACACTCTGAGGTTTCCTTGGAACAAAACCCTGGACAAAACCTGGAGAGAAACCTGACAGAGAACTCAGAGCAGCCTCCAAACCCTGAAGGGAACTCAACTGCACAGAATCACCTCTGCCTCACATAAACCCTAAAGATTATTTTGTAAACCTCACGGGTGCAACTCAATTTCAATCAAGCTCTCCAATCAGGTTTGCCCTTATTCCCATTACCTTTGTGCTTTGAAGTTGAATACTCTGAATGTTTGAGGTATGATGGATGAATTTCATTAGGTTTTTGCCCACGGGCTCATAATTATGTATGAAAGTATAAATAATTCCTTGAATGCCTAATCGTTTAATTTCTGAAGTGTATGCCACAGGGTTTGAGGTTTCTGAAACCATACTGTTATCCATAAAAAAAATGCTTATCGTGTTTCACTAACCCTTTTGTTGAGTTTTTGTGAAGGCTCACATGACTTTTGCAGGGATAGCTCGCTGGATATTCCACTTTGCTTGTGGGATACCATTTGGGAGATTTATTCTGATTGCCTTGTTGGCACGTTTACTTTATACATGTTTGTTTTGTATGTGTTCGTATCCCCACAGGTAGCGCGGTTCCTTCGTCAAGGACTGCCTTTTTGCATGAGCATCCCTAACCCTACCAACTCATTGATTTTTCTTCTCCTAAGAACACATTAACGCCTTCTACTACAGGCGAGTAAGTCTCCAAAGGTCGAGCATCCGGTAGATTGCGTAGTAACGTCGTTCGTCCAAAACCCAATCCATAACCCCGTAGTTAGCCGAACTACGACTTTCTCTGATTCTCATTCCAGATGAGATACGTAGGCATAAGACGCGATGTCTTAGTGAGCACAATTACCTTTAATCCCTAGGTAGCCGAGCTACAAAGACTCTGATTCTCCTATTCAGATGAGATACGTATGCAGTGGATGCGACATCCGTGGGAGTCATTTTCTTTTTACCCCCTTTTTTTTAGTAAATAACACATTAGATAAAACCACACCCTTTAGACAAGAACTACAAAAGTGGATCCCGTAGAGTACTACGGATGCGTAGGGGTGCTAATACATTCCCTTCGTATAATCGACTCCCGAACCCGAGATTTGGTTGCGAGACCCTGTCTTGTCCTTTCCTTTTTCCAGGTTTACTTCGAGCGTTTCCTTTCCCTCCTTTGGGATAAATAACGCACGGTGGCGACTCTCCTGTCTTTCTTCGCCGATTTTTTTTTTCGCATTCCATTTTTCAGGTTGCGACAGCTGGGGACCCGGTTTCCCTAAGCGAGTCCCTCCTAGCTTTTGTAGGTTGTTTGTTTATTGGGTGTTTATTCTTTTGTACAGTTATTTATCTTTCAGCATTTACCTGCTTTATTGCTTTGTGTACATATGACTGCCGTATCTGCTGGTTCTGTTTGTGAGATGAGTTCTATACCTGAACTCGAGTGCACTTAGGATAGGAGAATGGCATAGTCTTGTTGACTTGTGTGGAGTTATTCCTTAGCAAGTTGACTTGCAAGCCCATTCACTTGGTGGAGGTCATGTTGGGATCAATAATGTCACACAAGTAAGTTGTGGTTAGACATTACTTTTTCCAATATAGATCTTAGAAGCCAAGGACCTTAGTTTACCAAACCCATCTTGGCCTATTCGTAGGACGTAGTGCGAAAGTCGTTCAAGTGTAAGATTTGATACGATTGTTACGCGATACTACACTCATAAGAGTCTCTCTTGAGAATATTTTTGGAATACGAGTAGTCGTTCCTCCGATAATATCCGAAAGATGGGATTATGACTATGGGAACCTTTTGTAGAACATGTTTGGTAGGTTTAAACCTTAGTACACTCCCTTTGGGTGGTTCTTAACCTAAACTCCATGCTCGTGACTTGCAATAAACCCTTGATTCATGGTTGATCCGTTCAGGTATCCTTAATATCGATGAAACTTGGGTGTTGATAAGGTGTAAACCATAATCCACCAAAAATGGATGGTTGATATTAAGGATAACATGATCCATCCCATGACCTTTGTTTGGTGTGCTTTGCTTGATCCTCTTAATTTCTCTCCAGGAAGTGCAACCTGACAGATGTTCAAGCGGGTCCAGCAATTCTGATTGACATGCCACTGCATTGCATAACATCATCTGCATATTTGCATCCAACATCTCATGCTTATTCATTTGCAGGGTATTCCCTTTCAAAAGGGGGGGGGGTGCCTTAATATTGAATAAGCAGCGCATCGCATACCATGCATATTAACCCTTGTTTGTTTTGCAGGTGTCACCGCAGTGTCTAAACTTTGTTCCCCGTTTCAGGCAGTTATTGGTCCCAAGCGAGTTCACAGGTACCCGACAAAGGAAAACCGTCCACGACTAGCAATGGACCAGATACAGAAAGAACTGGCTGATATGCGTGAAAGGATGGATCAGTTCATGACATTGATGACTGGTATGGCAGAAGGCTAGGCGAAGCTGAAGGAATTGGTTGAGCAACCGAGGCCCGATCCAGAGGTGGAAATACCAAGTGCTGAGGGGAACCCTGGTAACCCTGGTAACCTTGGGAATGCTGATAACCCTGTGAACACTGGAAACGCGGGTAACGCAAATGTTGATGGAAACCCGGGTAATGTTGGCAACACGGGAAATGTTGGGAATGGTATTGGCGGAAGGTACAATGTGAATCAAGGGATTCGGATTAACGGGCGCCCCGTTACTGAAGATTGTCAGTATGATCAATTTTCTTTGCACGACGAGGCCCTCGAGACCACTCGCCGTATGGATGAGCTTGCTGAGAAGCTCAAATCTTTGGAGTCTCAAAATTCCTTAGGTTTTGATGTCACCAATCTTGGTCTGGTTCAGGGAGTAAGGATCCCTCACAAGTTCAAACCCCCTACTTTTGAGAAATACAACGGGGCTTCTTGCCCACGCACTCATTTCCAATCTTATCTGGGAAGGTTGGGAGCTCACACTGAAGATGAAAAGCTGTGGATGTACTATTTTGAAGACAGTTTAACTGGAGCTTCTCGTGAATGGTATTCTCATTTGTCTCGTACTACCATCAAGAGCTGGAAAGACTTGGCAGAGGCTTTTGTCAAGCAATATCAATACAACTTGGACATGGCTCCAAATCGGACCTTGTTGCAAGGAATGTCTCAGACTGCCAAGGAAACCTTTAGAGAATATGCTCAGGGTTGGAGACAGATTGCTGCATCCGTCCAACCCCCTATGTCTGAAAGGGAGATGGCAGACATGTTCATGAACACTCTTCAAGGCAATTATATCGAGAGATTGGCTGCTTGCCCGTCAATCAGCTTTGCAGAGATAATGATTGCTGGAGAAAGGATCAAGAGTCTATTGAAGATGGGCCGAATTCAAAACAACAGTGCTTCCAACTCATCAGTTCCCAAGAAACCGTTTGCTGGTAACGGTCAGCGAAGAAGAGAAGGTGAGACGAGCGTTGTATATGCCGGCAGAGACAGGAGCAGAGGACGCCCTAATTATTATTAAGATCAAGTGACCGCAGTCACTATTCCAACACCTGTTCCTCAACCGCAGTATCATCCGCAACAACAACCCAGGTACAACAATCAACAACAAGGAGGTAATCCGGGTCAGCAGAGACCCTATCAACAACGTCCAAGGCAGGCGGACCGGGTCATTGAGCCAATCCTAATGCCTTATTCTGTATTACTTCCCAAGCTGATTGACATGAATCTGGTTACGTTGAGAACTCTGGCCCCACCGGTCGATCCCAATAATCTGCCTAAAGGTTATGATGTCAACGCCAGATGTGCTTTTCACTCCAACGCACCTGGCCATACTACAGATAATTGCAAGGCTCTCCAGCTAAAGGTACAAGATTTGAGAGATGCCCAGGCCATCAATTTTTCTCCGGTGCCTAATATTATCCAAAACCCAACGCCAGCTCACGACGGGCAGAGGATTAATGCTGTTGATAGTGGGGAAACTTTGAATTTGGTTTCTGAAGTGACTAAAGTGAAGACTTCGCTATCGGTGGTCAAAGACCGACTCTTGAAAGGACAGATTTTCTCGGGCTGTGGGGAAGTGTGCAGAAATTGTCAAGACGCCGAGAACGGATGTGATAGTTTGAGAAGGGGTATTCAGCAACTGATAGATGAAGGTTGTCTTCAGTTCGATCAGACTCGTCCAGTGAAGAATGATGTGTCCACAGTGACGATTTATTTCACTCCTGAAGAAATATATGTTCCCGAGAGACCCGCTCCGACAACAATATATTTCCCAGAAAGTACAGAACCAACAACGGTGAACATCGAAAGTCCAGCACCAGTTACATTTCACTTTGGCAGCCCTCAACCGGCTTTGGTTAGTCCGGTCACCATCACGGTGCCAGGACCTGTTCCGTATGAAAAAGACAGTGCTATCCCGTGGCACTATGGGGCTGATGTCTACTTCCAGGGGCGGAAAGTTGACGATGAAGACATTCACATTGGTAGCTCCGCTGTAGACAATGTTGGAGGAATTGGTGGCTTCACTCGCAGTGGACGCCTATTTGCACCATCAACATTGCACACGAATGCTGAAGCTGAGGCAACTACCAAGGCTAAAGGAAAACAGGTAGCCACCGAAGAGGTTACTACTGAGGAAACTCCTCCTAAGACCACATTCGAGAAAGAAGTGGACGAGTTTATGAGGATTATCAAGAAAAGTGACTACAAGGTAGTCGACCAGCTAAATCAGACACCCTCAAAGATCTCCATTTTCTCACTATTGATGTGCTATGAGGCACACAGAGCAGCCTTGTTGAAAGTACTGAATATGGCTTATGTTCCCCGAGAGATAACTGTTGACCAGCTGGAGTCGGTAGTTTCAAATGTACACACTAGCCATGCGCTAGGTTTCACCGATTATGACCTAACATATGAGGGTAGGAATCACAACAAAGCCTTGCATATCACAATGGAATGCAAAGGGACGGTGCTTTCCCATGTTTTGGTTGATACAGGTTCTTCTCTAAATGTTCTCCCAAAGAAAGCCTTAACGAAGTTTGATTGCGATGACGCCACCCTGAGGCCGAGTAATTTAGTTGTAAGGGCTTTTGATGGCTCTAAGCGAGCTGTTTGTGGCGAAGTTGAGTTGCCAGTTAAGATTGGACCGCAGGTATTCAAGAGTACCTTTTATGTGATGGATATCCAGCCTGCCTATAGCTGTCTGCTAGGTTGACCCTGGATTCATGCTGCCGGTGCTGTTACTTCTACTCTCCACCAGAAGCTCAAATATGGACTAGAAGGTCAGATCGTCACCGTCTGTGGTGAAGAGGATATTTTTGTTAGCCACCTGTCTACATTTAAGTATGTGGAGATGGATGGCGAGATGCATGAGATGTTGTGTCAGGGCTTCGAAGCCATAAACATCAGTGAGGTCGCGCCCGAAACTGTCTTTTCACCTGAGTCTGAGAAGGTCGGAACTTCTATCTCTTCATACAAGCAAGTTGTTGAAGTGGTTAAGGCTGGTAATGCCCAAGGCTGGGGCAAATTTGTGGAGCCAATCATAAAAGAAGACAAGTTTGGATTGGGGTATACTCCGGGGTCTCAGAAGAATGAAGCCGGTACTTTCTCCAGCGGGGGTTTGGTTTCTCCCCACACCGTCAATGCTGCAGATGAAGACAAGGCTGACAGCGACTGTGACTTAGATAGCTGGATTCGCCCGTGTGTCCCAGGAGAAAAGCTCAACAATTGGTCGTCTGAAAAAGTCGTCCGGTTTACTCTACTGAAGGAGTAATTTTTATTGTTTTCCTTTTATCACATGCATAACAAAGTCTTACACTTTGACCAAGGTGTAATGACTCATCTGTAGGGCCATCCATTTAGTTACATTTCGCAATTATTTTCATCATCAATAAAGGACAGCTTTTGCAAACAATTTTATGTTCTCTTTCTTTCAATTATTTTTACTTTTACAAAAACGGCAATGTTTCTTTTTCGTTTTTCTTTCCAAAAAACACCTCGTAAAACTGATCACCCGGATCTCACTGCTAACGACACTGCTATGGCCAAGTATGACTTCGACAATCCTATCTATCAAGCCGAAGAAGGGGTTGAGGAAGATTGTGAATTGCCTGAGGAGTTAGCCAGGTTGTTGAAACAGGAGGGCCGAGCTATCACACCTTATCAGGAGGTGGTTGAGACCATCAACATTGGTACCGAAGACGACAAGAAAGAGATCAAGATCGGGGCCAGTCTACAGGCCGAGAGGAAAAGACCATTGATCATGTACTTGATTGTGTTAGAAAGGTCAATGGGTTGTGTGCTCGGTCAGCATGACGAGTCAGGTCGAAAAGAGAATGCAATATACTACCTTAGCAAAAAGTTTACCGATTGTGAACAAAGATACTCACTACTCGAGAAAACTTGTCGCGCTTTGGCATGGGCTGCTCGCTGACTAAGATAGTATATGTTGACTCACACGACTCTATTGATATCAAAGATGGATCAAGTCAAGTATATTTTTGAAAAGCCAGCAGGGTTGCTAGGTGGCAAATGATGCTGACAGAGTATGACATCCAATACACTTCACAAAAAGCCATCAAAGGAAGTGTCTTGTCAGACTATCTTGCAGAGCAACCGATTGATGATTACCAACCTATGAGGTTCGACTTTCCTGATGAGGACATCATGTTTCTCAAATCGAAAGATTGCGAGGAACCACTCCCGGAGGAGGGGCCTGACCCTGAATCCAAATGGATTATGATGTTTGATGGGGCGGTCAACGTCAATGGTCGCGGAGTTGGTGCAGTGTTGATCACACCGGAGGGGGTTCATATGCCATTTAGGTGGCTCCCCGGTCCCGACAGACGAATCGTTCCCCACAGAGCATTCAAGGATTGATACAGCGATCCGCTCCCTGCCAGAGTTGCTTCCCCAAGCAGATTTCTTTTTTCTTTTGCACCATGCATAACATTTGCATTTGCATTTGCATGCATATCAAACATACACATAAGCTGATAAACAGGTTCTTCAAAGCAGACTGAAAAATTACTTTACAACCAAAGTCATGAGATTCAGCCAGAGAATCAAGTGTGTGTGTGTGACCCAGCATGAGGGTCATTTCGAAGATTCAGCCTGAGAATCGTTTTCTAGAGATCCAGCCTGAGGGTCATTTCGAAGATTCAGCCTGAGAATCGTTTTCCAGAGATCCAGCCTAAGGGTCATTTCGAAGATTCAGCCAGAGAGTCGACTACGAGCGTTATTTCCCCAGCAAGCCAGCTGGAGGAATAGATTGACAGCTCAACAGAAAATCAACTTACAAGAAGATCCAGCCCGCAGATCGCATTTAAAAAACAAAGTCTAATCGAAGAGTCGTTATAACATGTTCTAGCCTGAAGAATATGTACGAAGCCCAAAAGTGGGATATTCTCGAAGCTGCATATCTAACATGAAGACTATAGATTTCGAAAGAGGGTCAACCAGTGCATGCCCCAGATGCGAGATCCTGATGATGGGAATTTATCATCAAAATAATCCAGATCTAGCCAGAAGATCAAAGTCAGGTCTAGGCCGAAGACCGAAAAATAGATAGATTCAGCCAGAGAATCAAAGAAAATAGATTCAGCCAGAGAATCGAAATAATTCAGATCTAGCCAGAAGATCGAAATAGATTCAGCCAGAGAATCGAAACAATTCAGATCTAGCCAGAAGATCGAAATAAATTCAACCAGAGAATCGAAACAATTCAGATCTAGCCAGAAGATCGAAGTCAGGTCTAGCCCGAAGATCGGAAATAGATTCAGCCAGAGAATCGAAACAATTCAGATCTAGCCAGAAGATCGAAGTAGATTCAGCCAGAGAATCAAAGAAAATAGATTCAGCCAGAGAATCGAAACAAAGGAGATCTAGCCAGAAGATCGAAGAAGATCTAGCCAGAAGATCGAAGAAGATCTAGCCAGAAGATTGAAACTGTATCCAGCCCGAGGATCAAAATTAACATCCAACCAGATGACTAAATTGAGTATAGATTCAGCCAGAGGATCGAAACTCTAGATTAAGTCAGAAGACTGATTCAGATTCAGCCAGAGGATCGGAAGAGAAATAAACAACGCGATGTATTTCAGCATTTTTGTGGTGTTCTCGGAGCGCAAATTTTTGGTCTGTCTTTGGTATTCAATAACAGCTCACCCTGTTTGTCTGATAAGCTGTTCGCTTTCATCCTGCTCGGGTTAGCTGATGACTGAATAGGGGCAGCTGTAACACCCTAAGATTTGCCCTCCTTATTCACGCACTCATTTTTAGGTCATTTAACATTAGATACATTGCATTTCATCATGTCAATCGGGATTAGCTCCAAGAAGCTTGAACATCATCCAGGACACTTTGTGGGTTCTATTTAGATGATCAGTCAATACAAGGGAAAAACTTGAGTTACTTCCAACAGGGGTCTATTCGTCAGTCAAAACATTAATCTTGAAGGAGCAAAGGTTTGTTCATGAGCTGTCATGCTCGCTAGGCGAAGCCCACGTGTTATGCAAAAAAAAAAAACAAAGAAAAAAAGAAAACGGAAAACGAAAAAAATAAATAATTAAATAAATAAATAAATAAATAAATTAATAAATAATAATAAAAAAAAAATAAAAGAAAAAATCTCAGACTTGGATCTCTCTCAAAAGCCCACAAAGCCATGAAAATCAGGTTATAAAAGAGGGAGAACATACAGAAAAAGGAAGAGAAGCAAAACACTTTGAGGTTTCCTTGGAACAAAACCCTAGACAAAACCTGGAGAGAAACCTGACAGAGAACTCAGAGCAGCCTCCAAACCCTGAAGGAAACTCAACTGCACAGAATCACCTCTGCCTCACATAAACCCTAAAGATTGTTTTGTAAACCTCACGGGTGCAACTCAATTTCAATCAAGCTCTCCAATCAGGTTTGCCCTTATTCCCATTACCTTTGTGCTTTGAAGTTGAATACTCTGAATGTTTGAGGTATGATGGATGAATTTCATTAGGTTTTCGCCCACGGGCTCATAATTATGTATGAATGTATAAATAATGCCTTGGATGCCTAATCGTTTAATTTCTGAAGTGTATGCCACAGGGTTTGAGGTTTCTGAAACCATACTGTTATCCATAAAAAAAATGCTTATCGTGTTTCACTAACCCTTTTGTTGAGTTTTTGTGAAGGCTCACATGACTTTTGCAGGGATAGCTCGCTGGATATTCCACTTTGCTTGTGGGATACCATTTGGGAGATTTATTCTGATTGCCTTGTTGACACGTTTACTTTATACATGTTTGTTTTGTATGTGTTCGTATCCCCACAGGTAGCGCGGTTCCTTCGTCAAGGACTGCCTTTTTGCATGAGCATCCCTAACCCTACCAACTCATTGATTTTTCTTCTCCTAAGAACACGTTAACTCCTTGTACTACAGGCGAGTAAGTCTCCAAAGGTCGAGCATCCGGTAGATTGTGTAGTAACGTCGTTCGTCCAAAACCCAATCCATAACTGTAACACCTCAAAATTTGCCCTCCTCTCTTGGGACTAGCATTAACATATATTTGCATATCATTTTAGGTCATTAGGCATTTCATATTGCATAACATGTGGTCACATAGTGCAAGCCATCTTCCCAAGTCTTAATCAGGAGATGAGGAAGTTCAAAGGTGCAAGCCTAGGGTTTACTGACTGATCATGGGCCATCTGAGGATTGGGCTGTGAATTAGGGTTTTGTGATTTCCAAGGATATTGGTCTTCATCTTATTTGACTGGATACATCATCATCATCATGATTTGATTTAATCAGAAGATTGAAGAGGATTCCTTGAGATTAGGGTTTTGACCACTGGTCAACCCTAATCAGTTGTATTGGGCCAGTCAGGGCTGGATCAGGAGATGGGGTTTATGATGATTATGAGGTTCATTCTATGATTATATGGTGCTTATGGAGGCTAGGGTGTCACCCTTGAGCCATTTCAGTTGGGGATTGGGGTTCAAATTGATCTATGCATTGCCAAATTCATCTATCAAATGAAAAGTCAACTGTGGTCAACTGTACATGATCTGATGGATTTGGAGGTGGAAATGAGTTGGAGACACTTCATTCATGTTGGAACAAGTGTTAAATGACATCTCAAAGCTTAAAAAGGAAGAAAATCAGGTCGGGACAAAAACTGCCAAAAATAGCAGGTGACCTGTAATTGAAGTTTCCAAAAATGGAAAGTTTTTGACCTCAAAAACAGATGTCCAAGTAAGTTTCAAATGAAAAATTGTTCAACATGAAAGTTGTAGATCTTGTTCTCACCTTTCCAAAAAGTCCAAGAACTTGAAAATCCAGTGTGTGGTTTGCAAGATATGGCTCAGTGAATTTCAGAAAAGACCCGTAATCAGGAGGCCATAACTACCACATACTTTGTCCAAATTGCAAGTTCTTTATATGCACAAACTCCATTTGACATGTACTTTGAGGGTGCATCATTGTATTTGTTCAAAAATGGCCAAGGCAAAAAGTCACTTTTCAACTGGACAGCTGAATTGGACCAGGGGCAAAATTGTCCAAATGTCAAAATAATTGGAATTTTTGAATGGGACTTTTTCCAACACCTCAGGAATGGCATTTTAAGTATGTTTGAATATTCATTTTATGGTTAATGCACATCGTTTGAGTTTTGAGTTGAAAAATGAAATGCTAAAAATGGATCAATTACCACACACATGTGATTTTGAGAAATACTCAACCAATGGACATGAAACAAGTTTCTACACATCACATATGTCATTTGGGGATTGCTTGAGCTGTCAAAACAGCTGGCACTAGCTGTCATTGTGTATTGACCATTTTACCCTCCATTTGCAAAATTGCAATTCCACTAATTATGCCAAATTGGTTAATTACATGATTAGTGATGGATTAAGCTACCATATATATTCCAAATCATTGCCTAATCATAACTGAAAATCACATTCTCCAAAGTTGGATCTAGAAACCTCTCAAATTCTCAAGATTTCATCAAGAACAAAAATCTTCAATCTCAAAATTCTTCCTCATTCTTCAACCAAAATTGGAGATTCTTGTTGCATTCGATCACAAACATCATCCTCACCATCTGTTTTGCAAAATTGAGAGGAATTAGGTGCTGAATCACGACTGTCCCAAAGCTCACCATCAATGGCAAATGCGAATTATGGACAATAGGAGCAAAGGCAATTGAAGCTGGCACCTCCATTCACCTTCTCTATCCTTCTAGTGTTGCTGTTTTCAAGATTTGAGCACTAAAAGCATCGCAAGCACGACTGCCATATCCAAGTGAGTGAAATTCGAAACTCATGTTTTGCTCAATCTTCATATGCTTTCGAAAGTGCTTCTCATGTAGATCATCATGATAGTTTTAGAATTGTGAATGGATGCTTGTGTCATGAGAAATCGCGATTTGAAAGTACGAACACAAACCCTAGGTTGCTCGATTCAGGAATTTTAGGAACCTTTAGGCAAAATGGAGTTGGTATTTGGAATGTGCTTGAGAAGACGGTTCGAATGGATATGGCCATGTCTATTTTTGTTAACATTTGTTGTTCTTCGATTTTTCTCATTTTCTGGACAAATGTTGGTGGAGAACGATGAAGAATAGTGGTTTTGATCTTCATTTCCATTCAAATTTTTGAATTACGAGTTTGCCGCCCCCGCCACTTTAATTACAGTTTTGCCATTACTGTTAATTAATTAATTAATTCAATAAAAATCTAAAAAATGTTAAAAAATATCTAACACATTAGAAAATTCACAAAAAATAGGGAAAAAATCAGAAAATTATGGAAAAAATTTTGTTGACTTCCTTGTTGACCATAGGATTTTTTTCACCTATTGGTCAAAGTTGTGCTTGGCAAATATTGTATTTTCCCTAGGGTTTTCTAATGTATGTTCATTTTTGCTATGTTTTGCCAATTGACTTGTGAAATGATCATAATGTAAAAGAAATTTGTGCCAATTTTTGTGGTGATTCATGACTGATTGAGGTTTATTTACATGTAAATTTTGTGGATTTTTGATACCTGGATAGGGAGATATGAATTTTGGAACCTAGGTGTGACAATTTGTGTCACACCTCTTAATGTCAACTTGTGGAATTTAATTGAGTGCTCTATGCATGTTGGAATTGAATGAAATTTTGCATGATGACTTGTTGACATGTTAAGATATAGTATGAATTTTTGTGGAATTGTTCATTGCATTTTCAATTTAATCATGAATTTTCATTTCTGGTGATCATTTGTGCAAGTTCATATGACATAGGTTGGTAGAATGGTTGGGAAATCCTCATATGGTATTGTATGGCCATGAAATTTGATATGCATGAACTAGACACATGTTAGGACCTCCCTGTTTTGGTCTCATCCATTTATTTTTAGTTTTCAATGAGATATGAATTTTTGAAGTGGATGTATGCATTGATGGTGTGAATTGAAGCATGAAATTGTGTCTGTTTTTGTTGATTTTCATTGACATGGTTACATTTGCCCAATTGAGCTCAAATTTGGTATGCTTGACCTTGAATAGTCCCTGTTTAGGTGTGATTTATTTGAGAATTTTTGGATTTGTTTTGAGATGGATTTGAATGCAATACTTCTGTTTGTATGTTGGATGCTTCATTTGAACCAATATGGATTGTTTTGTGCATGGCATGAGCATGATGAATGATATAGACATGAGACCAATGATGTTTGCTCTTGTTTGATGTTAATTTGAGTTTAGATGGTGGATGCCTTGCTGTTTTAAATTTTTTATTGCCTTTGGACCCTAGGTTTGGCCTAGTGGTCTTGTTGCTAATGTTTGCTTGATTTTTCAGGATCAAAAGCATAAGGCACATGGATAATGATCCAAATCAATTTTGATTGATGTTGTTGATATTTGTACACTAACATAACTTGGTTTTGTAGGTTATGAAGCATAGGCTTGAGCTTTGGCTTGCCTTGTGTTGTGCCTCCTTGAGTTGTATAAACTGTTTGACTGTTTGCTGTTTAGTTTGTCTGCTTGAGTACTAATTGGTTTGACTGTTTCCAGGTACTTTAGTTGCTCAGTTCTCTTAAGAACTTGCTTTGCTTTGCTTTGCTTAAGCAACTTGCATTGAGGTAACCTCCTGAACTTCATGTAGTCTGGAGACCCGGTTTGTTATTTGGCCGGGCAAATTGTCTGAAGTCCTCCTTAAGAGGCAATGATTGTGATTGTTTATTTTCCAGCCTAAGCAGGTAAAGACCTCAATGAGGCAATTGGTGGAAGCCAAGGGGTATGCAACCTACCCCCCACTATTCATGTTGTGTCTTCTCCTTGCTCCCATTACATGGTTGTAGCATTGAGATCCAAGCCCAAGATCTTGTGCAGTGCACATTGTGTCAGAGTCTCTGAGTATAGAAGGGTTCCCCTATTCTGGACCCATGCTCATTTGTCAAAAGCTCTCCCTGGTCAGGGATAAGAGCTGTGAGGTCTCATCCTCACTTCATCCTTTCATCTGCTTCACCTTAGCCTCGTAATGGCAAGGTTAAGAGCAAACACAGCTTATACAGATGACTTGTTGAGGCAGTCAAACCCATTGCTTGAGCCCAATTGTTTGGTTATAGAGTGTGCTATGTGGATATCTGTTATGCTTGTGTTGATTGAGATGCCTGTTCTCATGAGATGTATGGATTGTATGCTTGTATGCTTGCCTATTTCCTGGTTAGGATTAGCTTGCTTATGCAAGTAGGTTAGAAACCTGAACTTAGGGTCAATGATGCATGATAACACTAGGCTCGAGTCTTAGCTCCCTAGTAGTGTGTCTCCCTTTGTGTCTGGCTTGATTTTTAATCCCTTGAGGGGGAACTACATCGCCCTGATCCTTGTTCCAGACGAGGTATGTAGGCAGGTGGTCGTGCGAGACCACTCCGGGCACCTTTTTCTTTTTTGTGTGAGTTGTTTGACACTGTGCTAGGCTCGAGTTCCAGACTCCTTAGCCTGTTGTTGTTTGTTTGTATGTGATTGTTGTGTGCTTGGTAGCTGATGTAAGTCCATTGAGTGGCATTCGGGTGCCAGTGTGGGTTTGTTGGGTTCGGATGCCGACTTAAGTCCAGTGATTGGCTGTCGGGCTCCACGTTTGCCCGTTTGTGTGTGTTTTGGTTCGGATGCTGACGTAATTCCATTGAGTGGTTGTCGGGCTCCCTGTTTGCCACCCTTGTGTGTTGATATGTTTGATTTGTTTGGCGTGCGTGAGCCGAACTACGGTAGCTCTGATTCTCATTCCCGATGAGATACGTAGGCATAGGATGCGATGTCCTATCGAGCCCCTTCTTCTAACCCCACCTGTGTGATCCAGTAGCGTGTGTGTGATGTATGTCTATAGCAACCTAATCTTTCTAGAGCGTGGATCCCGTCGAGTACGACGGACGTGAGGGGTGCTAATACCTTCCCCTTACGTAACCGACTCCCGAACCCATTCTCTTGGTCGCGAGACCATGTCTTTTCCAGGTTTCTCTGAGCGTTTCCTTTCCCTACATTGGGATAAATAACGTTTAGTGGCGACTCTTTGCTGTTTTTATTTCAGCGCTCGCCGGTTGATTTTCGCGGATGCGACAGCTGGCGACTCTGCTGGGGAAATGTACATGTCGACCTATGCTGGTCCATGGTCCCTAAGCGAGTCTCTCCTAGCGCTTTAGGTTCGGTTTGGTTGCTTGTATTGTTTGTTTATTGCATTTATTATACTAACCCTTGTTTATATATTTGCATTAAATACTTGCATGCATCATTACTGTCATGTTGCCATCTTCCTCTGCAGGTGGTTCTGTTGTTTGGGGTGGGTGTTCTGAGTGGGGCTAAAACCAGGCCCGAGTATACACCTAGGACTAGTGTGGTCTCACGTTGCCTCTTTCATGTTAGGTCAACATGTGCCTGGCGGCGTGATGTACCACAAGCCGGACGAGGTTCATTTGATAGTGCTTTCCATTGTGGAGTATCCACTTTGGCTTAGTTACGTCATCTGAGCTGTTGACTCTGGTGACCGATCATTCCCGGATCTTTGGTTTAGACGATTTTAAGAGAGCTGCAATGGCACACCCGAAAGGGCAAACCCATTGAGTATCTCCGCCCGATTGTCGAGACCATTATCCGCCTTAGGATGACTTGGTTAGAACTTACCTGTGAGGGGAGGGTGATTCGATCAGATGGACTCAGATGGTGACTTATTGTTCCGCGGATCAGAGTTCTATTTATGAGTCGGATTTATGGTCATTTATTGTCGTGACGCCGGAGGGCTGTCCGTGATTTATCAGCGGGGATCCGTTTATTTCAGGATTCCCCGGGCCGAGATATTTATCAGTGGGGATCCGTTTATTTCAGGATTCCCCGGGCCGATTCAGATGGTGGTGATGTGTCGGCTCAGAGGCTGATGATGATGATGATGTATCTGTCTTCCGTTTATTTCGGAATCCGTGGGTCTGATTGGTGATTGTACATTCCTCAGATGGTTATGATCAGTTCAGAAATCAGTGCTGCGACTCAGAGCAACAGATGTTCAGATGGCTTGGAGGATGGCCCAATGCATTGCATACATTCATCTGCATCATTTTGCATTCATCTGCACCAAACTCAAGTCTAGCCATATGAGGAGTATTATGGATTGAGAATTTGGTTGAGAGACGTCTTGAATGTCAAGAATGTGGATGAAATATTATTTGTCTCGATGAAACCAGAATCAAAGGACAGAAGCTTCCTCATATGGACAGACGTTGCACTCATGCATATTAACCTGTTTGCTGTTTTGCAGGTGTCGGGTTCTAACGTGCTTGTCTGTTTCAGGAACCATTGCTCGCGCTCGTAGAACTGTACCTTTGCACTCAACCCGACCTCACAGATATTTCACCAGAAGAAATACTCCCAGACTGATGGAACTCCCAAACGCCGATATACTCGAGTTAAAGGATAAAATGAGCGAACTGATCAACATCATGCAAGGCTTTGCGGTTGGTCAGAAAGCTCTGGCCGATAAAGTTGAGAAGCTCGAGCGGGCTTCAGCAGCAAACAGCGGTATTAACCTGGATGGTGTCTCCAACCAGGGGCTGGGCGGATCCAGAGACGGCGGAAAAAGAGAAACTGTGGGTATGGTGAACAATAATGCTGGCGGATTCGGTGGTACTGGTGGGCAACCTGGGCCCGGTCAGGGGCAAAATCCGAGAGACGGTCTGTTATCTCCATTCTTCGGGTTTGATGAGGACCGAGAGGAAGATCGAGAAGCCGATCAATTCTCCATGCACAACGAGCCGTTGGGGCAGTACAATACCCAGCCACAAAGCAAAGAGATCCAATTGCTGGCAGAGAAGGTAAGGGCTCTGGAAAGCCATGCTACTCCGGGGTTTGTCAATATGTCCAACATGGGGCTGGTTGAGGGGATTGTGATCCCACAGAAATTCAAAGCGCCGACATTCGACAAGTACAACGGAAGTTCCTGCCCGGAAACTCACCTCCAAGCTTTCGTGCGTAAGATTTCTGCCTACACGACGGATCAGAAGCTGTGGATGTACTTCTTCCAGGACAGTCTGTCTGGAGGATCCCTGGAGTGGTACACCAAGTTGAAGTCTGCTGACATCAAGAGTTGGCAGGATCTTGGAGATGCTTTCTTTAAACAGTATCAGTTCAATGCTGATATGGCACCGAGTCGTACCCAACTGCAGGGTATGTCTCAGAAGAATACTGAAGGGTTTAAAGAGTATGCTCAAAGATGGAGGGAGTTGGCTGCCAGAGTTCAACCTCCTTTGGTAGATCGGGAGATGTCCGATTTATTCATGGGTACCCTGCAAGGGGTCTTTGCCGAGAGGATGGTGGGTTGTCCTGTCACCAACTTTGCTGATATTGTGGTGGCGGGTGAAAGAATTGAAAGTTGGCTGAAAATGGGAAAAATCCAGGGTGGTAATGCTTCGTTGTCAGGATCGAAGAAGCCATTCGGGAACGGTCAACGCAAGAATGAGGGTGACTCGAGTGCTGTGTATGATCAAAGAGGATACAGTAGGGATCGTTACTACCAGCACGCTGCTGCGATAAATATCCCTGCTGGTAATCAGTCAGCCAGACAGCAACGTCAGCCACCTCAACAAAGGGTCGGGTACCCGGTGAAAGGGAAAGGAGTCGATCGTCACTTCGATAAGCCGCCTGTGTCATATGCTGTGCTGTTCAAAAAGTTGATGGATCTTGGATTGGTTCAGCCGAGGGCGATGATGCCAATGAGGGCTGATCAGAGGCCTCCTAATTACGATGAGAATGCCAAGTGTGAGTTCCATTCTGGAACACCAGGGCATAACATTGAGGGCTGCAGAGCATTCAAGCATGTCGTCCAAGATCTGGTGGACTCCAAAGCTATCAATTTTGCACCGTCACCGAATGTTAATGCTAATCCCATGCCGGTACATGGTCAAGCGACGGTGAGTGCAATTGCTGAAGATTCAGATTACACCCGGGCAGTGGGTAAAGAGACCAACAGTGGCTGCAAGCTGGATGGTTGGGTAAAACCGTGTGCACCTGGGATGAAAATCCTGAACTGGAGGGTTTGAAAGATCAGCCTTGTTACTCATCTGGAAGAGTATTATTTCTTGTTTTCAGTTTATTTGCATGAAAGCCATACGTGTTGCCCGACACGTAATGGTTCATTGTAAGGGCCACCTCATGTTTAAATTTGCATTTCTGCATCATTAATAAATGGATGTTTTTCAGTCAAAAAACGGTGTTCCCTGTTTTTCAGTTATTTTTGCAGTTTAAATAAAAACAAATAAAAATGGCAATGTTTATTTTCATTTTTCATTTTTTTTTGTTTTGTCTCGTCCCGACTTCCAAAAAATAATTCTCCGGATCTCATTGATAACAATTTGGTTACCCCTCATATGACTTCGACAATTCGATCTATCTTGCTGAAGAAGAAGACGAAGAAGATTGTGATCTGCTGGAATTAGCCAGGTTGTTAAAACAAGAGGAGAAGGTGATTCAGCCGCATGAGGAGCGGATTGAGATTGTTATTCCACGCACCGTCGAGGTCAGGAAGGAAATGAAAATCCGAGCCGCTTCAGAGGCAAGTTGAAAGCAGAATGGTAGTCCTGCTGCAGGAGCATGTGGATACCTTCAACTGGTCATGTCAGGATATGCCAGGGTCGAACACCGATATCGTTGCTCACAGGCTACCATGGAGAGAAGACTGTCCTCTTGAGGAGCAGGACGTCGATGCCACTTATCAGAGAATCATGGCGACTTTGTTTTATGATACGGTTCATCACGAAATCGATTGCTATGACATGATAGCAAAGTCCCAAGCAGAGAAGGGGCATCTGGCGGACCGGGGCAAGTCGGTTGGATGGTTGAGGTAATTCAAGCTGAGGTTGAATTCAAGTCAGTGCACTAGCAGAGTGCGATCCGGTAAATCGTTGGGGTTCATTATAAGAGAGAAAAAAAGGAGGTTGATCCTGCTAAAAAAAAAAAAGAAAAAAAAAAGAAAAAAAAAACGCCTGAACCAAGAAAAAGAAAAGAGAGGTTCGTGGTTTCTTAGAAAGATTGAACTATCTGTCATGGTTCACATCTCATCTAACAGCCACGGGTGAACCTATATTCAAGATTGTTGAAAAGAAAAATCAAACGGTCAGGCGAAATAATGATTGCCAAGGGGCATTGAAAAATAAAAGAATAAGGTGCAGGAACCTCTGATTCTGATATCCCCTGTGGGATGAGCAATTATCAATTCTGTGCTTGACGACCTTCAAGGGGTCTACGAGGTGTATTGGGTCAGCATGACAAGTCTTGTCGAAAAGAGCATGCAATTTACCTTAGCAAAAAGTTTATCGACTGTGAAACAGTACATTCACTGTTCGAGAAAACTTGCTGTACTTTGGCATAGGCTGCTCGCCGACTGAGACAGTGCATGCTGGTTCATGCCACTTTGTGGATTTTCGAGACGGATCCGATCAAGTATGGGTTTGAGAATCCAGCATTTACCGGACGGGTTGTGAGAGGAGTAAAATATTGATTGACTGATTTGTGATACTCTCAGAGAGCAACCAAGGAGTGTATTGTCTGATTACATTGCTCCGCAACCCATTGAGGATTATCAACCGATGAAGTTTGAGTTCCCTGATGAGGACATCTCGAGGTGCTCTAATCGAAAGATTAAGAGTGACCGATCCCGGAGGAGGGGCCTGACCCTGAATCCGAACGGGTTCTGATGTCTGATGGGGAGGATAGGGTGAATGAGGTACGAATGATGGTGACCGAGTACGAAACTGGTATCCTGGGTACCGTACCGCGGTACGTACAGTTGCTGGGGCACACGCCTTTCTCATTCAGAGAGCCTGATTAAGGAAAAGAGGCTGGTAGCCATCTGTCATGGGCAGTTATACCAGCAACGGATGAAACGTGCTTTTGACAAGAAGGTGCGACCTCGGGTATATCACGTAGGTGATATGGTGCTGAAAAGGATCCTTCCTCCTCAAAACGATCAAAGGGGCAAATGGACACCAAATTATGAAGGTCCATTCGTGGTCAATAAGGTTTTCTCTGGCGGAGCCTTGATTGTTAACGACCATGGATGGTGAGGATTTTCCATCCCCTGTGAATGCGGACGCAGTTAAAAAATACTTCGTATAAAGAGACCCGCTGGACGAAAAGAATAAAATAGTCCAGGCAAAAATGGGCATCCCGGCGAACCAAAAACAGAAAAAGGGTTCGGGCAAAAATTAGGGATATAAATGAAAAATGTACACCCGGCAAGTCGAAAACCTGAAGAGGCGACTTGGGCAAAAAAGGGTATCCCGGTGGGCTGAAAACCCGAAAGGGCGGTCCAGGCAAAAGAGGGATTGAAACGAACAACTGCGTTCATCATGAGCGTTTTCGCTTTGGTTAAAGCATCATGGATAATACCCGGTAGGGATTAGTCAGAAGCGTCTTGTTCAGAAGGCAGAAAGCAAGGAGAGTCTGAGGACATATGGGGTGTAACCGAGTTGGAACTCGAGGAGATCACGGGTTTCACATTGCCATTAGGATAGATTTTTCCTTTTGTGCAGTTACCTCTTTTCAGGAATTGCTTCCTTTTGTATTGCTCAGTTGAGCCACACTTTTCAAACAATAAAATGCACATTCAGTCAAATAATTTTGTTTTTGTTTTTCATTACCGTTTTGATTGCAAGAACATCCAATTATTTTGATAAAGAATCTTTGCATTTTAACACATACAGGTTCCTTCCAATGCATGTTTATAAGATTGAAAGCTTGAAATCTTATTCGGAAGGTCGAGTGACCTAAGTGTTGGGATCTTGACACGCCTGGGGCACGGTTTTATCTAACGATCTGTTTTGCAGGAACTGTTAGGTATTTTTTCACTCACTTGCAGGTTGTGATGTGGAAGCTTTGATAAAAGAAATCCCCATGGGAGTCCAGCCAGGGACGAATGTATGAAGGAATGACGAAGGCGTTGCGACGTACGACGAGCCTTGAAATTAACCAAGAAGACTCTTCAAAATCGGAAGACTGGAAGGTTTGTAATTCCCCGCAGAGTTCGATCAGGGACGAAGGAGGAACGGTGGAGGGACGACGAGAGACGTCTGACGACCATTGAAATTAATCAAAAAGACTCTTCAAAGTCGGAAAATTGAAAATCTTTGTATAAATCCCAGGAGTACGTCTCTCGTCGAGCGCGGAGCGACCTGGGATACAAGATGATGGAGCAGAAAAGGTCCAGATGAGTCTGGGTGTTCTCAAAAGTGGAAAGCTGGTACGAGAGTAGGGGGGTGGATACCGAGGTTCGATGAGTCGATGGGTGTTCTATATCAACTTCTCTCATTTCCCCAGCTATTCCCCGAGTGGAGCGGGTTTTTTTCAATGACGTATTTCTCCAACAGTGTTCATCCTACCAGTGGATTGAACGAGTTTCCGTAGCAGACGGATATCTGTATCCCCAGCCGAGGGTATCCTACATGTGGATTGGATGGGTCGTCCCCAGCGGAGTAGTTTTCGTTCCCCTAGCATGGTCTGGATGGTTATCCCCAGCAGGATGAAGATTGCTCATTTCCTAGCGGAAGTATCTGTGAGGGTTCCCCAAGCAGAGTTGGGATGCATATCCCCAGCAAGTCAAAGAAGATTGTGGTATCCCCACAGAGTGCGGTGATGATTCTTTTCCCCAGCATGTCCTCGAGAGGGTTGGGTGCAAAGGAGGTTTTTCCCCAGCAAGGGTTGTATTTCCCAGCAGCGGTGCTATTCCCCGGCAGGGTGAAAATCGGAGCAATGACGAGTTCCTCAGCAGAGAGTCTCGTGTTCCCCAGAAGGGTCCCTTGAGGGGGATGTTTTTCATACATTCATCATGTAGAATAAGCATAGCATATTGCATAGAAAAATAAATAATCGCGTAGCATTTCCATAATTTTGGAGCATTACGCAGAAAATGATCATGCATCATAGCAAACATTAGCTAGTCTCAAGCTGTGGTTACCGTTTGAGAGGTGTTTTGCCAGAAGATGAAGGTGTTACTCCGAGTAGTATAGCCTCATGATTTGATCAGAAGTATTGTCCCAGTGGTACGAAACTGGAGAGGGCTTTTTCCGTCGGACAGAGATGGAAAGAAGATGCATTCAACGCAACCCAAGCTGTGGTTACCGCTTGAAGATTTGGGATCACTGAAGGTGAAGATGTTACTCTGAGGAGGTTAGCATCACAACGTCAGATCAGCAATGTTCCCCCAGTAGTGCGATATTGGAGGAAATGTTTCCGTCGGACAGAGATGGGGATAAAGTCAGAAGACGTTACGCGATCAGCGCGATTCAAGCCGTGGTTACCGCTTGAGGTTTGGTTTTGTCAGACAGTGAAGACGATCCTCCGAGGAGTTCAGCATTGTAAGTTTGGAACAACAGTATTTCCCAGGCATCCGTAAGTGTCTGGTCGAGCTTTCTTTGATGTCCCGTAAAACATCATCCTTCGATGTCCAGTAAACGTCAAGTACTTACCAGTCATCAGTAAGTGTCTGGTCAATCATTTTTTGGTGTCTGTCAACATCATCGTCCGATGTCCAGTAAACGTCGCGTTTTCTTCCGGTCATTGGTTAATGTCTGGTCGAGTCTTGTTTGACGTCCCGTCAACGTCATTGTTTGATGTCCTGTAAACATCATTGTTTGATGTCCTGTCAACATCATTATTCGGTGTCCTGTCAACATCATTATTCGGTGTCCTGTCAACATCATTATTCGGTGTCCTGTCAACCTCATTATTCGATGTCCTGTAAACATCCTTGTTTGATGTCCTGTAAACATCATTATTCGATGTCCTGTAAACGTCATTGTTTGATGTCCTGTCAACATCATTGTTCGGTGCTTGTAAACCTCGAGTTTCATCCCGGCCATTGGTTAATGTCTGGTCGAGTTTTTTGGTGTCAGTAAACATCATCGTTCGATGTCCAGTAAACGTCGAATTTCTTCCCAGTCATCAGTCAGTGTCTGGTTGAAGGTGTACCCTCTGACGTGTTGCCCTCAGAGTGGTGATTGGTATTGTTTCCGACATTGCCAGCAGAATTATCAGATATTTTGGGGTTCAAATGCAGAGGTCCGAGGATCGTTTGCGCAGAGAAAATTTTGGGGTTCAAATGCAGAGGTCCGAGGATCGTTTGCGCAGAGAAAATTTTCGGGGTCCAAGAAAAACAAAAGAAAGAATGAGAATCCCGAGTGGATGTGTGGTATTCAGACCATGGTTATCCCTGTGTTACCATTTATTTTGGTATCCAGGTCGACTTTTTTGAGTTTGTTTCTTCGCCGATGCTGACAGGCGTTGTTAATTATTATCCCATCAGAGTGCAAATTGTTCGTCTGTTCTTGGTATTCAATCACTCTTCATCCTGATCATCCGAAAGCCGAGGCTATTTCGTATCGACAGGTTCACAGTGGATTGAATAGGGGCAGCTGTAACACCTCAAAATTTGCCCTCCTCTCTTGGGACTAGCATTAACATATATTTGCATATCATTTTAGGTCATTAGGCATTTCATATTGCATAACATGTGGTCACATAGTGCAAGCCATCTTCCCAAGTCTTAATCAGGAGATGAGGAAGTTCAAAGGTGCAAGCCTAGGGTTTACTGACTGATCATGGGCCATCTGAGGATTGGGCTGTGAATTAGGGTTTTGTGATTTCCAAGGATATTGGTCTTCATCTTATTTGACTGGATACATCATCATCATCATGATTTGATTTAATCAGAAGATTGAAGAGGATTCCTTGAGATTAGGGTTTTGACCACTGGTCAACCCTAATCAGTTGTATTGGGCCAGTCAGGGCTGGATCAGGAGATGGGGTTTATGATGATTATGAGGTTCATTCTATGATTATATGGTGCTTATGGAGGCTAGGGTGTCACCCTTGAGCCATTTCAGTTGGGGATTGGGGTTCAAATTGATCTATGCATTGCCAAATTCATCTATCAAATGAAAAGTCAACTGTGGTCAACTGTACATGATCTGATGGATTTGGAGGTGGAAATGAGTTGGAGACACTTCATTCATGTTGGAACAAGTGTTAAATGACATCTCAAAGCTTAAAAAGGAAGAAAATCAGGTCGGGACAAAAACTGCCAAAAATAGCAGGTGACCTGTAATTGAAGTTTCCAAAAATGGAAAGTTTTTGACCTCAAAAACAGATGTCCAAGTAAGTTTCAAATGAAAAATTGTTCAACATGAAAGTTGTAGATCTTGTTCTCACCTTTCCAAAAAGTCCAAGAACTTGAAAATCCAGTGTGTGGTTTGCAAGATATGGCTCAGTGAATTTCAGAAAAGACCCGTAATCAGGAGGCCATAACTACCACATACTTTGTCCAAATTGCAAGTTCTTTATATGCACAAACTCCATTTGACATGTACTTTGAGGGTGCATCATTGTATTTGTTCAAAAATGGCCAAGGCAAAAAGTCACTTTTCAACTGGACAGCTGAATTGGACCAGGGGCAAAATTGTCCAAATGTCAAAATAATTGGAATTTTTGAATGGGACTTTTTCCAACACCTCAGGAATGGCATTTTAAGTATGTTTGAATATTCATTTTATGGTTAATGCACATCGTTTGAGTTTTGAGTTGAAAAATGAAATGCTAAAAATGGATCAATTACCACACACATGTGATTTTGAGAAATACTCAACCAATGGACATGAAACAAGTTTCTACACATCACATATGTCATTTGGGGATTGCTTGAGCTGTCAAAACAGCTGGCACTAGCTGTCATTGTGTATTGACCATTTTACCCTCCATTTGCAAAATTGCAATTCCACTAATTATGCCAAATTGGTTAATTACATGATTAGTGATGGATTAAGCTACCATATATATTCCAAATCATTGCCTAATCATAACTGAAAATCACATTCTCCAAAGTTGGATCTAGAAACCTCTCAAATTCTCAAGATTTCATCAAGAACAAAAATCTTCAATCTCAAAATTCTTCCTCATTCTTCAACCAAAATTGGAGATTCTTGTTGCATTCGATCACAAACATCATCCTCACCATCTGTTTTGCAAAATTGAGAGGAATTAGGTGCTGAATCACGACTGTCCCAAAGCTCACCATCAATGGCAAATGCGAATTATGGACAATAGGAGCAAAGGCAATTGAAGCTGGCACCTCCATTCACCTTCTCTATCCTTCTAGTGTTGCTGTTTTCAAGATTTGAGCACTAAAAGCATCGCAAGCACGACTGCCATATCCAAGTGAGTGAAATTCGAAACTCATGTTTTGCTCAATCTTCATATGCTTTCGAAAGTGCTTCTCATGTAGATCATCATGATAGTTTTAGAATTGTGAATGGATGCTTGTGTCATGAGAAATCGCGATTTGAAAGTACGAACACAAACCCTAGGTTGCTCGATTCAGGAATTTTAGGAACCTTTAGGCAAAATGGAGTTGGTATTTGGAATGTGCTTGAGAAGACGGTTCGAATGGATATGGCCATGTCTATTTTTGTTAACATTTGTTGTTCTTCGATTTTTCTCATTTTCTGGACAAATGTTGGTGGAGAACGATGAAGAATAGTGGTTTTGATCTTCATTTCCATTCAAATTTTTGAATTACGAGTTTGCCGCCCCCGCCACTTTAATTACAGTTTTGCCATTACTGTTAATTAATTAATTCAATAAAAATCTAAAAAATGTTAAAAAATATCTAACACATTAGAAAATTCACAAAAAATAGGGAAAAAATCAGAAAATTATGGAAAAAATTTTGTTGACTTCCTTGTTGACCATAGGATTTTTTTCACCTATTGGTCAAAGTTGTGCTTGGCAAATATTGTATTTTCCCTAGGGTTTTCTAATGTATGTTCATTTTTGCTATGTTTTGCCAATTGACTTGTGAAATGATCATAATGTAAAAGAAATTTGTGCCAATTTTTGTGGTGATTCATGACTGATTGAGGTTTATTTACATGTAAATTTTGTGGATTTTTGATACCTGGATAGGGAGATATGATTTTTGGAACCTAGGTGTGACAATTTGTGTCACACCTCTTAATGTCAACTTGTGGAATTTAATTGAGTGCTCTATGCATGTTGGAATTGAATGAAATTTTGCATGATGACTTGTTGACATGTTAAGGTATAGTATGAATTTTTGTGGAATTGTTCATTGCATTTTCAATTTAATCATGAATTTTCATTTCTGGTGATCATTTGTGCAAGTTCATATGACATAGGTTGGTAGAATGGTTGGGAAATCCTCATATGGTATTGTATGGCCATGAAATTTGATATGCATGAACTAGACACATGTTAGGACCTCCCTGTTTTGGTCTCATCCATTTATTTTTAGTTTTCAATGAGATATGAATTTTTGAAGTGGATGTATGCATTGATGGTGTGAATTGAAGCATGAAATTGTGTCTGTTTTTGTTGATTTTCATTGACATGGTTCCATTTGCCCAATTGAGCTCAAATTTGGTATGCTTGACCTTGAATAGTCCCTGTTTAGGTGTGATTTATTTGAGAATTTTTGGATTTGTTTTGAGATGGATTTGAATGCAATACTTCTGTTTGTATGTTGGATGCTTCATTTGAACCAATATGGATTGTTTTGTGCATGGCATGAGCATGATGAATGATATAGACATGAGACCAATGATGTTTGCTCTTGTTTGATGTTAATTTGAGTTTAGATGGTGGATGCCTTGCTGTTTTAAATTTTTTATTGCCTTTGGACCCTAGGTTTGGCCTAGTGGTCTTGTTGCTAATGTTTGCTTGATTTTTCAGGATCAAAAGCATAAGGCACATGGATAATGATCCAAATCAATTTTGATTGATGTTGTTGATATTTGTACACTAACATAACTTGGTTTTGTAGGTTATGAAGCATAGGCTTGAGCTTTGGCTTGCCTTGTGTTGTGCCTCCTTGAGTTGTATAAACTGTTTGACTGTTTGCTGTTTAGTTTGTCTGCTTGAGTACTAATTGGTTTGACTGTTTCCAGGTACTTTAGTTGCTCAGTTCTCTTAAGAACTTGCTTTGCTTTGCTTTGCTTAAGCAACTTGCATTGAGGTAACCTCCTGAACTTCATGTAGTCTGGAGACCCGGTTTGTTATTTGGCCGGGCAAATTGTCTGAAGTCCTCCTTAAGAGGCAATGATTGTGA
This sequence comes from Lathyrus oleraceus, assembly GCF_024323335.1. NCBI lineage: Eukaryota > Viridiplantae > Streptophyta > Magnoliopsida > Fabales > Fabaceae > Lathyrus > Lathyrus oleraceus. The sequence continues at coordinate 5,104,694 of NC_066581.1, read as the reverse complement.
TTGTTTATTTTCCAGCCTAAGCAGGTAAAGACCTCAATGAGGCAATTGGTGGAAGCCAAGGGGTATGCAACCTACCCCCCACTATTCATGTTGTGTCTTCTCCTTGCTCCCATTACATGGTTGTAGCATTGAGATCCAAGCCCAAGATCTTGTGCAGTGCACATTGTGTCAGAGTCTCTGAGTATAGAAGGGTTCCCCTATTCTGGACCCATGCTCATTTGTCAAAAGCTCTCCCTGGTCAGGGATAAGAGCTGTGAGGTCTCATCCTCACTTCATCCTTTCATCTGCTTCACCTTAGCCTCGTAATGGCAAGGTTAAGAGCAAACACAGCTTATACAGATGACTTGTTGAGGCAGTCAAACCCATTGCTTGAGCCCAATTGTTTGGTTATAGAGTGTGCTATGTGGATATCTGTTATGCTTGTGTTGATTGAGATGCCTGTTCTCATGAGATGTATGGATTGTATGCTTGTATGCTTGCCTATTTCCTGGTTAGGATTAACTTGCTTATGCAAGTAGGTTAGAAACCTGAACTTAGGGTCAATGATGCATGATAACACTAGGCTCGAGTCTTAGCTCCCTAGTAGTGTGTCTCCCTTTGTGTCTGGCTTGATTTTTAATCCCTTGAGGGGGAACTACATCGCCCTGATCCTTGTTCCAGACGAGGTATGTAGGCAGGTGGTCGTGCGAGACCACTCCGGGCACCTTTTTCTTTTTTGTGTGAGTTGTTTGACACTGTGCTAGGCTCGAGTTCCAGACTCCTTAGCCTGTTGTTGTTTGTTTGTATGTGATTGTTGTGTGCTTGGTAGCTGATGTAAGTCCATTGAGTGGCATTCGGGTGCCAGTGTGGGTTTGTTGGGTTCGGATGCCGACTTAAGTCCAGTGATTGGCTGTCGGGCTCCACGTTTGCCCGTTTGTGTGTGTTTTGGTTCGGATGCTGACGTAATTCCATTGAGTGGTTGTCGGGCTCCCTGTTTGCCACCCTTGTGTGTTGATATGTTTGATTTGTTTGGCGTGCGTGAGCCGAACTACGGTAGCTCTGATTCTCATTCCCGATGAGATACGTAGGCATAGGATGCGATGTCCTATCGAGCCCCTTCTTCTAACCCCACCTGTGTGATCCAGTAGCGTGTGTGTGATGTATGTCTATAGCAACCTAATCTTTCTAGAGCGTGGATCCCGTCGAGTACGACGGACGTGAGGGGTGCTAATACCTTCCCCTTACGTAACCGACTCCCGAACCCATTCTCTTGGTCGCGAGACCATGTCTTTTCCAGGTTTCTCTGAGCGTTTCCTTTCCCTACATTGGGATAAATAACGTTTAGTGGCGACTCTTTGCTGTTTTTATTTCAGCGCTCGCCGGTTGATTTTCGCGGATGCGACAATAACCCCGTAGTTAGCCGAACTACATCTTGCTCTGATTCTCATTCCAGATGAGATACGTAGGCATAAGACGCGATGTCTTAGCGAGCACAATTACCCTTAATCCCTAGGTAGCCGAGCTACGAAGACTCTGATTCTCCTATTCAGATGAGATACGTATGCAGTGGATGCGACATCCGTGCGAGTCATTTTCTTTTGACCCTTTTTTTTAGTAAATAACACATTAGATAAACCCACACCCTTTAGAAAAGAACTACAAAGTGGATCCCGTAGAGTACTACGGATGCGTAGGGGTGCTAATACCTTCCCTTCGCATAATCGACTCCCGAACCCAAGATTTGGTTGCGAGACCCTGTCTTGTCCTTTCCTTTTTCCAAGTTTACTTCGAGCGTTTCCTTTCCCTCCTTTGGGATAAATAACGCACGGTGGCGACTCTCCTATCTTTCTTCGCCGGTTTTTTTTTCGCATTCCATTTTTCAGGTTGCGACACTCATGCGTCATCAACCAAAGCTTCGAATACATCGGATTCAGAATTGGTGGAGAAATGGTCATTATGTTCAATGTAGCCCTTTTCCAATATATATCACCAATTTCAAACTTGTAAAGATCTATGGAGTCTTGCCATTTACAGACTACCATTCCATCAAATAAATTTGAGCCTTTTATCCAATTATTTGCACTCTTATTTGTTTCTATTCAACAAATATTTTGCATGTTTTAATTGAGAAAATATCATTGTTTTGAAGAAACAAATTTTTTCATAACTTGTTTTTTAAACAAAGTGAACATTCACAACGACAAATTTGGCTTTCTCTCTTGAGATGTAGTACCGATGTTTGTGTGCTTATTTCTTTGAAGCCGTTTGTGTTAGAAATGTCTGTTTGTCAGCATTCATCATACATAAACCACGCATGTGTGCATATAATTATCAAACATTCGGATATTCATATTGCATTATTTGCCATATATCTTTGTTTGTTATTCCCTGCTAGTTGGTAAAACATTTCCCAAGCAGATGTCGGCGTCTGACCCCTTAATATAGAGTCAACCCATTAAGCAGAAAGTATTTATCTTTCCTTCCGCGTTCCCCACTGAGTTATATCCTCGTGGACGACGGTTGTTTTTGCTTCCTCCCAACACATATATTGGGATAGGTTTCCCTATTGAGCTATATCCTCACTAGGACGAGTCTTGATTCAGTTTGCCTCTTTGGTTTGATCCTAAATTGGCCTCTTATGACTGTTTCCTGTGTTTCCCCGTGGTATAAATGAATAGTTGCTCAGTAATCGGTAATTATTCATCTTATCCTCGATGGAGTCTGTGGTTTTCTACCCTTATACCGGTAGTTGTAAACCCTATTTTCTCCCCTTTGCAGAGTTAACCTTTTTGTTCATCCTAATTAATGACGGTTACTCTTCCATGGTTTTCTACCCAGTATCCGGTAGATGTAATCCCCTCCTTGACGGTTATCCTTATCAAATATTCGGTGGTGATATTCCCTTATTTCTTTTGGATAATTGTTTTGATTAGGCAATTTTATCCCCAGCAAGTCATCTTTCATACCGGTTGTCGATAATTTTTGTTGCTCCCCTTGATTGGTCATCATTATATACCTAGTTTCGGTATCCAGAGGCCTCTCTTTGTCGGTCGATTTATCCTTTATTAACCCAGTAACCGGTTGTGGATAATCTTCCATGCGAGTATATTATCTACGTTCTGACGGTAATAGATAATATATCTCATGCACTCTTTGGCCGAAGCCTTTTGTTCTTCCCTAGTTGAGTAAGATTCGTATCCCTTTGTGGAATCAAATGTCCATCCCGTAATCGAGTTTGCTTTTTGCCCTCTTTTTTGGATGATGAGTGTTTTGGGAATATTCCCCAATTCACGCTTTGGTTGGTCACCTATTATATGCCCAGTAACCGGCATCCCTGGTGTTCCTTCCTTCTGCTCCCTATTATGACTTTTTGTCCCCTGTGGAGTCAGATTTTCCTGAGTTGAAATATACCTTTCTAGGTCTTCCTCAGATGGTTTGGTTGATTGATATCTCTCACTCTTATACCGGTCTTAGATATTCATTCTTCCCGAGCATGTTGTTCTCTCACCCTTATACCGGTGTTCAGATCACACGTCACTTTGAGCTTAATACCCAGTAACCGGTAATACCTCATCCCATTGTTTCCCCAGGAGGTTTCTGTTGGGATCTCCCTCAGTTGAGTCCTTAGTGGGCATCCACACTTGAGTCCGGATTTTCATCCGAAGTATCCGTTGCGGATAAGTTTTTGGCTGTATTGGCATATTCCCCAATACATGCATCTTCGAGTCAGCTCGAGTCCTTCCATTAATTTATTTCATGGATTCTCTCCGTGTCTCAGCAAGTCTCAAGTCGTGACCTGCTCACGCATTTTCACCCTTTTACTCCCCCAGAGTCTCTCTCTCCCTAGTGAGTGTATTACTCCTGTAGATTTCTAGTTCCTCCGGATTTCTTTTTTCTTTTGTGGACGCCTATCCCCATGGAGTTTTTACCATTTTTGCATGCACACATCTGCATCATGAGGTCTCTTAGGGACCAAAATTCGTCTCTTTGTTATTATTTAAGCTCATTCTACCCCGTCGAGACGAAGATTTTAACCTTCACTTCTCCGGCTAGAATGACCTTAAATAGGGGCATCTATAAGACCCTAATTTTGTCCCTAAGATCCCTCATGGCATCATAACATTGCATTTGCATTGCCTCAAGGATCACTAGCATCTTGGTTCCCTTTATCTTTGGGTGGGACTTCTTGAGAGTGGTTTGAGATCACCAAGCATGCCTGAATTGCATATCCTTGCTTTTCTCATTTTGTTTACTAACCAAAAGCACAAAAATATGTCACTAACATCTTTTGTTTGTAGCTTAAGCAATCACCAGGTCAAGAGCTTCAAGGAGATCCTTTGTGCAGAGATATGACCAAGAGAAGAGGAAAGCAAGCATGCTAATGGTTCCCAAGGCTCCCCTCCATCAAATATGCCTCCCTAGCATCTCAATTCATCATTTTGATCAAAGCAAGTCAAAGGGTTTGAGGTTGATTCCCCAAAGAAACCCTAATTCATCTGTGCACCATAATGCCTTGCTCATGAAGCAACCTCAGCCCATGATCAAATATAATCAAGGGAAGTTCTTTAATTCATAATTTCATGCATATTTGAACTTATTTTAGTGTCCTCAATCATCAATTCATCAAGATATGAGTCATGGACTTGAGAAGTTGACCAGTCAATTCATCTGACTATTTTGAAATGCACTGAGACCTAACGTTTTATGTGTTGGTCAAATGGAGATGGTTCCAAAATCAAAAATGTTCCTAAGGATAATGTGAACAACTTTCATGTTCATCAAAAATTAATTTGAAGCTTGGAAGGTCATCTTCCATTCCAATACATTATAGGTCATTTTGACTGAAACCCTAATTTTGGGTCAACTTCCCAAGGACATAACTCATTCATTTTTTATGATTTTGAGGTGGGATCAAATGCATTGGAAAGATTAAGATGTAAACTTCAAATGTTATGTTGGACAAAATTTCAAAATCTCAAAGGAAATACATGTGATAATGCAAGACATTATAGGTCCTTTTGTGCCAAATGCATTGAAAGGCAAAAAAGTCCAACTTCAAGTGCCCATAACGCTTTCATCAAAAATCCAAATGATGAAAAATTTAAGTCCACTTTGATTGTCTTGAAAAGATCTACAACTTTGATGTTGGAGGTTTTTTCATTTGAGGCTTACATCATCAAAACAGAAGGGCTTGAACATTGGCCAAATTTAGAAACTTTGCCTTGACATGTTTTGCACCTTGCACTTTAAACTCAAATTTCACCAATTTCCACATCCCAAATGGATTTTTTCCCAACATAACAATTGTTCCTTACATCAAAACCTTTCCAACCATTACTCACATGATCATGTTTGGATTTGGCAAGTGTTAGTTTTGAAGAGGAGAAGTTTTCAGTTCAATTATGCATAACATGTGAGAATTCATTACACAAGCCTTTGCCTTTCATATTACACGCCCATTTCACTTTGGTATGAGTTCAGATGTCATTTGGCTTTGGTTTTGGGCCTTGTGCATGATCATGCAAGCCCATGCAATGGATATTCAATTCCATGCACACGGATTGCATCACCTTCTCCTTGCCATTCCCTCTATAAATAGAGACCCTATTCCATTCAAAATACAAAAAAAATCAACCTGAATTGCTGCAGAAATCAAAACCCAACCTCTCACCAAAGAAGCTAGTTCATTTTTTTCTAAATTTTTCAGATCCAAAGTTCAACTACATCTGGTTGAATCCTTGGATCTAAAGCTTCTTAACCTTCATCCTTTACTCCATTGATCTTCTGTTTTGATAAAGAAAGCAAGGAATCGAGCTCAAGCCTCCAGAAATCAAGGTTGTTATGCAACTGGTTTTTTCTTTGAAACTCATAATATATTGACATATTTGCTTGGATCTTGTGTTGGCTGAAGTCCTCTCAATAGAGGCATCATGATTGTGCATTTAATTTTTGAAATCCATTAAGTTCATGATGAACACCACATAACTTCCATCTCTGATTTCTCTCAATATAGAGATCTAGAGTGGAATTGAGTGGCACAGGGATGATGTACATCATCCCAGCTTTCCAAAGATGTATAGATCGTGCGTTTTGGTTAAGATTTGGTTGTCTGCAAAATTGGCCGGAATCTTCATGCTCACCGGAGAAGAAGGTGGCTCCGGTGGCCGTGCCATTGCCAGATGTGTTGTGGATCGTTGGATTGAATTTCCAGATCTAATCCTGGCCCTTGTTTGTTATGACTTGTTTTAATACATTGTGCATTGCATTTGACTTTGGCCTATGGTGGGAGCGCGCATCTGTAGCGTGTGATCTGCCAGCTCAATTAATGAGCTCAGATCTAACGCTCCTAGTTTTTTTGAATTTTTATTTTTCTGATTTAATTTCTTTTATTTTCATTTATTTCAAAAATTCATAACTCTTTCATTTTTAATCCAAAAATTATGGGACCAATTGCATTAGTCTCCAAATAAATTCTAGTTTCTATTTCTGATTTTTAATATTTTTTATTTCATCATTTGATATTTTTGGTGAATTTTCTCTTTTTTGGTTGTTTTTAATTCATTTTAAATAGTTTTTGATATTCAAAAAATACAAAAATATTTTCCTAACCTATTTGAATGATGATGAATCTATGAAAAATATTCTCATCAATTTTTTAATTGATTTGAGATTTTAGTTCAATTAGGTTATTTTTATTCATTTTTAATTGATTAAAAATAGTTTCTGACTTTTAAAAATGCTGAATTTTTTTGTCAAACTTTGTTTGACCTTGTTGAACTTGGGATAAATTACTTGGACCTTTCAAGGTTGATTTGAAGTGATTTTGAAGTTTGACCTTTCCATTATTTTTAATTCAAGTTTATTTTAATATTAAAAATGCAAAAAAATATTTTGCTTATTGTTTTGACCTCCAATCTTCATCTCATTTCTGATTTATCATTGTTTGACTTTGACTTTCAATGTCATTTAGTCAATACATATGGATTGGTACATCTTATTTCACTTTGATCTTTCCATTTTGTCATTATTCTTTCTTCATCTCCTTCTTACTTCTTCTTCTTTCTTCCTTTTGATCAATGAGTTGAAGGTTGATAAGTTAGCATCGATTAGGGAGACTTAATCTTCCTTGATTCAAATCTAATTCATCTTGATCAATTGATCAAGTGAATGGCTTTGCATTAAGGATAGGTTGTTTTCTAAATCATGCAAAAGGCTTAAACCAATACAAGATCAATTCTCATTCTCCTTTTGGCATGGCAAGTTGTTGGAACTTGGTTCACTAATCAAGACTTCTAACTTGTGTTGTTGCCTATATTATTATTGACCGGCCTCAGATAGTTGTGACTTCTACATAAGTCCAATTACGATTGCTTAACATAGCGCTAAATTTGCCTTATGGCACACTAACTACTAACACTAACTATTGACAATTAACATTTACTTTTTGCTCTTTACTTTTATGCAATTTACTATTCTTGCACATATTATCCATTTGCTTTTCTCTTTGCTCACTTGAGCACATGTTTATGTTAATGCCATTTGCCTTTTGCTCACTTGAGCACATAATTGTGTATATACTATTGTGCTTGTGTTTTTGTTTTGATTGTTATGGACCAAATGCAAAGAAATGGACTTAGTTTCTAGGACTTTCCCTATGCAAAGAATGGAGAAATGGACTTAGTTTCTAGGATATTCCCTATGCAAAATTGGAGTAAAAGGATCTTAATGATGAAGATGGATTAGAAGGACCAAATCTCTAAACTCACTCTTGTCCATTCTTGGTTTACTTCATGAAACTTTTGATGTGTGTGCTTTTGTGCTAGGGGATTCTATGAGCTCAAATTGAAGGATCATTGCCATGTTCATTCAAAGTGAAAGACAAGATACATTGAGGATCTCTTAAGAGACTTGTTTGATTGCTTATGCTTTGTGATTGCTTATTCCAAAGGATGGGAGCTACTTGGATCATCAATATGATCTCAAGAGAGGAACTCCATTGTGGTTTTGTTCTTTATCCCTCATCTTTTTGCTTTACTTAGGACTTAGCCATTCTTCTTCTTCTCTCCACTCTAACCCAAGCCAAAACCTTTTGTGCAAACATTTAACCATTGTTTTCAAACATTAGAAACCTAAGCCTTAGGCTTTTGATTTTCAAACCTTCTTTTCATAACACTTATTTTGAATTGAATCTTTAAGTCAACTTTGACCATTTTTGTATATACTTCTAATTGGTAAATATAACCCATTCAAATGCCTTTTGTGGTTCCAATGACCATTTTCTTAATCAAATCTTTCATAACCTTTAATTATTAGGTTTGAGTTATCCTTGTGGTAGATATAATACTCACCTATATCCTTAGTGATGGACAATGAGTCTTCCTTGCTTATTATAGGGTTAACCCCTCACTAGCATGTTGAAGCTATCCTCACATGGTGGATTTGTGGTTTTGGTTGAGTTTTCTCCCTTTGATAACAAAAGACCTTAAGGCTTTTGGACCAATCAATTTACCAACTCATTTTTTGAGATTTTTACCCCGAACTACGAGGTTTTGATCCTAATCTTTTTATAAGATGGTACGTAGGCAATGGGTTTATCCATCCAAACATAAAATGTAAATAAACTTGTACATTCTCCTCTCATCTCTTCAATCATGTTTGCACAAACAAATTTTCACAAAACAACAACCTTACAACAAGTATGAAAAGGGCTCCCTAGGAGTACCTAGGATGTTTTGGGTGCCTAACACCTTCCCATTACATAACCAACCCCCTTACCCAGATCTCTGTTTCTCTTTTACTAGTTTTTGTTAAAACTTTTAGGTTTTTGTTCGCTTTCTAACCATTCCTTTGGATAAATAGAAGTGCGGTGGCGACTCGACTTGTATGATTTACCTTGGATTTAGTCAATATCTCTAATGGTAACGAATACCCTGCTACAGTATGCTCGCAAGATGTCAACACAGACCGATAATGACCAATTGCTGATCCACTACTTTCAGGACAGCCTGACAGGTGCTGCGCTCCGGTGGTATACGGGGCTGGAGAGTGCAAGCATTCTCACTTTCAACAATTTAGGCGAGGCCTTCGTTATGCAGTATAAATATAATGTGGATATGACTCCGGACAGGGACCAGTTGAGGGTGATGTCGCAAAAGGATAAGGAGACCTTCAAGGAGTACGCCCAGAGATGGCGAGAATTGGCAGCTCCGATAGTGCCACCCCTGGAAGAGAAGGAGATGACAAAGATCTTCTTGAAGACTTTGAGCTCTTTCTATTATGAAAGAATGATTGCCAGTGCTCCCTCAGACTTCACCGAAATGGTGAATATAGGGATGAGATTAGAAGAAGGGGTCCGCGAAGGACGATTATCTAGAGATGACAGCTCTCAGCAAAGAAGTATGGAGGCTTTGCGAGGAAGAAGGAGGGAGAGGCTCATGCTGTGTCCTCCCATATTAAAAGAAGGCCCTCTGTGAGGAGGAAGGATGTGCGTCCTGCCGTCAACCAACACCAGGTGGCTCATATAGCACCTTCTTTCAGAGAAGTTCACCACCAACAACAACAATAACATCGTCAACAACAGTAGGCCTACCAGCCTCGTAACAATAATAACACCAACACCAGCAACTACGAGGGGAAGAGGGTAACTTTTGACCCGATTTCAATGACATATGTTGAGCTTTATCCTTCCTTGATAGATAGGAAGCTGATAACTCCACGAGATCCTCCCGCTGTACCAACCAACCCTCAATGGTGGTATAAGCCAGAGCTTCACTGTGTGTATCATTCCGGTGCTCCCGGACACGATGTGGAGAATTGTTACCCATTGAAGACCAAGGTGCAAGACCTTGTGAGAAGTGGGATATTGTTTTTTGAGGACGTAGGTCCGAACGTAAAGAAGAACCCATTGCCCGAGCATGGGAAAGCAGCTGTTAACATGGTCCAGGGATGCCCTGGAAAATACAAAGTCCTGTATGTTAATGACATAAGGCAGTCTTTGGTCGAGATGCATAAGCTGTTGTGTGAACATAGCCACTATGAGCATGATCACGATAGGTGCCAGGTGTGCACTATCAACGAGAGAGGATGCCGTCAAGTAAGAAAGGACATCCAAGAGATGATTGATCAGGGAATGATTGAAATACTTCAGAATCGTAATGAGGACGAAGTCGATGTTATCTCCCCTATATTCAGAATTCCTGACCCTGTTGTCGTCAAGTATGATGGCAGCAAGAAGAAGGTATCACCAACTCTTATGATCAAGCCAGCGGGCCCTGTCCCGTATGTATCAGACAAAGCTGTTCCCTACCAATATAACGCAGTTATGCTAGAGGATGGAAAGGAGGTGCCGTTCCCCTCAACTTTTGTAGTGAGCATTTCAGATGTGAGTGGTGTGACCCGTAGTGGTCGTGTTTTCTCGGCGCAGCAGAAATCCCACGAAGATGTTTTGAAAAAGACTATTGTTAATCCTGCCGGTCCCGTGGGGATTTCTTCTTAAAACAATCCTGTTCCTGTTGTTGACCCTGTTGCTGTCAAGAACAATAATACTCCTATCCTAGTTGGCCAGTTTGGCATTTTGAAAGAGGATGGCGATGAGATGCTGAGGCTCATCAAAAGGAGCGAATATAATGTTGTTGATCAGCTGCTACAAACTCCATCAAAGATATATCTCTTATCTTTGTTGATGAATTCTGAGCCACACCGCGAAGCTTTGCAGAGGGTGTTGGACGTGGCATACGTTGACCACGATGTCACAATAGAGCAGTTTGATAGCATTGTTGCAAATATAACCGCTTGCAACAGCTTGAGCTTCTGTGATGCTGATCTCCCTGAGGAGGGAAGAGACCACAATTTGGCTTTACACATATCTATGAACTGTAAGGATGATGCCTTGTCCAATGTGTTGGTGGACACATGGTCATCCCTTAATGTGTTGCCAAAATCCACTCAAGCTAAACTTTCTTATCAAGGGCCTCCCATGAGGCAGAGTGGAGTGGTTGTGAAGGCGTTTGATGGATCGCGTAAAACTGTGATCGGTGAATTAGAACTCCCGATCAAAATTGGACCTAGTGACTTCCTGTAAGACCCCAATTTTGGCCCTAAGATCCCTCAGGGCATCACAACATTGCATTTGCAAAGCCTCAAGGATCATAAGCATCTTGGTTCCCATTGCCTTTGGGTGGGACCTCTTGTGAGTGGTTTGAGATCACCAAGCATGCTTGAATTGTATATCATTGCTTTTTCTCATTTATTACTAACCAAAAGCACAAAAATATGTCACTAACTTTTCTTGTTTGCAGCTTGAGCAATCATAAGGTCTAAAAGCTTCTAGGCGATCCTTTGTTCAATGATATGGCCAAGAGAAGACGAAGGCAAGCATGACAATGGTTCCCAAAGCTCTCATCCATCAAATATGCCTCCCTAGTATCTCAATTCATCATTTTGATCAAAGCAAGTCAAAGGGTTTGAGGTTTGTTTCTCAAGGAAACCCTAATTCATCTGTTCATCAACTGTGCCTTGCTCATGAAGCAACCTCAACCCATGGTCAAATGTGTCGCAACCTGAAAAAGGGAGATGCGAAAAAACACCCGGCGAGAAAGGAACGACAGAAGAGTCGCCACCGTGCGTTATTTATCCCAAAGGAGGGAAAGGAAACGCTCGAAGTAAACCTGGAAAAAGGAAAGGAAAAGACGAGGTCTCGCAACCAAATCTTGGGTTCGGGAGCCAATTATGCGAAGGGAAGGTATTAGCACCCCTACGCATCCGTAGTACTCTACGGGATCCACTTTTGTTGTTCTTGTCTAAAGGGTGCGTGTATATCTAATGTACTACTTACTAAAAGGGGGGTCAAAAGAAAATGACTCACACGAATGTTGCATCCACTGCATACATATCTCATCTGAATATGAGAATCAGAGTCTTCGTAGCTCGGCTACCTAGGGGTTAAAGAGGAGTGTGCTCGCTAAGACATCGCGTCTTATGCCTACGTATCTCATCTGGAATGAGAATCAGAGCAAGCCGCCGTAGTTCGGCTACCTACGGGTTAAGGGTTGTGTTTTTGGATGAACGACGTTACTACGCAATCTACCGGATGCTCGACCTTTGGAGACTTACTCGCCTGTAGTAGAAGGAGTTAACGTGTTCTTAGGAGAAGAAAAATCAATGAGTTTGTTGTGTTTTAGGAATGCTCATGCAAAAAGGAAGTCCTAGACGAAGGAACAATGCTAGCTTAATTGACATGCAAACGAGAGACTATACGAAGCCTAGCAATCCTATGGGGAGACGATTACACCATACAAAACATGTATCATAAAATAAACACACCAACGAGGGGGCTCAAACATACATGGGTAGGGCTTTAGTCAATAGGGGTCATATCAACCTCGACAAACAAGCCATGAAAAAGGTAATCAAATGGGCTCTTAACCACTGACATTGAACGTCAGGGTGAGCAGATCAAAAGGGTAATGAGGATAAGACCTCATAGCTCTTAACCCTGGCCAGGGTGAGCTCATGACAAAAAGTGGGGATTCAGAAAGGTGGAACCCTCTCCACTGACTGACCGGACAAAAGATCTTGGGCTTTTGCTCTGAAGCATCGACACGTAGTGCGAGCTTAAAGAACGACACACTGAATAACGGGGGATTGATTACTAATCCCTTTTATCCGTCAATTGCCTCTTCAGGGAGGTCTTTAGCACTGATGCCTCTTCTTGGAGGTCTTTGGGCACAAAAGTAAATAAACAAAAGAAAACATTGCCTCCTATTGAGGTCTTCCAGCTAAGAAAGCGGTAAAATGCGGGAAAGATAAAGGATCAAGAGATCTACCACACGGATAAAGATCCGAAGTAATAACAGCTAAAGAAATAAGAAACCCAGAGATCTCTCGAGCTGGCACCATCAAAGAAAGCAAGTCAATACAGGTAATCAGAATAAATCTCCAAATGGTATCCCACAAATAAAGTGGAATGCCAAGCAAGCTATCCTTTCAGGAGTCATGTGAGCCCTCACAAAAAACTCAACAAACAGGTTAGAGTGACAAGATGGGGCGCAATCAAGAGTTGCCCCAAATCAAAATGTAACCACATGAATCATGCCATTAAAATTCACAAAAAGAGCTCACAAAAAGCAACCAAGTGTAGGAGGCCTAAACCTCTTGTCAAACAAATGCATTAAAAGGGTATCAAAAATTTCAGGTTGAAAGTATAAAGTAGTGGAAATAGGGCATACCTGATTGGAGAGATCGAATGAAATTGAATTGCCCGATTGGGTTTGCAAAGCAATCTGAGGGTTTATATGAGATGGAATTGGCTCTTTGCAGATGAGTTCCTTTCAATCTCTGGAGGTTGCTCTGAACTCTGTTAGCTCTTCTCTCACTATCTTTTTCCCAGGGTTTTTTGGGAGATGGAAGTCTAGAATTTATAACCTGATTTTTGTGACTTTGTGGGCTCAAAAGAGAGAGGTCAAAGTCCAAGATTTTTCTGTTATATTATTTATTTATTTATTTTTCGTTTTTCGTTTTTTTTTCTTCGTTTATTTATTTATTTATTTTTTAATATTTTTTTTATTTTCAAAACGTGTGGGCTTCGCCTAGCGAGCATGACAGTTCATGAACAAACTTTTGCTCCTTCAAGATTAACGTTTTGATTGATGAATAGACCCCATTTGAACATGTTGGAAGTATCTCAAGCCATTCCCTTGTGTTGACTGATCACCAAGATAGGACCCACAAAGTGTCTTGGATGATATTCAAGCTTCTTGGATCTAATTCCGATTGACATGATGAAATGCAATATGAAATGTTAAATGACCTAAAAATGAATGCATGAATGAGGGGGGCAAATTTCGAGGTATTACAACTGCCCCTATTCAATCAACTGGAGACCCGAAAAGAAGATAGCAGCGGCTTTCGCACTTTCGAGGTATCAAGGGATTGAATACAATAAAAGCCCAAAAATTTTCACTGAAGTGAAGTGAAGTAACAATGCCTGTCAGAATTGGCAAAGAGGTGGTCTTGAAAGAAGAATCTGTCTGGTACGGTGAGAGTCAGTCTGAATACCGAAAAATAATGTTAACCTGGATACCAAAATAAATGGTAACACAGAAATAACCATGGCTTGAATGCCGCTCATCAGTCTGAATACTGGAAATGACTTCGATCTGAACATCGGAAGATATGAGATTATTAATATCGGTCTGAACACCGAGAGGCTGGCCTGAATGCCACAAGTTGCGTCGACCTGAATGTCGAAAACTTATTCGATCTGAACATCGGAAAACTGGCCTGAATGCCACTTCGATCTGAATATCGGAAAATTGGCCTGAATGCCACTTCGATCTGAATATCGAAAAATTGGCTTGAACGCCACTTCGGTCTGAATACCGGAAACTGGCCCGAATGCCACAAGTTGCATCGACCTGAATGTCGGAAACTTCTTCGATCTGAACATCGGAAAACTGGCCTGAACGTCACTTCGGTCTGAATACCAGAAACTGGCCTGAATGCCACTTCGGTCTGAATACCGGAAACTGGCCTGAATGCCACAAGTTGCATCGACCTGAATGTCAGAAACTTCTTCGATCTGAACATCGGAAAACTGGCCTGAACGCCACTTTGGTCTGAATACCGGAAACTGGCCTGAATGCCACAAGTTGCATCGACCTGAATGTCAAAAACTTCTTTGATTTGAACATCGGAAAATTGGCCTGAATGCCGCAAGTTGCATCGACCTGAATGTCGGAAACTTCTTCGATCTGAACATCGGAAAGTTGGCCTGAATGCCATAAGTTGCATCGACCTGAATGTCGGAAACTTCTTCGATCTGAACATCGGAAAGTTGGCCTGAATGCCACTTCGGTCTGAATACCGTAAAAAATTCATGCCTGTCAGCATCGGCAGAAATAGGGAAAGATAATAGAGGCGGCGCATGGGCCAATGACACTTGCTAGGGATAATAAAGGTAAGTCATGAACAATCTTCAGTCTGAGTACTGGAAACAACTTCTGGCTTATCACTTGGGATACCGAGAATGTTTTATGCTTACATGCGTATGTTTGAATTTTTCAATGGCGTAATGCTCCATGAAAATGGAAATGCTACGCGATTTGGGAGGATGCAATGCAATATGATTCTACATGCAGGGATGCGAAATGATGGGTAGAATGCCAAGCCGAGGCAAGGGAATCTGCTGGGGAAATGATCACCATCTTCTGGACCCTGGCAAGGCTGTTGGAGATGCACAGCGCAAAGAACTCTGTGGGGAAATGACCCGCCACACGGTGTTCTAGCAATGACGAAATACCGAGACTCTGACTGGGGAGAGAACGACACTGAAAACCTGCTGTTGGGGAAAGCGATAGTGGTTCTGGAAACCATAACCTGCGAGAGAGACGACTTAGTAGGGGAAGCAAACACCGATACGGTACCGAGATTCTACTTCAAGGAAAGAGACCATGGATCTGGCGTCGAGATCATTGATCTGGCATCGAACCCTGAGGAGCAGCCGCTTCTGCTGGGAAGATACAGTCTGACACTGTCAACTCCGCTGGGGATATATAGTCTGGCACTGTTAACTCTACTGGGGAGTGTATATTCTGAAACAACCGCTTGGGGGAGGTACAACAGTGAGAGCCTGTTGGGGATCGAAGAATCCAATGCTCTGATCAGCTCTGCAGGGATAAGATACCAACTTTGACTGTTGGGGAAAAACATTCGCGATCATCGGCTGGGAACCTTAAGGAAATGCCCCGAGGGTACCTGTTCTGAATAGACGATCTAAAGCACTTAACATTTACAGCAATTTTAAATGTTTATTAAGCATGTACCTGTAAAGCTCTTATGTTTCATGATGCAATATTTATCAAAAATTCGGACGTCATTTTTGCAAACAAAATAGTAAAATGAAAATGAAAACAGAGATGTACTGAATAACATGATTTTATTGATTGAATGACCTATGAATAGGCATTTACATCAGGAAGCAATCCCTGGAAAGAGGTAATCGCACAAAAGATAAAAACAAAAATTAATCTAATGGCAATGTGAAATGGATTTCTATCGGGTTCCAATTCTGCTATGACTTGCTCGTCTTCAAGATCCTCCAGATGATCAGCTTTCTGAAAAGAGTGATTGGACTGTTTCCTATCCTTCAAAAGTTTCCAGTCATTGACACGAGATGAGATTCAGAACTACTCAGAACGCAGTCATTCGCTTAATCCCTAACTTTTGCCTGGATCGCCCTTTTCGGGTTTTCAATCCACCGGGATACCCATTTTTGCCTAAGTTGCCTTTTCAGGTTTTCAACTTACCGGGTGTACAATCTTTTCATTTTTAATCCCTAATTTTTGCCCGAACCTTTTCATTTTCTTGGCTCGTCGGGATGCCCATTTTTGCCTGGACTATTCTTTTTATTGTCCAGCGGGTCTATTTTATGCGAAGTATTTTTTAACTGCGTCTGAGTTCACAGGGGAAGTGAAGTTTTCACCATCCATAGTTGCAAGCATTAAGGCCCCACCATCAAAAACCTTTGTGACAATATACGGTCCATCATAGTTAGGAGTCCACTTGCCCCTGTGATCTGTCTGAGGAGGAAGGATCCTTTTCAACACCAAATCTCCGACTTGTAAACACCGAGGACGCACTTTCCGATCAAAGGCTCTCTTCATCCGACTCTGATACAACTGCCCATGACAAATGGCTGCCATTCGCTTCTCTTCGATAAGACTCAACTCATTGAACCTTGTCCGAATCCATTCAACTTCGTCTAACTTGACATCCAACAGGACTCTTAGAGAAGGAATCTCCACTTCAACAGGTAGGACTACTTCCATACCATACACAAGGGAGTAAGGGGTTGCCCCGGTCGATGTACGTACTGAAGTGCGGTACCCATGCAAGGCGAAGGGTAGCATCTCATGCCAATCTCTGTACGTAACGACCATCTTCTGCACAATCTTCTTTATGTTCTTATTTGCCGCCTCAACAGCACTGTTCATCATAGGGCGGTAAGGGGAAGAATTGTGATGCTGAATGTTGAAGTTCTGGCACAACTCCTTCATCATTTTGTTGTTGAGATTAGAACCATTATCAGTAATGATTCTTTCGGGAATCCCATAACGACAAATGATTTCTTTCTTGATGAAACGGGCAACCACATGTCTGGTGACATTCGCAAACGATGCTGCTTCGACCCACTGGGTGAAATAGTCGATGGCAACAAGGATGAAGCGATGCCCATTGGAGGAAGTCGGCTTAATCTTTCCAATCATATGAATGCCCCACATAGCAAAAGGCCACGGTGAAGACATCACATTCAAAGGATTTGGCGGCACATGCACCTTATCAGCATAAATCTGGCATTTATGACACTTCCGAGCATATTTGAAACAATCAGATTCCATGGTCATCCAGTAATATCCCGCTCTCAACAATTTATTAGCCATTACATGTCCGCCGACATGAGTACCGAAGGAGCCTTCATGAACTTCCTGCATTAACATGTCTGCTTCGTGTCTATCCGCGCATCTGAGCAAAACCATGTCGAAATTCCTCTTATACAGAACATCGTCTTTGTTCAAGAAGAAACTGCCTGCCAATCTTCTCAAAGTCTTTCTATCATTGTCGGATGCCCCTGCAGGGTACTCTTGATTCTTCAGAAAGCGCTGTAGCACCTCAAATTTGCACCCTACCATTTTGTACATTCATTTCATATTAGGTCATAACATAACATAGGCCACTGCATAACATTGCATTGTCCATTTGCCCAAGTGCAAGCTCAGCTGACCAATTGGGTCAAACTGATCAGGAGAATCAGTCAGTCAAGCAAGCCAGTGCTATTTTCATTGGAACAAAGCCCTATGGTTGATTTCTCAAGTTCATATGGTCTAGGGATCATTGTGAAGTGATTTGACCAAATATTGGATGCTCAGAAGTCAACAGTTCAGCTGGATTTCAGCTGGAACCATAGAAAGTCAACTGTGGTCAACTGTGGTCAACTGTGCCTGATCTTATGGATTGGAAGGTGTGAGATGGTTTGAAAGGCCTCATTCATGTCCATATAAGTCTCATTTGACATATCAAAGACCAAGGTTGAAGATTTGGAGGTCAGATCAAAAGTTGCCAAAAATGGCAGGTGACCTGTAATTTCAGCTGCCCAAAATGGAAAGTTTTTCTCCCCAAAATAACTTCATCATACAAGCTTCAAATGAAATTTTATCCAACATGAAAGTTGAAGATCTTGATCTCACCATTCTAAAAAGTCCAAGAACTTGAAAATCCCATGTATGGTTGTCAAGATATGGCTCAGTGAATTTCAAAAATGACCCATAATCAGGAGGGCATAACTTCCACATGGAGTGTCCAAATTGGAAGTTCTTTATATGCACAAACTCCATTTGACATGTACTTTCATGGTGCATAATTGGATTTTCTCAAAAATGGTCAATGCAAAAAGTCAAATTTCAACTGGACAGTTAAATGGACCAGGGGCAAAATTGTCCAACTTATGAAATAATTGGAATTGTTGAGTGGGGATTTTTGCAACACCTCACAAATGGTATTTGAAACTTGTTGGAATCATCATTACATGCCTAGGCCTTGTGGATTGGGACTTGACTTGTAAAATGAAATTGCAAAATTGGACACATAACCATTCACATGTGATTTTCCAAAATACACATCCAATGAGAGTGAAACAAGTTGCAACAGCTCACACATGTCATTTGGAGAGTGTGTGAGCTGTCAATGAGCTGTCATGAGCTGGCTTGTGAAATGACAATTTTGCCCCTAGCTTGAAAATGACACTTTCACTAATCAAATGCAAATTGGTTAATTAGCATAATTAAGCTTGGATTAAGGTATCATATATATTCTTAATCACATCCAAATCATAACAGAAGGCACATTCATCAAGATCAGATCAAAAAACCTCCCAAATTCTCTCAAGTTCTTCAAGAACACTACACACAAAATTGGCAAGAACTCTCTCATTTCTTGCTCAATCTTCGAATTTCTTTTTGCTGCAATCTCCTTTCATCATCCTCATCAACTGTTTGTGAAGTTTGGATTGAAAAGAGCTTGGAATCGTGACTGCACATACAAGCATCATTCATGGCAAATCCAAATCTCGTGCATTAGAAGCTGTTTCATCACAACCTAATCACATCATTCAATTGCCTGGACCTTCTACCGCACCTGTTTGAGGAAAACGCGCACGAAGAACACCGATTTCATCGCTGCCAGCTCCAGGTATGTGAAATTCGAATGTTACGAATTGATGAATGCTTATAGGTGTTTCGTAGTTCGTTCAATGTAGAATCCATCGGTGCTTGTGGTTTGTAGGATAGTGAACTGTAGGCTGAGTAATCTTGATTTGAAGATATGTAACCAAACCCTAACTCGATCGATCTGTGAGATTTAGGAACTTTTAGGTTAAATTAAGTTGATATTTGAGATCTACATGTTAAGACGGTTCTAACGGATATTCACTTGTTCGTTTTGGTGATGATTTGAAATCCACGTGTTCTTGGCATTGCTGGACTTGGAAGATGAAGTTTCTGGGGATTTCATGTGTTTGATCCTTAATTTCGTTTGAAAATTCAAATAACGTGTTTGCCGCCCCCGCGCTAGCGTAATTACAACTCTGCCACTGGATATTTTTAATTAATTATATTAATTCTAAAAAATTCTAAAAAAAATTCATAATCACTTTAGAAAATTCATAAAAATCAATAAAAAATCAGAAAAATATGGGGATTTTTGTGTTGACTTCCTTGTTGACTGTAGAATTTTATTGACCTATTGATTGAAGTTGTGCATGGTGAATTTTTAGTTTGACCTAGGGTTGTTTCACATGTGTGCCATTTTGATACCTTTTGCCATTTTGATTGTGAAATCCTCATGCTTACAAATAAATGTTTGAAAATTTTTGTGGTGATTGTGGACTGGCTAATGGTGATTTACATGTAAATTTCATGAATTTTGGATTCCTGGTGTTTGAGTTATGAATTTTGGAATCTAGGTGTGACAATTTGTGTCACACCTCATTATGTCAACTTGCTGGATTTATTTGAATGACCTAGACTTGTTAGAATGATGTGAAATTTTGCATGGGTGTTCATTAACATCTTAAGATGCTATGTGTATTTTTCTGGATTTTTCCATTGCATTTTCAATTTGATTGCTATTTTTCATCTCTGATTGGTCAATTGTGCAAGCTCATGTGATACATGTTGGTAGATTTAATGTGAAATGCTCATATGGTATTGAATGATCATGAAATTTGGCATGCTGGTTATAGACACATGATAGGACATGATGCTTTTGGTCCCATTCATTTCTTTATTGTTTTCATGAACTTATGAATTTTTGAAGTGAATGCATGTGTTGATGTTGTGATTTGGTTCATATAATTGTGTCTGTTTTTGTTGATTTTCATTGACATAGTTCTTTTTGTCCAATTGAGCTAAAAATTGACATGCTAGACCTTGAATATGTCCTGTTTAGGTGTAAATTATTTGAGGATTTTTGGATTTGTTTTGATATAGATTTGAAAGCAATAGTTCTGTTTGGATGTTTGATGTTCCATTTGACCTAAGTTGGTTTGTTTTATGCATGAAATGAATGTGGTGGAGGATATAAAGATGGGACCAATTATGTTGGCTTTTGTTTTGCATTAATTTGAGTTTGGTTGAGAATACCTTGCTGTTTAGGAATTTTTCTTGCCTTTGGACCCTAGGCTTGGCCTAGTGGTCTAGTTTCTAACATTTGATTGAGTTTTCAGGATGAAAAGGTGCAATGCTTATGGAGAATGATCCAAGTCAATTCAATTGATGTTGTTTGATGTTTGTACACTAACATAACTTTGTTTTGTAGGTTGTGAAGTTTGGGCTTGAGCTCATAGCTTGCCTTTGTTGTGCATTAGTTTGTATAGTCTGACTGATTAATACTTGCTGTTTATTTTTGTCTGTCTGAGTACTAACTGTGTTTGACTGTTTCCAGGTACTTTTAGTTGCTCAGTTCCTTGTGAACTTTTGCTTTGCTTTGCTTAAGCAACTTGCATTGAGGTATAACTTCCTAACTTCATGTAGTCTGGAGACCCGGTCTGTTATTTGACCGGGCAAACTGTCTGAAGTCCCCTTTTCGGGGCAATGTTTGTGATTGTTTAATATTGTGCCTAAGCAGGTAAAGACCTCTATGAGGCAATTGGTGGAAGCTAGGGATATGCAATCTATCCCCCACTATTTTGTGTGTCGTCCCTCTGCTCACACGGCTGTGTGTTGATGCATTGGGGCACAAACCCAAGATCTGTGCTGTTGCACAATCGAGTCAGAGTCTTTGAGCGTAGAAGGGTCCCTCCATTCTGGACCCACGCTCCTTTGTCAGAAGCTCTCCCTGGTTAGAGATAAGAGATGTGAGGTCTAATCCTCACTTCACCTCTCATCTGCTTCACCTTAGCCTCGTAATGGCAAGGTTAAGAGTGAATACTACACATGCACAGATGACTTGCTTCGGCAGTCAAACCCATTGTGTGAGCCTCACTTGATTGGTTATAGTGTGTGCTATGTGAATATCTGTTTGAGATGCTTGTTCTCATTTGATGTATGCTTGTATGCTTGTATGCTTGCTTCTTTCCTGATTAGGATAGGCGTGGCCCTTGTGCCAGTTAGCTAGAAACCTTAACTTAGGGTTGATTTTTGCATGACAACATCTAGGCTCGAGTCGTAGTCTCCCTAGTGTTGTGTCGCCCTCTGTTATCTGGTTTCTGGCTAATTTCATTCCCTTGAGGGGGAACTACATCGCCCTGATCCTTGTTCCAGACGAGGTATGTAGGCAGGTGGTCGTGCGAGACCACTCCGGGCAACCTTTTTCTTTTTTGTGTGTGTTTACTTGTCATCTGATTGTGTGTTTGGTTCGGATGCCGACGTAAGTCCAGTGATTGGCTGTCGGGCTCCACGTTTGCCCTTTTGGGTGTGTTTTGGTTCGGATGCTGACGTAATTCCATCGAGTGGTTGTCGGGCTCCATGTTTGCCATCTGTTTGTGTGTTTTGTGTTGTTTGGCGTGCGTAAGCCGAACTACAACGGCTCTGATTCTTGTTTCAGACAAGATATGTAGGCATAGGATGCGATGTCCTATCGAGCTCCCTTCTCCTAACCCCACCTGCGTTTCCTGTGTGTGTGTGTGATGTTTTAGCAACCTTTTCTTTTCTTAGAACGTGGATCCCGTCGAGTACGACGGACGTGAGGGGTGCTAATACCTTCCCCTCGCGTAACCGACTCCCTTACCCTTTCTCTTTGGTCGCGAGACCATTTCCTTTCCAGGTTTCTCTGAGCGTTTCCTTTCCCTATCTTGGGATAAATAACGCGCAGTGGCGGCTCTGTGTTGTGTTTTTATTTGAGTCCCGCCGGTTGGTTTTTCGCGTAATGCGACAAGCGCTTGATGTCGTGATACCAGGGCTTGTTGTCAACTACCAGTTCAGCAGCAAACACATACGCGGCCCTGTCGAGGCGCATCACATCGATCCTGGGAGCGTGGTTCCATCGAATCACGTTGATCATGGAGGATAGAGTGGCAAGAGCATCTGCCTTCTGGTTCTCATCACGAGGTATGTGATACAGCTTTACTGTTGTGAAGAAAGTCAATAGTCTTCTCGTGTAATCTCTATAAGGGACCAGATTGGGCTGGAGGGTGTTCCAATCACCATTCACTTGATTGATCACTAGAGCTGAATCTCCGAAGATGTCCAGAGTCTTGATTCTCAAATCAATGGCTTGCTCAATACCCAAGATACAGGCTTCATACTCAGCTTCATTATTTGTGCACTCAAAAGTCAGACGAGCGGTGAAAGGCATGTGGGCACCTTTCGGAGTAGTAATGACAGCGCCAATTCCACTTCCTCTGGCATTGACAACCCCATCAAACGACAAAGTCCACTTTTCGTCTAGATCAGGTTCCTCCTCAACAACTGGCTCTTCACAGTCTTTCATCTTGAGGAACATGATGTCTTCATCTGGAAAATCAAACTTCATCGGCTCATAATCATCAATCGGCTGCTGAGCAAGATAGTCTGACAGAATACTCCCTTTGATGGCTTTCTGGGATGTATACTGGATATCATACTCTGTCAATACCATTGGCCAACGAGCAACCCTTCCGGTGAGAGCTGGCTTCTCGAATATATACTTGACTGGATCCATCTTGGAGATCAATAAGGTTGTGTGAGTCAGCATGTATTGTCTCAATCGCTTAGCAGCCCATGCAAGTGCACAACATGTCTTTTCAAGCATTGAGTATCTCGACTCGCAATCTGTGAATTTTTTACTCAGGTAGTAGATGACATGCTCTTTCCTACCTGTCTCGTCGTGTTGACCGAGAACACAACCCATGGAATTGTCTAGTACTGTCAAATACATAATCAGCGGTCTCCCTAGGACCGGAGGCATAAGGATAGGAGGATTCTGCAAATACTCTTTTATCTTCTCGAAAGCCCTTTGGCAATCATCATTCCACCTGATAGCTTGATCTTTTCTCAGCAATTTGAATATTGGCTCGCACGTGGCTGTTAGGTGAGAGATGAACCTTGCAATGTAGTTCAACTTCCCTAAGAAACCACAAACTTGTTTCTCTGTTCTTGGCTCAGGCATTTCCTGTATCACTTTCACTTTGGCCGGATCCACCTCAATCCCTTTTTCACTAACAATAAAACCCAGTAATTTTCCAGATCTCACCCTAAAAGTACACTTGTTCGGATTAAGCCTCAGCTTGAATTTTCTCAAACGCTCAAACAATTTCTGCAGATTCACCAAATGTTCTTCTTCCGTCTGAGATTTGGCAATCATGTCATCAACATAAACCTCGATTTCATGATGAATCATATCATGGAAAAGAGTCACCATCGCTTGTTGATATGTTGCTCCGACATTTTTTAGACCAAACGGCATCACCTTGTAGCAGAAGGTGCCCCATGGGGTTATGAAAGTTGTCTTCTCCATGTCTTCTGGTGCCATCTTAATTTGATTATAGCCAGAATAGCCATCCATGAAGGAGAATACCGAGAACTGAGCTGTGTTATCCACCAAAACGTCGATGTGAGGTAATGGGAAATCATCTTTAGGACTAGCTCTGTTCAGATCCCGGTAGTCAACACACATCCGTACCTTTCCATCCTTCTTAGGTACTGGAACGATATTTGCAACCCATGGCGGATAATTTGTGACTGCTAGAAACCCTGCATCCAACTGTTTTTGCACTTCTTCCTTTATCTTGACGGCCATCTCTGGTCTTGTTCTTCTGAGCTTCTGCTTGACCGGAGGACAACCTTCTTTGAGAGGCAAACGGTGTACCATAATATCTGTGTCAAGCCCTGGCATGTCCTGATAAGACCAAGCGAAGATGTCAACATATTCTTGCAGCAATTCAATAAGCCCTTTCTTCACATTATCTTCCAAAGCAACCCCTATCTTGATTTCTCTCTTGGCGTCCTCGGTGCCGAGATTAATCACTTCAACAAACTCTTGATGTGATTGAATGACCCTTTCCTCTTGTTTTAATAACCTGGTAAGTTCTTTCGGGAGTTCACAGTCTTCATCACCCTCATCTTCAGCTTGAAAGATTGGATTTTCAAAGTGGAAGCGAGCCATAGCAGAACCGTTATCAATAGGATCCGGTGACGTGCATCTGCATGAGCGATGGTATGTGCTTATGAGTGTTAACAAGAAGTGAAAACTAAACAAAACATTGCCAAATATTTTTTGATTTTCGAAAATTGCAAAAATAGAAAGACAGTGAACAAAATATTTGAATGCAAAAAGACGTCCTTTATTTATGATAAAAAATGCAAGTATCCACATAGATGAGCCCTACAATGAGTCATTACGCCCTGGGCGGAACGTAAGACTTGGACATGCATGAATAAACAAAGAAAATTACTCCTCCAGAAAAGTGACTTGGACAATCTCCTTAGAAGACCAATTGTTGATGACTTCACCCGGGATCCTCGGACGCACCCAATTATCGATGTCACAATCACTATCTCCATCTTCTTTATTGATTCCTTTAGGTACCACATCGGTGAATTCCTGAGTCATCTATCCTAGTGGAGCACCAAACAAAGTGAGGACACTGCGGCGGTACCTGTTATGCAAGACATGATATGCAAATGCAATGACATGTTTATCAATTCCAAAGGTATTCTACCCCCTTGATTCCAGTCTCTCATCAGATAAAATATCCCTTTTAAAAAGTACCAGAAAACCCCGACTAGAATCAAGAAAAAGATATAAACCCCACAGGAATGGATAAACATGTGTTAAATGATATGAATGCAGAATGATGTGATGCAATGCAATGAATGCAAAACGATGTGATGCAGTGCAGTGACATGGGAATCAGGATTGCTGGATCCGCTTGAACATCTGTTGGGTTGCATTGTCTGAAGAGAAACCCACTGAAGAATGTAATACGAGATCAAAAATCTGCTCCAGAAAACCGAGTTGGTTGTATATCACGAGGCACAGGATCAGAACTTCAGCATGAATTCTGAACCGGGAACCATAGAACACAGTCATCGACTTAGAACCCATACTTCAGAACCAACGGTCACCAACAAGAACCAAACAAAAGTCACCAACAGGACATGGTCACCAACAGAACAAGTCACCATCAGTACCTGTAAATGATTCATTCCCGCCCCACTCACGGGTGTAATCTAAGCCAAGGTAAGGTCAAGAGAAACGCAGGATAAACAATCCTTTCAAGAATATCATCATATGCATACCAGGTGTATGCAACGATAATACCCCATCAGAATCTGAACTGCTCGTGATACCATGTTCCGCTAAGTGGCGCCATACCACCCGCTTCCCATGAATCACTCTATTCCTAGGTGTCCTAAAGTTCACTCATAGCCTGTGTATTGGGCCTTTTACCTCTTGTGATTCCCACCCAACAGTGAAACAGATACACAGCCAACCCAGTATGCATGAGACAGTAAAGTGCACATAGGATGCAATGCAAGCAGATAAGTATGCAAAGCAATAAATAGATAACACACAATAGACAATAAACAAACAAACGCTAGGAAAGGCCCACTAGGGAAAATAAGTCTCCAGCAGAGTCGCCAGCTGTCGCAACCTGAAAAAGGGAGATGCGAAAAAACACCCGGCGAGAAAGGAATGACAGAAGAGTCGCCACCGTGCATTATTTATCCCAAAGGAGGGAAAGGAAACGCTCGAAGTAAACCTGGAAAAAGGAAAGGAAAAGACGAGGTCTCGCAACCAAATCTTGGGTTAGGGAACTGATTATGCGAAGGGAAGGTATTAGCACCCCTACGCATCCGTAGTACTCTACGGGATCCACTTTTGTTGTTCTTGTCTAAAGGGTGCGTGTATATCTAATGTACTACTTACTAAAAGGGGGGTCAAAAGAAAATGACTCGCACGGATATCGCATCCACTGCATACGTATCTCATCTGAATATGAGAATCAGAGTCTTCGTAGCTCGGCTACCTAGGGGTTAAAGAGGAGTGTGCTCACTAAGACATCTCGTCTTATGCCTACGTATCTCATCTGGAATGAGAATCAGAGCAAGCCGCCGTAGTTCGGCTACCTACGGGTTAAGGGCTGTGTTTTTGGATGAACGACGTTACTACACAATCTACCGGATGCTCGACCTTTGGAGAATTACTCGCCTGTAGTAGAAGGAGTTAACGTGTTCTTAGGAGAAGAAAAATCAATGAGTTTGTTGTGTTTTAGGAATGCTCATGCAAAAAGGAAGTCCTAGACGAAGGAACAATGCTACCTTAATTGACATGCAAACGAGAGACTATACGAAGCCTAGCAATCCTATGGGGAGACGATTACACCACACAAAACATGTATCATAAAAAAAACACACCAACGAGGGGGCTCAAACATACATGGGTAGGGCTTTAGTCAAGAGGGGTCATATCAACCTCGACAAACAAGCCATGAAAAAGGTAATCAAATGGGCTCTTAACCACTGACATTGAACGTCAGGGTGAGCAGATCAAAAGGGTAATGAGGATAAGACCTCATAGCTCTTAACCCTGGCCAGGGTGAGCTCATGACAAAAAGTGGGGATTCAGAAAGGTGGAACCCTCTCCACTGACTGATCGGACAAAAGATCTTGGGCTTTTGCTCTGAAGCATCGACACGTAGTGCGAGCTTAAAGAACGACACACTGAATAACGGGGGATTGATTACTAATCCCTTTTATCCGTCAATTGCCTCTTCAGGGAGGTCTTTAGCACTGATGCCTCTTCTTGGAGGTCTTTGGGCACAAAAGTAAATAAACAAAAGAAAACATTGCCTCCTATTGAGGTCTTCCAGCTAAGAAAGCGGTAAAATGCGGGAAAGATAAAGGATCAAGAGATCAGCCACACGGATAAAGATCCGAAGTAATAACAGCTAAAGAAATAAGAAACCCAGAGATCTCTCGAGCTGGCACCATCAAAGAAAGAAAGTCAATACAGGTAATCGGAATAAATCTCCAAATGGTATCCCAAAAATAAAGTGGAATGCCAAGCAAGCTATCCTTTCAGGAGTCATGTGAGCCCTCACAAAAAACTCAACAAACAGGTTAGAGTGACAAGATGGGGCGCAATCAAGAGTTGTCCCAAATCAAAATGTAACCACATGAATCATGCCATTAAAATTCACAAAAAGAGCTCACAAAAAGCAACCAAGTGTAGGAGGCCTAAACCCCTTATCAAACAAATGCATTAAAAGGGTATCAAAAATTTCAGGTTGAAAGTATAAAGTAGTGGAAATAGGGCATACCTAATTGGAGAGATCGAATGAAATTGAATTGCCCGGTTTGGTTTGCAAAGCAATCTGAGGGTTTATATGAGATGGAATTGGCTCTTTGCAGATGAGTTCCTTTCAATCTCTGGAGGTTGCTCTAAACTCTGTTAGCTCTTCTCTCACTATCTTTTTCCCAGGGTTTTTTGGGAGATGGAAGTCTAGAATTTATAACCTGATTTTTGTGACTTTGTGGGCTCAAAAGAGAGAGGTCAAAGTCCAAGATTTTTCTGTTATATTTTTTATTTATTTATTTATTTATTTATTTATTTTTCGTTTTTCGTTTTTTTTTTCGTTTTTTTTTTAATTTTAATTTTTTTTAATTTTTTTTTTCAAAACGCGTGGGCTTCGCCTAGCTAGCATGACAGTTCATGAACAAACGTTTGCTCCTTCAAGATTAACGTTTTGACTGATGAATAGACCCCATTTGAACATGTTGGAAGTATCTCAAGCCATTCCCTTGTGTTGACTGATCACCCAGATAGGACCCACAAAGTGTCTTGGATGATATTCAAGCTTCTTGGATCTAATTCCGATTGACATAAGGAAATGCAATATGAAATGTTAAATGACCTAAAAATGAATGCATGCATGAGGGGGGAAAATTTCGAGGTATTACAGAGGTCATGACTAGTAAGCCATGCTCCATAAACCTGCCATGCAAAAAACAAAAGGGGAATGGCCTGGTATTGACTTTTGGTTATTTGCTTGACCAAAAAGTAACCTATCTTTGACACAAAATAACTCACTTTATCATGGATCAAGTTGAGTTTGGTTTGGATCAAAGAAGATTAAACTTCTATTTGTCATTGAGACAGAAGGGCTTGAACATTGGCCAAATTTGGAAACTTCACTTTTGCATGTTTTGTACCCTATACTTTAAACTCAAAATTCACCAATCTCCAAGGCCTAATTGAAATTTTGATCAACATATCATTTGTTCCTTATGCATTTCTAACCAGTACTCATGAGGTAGCATTTGGAGTTTGGAAGCACCATTTTTGAAGGCTTGAAGATTAAGTGCATTTTGTGAAATTCAATTTAAATTGCCATGCATGAGCTGTTTACACTTCTTGTACACGTCCATTTGCAATTCACATGAGCTCAGCAGGTCATTCCAATACTCATTGGGCCTTCCACATGATCACACAAGCCCATGCAAGGAAAATCCATTTGCCATGCACACGAGTAAACTCATGCACTCATCCATTTCCAGCTATAAATACATGTGCTATGCTTCATAATTAACCAACCTAAGGGCGCCTGAAATGCTGCAAGAGTGAATCCTCAACCATACCAAAGGAACTAAGTTCATCTTTCTTCAAAAATTCAGATCTGAAATTCAATTGCATTTGGTTGAATTTCCAGATCTAAAGTTCCTAAACCTCCATCATTTGATCCACTGAAGTTCTGTTTTGCAAAAGGAACCAAGGAAAGGGACTTAAATCTTCATAATCCAAAGGTGTGGATCAACTGGTTTTTGCTTCGATTCTCTTTGTTCTTTGATCTATTGGCCTTGATATTGTGTTGTCTGAAGTCCTCTCTATAGAGGCATCATTGTTGTATGCTTAATTTTTGAAATCGAGCAAGTTCATGATGAACACCATCAAGCTTCCATCTCTGATTTCTCTCTTAATAGGAATCTAGAGTGGAAGTGAGTGGTATAGGAGTGATGTACATCACTTCACCTTTCGAACGGTGCCTGGATCGTCCATTTTAGTGAGCATTTGAACCTCTGTGTTTTTTGGCCTTCGCCGGAGCTCACCGGAGAAGACGGTGGCGCTGGCCACCGTCTCATTGCCAGATTCAATGTGGACCATTGATCTCAATCTCCAGATTTAATCTCCACGCTTGGATGTTATGACTTTATGTAATTCTTTGTGTTTCTCATTGACCTTGGCCTATGGTGCGCGCGCAGCTCATGACCATCAGATCCTCCACGTCAATTAATGAGGATCCATCCAACGCTTCTTGATTTTTGCTATTTTCCAATTTCTGATTTTATTTTCTTTATTTCCTTTTATTTCAAAAATTCATAACTCTCTCATTTTAATTCCAAAAAATATAGGACCAATTGCATTATTTCTCTTTTTAATTCTAGTTTTTAAAAATGATTTTTAATATTTTTTATTTTATCATTTGATATTTTTTGTGAATTTTCTCTTTTCTGGTTATTTTTAATTCATTTTAAATAGTTTTTGATATTCAAAAAATACCAAAATATTTTCTCAACCTATTTGAATGATGATGGATCTATGAAAAATATTCTCATCAATTTTTTAATTGATTTGAGATTTATTTGAGATTTTAGTTCAATTAGGTTATTTTTATTCATTTTTAATTGAATACAAATAGTTTCTGACTTTTAAAAATGCTGAAATTTTTTGTCAAACTTTGTTTGACCATGTTGAACTTGGGATAATTCACTTGGAATTTTTAAAGTTGATTTGAAGTGAATTTGAAGTTTGACCTTTCTTTAATATTTTAATTCAAGTTTATTTTCAAATATTAAAAATGCCAAAAATATTTTGTTCATTTCTTGACTTCCAATCTTCATCCCACTTCTGTTTTTGATAGTTTGACCATGATCCTCAATGTCATTGGTCAACACTTGTTGATTGGTATATTCCATTTTATTTTAATGCACTTTATTCTTTTCATTTCCATTATCCATCTTCTTCTTCTTTTCTTTTGGATCAATGAGTTAAAGGTTGATAAGTTAGCATTGATTAGGGAGGTTTAATCTTCCTTGATTCAAATCTAATTCATCTTAATCAATTGATCAAGTGAATGGCTTTGCATTAAGGATAGATTGCTTCCTAAATCATGCAAAGGACTTAAACCAATACAAGATCATTTCTCTTCTTCTTTTTGGCATGGCAAGTTGTTGGAACTTGGTTCACTAATCAAGACTTCTAACTTGTGTTGTTGCCTACATTATTATTGAACGGCCTCAAATAGTTGTGACTTCTACATAAGTCCAATTACGATTGCTTAACATAGCGCTAAATTTGCCTTATGGCACACTGTCGCATCGCGAAAAACAACCGGTGGGAAAAGACACAGAGCCGCCACCATGCGTTATTTATCCCAAAGGAGGGAAAGGAAACGCTCGAAGTAAACCTGAAAAAGGGAAAGGAATGGTCTTACGACCAGAGATTGCAAGGTACGGGAGTCGGTTACGCAAGGGGAAGGTATTAGCACCCCTCACGTCCCTCGTACTCGAAGGGATCCACGCTCAGAAAGAATAGAATAAGGTTGCTAATAAAAACTTCTCAAAGAATGCACACACACTGGAATAAGCGAACAGGTGAAAGAAGACGGAGGAAGGGGACTCGGCAGGATGTTGCATCCTAGGCCTACGTAGTTTGTCAGAAACAGACATCAGAGTCGATGTAGTTCGGGGAAATGGGGAACGTGCTCGCTAGGACATCACATCCTATGCATACGTATCTTCTCTAACCAGAGTAAGAATCAGAGCACCCGTAGCTCGGCTAACGCACGCCGAAACAAAACGCTGAGACGTCAACGGAAACCACAACAGGAAACGGAAGGCCAATCAATGGACTTACATCCAACTCCTAACAAACAAACGCAAACAGGAAACAGAATGCCAATGAATGGACTTACATCCGACTCCGAACACACACGAAAAGGGAAAAAAGGGTCTCAATTGCAACGAGGGCAAGAGAAAAGGAAGGTCTCGATCGCAACGAGGGCGAGAGAAAAGAATCGCAACGAGGGCGAAAACCAGCAAGGATTAAATGTTAGTTGTCAGTCAAACTCGACAAGACATCGCATCTCGTGCCTACGTATCTCATCTGAACATGAGAATCAGAGTTGCCGTAGTTCGGCTAAACCATTTCTGTTTGTTTTGTGTTTTTTAGATGAACGACGTTACTACGCAATCTACCGGATGCTCGACCTTGGGAGACTTACTCACCTGTAGTAGAAGGAGTTAACGTGTCCTTAAGAGAAGATAAAGTTTGTTTGTGTTTTAGGAATGCTCACGCAAGAAAGGAAGTCCTAGACGAAGGAACCGTGCTACCTTAATTGACATGCAAACGAGAGACTATACGAAGTCTAGCAATCCTATGGGGATACAATCACACCACACAAAAACATATAACATGAAGTAAACACACCAACAAGGGGGCTCAAACATATGGGGTAAGGCTTTAGTCAAGGGGTCATATCAACCTCGACAAACAAGCCGGGCTTTAGTCAAGAGGGGTCATATCAACCTCGACAAACAAGCCAACTGGAAGGGTATCTGAGGGCTCTTAACCACTGACATTGACCGTCAGGGTGAGTAGATGAAAGGTAATGAGGATAAGACCTCATAGCTCTTAACCCGGGCCTGGGTGAGCTTGAATCAATGAAGACGTGGGGATCCAGAATGAGGGACCCTACTCCACTTGACTGACTCTATATACAAGGATCTTGGGTTAGGTTCAAGAGCATCAGCACGTAGTGCGAGCATAATGAACGACTCAAACGATTAGTAGGGGATTGATTGCTAATCCCTTCTATCTGCCAATTGCCTCTTCACTTAGGAGGACTTAAGTAACATGCCTCGACAAAGAGGTCTTTAGCACAAAAGTAAACAAACACAGTCATTGCCTCTTAAGGAGGACTTCAGCCAAATGCCTGCCAAAAGAAACGACAGGGCTTCCAGACTACATGGAGTTAGAGAGTGATTACCTAGGTGGTATACCAACCACAAGCCAAGCCAAGCTCAAGCAATGAGCTAAAAGCGACTAATGTACCTGTACAAAAGTCAAACAAGTCAATATAGTATTCAGACAAATCCAACAGACAATCAACAGTGGTTCTTCAATATGTACACAATACAAGTCCTATGTGTAAACAACTCAAGTGAGTTCATCATCAATGAACCTACAACACAACAAAGGTTAGTGGATAAAGCAAATGGCATCTCAAATGATGAGGCCACACCAATCAATTAGTGCTAAACCTGAAACACAAACACAATTGGTGAGTACGAACCACTAGTACCAAGACTAGGGTCAAAGGCAAAGCAAAAAGTCAAAACAGAAGCTAATATTCTATATGAAGCACATTTAATCAAATAAGAACATGTCCTAAAAAGGACCAAACTCAAAGCCTAAGGAAAAACCATCACTTAATCAAGATAAGGCAAAGGCATACAATGTGATCAACAATTGGGCATACAAATGAGAAAATGCACATTAAATCAGAAACACATCCAATGATCATGAATTTTTTTATGTGATATCTATATGTTATGGACAAGCATGATGCAAAAAATTAGAATTAGAACACATCAAATGACATATGTATGAAAATGAACTAGATCAACATCCAAATGTGTGACACACATTGTCACACCATGTATTCATGTGTCTAAAACATAGATGGAAATGCTAAAAATGCCAAACAAAAGCTCAAAAGTCATGCAACATGTCATGAATAAGCATGTCAAATTTCATGGCAATTGGATCAAGTATGAGCATTTCACAAATCAATTAGCACCACATGTCACATTTTGCACCATGTTCAAACAATCAAGCTCAATCAAAAATCCAGAAATGATAAAATCAAGAAAATCACATCACAAAATAAAAGACATTCAAATGATCATATGGAAAAAAATTTCATTCAATTTGGACAATATTTCTATTTTTAGTGATTTTTTGAAATGGATGAAATAAAATGGATTATTGTTGAAAATAATGTGGAAAATGATATTGGAAAGAAAATTGGAATCAACATCAAGGAGGATCGAACCAAGGCCATGCCAATCAAAGAAGCGCACAGAAAAAATCAATTGGAATAAAGGAAATATACATGTGGAAGGATCGAACAGGTGCGCCTAAAGTCCAAGCGCGTTATCAAAACGCAGTCGTTTGGATAATTGAGAAATCACAATTTGGAAAATAAAAGTACATGGCGCGGTATCGAACTGGCATTCTCATGGTTCCAAGCGCGTTTCAATAAGTGAAACGCTGCGTTCCACTGTACATGAGGAATTAATTGGATTTTTCAATCGCTGGAACCAGGTATCGAACAGAGGTCTCCTACGTTCACGCGCATTACACAGTAAAACCCTAGGTACTATTCACGGACGGTGGACCACGGCGGTTTCCACCGTCTTCTTCAATGAACCGGCGGAGCAGCATGAACAATTTTCCCAGAATCAAGCATGGCGCACACGGATCGAAAGATCTTTCAAAGGAGAACACGAATCCAACATCTATTTGGCCTAAATCTCAATAACAAGCATGGATCGAGCAAAAGAAAATTCATGCATCAAACTTGAAATCATCATATCTCATGCAATACTCATCCATTTTCAACAAAATTTATATCAGAATTCTCAGTGTTCAAAGACCTACAAGATCATGGCAATAGAATTAAGAATAGTGAGATTCGATTTCTAACCTCTTGAAGAACAGAATGGTGATTTCGTGGATTCAAGGCTTCAAAAGTGTCCAGATCCTCTCCTCTACTCTTGTTATGAAGCTTTATGCATGAATTGATGCTTGAAATGGCTTGTGTAACACCCTTCTAAGATACCCCAAATATTTAATAAAAACAACAAATATATAAATCAGAGTAATCATGCACCAAGGGTGTCACACACAACATTGCACACCATAATAACCGTCATGCTCATTATTTAATTCAACATAAACACTTCTTTCAAAATTACGCAGCGGATAGAAATCATTCAACATCTGTAATACATTACACATAAATTGTTCAACGAGTTAAAACATCCCGTCCCGATGTTACATCTATCAGAGCATGACCCACTACGGAGACTACACTAGACTCCAAGCACTAGCTTCTACTTACTCACTGCTCATTACCTGAAAAATAATTGTAAGGGTGAGTTCCTCAATCGATATAACAAACATTATAAATTATCATGTAATGCTAAGTAAATTAACACGTTTTATCACCCAAATCAGATTACACATTCAGCAACGGCAGTTATCAACTCAATCATACTCAACATCAACGCAACACACAACATACAACACATATAATACCGGAATGCATCCATTCCTATTACACGTCATACAACCGACCAACACAATGCGACTCTAATGAGACTCGACTTGTCATGCATGTGGTACCATTCGGAGTAAAACTCCCAACTTAAAATCATTGCCATTTTAGTGGGCATCAAGGCATAAGCCTTCAACTTTCAACTTAAAATTCTGCCAATCCAGGCCAACGTGGTGTGAGCAAAGCTCCATAAATTTTGCCAATCCAGGCCAACGTGGTGTGAGCAAAGCTCCATAAATTTTGCCAATCCAGGCCAACGTGGTGTGAGCAAAGCTCCGACTCTATGCATATGAATGTATATGGCATGCACGACTTGCAATTTCAACAACATAATAATACAGCAACACAACAGCTTTTTCAACAAAACAACTTATAATCAACTTTGGCTCATCAGCCTACAACTCAGTATTTTCAACAAAACAACTTATAATCAATTTTGGCTCATCAAGCCTACAACTCAATATTTTCAACAATTTTAACACAACTTATCAACATATTTGCATCAACATTTCATAACATAAACCCAACACAATTATTCCTCACAATCAACTAAAATAGGCCAATCACCAATTATGTTCACAACATTAAAATTTACAATTTTTCCACACTGCAACAGTGTTAACCGGTTAACGCCCTAGGTTAACCGGTTAACGCAGGACAAAAATACATTTCTGGCAAAACGCAACAGTGTTAACCGGTTAACGCCCTGGGTTAACCGGTTAACGTAGGCAAAACAACACATTTCCACAAAACATAACAGTGTTAACCGGTTAACGCCCTGGGTTAACCGGTTAACGCAGACGAAACAGCAGTTCCTGCGCTAACACAAGGCAGAATGCAGAGTTCTCCGCATTTTCCGCCGTTGGAGGACTTCCGGACCTCCGATTCAATTTCCGTAAAAAGCTATACGTTCAGAAATTCACAATACCCTCAAACACGGATTCAATTACAGTCTAAACACAATTTATCCAACATAGTTTCCAGCATTCAAAATCCCAATTAGGGTCAATTCAACGGTTTCTCACTACCCATGACATGTTAAGCTATAATACCCATTAAACGACGATAAACCCCCCTTACCTGAGATAATCCGGCAATCTCTAAGCTTCAAGCTTTTCCGTTCTTCAACCTTTGCTCTTTCTCCACTTTTCACCTTTCAGCCGCTTTCTCTGTTTCACGTGAAACTCTTTACCAACAACGAAACCTTTTTCTCTTATTCCAACTTATATATTTTCCACTAATTATTATTCCAAATAATAATAATAATAATAATAATAATAATCCAATAATTCAATTTATTTAATTAAATTATTAAATATATTATTAACTTAATTAAATAATCCTCTTAATTAATTCGGGGTGTTACAACTCTCCCCTACTAAAAGAGTTTTCGTCCTCGAAAACATACCTCAAGCAAATAACTCCGGATAGGACTCCTTCATTCGACTCTCAAGTTCCCATGTCATGCTTTCGCCCGCAGCTCCCAACCAAACGACTTTAACCAACACAATCTCTTTTCCTCGAAGAGTCTTTGTTTCACGATCTTCAACTCGTATAGGCTTCGTCTCTACTGTTAAATTATCTCGCACTTGCACATCGTCCATACTAACCACATGAGACGGATCTGAGATATACTTCCGAAGCTGCGACACATGGAATACATCATGCAAATTCGAAAGATTAGGTGGTAATGCTATCCGATAAGCAACTCTTCCAACTCGTTCTAAGATCTGATACGGACCAATGAAGCGAGGAGTGAGCTTTTTAGACTTCAAAGCCCTCCCAACTCCGGTCACAGGCGTGACTCTCAAAAACACATGGTCACCAGCTTGAAATTCTAAATCCTTCTTCCGCTTGTCATGATAACTCTTCTGCCTACTCTGAGAAGCTTTCATCTTCTCCCGGATAAACTTCACTTTCTCGGTAGTTTCTCGAACTAACTCTGGTCCAAGTACTACACTCTCACCAGATTCGTGCCAACACAACAGAGTTCTACATCTACGACCATATAATGCTTCAAAAGGCGCCATTCCGATACTAGAATGGTAACTATTATTGTATGTGAACTCGACCAATGGAAGATAAGTGTCCCACGAACCTCCTTGTTCAAGAACACAAGCCCTCAGTAATAATAATAATAATAATAATAATAATAATAATAATCCAATAATTCAATTTATTTAATTAAATTATTAAATATATTATTAACTTAATTAAATAATCCTCTTAATTAATTCGGGGTGTTACAGCTTGGATCTAGCTCAAATTGCAACTTCCATGTTCATCTTCATATGCTTGATGTGCACGAATCTTGTCCAAAATCTTCAATTCAACACTCAATTCCTACTCAATGATACTCCATAAACACGATTATGCAAGAAAATTGAGGTGTTATGTGAAGAAAATTCAAATTTGGATTGAGAGAAAAATTTGGAGGGAAATGAGATTCTAGATCTAGAACTTGTAAAACTGAGCAATTCGGTTATGATTAGCCTTATATATGACATGTTAATTACCATGCTAATCCAAATTAAGCTTGGCTAATGGAAAGTTAATGAGAAAAGAGGTGCATGACCAATTTGGCAAATTCACCCTTGCATGGCAAAAATGCACGTGAACAGTGCCATATTATGATTCATATCCACTTAAAATCAGCTCATGAGCATAATTGGCTTGGAATTTTGTATGTATGATGCACCAAATTTGAATTAGGCAATTTCCCTCCAAAATGTTCATGCATGGGCAAATGATCATGTGATATTATTTCATGCAATGCAATGATGGATTTGGAAAATATTGGTCACAAGAAGCAATTTGTAAAAAGAGTGGCTTAAATTGGAGTTTTGGATCAAACGTTATGGCACTTTGAAGTTTCATGCACACTTGGT
The DNA here is from genome assembly GCF_024323335.1 of Lathyrus oleraceus. NCBI lineage: Eukaryota > Viridiplantae > Streptophyta > Magnoliopsida > Fabales > Fabaceae > Lathyrus > Lathyrus oleraceus. The sequence goes on along the minus strand of NC_066581.1, from coordinate 5,066,954 downwards.
GATCATTTGCTCATAACTTCCCAACCATTCATCAGATGCCCATGATCTTGGACTTTTTGGAAATGGGAGAGAAAGATCTTCAACTTTCATGTTGACCAAAATTTCATTTGAAGCTTCTTTGATGTTGGAAAGTCAAGTTGAATGTGGTCCAAAAACTTGCCATTTTTGGAAACTTGAAATTACAGGTCACTTTCCATTTTGGGAAACTTTTGATCTGGCTTCAAATTCTTCAAGGTAGATGTTTGACATGAGGAGTAAGCCTATTTTGGACATGAATGAAGTGCCTCAAACCATTTCTCCACCTCAAAGCCCTTAGTTGACTGCACAGTTGACTTTTGTGGGCCTCAGATGACCTGGCAATGCACTAATGAATTTGGGCCTCTACCACTTGGTAAAGTTGCTTCAAAATGAACCTTGGCTCATATAAGCTCTCTAGAATAATCATGTGGTCTTCATCTCAAGGAAAAACTTGCTCTTTTGTACTGATGAATCTCTTGATGCCAATGCTAAATGCCATGATGCAATGCAAGATGGAATGATAAATGACCTAAAAAATGAAATGAATGCATAAATGGGGGGTGCAAATTTGAGGTGCTACACACACTAACTACTAACATTAACCATTAACCATTAACATTTACTTCTTTCACTTTACTTTTATGCAATTTATTATCCTTATACATATTATTCATTTGCTTTTCCTTTTGCTCACTTGAGCACATGTTTATGTTAATGCAATTTTCCTTTTGCTCACTTGAGCATATAATTGTGTATATATCATTGTGTTTGTGTTTTGATTGTTGTTGACCAAATGCAAAGAAATGGACAAATGGACTTAGACTTTAGGACCTTCCCTAAGCTAATGGAGTTTGAAGAGCAACTAGGCCTCATGCCTTTAGAGTGCTTAAAATGTCAAAGAGCAACTAGGCCTCATGCCTTTAGAATGATTAAAGCTTGAAGATGAACATTGAAAGGATTAAATTCTAAAATCCCTCTTGTCCATTCTTTGATTGCATTATGGAACCTTTTAATGTGTGTGTTCTTGTGCTAGGGATTCCAACATTGAGCCAAATTGAGGAACCATTGCCATGAGTTTCTAAGAGAGAGAGATCTAGAAGCTATTGGAAGATTCCTAGGACCTTGTTGTGATTGTGTGCTTGCTTGCTTGAGTATTTGTTTATCTTGCTTATTCCAAAGGATGGGAGCTACTTGGATCATCACTATGATCTCAAGAGAGGAACTCCATTTGTGGTCTTGTTTCTTATCTCTTACCTCTTGTATGATTAGGAATTTAGCCTTTCTTCTTCTTCCCTCCACTCTAACCCAAGCCAAAACTTTTGTGCAAACATTTAACATTCTTTTCAAACATTAGAAACCTAAGCCTTATGCTTTTGATTTTCAAACTTTCTTTTCTTAACACTTATTTTGAATTGAACTTTTAAATCAACTTTGACCATATTTTGTAAATACTTCTCATTGGTAAATATAACCCATTCAAATGTCTTTTGTGGTTTCAATGGCCACCTTCTTAATCAATTTTTTCATAACCCTTAGCTATTAGGTTTGAGTTATCCTTGAGGTAGATGTAATGCTCACCTATATCCTTAGTGATGGACAATGAGTCTTCCATGCTTATTATAGGGTTAACCCCTCACTAGCATGTTGAAGCTATCCTCACATGGTGGATTTGTGGTTTTAGGTTGAGTTTTCTCCCTTGGATAACAAAAGACCTTAAGGCTTTTGGACCAATCAATTCACCCACTCATTTTGAGATTTTTACCCCGAACTACGAGGTTTTGATCCTAATCTTTTTTAAGATGGTACGTAGGCAATGGGTTTATCCATCCAAATACAAAAATGTATATTAACTTATATTCTCTTCTCATCTCTTCAATCATGTTTGCACAAATAAATTTTCACAAAATACCAACCTTACAACAAATGTGAAAAGGGCTCCCTAGGAGTACCTAGGATGTTTTGGGTGCTTAAAACCTTCCCATTGCATAACCAACCCCCTTACCCAGATCTCTGACATTTTTACTAGTTTTTGATTTGATAAAACTTTTAGGTTTTTGTTCGCTTTCTAACCATTCCTTTGGATAAATAGAAGTGCGGTGGCGACTCGACTTGTATGATTTACCTTGGATTTAGTCAATATCTCTAATGGTAACGAATACCCCGCTACAGAAAAGTGGCGACTCTGCTGGGGATCATTTTGCCTAGTGGGTTTTGCCTACTTTTCATATTTACTATATTGTATTGTATAATGTTTGGTGACATATTTTTGTGCAATTTGGGATTACTGTATTGTATGTAATGATTGAACTGCTTGAATATTGATTCCTTGTATGCTTGGTGATCTTTGTGAGATGAGTTCTATACCCGAACTCGAGTGCACTTAGGATAGGAGAATGGCATAGTCTTGTTGGCTTGTGTGGAGTTATTCCTTAGCAAGTTGACTTGCAAGTCCATTCACTTGGTGGAGGTCATGTGGGGATCAATAATGTCACACAAGTAGTTGTGGTTAGACATTACTCTTTCCAATATAGACCTTAGAAGCCAAGGACCTTAGTTTACCAAGCCCATCTTGGCCTATTCTTAGGATGTAGTGCGAAAGTCGTTCAAGTGTAAGATTTGATACGATTGTTACGCGATACTACACTCATAAGAGTCTCTCTTGAGAATATTTTTTGGAATACGAGTAGTCGTTTCTCCGATAATATCCGAAAGATGGGATGATGACTATGGGAACCTCTTGTAGAACATGTTTGGCAGGTTAAACCCTAGTACACTCCCTTTGGGTGTTTCTTAACTGAGACTCCATGCTCGTGACTTGCAACAAACCCTTGATTCGTGGTTGATCCGTTCATGTATCCTTAATATCAATGGAACTTGGGTGTTGATAAGGTGTAAACCATAATCTACCAAAATGGATGATTGATATTAAGGATAATATGATCCATCCCATGACCTTTGTTTGGTGTGCTTTGCTTGATCCTTGAGTGTGATTGTTGCATTCATGCATTCATGCACCCATTTGCATCCATATCATCAAAATAATAAGAAAATCTTCAAAGAACTTAAGAGGTATATTTGCAAATTTTCAGACATGGAAAGACAAAGAAGGAATACAAAGAAGTACAGTTTCAGACAACCAGACTTGAAAGAGCTAAGGAAATTGACATCCTATGTATTAGATCCTTTGGGTTTCAAGGCTCGTTTTGGGAAGCTTCTTTCTCTTCTGACTACTCAAGTGGACGAAGGATTGATGAGTGTATTGGTGCAGTTTTATGATCCCTTGTACCGTTGCTTCACGTTTCCGGATTTCCAGCTTTTGCCCATGCTTGAGGAGTATGCCTACCTTGTGGGCATACCTATTCTAGACCAGTTACCGTTCAGTGGCTTGGAGAGTATTCCTACTTCTCAGAAAATCGCTGATATGTTGCATATAGATGAATCTCTGGTTGATGCTCATATGACTACCAAAAGTGGAATTCAAGGTCTCCCTTCTGAGTTCCTTATTGCTCAAGCTACTATGTATGGGAAGGCCATGAGTGAGGATGCCTTTGAGGCCATATTTGTACTTCTCATCTATGGGTTAGTGTTATTCCCCAACATCGACAAGTTTGTGGATGTGAACGCTATTAGGATTTTCTGTACTCTTAATCCCGTTCCGACTCTGTTGGGTGACACTTATTTCTCTTTGCATATGAGGAATGCAAAAGGTGGTGGTGCCATTGTGTGTTGTTTGCCTCTGTTCTATAAGTGGTTTATTTCTCACTTACCGCAGACGGTCGCCTTCAAGGAGAACAAAGGATGTCTACGGTGGTCCACGAGACTTATGTCTCTCACTAATGGTGATATCTCTTGGTACAATCGCGTGTATGATGGTGTGCAGTTTATCGACTCTTGTGGTGAATTCTCCAATGTACCTCTTCTTGGTACATGTGGTGGGATTAGCTAGAACCCCGCTCTGGCACGTCGTCAGCTTGGGTTCCCCCTAAAGGATAAACCCAATAACATTCTGTTAGAGGGTGTGTTCTTTCAGGAGGGTAAAGATCCCCAAGGCTTGAAGGACATGATGGTCCGCGCTTGGCGCAAGATTCATAGGAAAGGAAGGAAGGAGCTAGGTCCGAAGAATTATGTCGTTGTGGAGCCTTACACTGCTTGGGTTAGGAGGAGAGCTTCTGAGTACCTCATGCCTTACGAGTATCCGAGATCTACACCTTTGGTTATGGCTGGGCCTTCAACCCTCCCTGACCAATGAGTAGAGGAGTTGAGAGATGAAGACCGTTCACGTGCTTGGATCCGTGAACGAGAAGAGTTGCTTCAGCAGATCAAGGAGAAGGATGCTTTGATTGAGTTTCTCGAGCATCAGGTTATTGATGATCGTAATGATGCATGAACTTCTCTGCTTCCTCAGTCTTCCAACTTTTGGAAGAGGAAGTACGATCGACTCGCCAAGGAGAAGGCAGATATGGAGGCAGCCTATGAGGAGGAGGTGAAGAGGCTTCGTGCATCTTATCTTCCTGTGTCCCGAGCTTTAGATGATTGTTTCTAGGGATCCATAGGATGATTATTTTCCTTTTCTCTTGTATTTGGTTACCAATACTGTACTTCTTTGGTGTAAAAAAATATATTCCAGATATTATGAGATGTTTCCATATATGATAAAAGTTTAATATTTCCCAAAATTTGCAAATAGAATTCTAAAGTTCCTTTGAAATAAAAACAAATCATATGCACAAGCATTGCATGCATCATGTGCATAAGCAGGTTTTGTTCCCGGCTTCTTGTCCTATGGTCTAACTCTGTGTTCTTCATTTATTTTGAAGAAAAACTGACTCACCAGTACTACACTAGAGGCAACTCTGCAAGACTGATGGATCATTTGGAACAAGAGAACCGCAAGCTGAAAGAAGAGGTAGCCAGATTGACTGCCCTGATGGAGTCATTCTTGGCTGCTCAGAGCCAGTCTTCTCCAACACCTGCAACTCCTCCCCAGAGGAAGGTCATTTATGAGATCGTAACTTCTACTGTGCCTGCTGCAACAACCCACTTTGCGCCATCTATGCCGGCCGGGTTCCCGTGGGGAATGCCCGCCAGTTTTATGCCAGAGGGTTTTGCCCATACTCTTGCTTCTTTGCCGACATCTAGCCCGGTCCTTTCGGTGCCACCTCCTGTCGTGCACACATTACCAAGAGTTGAAGATACCATCTACCATTCTGAACCATCTGAGGGTCCAGATGTTTATGAGAAGATGGATGACATGAAAGATCAATTCCTTGAGCTTCGCAAGGAACTGGAGACTTTGAGGGGGAAAGACCTCTTTGGTAAAAGTGCTGTTGAGTTGTGCCTTGTGCCCAACATGAAGATCCCTATTAAATTCAAAGTACCTGACTTTGAGAAGTACAAGAGAAACACTTGCCCTCTCAGCCATCTTGTGATGTATGCTCGCAAGATGTCGACGCAAACTGATAATGACCAATTACTCATCCACTATTTCCAGGACAGTCTGTCCGGTGCCGCTCTCCGGTGGTACATGGGTCTGGAAAGTTCGAACATCCGCTCTTTCAACGATCTTGGCGAGGCCTTCGTCAAGCAATATAAATACAATATGGATATGGCTCCTGATAGGGACCAATTGAGGGCAATGTCCCAGAAAGAGAAAGAGACCTTCAAAGAATACGCCCAGAGGTGGCGCGAGTTGGCAACTTAGATAGTGCCACCCCTTGAGGAGAAAGAGATATCCAAGATCTTTTTGAAGACCTTGAGTTCGTTCTATTATGAGAGAATGATAGCCAGTGCTCCCTCAGACTTCACCGAGATGGTGAATATGGGAATGAGACTGGAAGAGGGGGTCCGTGAAGGACGTTTGACTCGAGAGGAAGGCTCTTCAGCAAAGAGATATGGAAGCTTTGCAAAGAAGAAGGAGGGAGAGGCACATGCTGTGTCTTCCCATGTTAAGAGAAGACCCTCTGTGAAGAGGAAGATCACCCTCCCCAATAACAACCAGCATCAGGTGGCTCACATAACACCTGTTTTCAGAGAAGCCCAACATTATCAACCACAACCATCTCAGCAATATCAGCAACAACCGCAACGTCCACAACAACAGGCCTACCAGCCTCGAAACAATAACATCAATGCCAGCACCAGCTACGAGAGGAAGAGGGTCACTTTTGATCCTATTCCGATGACTTATGCTGAACTCTATCCATCGTTGATTGATAGAAAGTTAATCACTCCGCGAGATCCTCCCGCTGTACCTGCTAACCCCCAGTGGTGGTACAAGCCTGAGCTTCACTATGTATATCATTCCGGTGCTCCCAGACATGATGTGGAGAATAGTTATCCCTTGAAGACCAAGGTGCAAGACCTTGTGAGAAGTGGGATTTTATTTTTCGAGGACGTAGGTCCGAATGTGAAGAAGAACCCATTGCCCGAGCATGGGAAATCTGTCAATATGGTCCAGGGTTGTCCTGGCAAATACAAAGTCAAATATGTCAGTCATATTCGACAATCGCTGGTTGAGATGGATCGTTTGTTGTGTGATTATAGCCATTATGAACACGATCACGATAGATGTCGAGTCTGTTCTGTCAATCAGAGAGGTTGTCGCCAGGTGCGCAAGGATGTCCAAGAAATGCTGGATGAGGGAGTCATTGAGATCCTTCAAAATAGAAACGTTGACGAAGACGCTGTTGAAGTCAATGTAATTTCTCCGGTATTCCGGATACCTGAGCCTGTTGTCATCAAGTATGATGGTAGCAAGCAGAAGGTTTCTCTTGCTCTGACCATTAAGCCAGCCGGTCCTATACCGTACTCTTCTGAGAAGGCGGTCCCCTATGTGGCGTACGTAGATCACGACGTCACGATAGAGCAATTTGACAGTATTGTTGCAAACATCACCGCTTGTAACAATTTAAGTTTTTGTGACGCTGATCTCCCCGAGGAGGGAAGAGACCACAACTTGGCATTACACATATCTATGAGCTGCAAAGATGACATCATGTCCAATATGTTGGTGGACACTGGATCATCATTGAATGTATTGCCGAAGTCCACTCTTACGAAGTTGTCGTATCAGGGGCCTCCCATGAGGCAGAGTGGAGTAGTTGTGAAGGCTTTTGATGAGTCTCGCAAGACTGTGATTGGTGAGGTTGATCTCCCAGGAAAAATCGGACCAAGTGATTTCCAGATTACCTTCCAAGTTATGGACATTCACCCATCGTATAACTGTCTCCTAGGCAGACCATGGATTCACGAAGCTGGCGCCGTGACATCCACCCTACACCAGAAACTGAAATTTGTGAAGAATAAGAAGCTGGTGGTGGTAGGGGGAGAAAAGGCTCTCCTGGTAAGCCATTTGTCTTCCTTCTCTTATATAGATGCTGAGGATGAAGTTGGAACTTCGTTCCAGGCTTTATCTATTGCTGAACCTGTTGAGAAGAGAACTCCTTCATTTGCTTCCTATAAAGATGCAAAGTTGGCCATTGAGCATGGTGCAACTGCCGGTTTGGGGCAAATGATTGAGTTGGAAGACAACAAGTCCCAGAATGGCATAAGCTATTCTTCTGGGGTCTTCAACAAGCAAGGATTGTTCAAGAGTGGAGGTTTCATCCACACCGGTCAAGACGAAGAGGCTGCTGCCATTTTGGAAGAAGATGAAGAGGATTCTGGCAATTTCATCATCCCTGGAGGGGTCTGCAATAATTGGGTCGCTGTTGATATTACGAAAGTTATCCATAAGTCAAAGTAATGTTCATTGTGTTTAAAAAACCCTTTTCCCATGCCAAAAGGAGAAGTAATGACATTATGGCACATAAATACAATGATGTTTTCATTCAATAAATTCATGTTAAATGTTTGTTTTTCCAAATTATTTTCCCTTTTCGCTTTCTTGCATGAAATTGGTGATCACATAAAACCCTAAAAATAAGAACAGAATCAACCTTTTCATCTGCATAATGATTTGCTTTCTTTGAATTCTAAAGTCTCTTTTATATCCAAAATCATTATGCAGGTTGATCAAACCCATTGAACATAATGATTCGACACCATCTCTCAACTTTGAATTCCCTGTATTTGAGGCGGAAGAAGATGATGTTGAAGAGATTCCTGACGAGATTACCCGTCTACTTGAGCATGAAGAGAAGATCATTCAGCCGCATCTTGAGAATCTGGAAACAGTCAACTTGGGGTCTGAAGGTTGTGTGCGAGAAGTGAAGATTGGAGCACTCCTAGAAGAGTCTGTTAAGAAGGGGTTGATTGAGTTGCTGCGAGAATATGTTGACATCTTTGCCTGGTCATATGAAGACATGCCTGGTCTAGATACATATATTGTGCAACATTTCCTACCTTTGAAGCCTGAGTGTGTGCCTGTGAAGCAGAAGCTCAGAAGAACTCATCCTGATATGGCAGTAAAAATCAAGGAGGAAGTTCATAAGAAAATTGATGCGGGGTTTCTGGTGACTTCTACATATCCTCAATGGGTGGCCAATATTGTGCCCGTGCCTAAGAAAGATGGAAAAGTCCGTATGTGTGTGGACTATAGAGACTTGAATAAAGCTATCCCGAAAGATGATTTCCCTCTACCACATATTGATATGTTGGTAGATAATACAGCTAAATTCAAGGTCTTCTCATTTATGGACGGATTTTCCGGATATAATCAAGTCAAAATGGCACCCAAGGATATGGAGAAGACAACATTCATCACACCTTGGGGAACGCCGGAGCCACGTATCAACGAGCTATGACTACCTTGTTTCATGATATGATGCACAAGGAGATCGAGGTATATGTTGATGATATGATCGCTAAGTCAAGAACGGAAGTTGAACATGTAGAGCACCTATTGAAGCTCTTTCAGCGTTTGAGGAAGTACAAGCTTCGTCTGAATCCCAACAAGTGTACATTTGGAGTCCGTTCCGGCAAGCTTTCGGGCTTTATCGTTAGTGAAAGAGGTATTAAGGTCGATCCTGCAAAGGTCAAAGCAATACAAGAGATGCTTGCGCCCAAAACTGAGAAGCAAGTCCGAGGTTTTCTTGGCCGCTTGAATTATATTTCCAGATTCATATCCCACATGACTGCCACATGTGCACCAATATTCAAGCTCCTCCGGAAAGATCAGTCTCATGATTGGACTGAGGATTGCCAAAAAGCTTTTGACAGCATTAAAGAGTATCTGTCTGAACCTCCGATTCTGTCTCCGCCTGTTGAAGGGAGACCATTGATTATGTATCTGACAGTCCTTGAAGACTCAATGGGTTGTGTCCTTGGTCAATAGGACGAATCGGGAAAGAAAGAATATGCTATTTACTACATGAGTAAGAAGTTTACCGATTGTGAGTCTCGATACTCAATGCTTGAGAAGACATGCTGTGCTTTGGCTTGGGCTGCTAAGCGCTTACGCCAGTATATGTTGAATCATACGACTTGGTTGATATCCAAAATGGATCCAATCAAGTATATCTTTGAGAAGCCTGTTTTAACTGGGAGGATTGCCCATTGGCAGATGTTATTATCTAAATATGATATTGAGTATCGGGCGCAGAAGGCCATTAAAGGAAGTATCTTGGCTGACCACTTGGCGCATCAACCGATCGAAGATTATCAGTCAGTTCAGTACGACTTCCCAGATGAGGAGATTCTGTATTTGAAAATGAAAGATTGCGATGAGCCTACGCTCGATGAAGGGCCAGAGCGTGGTTCCAGATGGAGTATGGTATTTGATGGCGCTGTAAATCAATATGGAAATGGTATTGGGGCAGTGATTATTACACCTCAGGGCACACATTTTCCTTTTACAGTAAGGCTAACTTTCAAATGCACGAATAATATGGCTGAGTATGAGGCTTGTATCATGGGATTAGAAGAGTGCATTGATCTAAGGATCAAGCATCTTGATGTTTATGGTGATTCGGCCCTCGTTGTTAATCAGATTAAGGGTGAATGGGAAACGAATCAGCCTGGCCTCATTCCATATAGGGATTACGCGAAGAGGATTTCAACGTTCTTTACTGAGGTTGACTTCCATCATATTCCTCGAGATGAGAATCGGATGGCAGATGCTCTTGCTACACTTGCTTCGATGATTGTAGTCAGACTTTGGAATGAAGTTCCCAATATCACTGTGATGCGTTTGGACAGACCAACCCATGTATTTGCAGTAGAGGAGGTGCAAGATGATAAGCCGTAGTATTATGATATCAAGTGTTTCCTTCAGAGCCAGATTTACCCGCCTGGGGCATCTGTGAAGGATAAGAAGACTTTGAGGAGATTGTCAGGCAGTTTCTACCTCAATGGCGATGTGCTTTATAAGAGAAACTTTGACATGGTGTTGCTCAGATGCGTGGAAAGACATGAAGCAGACCTGTTAATGACTGAGGTCCATGAGGGTTCATTTGGTACTCATTCCAATGGACATGCCATGGCTACAAAGATGTTGAGAGCAGGCTACTATTGGCTGACAATGGAGTCTGACTGCTGCAAATACGTGAAGAAATGCCATAAGTGTCAGATTTATGCGGACAAGATTCATATTCCTCCAACACTTCTGAATGTGATTTCATCACCATGGCCTTTCTCTATGTGGGGAATTGACATGATTGGCATGATAGAGCCAAAAGCGTCCAACGGTCACATATTCATTCTCGTAGCAATTGACTACTTCACCAAATGGGTTGAAGCGGCATCATATGCAAATGTGACCAGGCAAGTGGTCGTGAAATTTATCAAGAATCAACTCATATGCCGGTATGGTGTGCCAGATAAGATCATTACTGATAATGGATCAAACTTGAACAACAAAATGATAAAAGAGCTGTGTAGCGAGTTCAAGATTGCGCATCATAATTCTTCTCCTTACAGACCCAAGATGAATGTGGCTGTTGAAGCTGCTAATAAGAATATCAAGAAAATTGTCCAGAAGATGGTTGTTACGTACAAAGATTGGCATGAGATACTGCCATTCGCTTTGCATGGATATCATACGTCTGTCCGCACTTCAACAGGGGCAACCCCTTTCTCACTTGTTTACGGCATGGAGGCTGTACTCCCAGTAGAGGTGGAGATCCCATCAATGAGAGTCTTGATGGAAGCCAAGTTGACTGATGCTGAATGGGTTCAGAGTCGTTATGACCAGCTGAATTTGATAGAAGAGAAGAGATTGACTGCCATGTGCCATGGCCAGTTATATTAGCAAAGGATGAAGAAAGCCTTTGATAAGAAGGTCAAGCCTCGTGTGTTCCGAGAAGGTAACCTTGTGCTCAAAAAAAGTCTTGTCTTTTGCGCCCGATTCCAGGGGCAAGTGGACTCCAAACTATGAAGGTCCATATGTTGTTAAGAGAGCCTTTTCAGGCGGTGCATTGATACTTACAACTATGGATGGGGGAGGATTTCACTCGTCCTGTGAATTCAGGTGCAGTCAAGAAATACTTCACCTAAAGATAAAAACAGAATAGCTCGTTAAGTTGAAAACCCGAAAGGGCGACTTAGGCAAAAATGAGCGTCTCGGTAGATTGAAACCCGAAAGGGCTATCCAGGCAAAAATTAGAGACATAAAAATTGAATATATGTATCCCGCTAGATTGAGTACCTCACCCTGGGGAAATCTAGGCAAAAAGAGGATTTGGCAAGTAACTGCACCCTAACAAGACTTTGTTCTGCCATCCGTCAGAGATTCTCGCTCATTCATCATCAACCAAAGCTTCAAATACATCGGATTCAGAATTGGTGGAGAAATGGTCATTATGTTCAATGTATCCCTTTCCAATATATATCACCAATTTCAAATTTGTAAAGATCCATGGAGTCTTGCCATTTGCAGACTACCATTCCATCAAATAAATTTTGAGCCTTTATCCAATTATTTACACTCTTATTTGTTTCTATTCAACAAATGTTTTGCATGTTTTAATTGAGAAATATCATTGTTTAAAGTTTTCATAATTTGTTTTTTAAACAAAGTGAACATTCACAATGATGAAGGGATACTGGGGATGTCTTCAGTGCTCTCCCAAGGATGGTAAGATTCTCGACAGGGTAAGACATTTGTTCATATGCCTGGCATGTTTGTATCCTCTTCCTCCGAAACCTTTTATGGTCTCCTCTCCCGAGCAGAGTGTGTGTTAAAGATATGCAGCTCTCTTTCCTCCTCAACAGATGGAATCCTGGGTAGGGATAATATTTGGTTGACCTTTGGAAGCTTCTGGTTGGTGTTTTATCCCCACAGGGACCCATCATCTCCTTTGATAGTTTCCCCAGTGAAGTCGCCATGATCATGTTCTCAACTGGAATGACTGATGCTCATTCCCCTGTAGAGACCTTTGTTGTCCTGGCTTTCTCTCTTGAGATGTAGTACCGGATGTTGTGGATTGTTCGTTGGACCTGTTTGTGTTAGAAATGTCTGTTTGTCAGCATTCATCATACATAAACCATACATATGTGCATATTGATAACATTCAAATATTCATATTGCATTATTCGCCATATATCTTTGGTTGTTATCTCTTGATTGAGGGTATTATGTTTCCCCAAGCAAATGTTGGTGATTGATCTCTCCATATAGAGTCAGCCCCATAAGCAGAAAGTGTTTATCCTTTCCTCCATAATCCCCACAGAGTTATGCCCTCGTGGATGATGGTTGTTTCTGTTTCCTCCCAACACATATATTGGGATGGAATTCCCCATTGAGTTATATCCTCATAGGGACAGGCCTTGTTTCATTGTGCCTATCTAGTATGATCCTAGATTGGCCTCTTGTGTCTACTTCCTGCGCTTCCCCATGGTCTAGATGAATAGTTGCTCATTAACCAGTAATTATCCATCTTTTCACCTGCGGAGTCTTTGATTTTCTACCCTCATACCGGTAGTTGTAAACCCTATTTTATCCCCTGGCAGAGTTAACCTTTTTGTTCATCCTAATTGATAACGGTTACTTTTCCGTGGTTGTCTACCCAATATCCGGTAGATGTAATCCTCTCCTTGACGGTTATCTTTATCCAATATTTGGTACTGATATTCCTTCACCCTTTTTTTGAGCATATCTCCCAGTAACCGGTGATATGTCTCCTGGATCGTTGCCTTTGTCAATGTATCCCCAGTGAGTCATCTCTCATTTACCCTTTGTTGGTAATGATTGTTTTTTCTCCTGGATTGGTCATCATTATATACCTAGTATTCGGTATCCCGATGCCCTTGCTTTTCGGTCGATTTATCCTTTATTAACCCAATAACCGGTTGTGGATAATCTTCCATGCGAGTATGTTATCTACGTTCTGACGGTAATAGATAATATATCTCATGCACTCTTTGGCCGAAGCCTTTTGTTCTTCCCCAGTCGAGTAAGATTCGTATCTTTTTTTTGAAATCGAATATCCATCCTATAATCGAGTTTGCTTTTGGCCCTCTTTTGGATGATGAGTGTCTTGGTAATATTTCCCAATTCACGCTTTGGTCGGTCACCTATTATATGCCCAGTAACCGCTATCTCTGGTGTTCCTTCCCCCCTGCTCCCTTTTATGACTTTTTGTCCCTTACGGAGTCAGATTTTCCTGAGCTGAAGTATACCTTTTTAGGCCTTCATCAGATGATTTCGGATGTTGATATCTCTCGCCCTTATGACGGTCTTAGATATTCATTCTTCCCGAGCATGTTGTTCTCTCACCCTTATACCGGTGTTCAGATCACATGTCTCTTCGAGCTTATTACCCAGTAACCGGTAATACCTCATCCCGTTGCTGCCCCAGAGGAGTTTTGTTTGGGTGTTTCCCTAGCGAAGTCCCTCAGTGGATTCTCCCAACCTGAGTCCGGATTTTTATCCGAAGTATCCGTTACGGATGATTTTTGCTGTATTGGCATATTCCCCAATACATGCATCTTTGAGTCAGCTCGAGTCTTTCCATTGAGTTATTTCATGGATTTCCTTCGTGTCTCCCAGCAAGTTTCAAGTCGTGACCTGCTCACGCATTGTTATCCCTTTACTCCCCAGTAAAGTCCCTAGAGTCTTTGTCCCATTTATGAATGTGTTACTCCAGTGGATTTTCAGTTATTCCTCATTTCTTTCTTTCTTTGTGGACACATATCCCCACAGAGTGTTACCGTTTGCATACATACATTTGCATCATGAGGTCTCTTAGGGACCAAAATTCGTCTCTTTGTTATTATTTAAGCCTATTCTACCTCGTCGAGACGAAGATTTTAACCTTCACTTCTCCGGCTAGAATGACCTTAAATAGGGGCATCTGTAAAACCCCAATTTTGGCCCTAAGATCCCTCATGGCATCACAATATTGCATTTGCAAAGCCTCAAGGATCATAAGCATCTTAGTTCCCCTTGCCTTTGGGTGGGACCTCTTATGAGTGGTTTGAGATCACCAAGCATGCTTGAATTGTATATCATTGCTTTTTCTCATTTATTACTAACCAAAAGCACAAAAATATGTCACTAACTTTTCTTGTTTGCAGCTTGAGCAATCATAAGGTCTAAAAGCTTCTATGGGATCCTTTGTGCAATGATAAGGCCAAGAGAAGATGAAAGAAAGCATGGAAATGGTTCCCAAATCTCTCATCCATTAAATATGCCTCCCTAGTATCTCAATTCATCATTTTGATCAAAGCAAGTCAAAGGGTTTGAGGTTTGTTTCTCAAGGAAACCCTAATTCATCTGTTCATCAACTATGCCTTGCTCATGAAGCAACCTCAACCCATGGTCAAATGCAATCAAGGGAAGTTCTTTAATTCATCATTCCATACATATTTGAACTTATGTGAGTATCCTCAATCATCAATTCATCAAGATATGAGTTGTGGACTTGAGAAGTTGATCAGTCAATTCATCTGACAATTTTGAAATGCACTGAGACCTAACGTTTTATGTGTTGATCAAATGGAGATGACCCCAAAAGAAAAAATGTTCTTAAGGACAATATGAACAACTTTAATGTTCATAAAAATTTTATTTGAAGCTTGGAAAGTCATCTCCCATTTCTAGACATTATAGGTCATTTTGACTGAAACCCTAATTTTGAGTCAACTTCCCAAGAACATAACGCATTCATTTTTTATGATTTTGAGGTGGAGCCAAATGAATTATAAAGCTTATTGTGTCTAATTAAAATGTTATGTTGAGAAAATTTTCAAAATCTCAAAAAAAATACATGTGATAATGCAAAACATTATAGGTCACTTTGGGCCAAATGCATTGAAATGTAAAAAAGTCCAACTTCAAGTGCCCATAACTTCTTCATCAAAAATGAAAATGATGCAAAATTTAAGTCCAAATTGATTACCTTGAAAATATCTACAACTTTAATGTTGAAGGTTTTATCATTTGGAGCTTGCATCATTGAGACAGAAGGGCTTGAACATTGGCCAAATTTGGAAACTTCACTTTTGCATGTTTTGCACCCTATACTTTAAACTCAAAATTCACTAATCTCCAAGGCCCAATTGAAATTTTGATCAACATATCATTTATTCCTTATGCAATAAGCTTTCTAACCATTACTCATGAGGTAGCATTTGGAGTTTGGAAGCACCATTTTCGAAGGCTTGAAGATTAAGTGCATTTTGTGAAATTCAATTTAAATTGCCATGCATGAGCTGTTTACACTTCTTGTACACGTCCATTTGCAATTCACATGAGCTCAGCAGGTCATTCCAATACTCATTGGACCTTCCACATGATCACACAAGCCCATGCAAGGAAAATCCATTTGCCATGCACACGAGTAAACTCATGCACTCAGCCATTTCCAGCTATAAATACATGTGCTATGCTTCATAATTAACCAACCTAAGGGCGGCTGAAATGCTGCAAGAGTGAATCCTCAACCATACAAAAGGAACTAAGTTCATCTTTCTTCAAAAATTCAGATCTGAAATTCAATTGCATTTGGTTGAATTTCCAGATCTAAAGTTCCTAAACCTCCATCATTTGATCCACTGAAGTTCTGTTTTGCAAAAGGAACCAAGGAAAGGGACTCAAATCTTCATAATCCAAAGGTGTGGATCAATTGGTTTTTGCTTCGATTGTCTTTGTTTTTTGATCTATTGGCCTTGATATTGTGTTGTCTGAAGTCCTCTCTATAGAGGCATCATTGTTGTATGCTTAATTTTTGAAATCGAGCAAGTTCATGATGAACACCATCAAGTTTCCATCTCTGATTTCTCTCTTAATATGAATCTAGAGTGAAAGTGAGTGGTATAGGAGTGATGTACATCACTTCACCTTTCGAACGGTGCCTGGATCGTCCATTTTAGTGAGCATTTGAACCTCTATGTTTTTTGGCCTTCGCCGGAGCTCACCGGAGAAGACGGTGGCGCTGACCACCGTCTCATTGCCAGATTCAATGTGGACCATTGATCTCAATCTCCATATTTAATCTCCACGCTTGGACTATGGTGCGTGCGCAGCTCATGACCATCAGATCCTCCACGTCAATTAATGAGGATCCATCCAACGCTTCTTGATTTTTGCTATTTTCCAATTTCTGATTTTATTTTCTTTATTTCCTTTTATTTCAAAAATTCATAACTCTCTCATTTTAATTCCAAAAAATATGGGACCAATTGCATTATTTCTCTTTTTAATTCTAGTTTTTAAAAATGATTTTTAATAATTTTTATTTTATCATTTGATATTTTTTGTGAATTTTATCTTTTCTGGTTATTTTTAATTCATTTTAAATAGTTTTTGATATTCAAAAAATACAAAAATATTTTCTCAACCTATTCGAATGATGATGGATCTATGGAAAATATTCTCATCAATTTTTTAATTGATTTGAGATTTATTTGAGATTTTAGTTCAATTAGGTTATTTTTATTCATTTTTAATTGAATAAAAATAGTTTCTGACTTTTAAAAATGCTGAAATTTTTTGTCAAACTTTGTTTGACCATGTTGAACTTGGGATAATTCACTTGGACTTTTTAAAGTTGATTTGAAGTGAATTTGAAGTTTGACCTTTCTTTAATATTTTAATTCAAGTTTATTTTCAAATATTAAAAGTGCCAAAAATATTTTGTTCATTTCTTGACTTCCAATCTTCATCCCACTTCTGTTTTTGATAGTTTGACCATGATCCTCAATGTCATTGGTCAACACTTGTTGATTGGTATATTCCATTTTATTTTAATGCACTTTATTCTTTTCATTTCCATTATCCATCTTCTTCTTCTTCTTCTTTTCTTTTGGATCAATGAGTTAAAGGTTGATCAGTTAGCATTGATTAGGGAGGTTTAATCTTCCTTGATTCAAATCTAATTCATCTTGATCAATTGATCAAGTGAATGGCTTTGCATTAAGGATAGATTACTTCCTAAATCATGCAAAGGACTTAAACCAATACAAGATCATTTCTCTTCTTCTTTTTGGCATGGTAAGTTGTTGGAACTTGGTTCACTAATCAAGACTTCTAACTTGTATTGTTGCCTACATTATTATTGACCGTCCTCAGATAGTTGTGACTTCTACATTAGTCCAATTACGATTGCTTAACATAGCGCTAAATTTGCCTTATGGCACACTAACTACTAACATTAACCATTAACCATTAACATTTACTTCTTGCATTTTACTTTTATGCAATTTATTATCCTTATACATATTATTCATTTGCTTTTCCTTTTGCTCACTTGAGCACATGTTTATGTTAATGCAATTTGCCTTTTGCTCACTTGAGCATATAATTGTGTATATATCATTGTGTTTGTGTTTTGATTGTTGTCGACCAAATGCAAAGAAATGGACAAATGGACTTAGACTTTAGGACCTTCCCTAAGCTAATGGAGTTTGAAGAGCAACTAGGCCTCATGCCTTTAGAGTGCTTAAAATGTCAAAGAGCAACTAGGCCTCATGCCTTTAGAATGCTTAAAGCTTGAAGATGAACATTGAAAGGATTAAATTCTAAACTCCCTCTTGTCCATTCTTTGATTGCATTATGGAACCTTTTAATGTGTGTGTTCTTGTGCTAGGGATTCCAACATTGCCATGAGTTTCTAAGAGAGAGAGATCTAAAAGCTATTGGAAGATTCTTAGGAGCTTGTTGTGATTGTGTGCTTGCTTGCTTGAGTATTTGTTTATCTTGCTTATTCCAAAGGATGGGAGCTACTTGGATCATCACTATGATCTCAAGAGAGGAACTCCATTTGTGGTCTTGTTTCTTATCTCTTACCTCTTGTATGATTAGGACTTTAGCCTTTCTTCTTCTTCCCTCCACTCTAACCCAAGCCAAAACTTTTGTGCAAACATTTAACATTCTTTTCAAACATTAGAAACCTAAGCCTTATGCTTTTGATTTTCAAACTTTCTTTTCTTAACACTTATTTTGAATTGAACTTTTAAATCAACTTTGACCATATTTTGTAAATACTTCTCATTGGTAAATATAACCCATTCAAATGTCTTTTGTGGTTTCAATGGCCACCTTCTTAATCAAATTTTTCATAACCCTTAGCTATTAGGTTTGAGTTATCCTTGAGGTAGATGTAATGCTCACCTATATCCTTAGTGATGGACAATGAGTCTTCCATGCTTATTATAGGGTTAACCCCTCACTAGCATGTTGAAGCTATCCTCACATGGTGGATTTGTGGTTTTAGGTTGAGTTTTCTCCCTTGGATAACAAAAGACCTTAAGGCTTTTGGACCAATCAATTCACCCACTCATTTTGAGATTTTTACCCCGAACTACGAGGTTTTGATCCTAATCTTTTTTAAGATGGTACGTAGGCAATGGGTTTATCCATCCAAACACAAAAATGTATATTAACTTATATTCTCTTCTCATCTCTTCAATCATGTTTGCACAAATAAATTTTCACAAAATACCAACCTTACAACAAATGTGAAAAGGGCTCCCTAGGAGTACCTAGGATGTTTTGGGTGCTTAAAACCTTCCCAATGCATAACCAACCCCCTTACCCAGATCTCTGACATTTTTACTAGTTTTTGATTTGATAAAACTTTTAGGTTTTTGTTCACTTTCTAACCATGCCTTTGGAAAAATAGAAGTGCGGTGGCGACTCGACTTGTATGATTTACCTTGGATTTAGTCAATATCTCTAATGGTAACGAATACCCCGCTACACTTTCAGATCACTTTTCAGGTCATGGACATTCATCCGTCTTACAGCTGTTTGCTTGGCAGACCATGGATTCACGAGGCAGGCGCCGTGACATCCACCCTAGACCAAAACTTGAAGCTCGTGAAGAACAAGAAGTTGGTGGTGATAAGGGGAGAGAAGGCTCTCTTGGTCAGGAATTTATCTTCCTTCTCCTATATTGATGCTGAGGATGAGGTTGGGACTCCGTTCCAAGTGTAAGAACCCAATTTTGTCCCTAAGATCCCTCGTGGCATCATATCATTGCATTGCATAGCCTCAAGGATCTTTGAGCATCTTGGCTTCCTTTCCCTTTGGGTTGGGATCTCCTGTGAGTGGTTTGAGATCACCAGGCATGCTTGCATTATATATCATTGCTTTTCTTGTTTTAATCACTAACCAAAAGCACAAAAATATGTCACTAACATTTGTTTTGTAGCTGAAGCAAGCATCAGGTCAAGGCTTTCAAGGATTTCCTTTGAGCAAGAGATGGGGTATTTTCTTAAGATGAGGATCACATGATATTATATGGAGTTTATATGAGCTAGGGTTCATTTTGAAGCAATATCCCTAAGGGGTAAATGCTCAAGTTCATCAAAGCATGTCAAGGTCATCTGAGGACCAAGCAATCAACTGTGCAGTTAACTGAGGGCTTTGAGGTGGGGGAAATGATTTGAAATATTCTAATCATGTCCAAACAAGGCCTATTCATCATGTCAAACATCTATCTTGAAGATTTTGAAGTCATTGCAAAAGTTTCCAAAAATGGAAAGTGACCTGTAATTTCAAGTTTCCAAAAATGGCAAGTTTTTGGTCCATATTCAACTTGACTTTTCAACATCAACGAAGCTTCAAATGGATTTTTGGTGAACATGAAAGTTGAAGATCTTTCTCTCCTCTTTTCAAAAAGTCCTATATCATGTCCATCTGATAATTGGTTGAGAAGTTATGGCCAAATGATCACAAAGCATGCATGGAAGTTCAACATGGCATAACTTTTGATTCAAAACTCCAAATTGGTCCACTCTTTTTGCAAAATGCTCCTTGTGACCAAGACATTCCAAATCAACATTTGCCTTGCATGGAAGAAGCTCATATGACCACTTGTTCATACATGTGCATTTTGGAGGGAATTTTGATAATTCAAATTTGGTTGATCATGCAAGCCAAATACCAATTCCATGATGATTATTGAATGATGTTAAGTGAATTTGAACCTTGCATGGGTACTGTTCACGTGTAGCATGTCCATGCTAAGCTCATTTTGGCAATTTTGCAAAATACCTCACATTTCACTAATCATGATTAGCCAAAGCTTAATTGAGATTTCAGCATGATTAAGAGGTCATATATAAGGCAAACCCTAACTGTTTTGCAAGAAGAGGAGAACAGAATTCAGATCAAAATTTCCATTTCCCTCAAAATTTTCTCTCTCTTCGAAATTCAAATTTCTTCATACAAACCTTCAATCTCTTTGCATATTCATGATCCTTGTGGAATTCTGAGTAGGATTCATCCATTATTTATTGGAATTGAGCTAGTTTTCAGGCAGATCGAGTGCATGAACATGAAGATGGATTTCTGAAATTGAGATGGATTTTAGTGTTTTCAATTGCTTCTTTATGCACAAAGCTTCTAGTCAAGGTTGAGGAAGAAGATCTGGAGCTCTAGAGCACTTGAGGACACGATTTCAACCACTGCCATTTCAAGTAAGTGAAATTTTCGTCCTCTCTTTTTGCAATTTTAAGACCATAGAAATGTAGATATCCTTGCCTGGATCATGTAGATATGTTCAGAATTAAAAATGATCAAGTATTGTGCATGTTATGTTGATTTAAAGTTTGGATCTAGAAAAAGTTCTTGCTCGATCTGGAAAATCCATGAGGTTTTAGGATGTTTTGAATGCATATTCGTGATCTACGTGAGAAGAGCTTTCGATTGGTGTATGGCTCGATGAAATCTGGAATTTTTTTTGTTGCATCTCCGCCGGAGACGGCCAGAGAAGACGACCGGAGCTTAGCTCCGGCGTCTCTGCGTGTCCTAGGGTTTTTGCCATGTGGACCTGCTGATTATGCGCTTGCCTGGCTGTTTCATTGGTTCATGTGTGTTTGACTGGCCACGTGTTGCTTTGACTTGTTGATTGTGCATGCCACATATTAAATGAAACGCAACATTTCATGAGCGCTTTTGATCCTTCCATGCGTGTGTTCGATTCCCTGGTTGTGCATATTTCTGATTTTATTTGAATTTTGTCATTTCCCTCCATTATTTCATATTATTTCATATTATTTTGTTCATTTGAAAAAATCATAAAAAATAGTAGAATGCTCCAAATTGAGTCCAATTTTTTTTCACATTCTTGTTTTAATGTCTAGTTTTTTTATAGGATTTATTTCATGATTTATTTGTTTCTGGATTTTTAATTGTAGATTTTAGATTGAGCCTAGTGTTAATTTGATATGCTATGTTCATTGCTTTGTGATATCTTCATCTTTAATCTAATTGATCTGAATTTTTGTGTGCTTGAACCTCACATGTGATATGATTTTTGAACTTTGGTTTGGAATTTTTATCATATGCTATCACTGTTTTTGACACATGGAGATGTAGTGTGACAATTTGTGTCACATTTTTGGTATTCAATTTGTGCATTTTTGTTCACCTATCATTTGAGCTCTTCTGGATTTGATTTTTTGCATGATGTTTGTTCATAAAATGAATAGCTTGTATAAACAATATCAAGGTCATTGAATGCTTTTTTGTTTTGATTTGGATTTTCTAATTTGATTGTCCATTTTGTGCTCATTTGTTGGTCTTTGCTTTACATTGATCATTTGATGCCTTTGCCTTGTGAATTGATGCTGGTCCTTTTGAGGACATCTTGTGACATGTTTGAATGTGCATTATAAAAAAGATTGAGTTCTGTTTTGATCATTTGATTTGGTTTTGAACCTAGTCTTTGTACTAGTGTTTTGTACATAAACTAATTGTGCTTTGTGTTTTAGGTTTGGACATTTAGCATTGATGGTTGGTTTGATCTCACTTTGTGAGATACAAATACCTTTGAGTACTAACTCTTGTTGTTTTGTAGGTTCTAATTAAGCTTATTGCTTCACTTGAGTGCTTGATCATTGTTCATTGAGTTGTAAATATTGGATGGTTTCACTGTCTGTTTTCTAATTGGTTGTCTGAAATACTAACTGTTTAAGCTTTTGTACAGGTACATTAGTTGCTTGCTTTTAGCTCTTGCTTGAGCTTTGGATTGTGGTTGATACACCACTTAGGTAGCTACTCTCTTACTTCATGTAGTCTGGAAGTCCTGTCACCTTTTTGGCAGGTATTTTGGCTGAAGTCCTCCTTATGAGGCTCTGTTTGTGATTGTTTACATTTGTGCCAAAGACCTCTAAATGAGGCATGTTACTTGATAAGTCCTCCTAAGTGAAGAGGCAATTGACAGATAGAAGGGATTAGCAATCAATCCCCTGTTATTCAGTGAGTCGTTCATTATGCTCGCACTACGTGCTGATGCTCTTGAATAAGTAACCAAGATCTTGTTTAGAGTCTGTTAGGTGGAATAGGATCCCACATTCTGGATCCCCACACTTTCTTTATCATAAGCTCACCCAGGCCAGGGTTAAGAGCATGAGGTCTCATCCTCATTTCCATATTTGATCAGCTTCACCCTAACTCTCAATGTTAGTGGTTAAGAGCTCTAGCTTACCATGATAGTTTGGCTTGTTTGTTGAGGTTGATATGACCCCTCTTGACTAAAGCCCACCTATTTGATTGAGCCTCTTGTTTGTATATAGTGTGTGATGCATTGTTTGCTTGATTATTTTGCATGTGTTTGCTTTTGCTCATTTGTTTGTTTTGAGGAGTTAGATATAAGTCCATCTATTGGCATTCTGTTTCCTATTTGTTTTGAGGAGTTGGATGTAAGTCCATATATTGACATTCTGTTTCCAGTTTTGTTGTTAGGAGTTGGATGTAAGTCCATTGAGTGGCATTCTGTTTCCTCTTTCTGTGGTTCTCTTATGAGACTTGCTTATTATTTATACCCTGTGTTGCCTTATTCCAAAGGATGGTGTAGCGGTGTATTCATTACCTTTAGATTTATTGACTAAATCAAAAGCAAAGCATACAAAGATAGAGTCGCCACCGCATTTCTATTTATCCAAAGGAATGGCTAGAAAGCGAACAAAAGCCTAAGAAGTTTTGCATAGAAAACTAATAAAAGGGGTACAGAGATCTGGGTAAGGGGGTAATTATGCAAAGGGAAGATGTTAGGCACCCAATGCATCCTAGGTACTCCTAGGGAACCCTTTTCACAAATTGTTGTAAAATTATTTGTTTATGAAATTATTTTGTGCAAACATTGATTGAAGGGATGAGAAAAGAATATACAATTTTTATTATTTTTGTGTTTGGATGGATGAAACCCATTTGGTGAAGTAGTCAATTGCTACGAGAATAAACCTGTATCCGTTGGACGCTTTCGGCTCAATCATGTCGATCATGTCAATTCCCCATATAGAGAAAGGCCATGGTGATGAAATCACATTCAGAAGTGTCGGAGGAATATGAATCTTATCCGCATAAATCTGACACTTGTGGCATTTCTTCACATATTTGCAGCAGTCAGACTCCATTGTCAGCCAATAATAGCCTGCTCTCAACATCTTTCTAGCCATGGCATGTCCATTGGAATGAGTACCAAATGAACCCTCATGGACCTCAGTCATCAACAGGTCTGCTTCGTGTCTATCCACGCATCTGAGCAGAACCATGTCAAAATTTCTCTTGTAAAGCACTTCACCGCTGAGGTAGAAACTGCCTGACAACCTTCTCAGAGTTTTCCTATCTTTTACAGATGCCCCAGGCGGGTAGACCTGGTTCTGGAGGAAACACTTGATGTCGTAATACCAAGGCTTGTCATCTTTGACTTCTTCAACTACAAACATGTGAGATGGTCTATCCAAGCGCATCACGGTGATATTGGGAACTTCATTCCAATATTTGACCACAATCATTGAAGCAAGCGTAGCAAGAGCATCTGCCATTCGATTATCCTCTCGAGGAATATGATGAAAGTCAACTTCAGTAAAGAACGTTGAAATCCTCCTCGCATAATCTCTGTACGGATGAGACCAGGCTGATTCGTTTCCCACTCACCCTTAATCTGATTGACAACGAGGGCCGAATCACCATACACATCGAGATGCTTGATCCTCAGATCAATGCATTCTTCTAATCCCATAATACAGGCTTCGTACTCAGCCATATTATTCGTGCATTTGAAAGTTAGACTTGGTGTAAAAGGAATATGTGTGCCCTGAGGAGTAATGATTACTGCCCCAATACCATTTCCGTACTGATTTACAGCGCCATCAAACACCATCGTCCATCGGGAACCAGGTTCTGGACCTTCATCAAGTGTAGGCTCATCGCAATCTTTCATCTTCAAATACAGAATTTCCTCGTCTGGGAAGTCGTACTGAACAGACTGATGATCTTCAATCGGCTGGTGTGCCAAATGGTCAGCCAAGATACTACCTTTGATAGCTTTTTGAGCTCGATACTCGATATCATACTCAGATAACAACATCTTCCAACGGGCAATCTTCCCGGTTAAAGCAGGCTTCTCGAATATGTACTTGATTGGATCCATTCTGGATATCAACCAAGTTGTATGATTTATCATGTACTGGCATAAACGTTTAGCGGACCAAGCCAAAGCACAACACGTCTTCTCTAGCATTGAGTATTGAGACTCACAATCAGTGAACTTTTTACTCAGGTAGTATATAGCAGATTCTTTCTTTCCCGATTCGTCTTGCTGACCGAGTACACAACCCATCGAGTCTTCAAGAATAGTCAGATATATGATCAAAGGTCTTCCTTCTGCAGGCGGAGACAAGATCGGAGGTTCAGACAGATACTCTTTGATACTGCCGAAAGCTTTCTGGCAATCCTCGGTCCAATCATGGGATTGATCTTTCCGGAGGAGCTTGAATATCGGCGCACATGTGGCAGTCATGTGGGATATGAATCTGGAAATATAATTCAAGCGGCCAAGAAAACCTCGGACTTGCTTTTCAGTTTTGGGCGCAGGCATCTCTTGTATTGCTTTGACCTTTGCAGGATCAACCTCAATACCTCTCTCGCTGACAACAAAGCCCAATAACTTGCCAGAACGGACTCCAAATGTACACTTGTTCGGATTCAGACGAAGCTTGTACTTCCTCAAACGCTGAAAAAGCTTCAATAAATGCTCAATATGTTCCACTTCCGTTCGTGACTTAGCAATCATGTCATCGACATAGGCCTCAATCTCCTTGTGCATCATGTCATGAAACAAGGTAGTCATAGCGCGTTGATACGTGGCTCCGGCGTTCTTCAAACCGAAGGGCATCACTCGATAATAGAATGTTCCCCAAGGTGTGATGAATGTTGTCTTCTCCATATCCTCGGGTGCCATCTTGATTTGATTATATCCGGAAAATCTGTCCATAAATGAGAAGACTTTGAATTTAGCTGTATTGTCTACCAACATATCAATGTGTGGTAGAGGGAAATCATCTTTCGGACTAGCCTTATTCAAATCACGGTAATCCACACACATCCGGACTTTTCCGTCTTTCTTAGGCACGGGCACAATATTGGCCACCCATTGAGGATACATAGAAGTCACCAGAAACCCCGCATCAATTTGCTTCTGAACTTCCTCTTTGATCTTCACTGCCATATCTGGATGAGTTCTTCTGAGCTTCTGCTTCACTGGCACGCACTCAGGCTTCAAAGGCAGGAAATGTTGCACAATATCTGTATCTAGACCCAGTATGTCTTCGTATGACCAAGCAAAGATATCGGAATATTCTCGCAGCAAACTGATCAACCCCTTCTTGACAGACTCTTCAAGGAGTGCCCCAATCTTCACTATTCGAACACAATCTTCAGACCCCAAGTTGACTGTTTCCAGATTCTCAAGATGCGGTTGAATGATCTTCTCTTCGTGCTCAAGAAGACGGGTAATCTTGTCAGGAATCCCTTCAACATCATCCTCCTCTGCCTCAAATACAGGGAATTCAAAATTGGGAGATGGCGTTGGATCATTATGTTCAATGGGTTTTAGAATCAACCTGCATAATGATTTTGGATAATAAAAAACTTTAGAATTTAAACAAGCAAATCATTATGCAGATGAAAAGATTGCTTTTATTCTTGTTTTTTAGGGTTTTTTGTGATCACTGATTTCATGCAAAAAAGCAAAAAGTGAAAACAAATGGAAAAACAAATGTTTAACATGAATTTATTGAATGAAATATCATTGTATTAAATGTTGCCAACAATATCATCACTTCTCCTTTTGGCATGGGAGAAGGGTTTTTAACAAAGCAAACATATTACGCTGACTTATGAATGACCGTAGGAACATCTACAGCGACCCAATTGTGGCAGATCCCGCCAGGGATGACAAAATTGTCAGATTCCTCTGCATCTTCTTCCAGAATAGCAGCAGCTTCGTCAGCTTGATCGGCGTGGATGAAACCTCCACTCTTGAACAGCCCTTCCTCATTGAAGACCCCAGAAGAATAGCCAATGCCAGCCCGGGATTTGTTATCTTCAAGCTCGATCATTTTTCCTAGACTAGCAACTGCACCACATTCAATGGCCAGTTTCGCATCTCGATAGGAAGCAAATGAAGGAGACCTCTTCTCAACAGGCTCAGCTATAGATAAAGCTTGGAAAGGAGTTCCAACTTCATCGTCAGCATCAATGTATGAGAAGGAAGACAAGTGGCTAACCAGGAGAGCCTTTTCTCCCCCTACTACAACCAGTTTCTTGTTCTTGACGAATTTCAGCTTTTGGTGTAGGGTGGATGTCACGGCGCCAGCCTCGTGAATCCATGGTCTACCAAGGAGACAACTATAAGATGGGTGCATATTGTAGCGGTGTATTCGTCGCTATATGATTTATTGATTAAACCATAAGCAAAGCATACAATGAAATTCGAGTCGCCACCGCACTTTTATTTATCCAAAGGACTGGCTAAAAAGCGAACAAAAGCCTAAGAAGTTTTACACGTAGAAAACTAATAAAAAGATCAGAGAGTCTGGGTAAGGTGTAAATTACGCAATGGGAAGGTGTTAGGCACCCACTACGTCCTAGGTACTCCTAGGGAGCCCTTTTCACACTTGTTGTTTGAAAATTGTTATTTGTTATGACATAAGTATTATGCAAACATGATTGGGATGATGAGAAAAGAATGTACAAGTTAGTTATTTTTGTGTTCGAACGGATGAACCCGTTGCCTACGTACCTTCCATCAAAGGTAAGGATCAAAACGCCGTAGTTCGGCTAAAAGATTTCCAAAAGTTGGTGGATTCAATTTTAAACAATAGCACTGAGGCTTTTCATTATCAATGGGAGAAAACTCGACCAAGATCAACATCCACCATGCGAGGATAGCTTCGACGTACTAGAGGGGTTAACCCTGTTTTCAGTACGGAAGTCTTATAGTCGACTCACTAAGGATAGGGTGAGGTTTATATCAACCACAATGATAATTGAAACCTATGGCTAATGCATGAAAAGATTAACAATGGACAAAGCCAAAACAATTGAATGGGTGAAGTTAATTGATTGTGATTATGAAAGTAGGGTCAAAGTATGATTAAGATTAATTCAAAGGAAGTATTATGAAATGGAGTTTGAAAAAAAAGTCAAGGACTTGGGGTCCAGGTTTTTGAGTTTGAAAACATGAAGATGTTTGCACAATATCTATGTCAAGTTTGAAAGTGATGTGTGAAAAGGTTTAGGACCTAATGGGGATGAATGGATGAGGATGGATTGTAAAACTTCTTAGAAGGTTCACCTCTTGAGATCATATGGGAGATGATTCAAGTGTGTCCTTTGGAATGAGTAAATAACAAAATAAGCAAACAAATGATACCGGATGCCACTCAATGGTCTTACTCCAATCTCACAAACAAAAGCGGATACCGGATACCAATAGATGGATTTACACCAATCTCCTAAAACAGAAATGGATATCAGAGGCCACTCAATGGACTTACACTAATCTCCTAAAACAAAATGAAACTTGGATACCGGATGCCAATCTGTCTGGGCTTATACCAATATCCAACATATGATCATAGGAAAGCAAATGCCAACTTGCAGGGACTTACAATTGCATCCTCACATACAACAAACGAATGCATCTAGCAAAGATAAGATGAGTGGCCAATGTGATGGTCTTATACTCACTTCCATATCCTAGGAGCAATGGCCAATGGATGGTCTTACAATTGTCCTCAATGGGTAAACAACAAATGATAAGTCATAAAGACAAATGAGATGATTATGCATTAATGAGCAATAAATGATGATGAGTGCACAAAGCATGCAAGCAAACATGTGTATAAGAAGTGGGCAATCAATCAATGAAGTCAATCAGCACACACTATAACCAAACAATAAGGCTCACACAAAAGGTTAGGCACTGAGGCCAACTGGAATAGTGTTAAAGGTGCTCTTAACCTTGCCATTGAGGGGCTAAGGTGAAGCAGATGAAAGGATATGAGGGGTGTGCCTCATTGCTCTTATCCCTGGTCAGGGAGAGCATTTGAATATCAGCAGGTGTGGGAGTTCAGAAAGTAGGAACTCTCTCCACAGATTATTGACTCAATAGATCTTGGGTTTGGATCTCAATGCTACCACCATGTAGTGGGAGCAAGGAGAAGACTCACAGAATAGTGGGAGATAGGTTGCTTATCTCTTATATCCACCAATTGCCTTATTTGAAGGACTTTTCCTGCTTGGGACAAATGTAAACACACACAAGCATTGCCTCTTAAGGAGGACTTCAGACAGTTGCCTGGCCAAGTAACAGGCCAGGTCTTCCAGACTACATGAAGAAAAGGGATTATACCTCAATGCAAATTGCTATAAAGCAAAGCAAAGCAAGTTCAAAGAACTAAGCAACTAATGGTACCTGAAATAGTCAAACAGAATCAGTACACAATTCAAAAGTTAAAGCAAAAGGAGGTAGGAATCAACAGTCAAAACAAACAGACAAATGTGCAAAGCACAAGATACAAGGCATGTGAGCCAAGCAACCTACAAAACAAACATGTTAGTCATGATAAACTATCAAGCTTAATCAACTTTGTATGATCTCTTTGAAGCATTTGTTGCTTAACCTGAAAACATGAACTCAATCATAAGCAACAGGACCACTAGGACAAGCCTAGGGTCAAAAGGGGATGAGAAAGTCAAAACAGCATGTGATATTCAACCAAAATCAAGTTTAAACAATTAAGAAGCAAACTCAATTGGTTTCATGTTCATATCATTCATCATCATGATTTCATAAGCAAGTTAGGTCAAGGCATGGCAAATGAAAGCTCATAGAAGTCAACAGCAAGCCTTAGCTCAAAACCAATCATAAACAATTCAATAAATCATCAAATAAATCATGATCAATCATAATCCATAACATGACATGCATATAAAATTTCAGCTCAATTGGATCAAGGGAAGTTGGTCAATGAAAATCAGAAAGGCAATGCAATTTTAAGCATGCTCAAAGAAGTCAACCAAACATGTATCAACTTCAAAAAATCATAAATCAGTGATAACATATGAGAAATGAATGGGATCAACACCATGGCAAAGCTTAAGATGTCTACTAATCACATGTCAAATTTTAAGTTCATCCAATTAAGTATGAGAATTTCACAAATGAAATGGCAAGATGTGTCACAAAAAGTCAACATATGACCAAACAGGGGAGAAAAATCTCAAACAAATGGAAAATGCCACAAATAATTCCAAGAAAAATCTCATGTGAACTAGACATACAAGAGTACATTCATGCAAAAAATCAAAGCATTTTCAGGTCAAGAGGCATGGTATTGAAAATCATCAAGTTGCACATCAATGGTGTGACACAAATTGTCACACCCTACTTCAAAAAATCATAACTCAATGACCAGAGAAGATAAATTCATAAACTTTATACCAAAATCACCAAGGATGTGTCTAGTTTATGAGTATGCATGAATATGCGTGATTTATGTTTGATGAATGCTGACAAAACAGACAATTCTAACACAACCAAGTCCAGGAATCGAACGCCCGGTATTATACTTCCAGGGGAAAAACCAACTGGAGAGCCAATCTGCGGAGATCTATATGCTGTCAAGCAAAGATCTGCGGATACTGCTGAAGAAGCAAAGGGTCAGAGATATCAGGAAACAACCCAATCAGGATACAGAAAGTCACAACGGGCAAGAGCCACCAAGACGAATCTGTTGGAGAACAAGAGAAAATCTCGAAGTATAAGCAGGGGATCCCAGTGTCAACTGAGAAACAAAAGGTGCGTTGCACAAGCAAAAACTGCTGTAGGAGCAACTCCACATATCTCCGCTGAGGAACAACCCACTGAGGGAGAATGATATCATCCAAATAGAATCTAACTGCATAAGCAACTCTACTGGGGAAAACTGTCAGCTACTCTCTTGGGGAGAACACATAGCAAACTGATCACAACAAGTAGATTCTGCAATATAAGCCACTCTACTTGGGATCACAAATAGTCAGGAAATCAATCCGTTCTCTGGAGGCTAGAGCCATCATCCAACCATACTGGGGATTGAAGGAGTATTCAACAGGCAAAACTGCCTCAACAATCATTCTACAGACTAATGCTGAGGAAAAGATGGATGAAAACTGGGATATCAACCCAACCAACCACTGAAAAGGAAAATAAATCCTGCTCTGCTGAGGAGAAAAACTCTGATGGAGAGATAGCAACAATTCCGCAGACGACTTCGCCGGGGAAAAGGTAAAGTACCGGGTATCAAACCGCTGACTTACCAAGCCTTTAAAAAGAAAGCGATCGTGCTGAGGAAACAGACAACTCCGCTGGCAACTGCACTGGGGAGAGTGACAACAACTCTGCTCGCGACTCCGATGGGGATATCAACAACAGCTCTACTCGTGACTGTGCCGAGGAGACAAATAAAGTCTGGGAATGTCGACCCACTGGAGAGAGTGACGGGGCACCAAGATGACAAACTATCAACCGCCGAAACTTCCACAAGGAAATACCCATGCTGGGGAAAATTACTGCTGGAGAAAACGAAGTCTTCAACAACACTCTTCTTGGGGAACAACCCCAACAACAACTCTGTTTGAGGAACAACCTCAACAAAGATCTGAAGAAAGAAGATACAACCAAACCAGGAATATGAACAAATGTCTTACCTGTTGGCAATCATGCCACCCTCGGGAGAGCACTGAGATATTCTTGAGTATCCTTTCAATATTGTGAATGTTCACTTTGTTTGAAAAATGATTTTGAAAAATTTGATTTGTTTAAAACAATGACATTTTATCAATTAAAAACATGCAAAACATTTGTTGAATTGAAACAAATAAGAGTGCAAATAATTGGATAAAAAGCTCAAATTGATTTGATAGAATGGTAGCCTGCAAATGGCAAGACTCCATAGATCTGTAAAAATTTGAAATCAGTGATATATATTGGAGGAGGGCTACATTGAACATAATGATCCTTTCTCTACCAATTTGAATCTCGATGTATCCGAAGCTTCGGTTGACGACGAATCGAGAATCTTCTGACGAAATGACGACTGGTGAACAGAAAGTCTTGTCAGGATGCAGTTACTTGCCAAATCCCTAATTTTTGCCTAGATTGCCCCAGGGTGAGGTACTCAATCTAGCGGGATGCAAATATTCTCTTTTTCTTTCAAGTCTCTAATTTTTGCCTGGATTACCCTTGCGGGTTCTCCACCGAGACGCTCATTTTTTGCCTAAGCCGCCCTTTCGGGTTTTCAACTTAGCGAGCTATTCTGTTTTTGATTTGCATATACCTCTTTTTTTTTTTTTTATTTTTTTTTTATTTTTAGGCAAAGTATCTCTTGACTGCATCTGAATTCACAGGACGAGTGAAATCCTCTCCATCCATTGTTGTAAGCATCAAAGCTCCGCCTGAAAAGGCTCTCTTAACAACATATGGACCCTCGTAGTTTGGAGTCCACTTGCCCCTGGAATCGGGCGCGAAAGACAAAACTTTCTTGAGCACAAGGTCACCTTCTCGGAACACACGAGGCTTGACCTTCTTATCGAATGCTTTCTTCATTCTTTGCTGATATAACTGACCATGACACATGGCAGTTAATCGCTTCTCTTCAATCAAATTCAGTTGGTCGTAACGACTCTGAATCCATTCAACATCTGTCAACTTGGCTTCCATCAAGACTCGCATTGATGGGATCTCCACCTCTACAGGGAGAACAGCTTCCATGCCGTAAACAAGAGAGAAAGGGGTTGCCCCTGTTGAAGTGCGTACAGACGTACGATATCC
Organism: Lathyrus oleraceus; assembly: GCF_024323335.1. Lineage (NCBI taxonomy): Eukaryota > Viridiplantae > Streptophyta > Magnoliopsida > Fabales > Fabaceae > Lathyrus > Lathyrus oleraceus. Next base: position 5,034,447 of record NC_066581.1, on the reverse strand, counting down.
ATGCAAAGCAAATGGCAGCATCTCATGCCAATCTTTGTATGTGACAGTCATCTTCTGGATAATCCTCTTGATGTTCTTATTAGCAGCTTCAACAGCCCCATTCATCTTAGGTCTGTAGGGAGAGGAGTTATGGTGTGCAATCTTGAATTCAGCGCACAACTCATCCATCATTTTGTTATTCAGATTAGATCCATTATCAGTAATGATCCTCTCTGGCACACCATAACGGCAAATCAGCTGGTTCTTGATAAACTTCACAACCACCTGCCTGGTTACATTCGCATACGAAGCGGCTTCAACCCATTTGGTGAAGTAATCAATTGCTACGAGAATAAACCGATGTCCGTTGGACGCTTTCGGCTTAATCATACCGATCATGTCGATTCCCCACATAGAGAAAGGCCATGGTGATGAAATCACATTCAGGAGTGTCGGAGGAATATGAATCTTATCCGCATAAATTTGACACTTGTGACATTTCTTCACATACTTGCAACAGTCAGACTCCATTGTCAGCCAATAGTAGCCCGCTCTCAACATCTTCTTAGCCATGGCATGTCCATTGGAATGAGTACCAAATGAACCCTCATGGACCTCAGTCATCAATAGGTTTGCTTCGTGTCTATCCACGCATCTGAGCAAAACCATATCAAAATTTCTCTTATACAGCACTTCACCACTGAGGTAGAAACTGCCTGACAACCTTCTCAAAGTTTTCCTATCTTTCACAGATGCCCCAGGCGGGTAGACCTGGTTCTGGAGGAAATTCTTGATATCAAAATACCAAGGTTTGTCATCTTTCACTTCTTCAATTGCAAATATGTGAGCTGGTCTGTCCAAGCGCATCACAGTAATATTGGGGACATCATTCCACCATCTGACCACAATCATGGAAGCAAGCGTAGCAAGCGCATCTGCCATCCGATTATCCTCTCGAGGAATGTGATAAAATTCAACTTCTGTGAAGAATGTTGAGATTCTCCTTGCATAATCTCTGTATGGAATGAGACCTGGCTGATTCGTCTCCCATTCACCCTTGATCTGATTGACAACCAAGGCCGAATCACCATAGACATCAAGATACTTGATTCTCAAATTAATGCATTCTTCAAGTCCCATAATACAGGCTTCATACTCCGCCATATTATTCGTGCATTTGAAAGTTAGCCTTGCTGTAAACGGAATGTGTGAACCTTGAGGAGTAATGATCACTGCCCCAATTCCATTTCCATATTGATTAACAGCGCCATCAAACACCATCGTCCATCTGGAACCACGTTCCGGACCTTCATCAAGTGTAGGCTCATCGCAATCTTTCATCTTCAAATACAGAATTTCCTCGTCAGGGAAGTCATACTGAACAGACTGATGATCTTCAATCGGCTGGTGCGCTAGATGGTCAGCCAAGATACTACCTTTGATAGCTTTCTGAGCTCGATACTCAATATCATACTCAGACAACAACATCTGCCAACGGGCAATCCTCCCAGTTAAAGCAGGCTTCTCGAAGATATACTTAATTGGATCCATTCTGGATATCAACCAAGTTGTATGATTTATCATGTACTGGCGCAAACGCTTAGCAGCCCAAGCCAAAACACAACACGTCTTCTCAAGCATAGAGTACCGAGACTCACAATCAGTAAACTTCTTACTGAGGTAGTAGATAGCAAATTCCTTCTTCCCTGATTCATCTTGTTGATCGAGTACACAGCCCATCGAGTCTTCAAGAACTGTTAAGTACATAATCAGAGGTCTTCCTTCCACAGGCGGAGACAAGATCGGAGGTTCAGACAGGTAATCTTTGATACTGTCGAAAGCTTTCTGGCAATCCTCGGTCCAATCATGAGACTGATCTTTCCGGAGGAGCTTGAATATCAGCGCACATGTGGCAGTCATGTGGGATATAAATCTGGAAATGTAATTCAAGCGGACAAGAAAACCTCGGACTTGCTTCTCAGTTTTGGGTGCAGGCATCTCTTGTATTGCTTTGACCTTTGCAGGATCAACCTCAATACCTCTTTCACTTACCACAAAACCCAACAACTTGCCGGAACGGACTCCAAAGGTACATTTGTTTGGATTCAGGCGAAGTTTGAACTTCCTCAAACGCTGAAAAAGCTTCAACAAATGCTCAATATGCTCAACTTCCGTTCGGGACTTAGCAATCATATCATCCACATAGACTTCTATCTCCTTGTGCATCATGTCGTGAAACAAGGTAGTCATAGCTCTTTGATACGTGGCTCCGGCGTTCTTCAAACCGAAGGGCATCACTCGATAACAGAATGTTCCCCAAGGTGTGATGAATGTTGTCTTCTCCATATCCTCAGGTGCCATCTTGATTTGATTATATCCGGAAAATCCGTCCATAAAGGAAAAGACTTTGAATTTGGCTGTATTGTCTACCAACATGTCAATGTGTGGTAGAGGAAAATCGTCTTTTGGGCTAGCCTTATTCAAATCTCTGTAATCAACGCACATACGGACTTTTCCGTCCTTCTTAGGAACAGGCACAATGTTGGCCACCCATTGAGGATATGTAGAAGTCACCAGAAACCCCGCATCAATTTGCTTCTGAACTTCCTCTTTGATCTTTACTGCCATATCTGGATGAGTTCTTCTGAGCTTCTGCTTCACAGGCACGCACTCAAGCTTCAAAGGCAGGAAATGTTGCACAATATCTGTATCTAAACCCGGCATGTCTTCATAGGACCAAGCAAAGATATCTGAATATTCTCGTAGCAAGCTGATCAAATCTTCCTTGACAGACCCTTCAAGAAGTGCCCCAATCTTCACCAGGCGAACACAATCCTCGGACCCCAAGTTGACTGTTTCCAAGTCTTCGAGATGCGGCTGAATGATCTTCTCTTCGTGCTCGAGGAGACGGGTGATCTCATCAAGAATCCCTTCAACGTGATCTTCCTCTGCCTCAAATACAGGGAATTCAAAATTGGGAGATGGCGTTGGATCATTATGTTCAATGGGTTTTAGGATCAACCTGCATAATGATTTTGGTTAATGAAAAACTTTAGCATTTAAACAAACAAATCATTATGCAGATGAAAAATGTTTGCTTTTTTATTCTTGTTTTTGATGGGTTTTTTATGATCACTGATTTCATGAAGAAAAGCAAAAAGTGAAAACAAAGGAAGAACAAATGTTAAACAATGCAATAATTGAATGAAAACATCATTGTATATATGCTTTGCCAACAATGTCATCACTTCTCCTTTTGGCATGGGAGAAGGGTTTTAAACAAAGTGAACAATTACTCTGATCTATGGATGACTGTAGGAACATCTACAGCGACCCAATTGTGGCAGACACCACCAGGAATAACGAAGTTGTTCACATCTTCTGCGTCCTCTTCCAAGATAGCAGCAGCCTCTTCAGGTTGATCATCATGGATGAATCCTCCACTTGTGAATAAACCTTGCTCATTACATGCCCCAGAACAGTAGCCAATGCCAGCCCGGGATCTGTTATCTTCAAGTTCGAGCACCTTTCCTAAACCAGCAACTGCACCACATTCAATGGCCAGCTTCGCATCACGGTAGGAAGTGAATGAAGGAGACTTCTTCTCGATTGGTTCATCAATAGATAAAGCTTGGAATGGAGTCCCAACTTCATCCTCTGCGTCAATGTACGAGAAAGAAGACAGATGGCTAACCAGGAGAGCCTTTTCTCCCCCTACTACAACCAATTTCTTGTTTTTGACAAACTTCAACTTCTGGTGTAGGGTGGATGTCACGGCGCCAGCCTCGTGAATCCATGGTCTGCCTAAGAGACAGCTATAAGATGGGTGGATATCCATTACTTGAAAGGTAACCTGGAAATCACTTGGTCCAATTTTGATTGGGAGATCAACTTCCCCAATCACGGTCTTGCGCGACCCATCAAATGCTTTCACAACAACCCCACTCTGCCTCATAGGAGGACCTTGATATGACAATCTGGAGAGTGTGGATTTTGGCAATACATTAAGAGAAGATCCAGTGTCTACCAACACATTGGACATTGCATCAGATTTGCAATTCATGGAGATATGTAAAGCCATGTTATGGTCTCTTCCCTCCTCAGGGAGATCAGCGTCACAAAAGCTCAAAGTGTTGCAAGCGGTAATGTTTGCAACGATACTATCAAATTGCTCGAGGGTGACGTCGTGATCAACATACGCCAGATCCAAGACTTTCTGCAGAGACTCCCTATGGGGTTCTGAATTCAGCAGCAGAGAAAGAATGGAAATCTTGGATGGTGTGTGTAGAAGCTGGTCTACAATATTGTACTCACTCTTTCTGATGAGCCTCAGCATCTCATCAGATTCTTCATCAACAATGCCACTTGGGCCAACTGAAGAAACAGGAGTCTTTTGTACGGAGGAGGATGGTTTGGCGACATCAAGTGCCGGATTCTGAACATTAACAGCGGTCCCAACCGGACGTTCAACAGTATCAGAAGCAACAGCCTTAGAAGGCGCAGAAAATACACGACCACTTCGGGTCAACCCACTTACGTCAGCGACAGTGGTTACGGAAGTGGAAGGTAAAGGTACTTCGACCCCATCCTGCACAGCAACAGGATTGTATCTGAATGGCACAGCTCGATCAGATGAATAAGGCACAGGGCCTGCGGGTTTAATGACCAACGAGGGGGAAGCCTTCGGCTTGTTGCTATTGTAACGAATAACAACCGGTTCAGGCAACTTGAACACTGGCGAGATGACACTCACTTCAGGCTCGACTTCATCTACATTGCGATTCTGGAGAATCTCAATGGTTCCTTCATTCAACAGCTTCTGAAGCTCTTTGCGTACTTGATCGCAACCCAAGCGATTAACCGAGCAGACGCGGCACTTGTCGTGGTTATGCTCCAAGTAGCTGTACTGACACAGCATCCGATGTAAATCAACCAACGACTGCCTGATGTGGCTGACACACTTGACCTTGTACTTCCCAAGGCATTCCTGAATCATGTTGACGGATTTCCCATGCGAAGGCAATGGGTTCTTGGTGACATTTGGGCTTGAGTCCTCAAAACTCAGGATTCCACTTCTCATAAGGTCTTGCACCTTAGTCTTCAGCTGGAAGCAATTTTCTATGTCATGGCCCGGAGCGCCAGAATGATAGACACAATGTAGGTCAGGCTTATACCACCACTGAGGGTTGACCGGTATAGCCGGAGGATCTCTTGGAGAAATCAACTTCCGCTCTATTAGAGAGGGATATAATTCTGCGTACGACATAGGAATCGGATCAAAACTGATCTTCTTCCTTTCATAACCCATGTTCGCTTGATTACTCGCACTCCCACGAGGCTGGTAAGCCTGCTGCTGTGGACGAGATTGTTGCTGTTGGTACTGCGGTTGTTGGTATTGTTGCTGATGCTGATACTGTTGATGTTGATATTGCTGATGTGGAGGAGTATTGTCCTTGAAAACAGGTGCTACGTGAGCCACCTGGTGCTGATGACCGGCACGATGTGCGGGCTTCCTCTGAACAGAGGGTCTTCTGTGTTTGGGTTGAGATTGCACAGCATGTGCTTCGCCTTCTTTCCTCTTAAACGCCCCATACCGTTTAGAAGAAGAGCCATCATCTTTTGCCAACCGTCCTTCGCGGACACCTTCCTCGAGACGCATCCCCATGTTCACCATCTCGGTGAAATCAGAGGGAGCGCTTGCTACCATCCGCTCATAATAGAATGAGCCAAGAGTCTTCAGAAAGATCTTGGTCATTTCTTTCTCTTCTAGCGGTGGAGTAATTTGAGCTGCCAGCTCTCGCCATCTCTGGGCGTACTCCTTGAACGATTCCTTGTCCTTCTGTGACATGGACCTGAGTTGATCTCGGTCAGGCGCCATGTCGACGTTGTACTTATATTGCTTGACGAAAGCTTCACCAAGGTCATTGAAGGATCTGATGTGGGCACTGTCCAAGCTCATGTACCATCTGAGCGCTGCACCGGACAAGCTGTCTTGAAAATAATGAATCAGAAGTTGATCATTATCTGTCTGAGTAGACATCTTCCTGGCGTACATGACCAGGTGAGCAAGTGGACAGGTGTTCCGCTTGTATTTTTCAAAGTCAGGCACTTTGAATTTGATCGGTATCTTCACACCGGGAACTAAGCAGAGTTCGGCAGCAGACTTGCCGAAGAGATCTTTACCACGGAGAGTCCTCAATTCCTTTCTCAGCTCGAGGAATTGATCGTTCATGGCATCCATCTTTTCATGAACGTCTGAGCCCTCAGATGGCTCGGAGTGGTAGATAGTGTCGTCTACCCTTGGCATGGTATGCACGACAGGAGGAGCGGGAACAGGGACCGGGCTAGATGCCGGCATGTGGGCAAATGTTGGAGCTGGCAGATCAGGCATAAAACCTGGAGGCATCCCCCAAGGGAACCCGGGAGGCATAGCATTGGGCACTGGATGAGCACTCACTGGCACAGTCGAAGTAGAGACTTCTGAAATGACCGTCCTCTGAACAGGAGTTGCGGGCGGCGGAGTAGGCTGGTTCTGAGCAGCGAGGAGTTGCTCCATCAAAGCGCCAAGTCTGGCGACCTCTTCCTTCAATTCTCGGTTCTCTTGTTCCAATTGCTCCATGACCCTTACAGAGTTGACTCGCGTATAATACCGGTGAGTCAGCTTGTCTTCAAAATAAATGAAGAGCACAGGTTAGGACAAGAAGACCAGAAAAAAGGAGTACCTGTTTATGCAAAGATGATGCATGAAATGCTTGTGCAGATGCTTTGTTTTCAAGGAACCCTTAGGGTATTATTTGCAATATTTTGAATAGTTGAACATTTTAAATTGCTCATGGAAAATATTTCATTCAATATTTTGAGACAAAGAAGTACAACATTTTTAATTATTACAAAGAGAAAAGGCAAATGACATCCTATGGATCCCTAGAAGCTCGGGATGCTGGAAGACGAGAAGTGCACAACTTCTTGATCTCTCTCTCATAGGCCGCTTCCATATCAGCTTTCTCCTTTGCAAGTCGATCATACTTCCTCTTCCAGAATCGGGAAGACTGAGGAAGCAGAGAAGTCCAAGCGTCGTTCGGATCGTCGATCACTCGGTGCTCGAGGAACTCAATCATAGCGTCCTTCTCCTTGAGCTGCTGCAGCAATTCTTCTCTTTCACAGATCCAAGCACGTGAAAGGTCTTCTTCTCTCGACTCCTCTACACGTTGGGTAGGGAGGGTTGAAGGCCCAACCACATCCAACGGTGTAGGTCTCAGATGATCATACGGCATCAAGTAGGTGGCAGCTCTCTGTCTGACCCAAGAGGTGTATGGCTCCAAAGCAATGCAGTTCTTTGGACCCAACTCGTTCCTACTCTTCTTGCGAATACTGCGCCATGCACGTACAAATCTGGCTTTCAGGCCTTGGGGATCTTTACCCTCCTGGAAGAACACACCTTCTAACAGAATGTTATGAGGTTTATCCTTCAGGGGGAACCCAAGCTGACGTCGTGCGAGAATAGGATTGTAGCTGATCCCACCACATGTGCCAAGAAGAGGCACATTAGGGAATTCACCGCAATAGTCGATGATCTGGACGGTATCGTACACACGATCATACCAAGTGATATCATCATTGGTGAGAGACATGAGTCTCTGAGACCACCGTAGACACCCTTGTTCTCCTTGAAAGCAACTGTCTGCGGCAAGTGCGAAATAAACCACTTGTACAGCAGGGGTAAACAGCAGACAATAACTCCTCCATTCTTCATATTCCTCAGATGCAAAGAGACATATGCATCGCCCAACAAAGTCGGAACGGGATTAAGAACTGAAAAGATCCTAATAGCATTCATGTCCACGAACTTGTCGAAGTTGGGAAACAGCACCAATCCATAGATGAGCAGCACAAACAGAGCCTCAAAGGCATCCTCACTCATGGCCTTCCCATAGAAGGTAGCTTGATCAATGAGGAACTCGGAAGGAAAACCCTGAATTCCGCCTTTGGTAGTCAGATTAGCCCTAATCAACTCTTCATCTATGTGCAACAAGCTGGAAATCTCTCGAGCAGATGGAATACTCTCTAGGCCACTGAACGGCACTTGATCCAGAATCGGAATCCCAATGAGATGAGAATACTCCTCCAAAGTTGGTAACAGCTGAAAATCCGGAAATAAGAAGCAGTGATGCAACGGATCGTAGAACTGAGCTAAGGTACTCATCAACCCTTCGTCAACCTGAGTAGTCAATAGAGGCAGAAGCTTCCCATAGCGAGCTTTGAAACCGAAGGGATCTAATACATACGATGTCAGATTCCTTAACTCTTTTACATAGGGCTGTCTAAAGCTGTACTTCTTTGTATGCCTTTTTGGTCTTTCCATGTCTGAAAATTTTGCAAATAAACCCTTTAAGTTCCTCGAAAATTTTCTCCTTTTTTTTTGATGACATGGATGCGGATGAATGCGTGAATGCATGAATGCAACAAACACACTCAAGGATCAAGCAAAGCACACCAAACAAAGGTCATGGGAAAGCTCTTTGTATCCCTAATATCAATCATCCATTTTGGTGGATTTAGGTTTTCACCTTATCGACACCCAAATTCCATTGATATTAACGGTACATGAACCGGTTCAAACATCCTTAATATCAACCAGCCGCTTTGGTGGATTTTAGGTTTTACACCTGATCCGGGTTCCATTGATATTAACAATGTTTGAACGACTCAACCACGAATCACGCGTTTGTTGAGAGTCACGAGCATGGAGTCTCGGTTAAGAACCACCCAAAGGGAGTGTACTAGGGTTTAAACCTGCCAGACATGTTCTATCAGAGGTTCCCATAATCATCGTTCCATCTTTCGAATATTATCGGAGGAACGAATACTCGTATTCCAAGAATATTCTCAAGAGAAACTCTCATGAGTGTAGTATCGCGTGACAATCGTATCAGAACTGACATCTGAACGACCTCCGCACTACGTTCCTAAAAATAGGCCAAGATGGGTTTGGTAAACTATGGTCCTTGGCTTCTGCGGCACATGATTGAAAGAATAATGCCTAACCACAAATAACTTGTGTGACATTATTAGTCCAACATGACCTCCACCAAGTGAATGGGCTTGCAAGTCAACTGGCTAAGGAATACTCCACACCAGTCAACAAGACTATGCCATTCTCCTATCCTAGAGTGCACTCGAGTTTGGGTATAGAACTCATCTCACAAATCACCAAAGCAAGCAGCAATTGTATATCAAGCAATTCAAGCATTACAATCAATACAGTTATCCCAAATTGTACAAAAATATGTCATATAACAAATAACAATATAGCACAACAAGGGTGAAAAGTAGGCAATACAACCAGAGATTCTGGGTTCGATTCCCCAGCAGAGTCGCCACTTTTCTGTAGCGGTGTATTCGTCGCTATATGATTTATTGATTAAACCATAAGCAAAGCATACAATGAAATTCGAGTCGCCACCGCACTTTTATTTATCCAAAGGACTGGCTAAAAAGCGAACAAAAGCCTAAGAAGTTTTACACGTAGAAAACTAATAAAAAGATCAGAGAGTCTGGGTAAGGTGTAAATTACGCAATGGGAAGGTGTTAGGCACCCACTACGTCCTAGGTACTCCTAGGGAGCCCTTTTTACACTTGTTGTTTGAAAATTGTTATTTGTTATGACATAAGTATTGTGCAAACATGATTGGGATGATGAGAAAAGAATGTACAAGTTAGTTATTTTTGTGTTCGAACGGATGAACCCGTTGCCTACGTACCTTCCATCAAAGGTAAGGATCAAAACGCCGTAGTTCGGCTAAAAGATTTCCAAAAGTTGGTGGATTCAATTTTAAACAATAGCACTGAGGCTTTTCATTATCAATGGGAGAAAACTCGACCAAGATCAACATCCACCATGCGAGGATAGCTTCGACGTACTAGAGGGGTTAACCCTGTTTTCAGTACGGAAGTCTTATAGTCGACTCACTAAGGATAGGGTGAGGTTTATATCAACCACAATGATAATTGAAACCTATGGCTAATGCATGAAAAGATTAACAATGGACAAAGCCAAAACAATTGAATGGGTGAAGTTAATTGATTGTGATTATGAAAGTAGGGTCAAAGTATGATTAAGATTAATTCAAAGGAAGTATTATGAAATGGAGTTTGAAAAAAAAGTCAAGGACTTGGGGTCCAGGTTTTTGAGTTTGAAAACATGAAGATGTTTGCACAATATCTATGTCAAGTTTGAAAGTGATGTGTGAAAAGGTTTAGGACCTAATGGGGATGAATGGATGAGGATGGATTGTAAAACTTCTTAGAAGGTTCACCTCTTGAGATCATATGGGAGATGATTCAAGTGTGTCCTTTGGAATGAGTAAATAACAAAATAAGCAAACAAATGATACCGGATGCCACTCAATGGTCTTACTCCAATCTCACAAACAAAAGCGGATACCGGATACCAATAGATGGATTTACACCAATCTCCTAAAACAGAAATGGATATCAGAGGCCACTCAATGGACTTACACTAATCTCCTAAAACAAAATGAAACTTGGATACCGGATGCCAATCTGTCTGGGCTTATACCAATATCCAACATATGATCATAGGAAAGCAAATGCCAACTTGCAGGGACTTACAATTGCATCCTCACATACAACAAACAAATGCATCTAGCAAAGATAAGATGAGTGGCCAATGTGATGGTCTTATACTCACTTCCATATCCTAGGAGCAATGGCCAATGGATGGTCTTACAATTGTCCTCAATGGGTAAACAACAAATGATAAGTCATAAAGACAAATGAGATGATTATGCATTAATGAGCAATAAATGATGATGAGTGCACAAAGCATGCAAGCAAACATGTGTATAAGAAGTGGGCAATCAATCAATGAAGTCAATCAGCACACACTATAACCAAACAATAAGGCTCACACAAAAGGTTAGGCACTGAGGCCAACTGGAATAGTGTTAAAGGTGCTCTTAACCTTGCCATTGAGGGGCTAAGGTGAAGCAGATGAAAGGATATGAGGGGTGTGCCTCATTGCTCTTATCCCTGGTCAGGGAGAGCATTTGAATATCAGCAGGTGTGGGAGTTCAGAAAGTAGGAACTCTCTCCACAGATTATTGACTCAATAGATCTTGGGTTTGGATCTCAATGCTACCACCATGTAGTGGGAGCAAGGAGAAGACTCACAGAATAGTGGGAGATAGGTTGCTTATCTCTTATATCCACCAATTGCCTTATTTGAAGGACTTTTCCTGCTTGGGACAAATGTAAACACACACAAGCATTGCCTCTTAAGGAGGACTTCAGACAGTTGCCTGGCCAAGTAACAGGCCAGGTCTTCCAGACTACATGAAGAAAAGGGATTATACCTCAATGCAAATTGCTATAAAGCAAAGCAAAGCAAGTTCAAAGAACTAAGCAACTAATGGTACCTGAAATAGTCAAACAGAATCAGTACACAATTCAAAAGTTAAAGCAAAAGGAGGTAGGAATCAACAGTCAAAACAAACAGACAAATGTGCAAAGCACAAGATACAAGGCATGTGAGCCAAGCAACCTACAAAACAAACATGTTAGTCATGATAAACAATCAAGCTTAATCAAATTTGTATGATCTCTTTGAAGCATTTGTTGCTTAACCTGAAAACATGAACTCAATCATAAGCAACAGGACCACTAGGACAAGCCTAGGGTCAAAAGGGGATGAGAAAGTCAAAACAGCATGTGATATTCAACCAAAATCAAGTTTAAACAATTAAGAAGCAAACTCAATTGGTTTCATGTTCATATCATTCATCATCATGATTTCATAAGCAAGTTAGGTCAAGGCATGGCAAATGAAAGCTCATAGAAGTCAACAGCAAGACTTAGCTCAAAACCAATCATAAACAATTCAATAAATCATCAAATAAATCATGATCAATCACAATCCATAACATGACATGCATATAAAATTTCAGCTCAATTGGATCAAGGGAAGTTGGTCAATGAAAATCAGAAAGGCAATGCAATTTTAAGCATGCTCAAAGAAGTCAACCAAACATGTATCAACTTCAAAATATCATAAATCAGTGATAACATATGAGAAATGAATGGGATCAACACCATGGCAAAGCTTAAGATGTCTACTAATCACATGTCAAATTTTAAGTTCATCCAATTAAGTATGAGAATTTCACAAATGAAATGGCAAGATGTGTCACAAAAAGTCAACATATGACCAAACAGGGGAGAAAAATCTCAAACAAATGGAAAATGCCACAAATAATTCCAAGAAAAATCTCATGTGAACTAGACATACAAGAGTACATTCATGCAAAAAATCAAAGCATTTTGAGGTCAAGAGGCATGATATTGAAAATCATCAAGTTGCACATCAATGGTGTGACACAAATTGTCACACCCTACTTCAAAAAATCATAACTCAATGACCAGAGAAGATAAATTCATAAAATTTATACCAAAATCACCAAGGATGTGTCTAGTTTGTGCACAAAAAAATTCAAGAGCTAAAGATAAAACATCATCATTTCACAAGTGTTTTGGCAAAGGGTACAAAAAATGGATACATGTCACAAACCCTAGCATAATAAAAAATCCACTCATCCAAAAATTCTGGAAAAATCATGATAAATAAGTAGAGATCCAGATGAACACAATGCAAAAATTTTCATGAATTTTGGATTAACAATGGATGAGCTATGATTTTTTCAAGTTGGAGCATCAAAATGAAATAAATAAAATGAAAACAACATGACTTAATAGGACAAGGGGCCCGGGAGTGGCATACTTGTAATTATGTTGGGATTTAAATGAAACGCTGTGCAGCAGCTGGGGACGTGGCAAGCGACGATAGGATCATGGCAATGCAACAGTAGCGATTCATGCAACAAAATGAACAACAACAGCCAATCGCGATTGAAAAGAAAATCTGGAAAATGTTTTAGGGTTTGCTACAGTACTTCGTCTTCTTCACCAAAATCGTGAAATCATTTTCCCAGAAATGGACATACACCATAGCATTTGACTCATCACACAACACTCATCACAAATCCAACAACCATTAACAATAACTCTAGCTAACAAAGCGGCATCATGCGAAAACATATTCAAACATCAAGTTTCCAATCAACATAACTTTGTAAATACTCAACCATTTCATGGGATTTAAAGCTCATTAGAATCAGCAAAGTGAGATCTATCCTAAGCATGGCATAGTTTAGCAAATGAAGAAACTCGAAAACTTACCAAAAGTGAAGAGCAGCTGTGATATAGTTGTTGTTTGGTGGTTTTGGCTTGAAACAGTTGAAGGTTTAAGCTCCAGATGATGAATGGTTAAGATGTTTTGGCTCAGCAACCTTGCCTTTAGCTCAAATCGAAAAATGCCATTAATGGAGCTTGGAGAAACAGAACTGGAAATGAGATTACAGCTGAGATTTAATCCTTGCAAATGCCTCCAAATGGTTTGTATGTGATGATACCAACAAGCAATGTACAAGTTCTTTGGTGTTTTTTGAAGAATTTCGAAAAATGAAGAAAATGGTTTTTGAGAGCAAAGAGTTTTTTCTGTTAGAATGTGTGGCTGCTAGGGTTTCAATGAGCAGAAAAAGGACCTTATATGTGCTGTTTAAGGTCTGCTAATGGAATGCTAAACATAATTAACTTAAATGAAGTAAATTTTGTCATTTGCTAAAATTTAACCAAGTTGGTAATGGGGTGTAAGTCTGCACGAAATTGGGCTTCAAACATGACCAAAACATCATTTCAGACCTTATTCAAATGGCAAAATGGATTGGAAATGGTTAGTTCAAAAGTTCATTTTTGCACCACACTTGAAATTAATTCATGCAAGTCCAAAAAGGCCATTTTGATTTGTGATGTTTTGATGAATGATGGTTACATATTTGGAAAGAGGGGATCAAATGTGACTTGTTGCAAAAAACCCCATCCAATTTGGCCAAATGGTTTGAGAGATATGGCCTTTTGAAGTTCAAGAATTTTTTGAGATTGAATTGATCATAACTTGCCAACCATACATGGGAATTGAGTGTTCTTGGACTTTTTGGAAATGGGAGAACAAGATCTTCAACTTTCATGTTGGGCAAAAATTCATTTGAAGCTTGTATCATGATGTAAGTTTAGGATCAAGAAGTTACTATTTTTGGCAAAATCCAATTACAGGTCAAGTTTCTATTTTTGGAAATTTCCTGTTTGACTTCAAATTCTTCCATGATGGTGTTTGACATGATATGTGGGGCTTGTATGGACATGAATGAGACCTTTCAAACCAATTCCCATCATCAAATCACTGATTAAATGCACAGTTGACCAATGTTGACTTCAGTTGACTTTTTCTAGGGTTTTGCTTGATTGAACCATGTTCTGATGAATTCCAAACCCTAATCCCTTGAGATCTTGATTCCAAATGATGTCACAATATATATGAACTCTTGATGATTGATCATGGTGCCCAAATTCTTCAAGAATGGCCACCATCCACTGTTTAATGGCTGATTAGGCTGATTGACTGATGATTGCTTCAGCTGCAAGTAACATGGTTAGATGACAATATTTTTGTACTTCTTGGATAGTAAACATATGAAAGGCAATGATATACAAATGCAATACATGCTTGGTGATCAAGAACCACACTCACAAGATAACCCACCCACTAGGAGGGAAACCAGGGCATGCAATGATCCTTGAGGCCATGATATGATATGATATGGGCCATGGGGGATCTTAGGGCCAAAATTGGGGTCTTACACATATCCATAACCTGAAAGGTAACCTGGAAATCGCTTGGTCCAATCTTGATTGGGAGATCAACTTCCCCAATCGCAGTCTTACGCGACCCATCAAAAGCTTTCACAACAACACCATTCTGCCTCATGGGAGGCCCTTGATATGACAATCTAGAGAGAGTGGTCTTCGACAATACATTCAGAGATGACCCAGTGTCCACCAGAACGTTGGACATGGCGTCGTTCTTGCAATTCATGGATATATGTAAAGCCATGTTGTGGTCTCTTCCCTCCTCAGGGAGATCAGAGTCACAGAAACTCAAAGTGTTGCAAGCAGTAATGTTTGCAACAATTCTGTCAAACTGTTCTATAGTGACATCATGATCAACATAGGCCAAATCCAAGACTTTCTGCAAAGCCTCTCTATGCGGTTCTGAATTCAGAAGCAACGATAACACGGAGATCTTGGACGGCGTTTGTAGAAGCTGGTCTACAACGTTGTACTCACTCTTCTTGATGAGCCTCAGCATCTTATTACAGTCTTCTTTCGAATTGCCACTAGGGCCAACAGAAGAAGTAGGAGTCTTTTGTACCGAGGAGGGTTTAGCAACAGGTGCCGGATTCGGAGAATTAACAGCATTCCCAACCGGACGCTCAACATAGTCAGCTCTAGCCTGAGGCTTCGGGGGTGCAGAAAACACACGACCGCTACGGGTCAATCCGCTCACATCAGCTATATTCACAACAGATGGGGAAGGCAAGGGCACTTCTTTCCCATCTTCAACAACAACGACACTGTAGCGAAATGGAATTGCCTTGTCGGATGAATAAGGCACAAGATCGGCAGGTTTGATAATCAGGGCAGGAGAAACCTTCTGCTTGCTACCATCATATCGAATGACAACAGGCTCAGGGATCCTGAACATAGGAGAAATCACATTAACCTCAGGTTCGTCTTCATCAACATTTCTGTTTTGAAGAATCTCAATGGTCCCATCGTCCAGCAATTCTTGCAGATCTTTCCGCACTTGGCGACAACCTAAACGATTGACAGAGCAGATACGACATTTGTCATGGTCGTGCTCCAGATGACTGTAATCACACAGTAGACGATGCAACTCAACCAATGACTGTCGAATATGGCTAACATATTTGACCTTGTACTTGCCAGGGCAACCCTGGACCATGTTAACTGATTTCCCATGCTCGGGCAATGGGTTCTTTGTAACATTAGGACCTGAGTCTTCAAAGCTCAGAATACCGCATCTCATAAGGTCTTGAACCTTAGTCTTCAACGGAAAGCAGTTTTCCATGTTGTGGCCCGGAGCACCCGAGTGATAAACACAATGCTGATCAGGTTTATACCACCATTGAGGGTTAACAGGTATAGCCGGAGGATCCCTGGGAGTAATCAATTTCCGCTCTATCAAAGAGGGATACAGCTCTGCATATGACACAGGAATCAGATCGAAAGTGATCTTCTTCCTCTCATAACTCGTACTAGCTAGATTACTGTTGTTGCGAGGCTGGTAAGCCTGCTGTTGAGGACGATGTTGTTGCTGATACTGCTGCTGTGGTTGTTGATTATTGTGTTGATATTACTGATTGTTGTCTCTGAAGACAGGTGCTATGTGAGCCACCTGGTGCTGATTGCTGGCTGAACGCACAGGCTTCCTCTTCACAGAGGGTCTTCTGGGTTTGACATGGGATTGCACAACATGTGTCTCTCCATCTTTCTTCTTCGCAAACGCCCCATATCGCTTGCTAGAAGAGCCTTCATCTTTGGCCAGCCGTCCCTCACGGACTCCTTCCTCTAGTCGCATCCCCATGTTCACCATTTTAGTGAAATCAGAAGGAGCGCTAGCAATCATCCGCTCGTAATAAAATGAACTCAAGGTCTTCAGAAAGATCTTGGTCATTTCCTTCTCTTCCAGCGGAGCAGTAATCTGAGCTGCCAGCTCTCGCCACCTCTGGGCGTACTCTTTAAATGTCTCTTTGTCCTTCTGGGACATGGCTCTGAGCTGATCCCGGTCGGGAGCCATATCCACGTTGTATTTGTACTGCTTAACGAAGGCTTCGCCAAGATCATTGAAGGAACGAATGTTTGCACTGTCCAAACTCATATACCATCGCAGTGCAGCACCGGACAGACTGTCCTGGAAATAATGAATAAGCAGCTGATCATTATCCATTTGAGTAGACATTTTCCTGGCATACATAACCAGGTGGCTGAGCGGGCAGGTGTTCCCCTTATACTTCTCAAAGTCTGGGACCTTGAATTTCACAGGTATTTTCACACCGGGAACTAAAGACAACTCAGCAACAGATTTGCCGAACAAATCCTTTCCTCGAAGGGTCTTCAATTCCTTGCGGAGCTCAAGAAATTGGTCATTCATCGCGTCCATCTTCTCATGAACATCTGGGCCCTCAGACGACTCAGAATGATAGATGGTGTCGTCTACCCTAGGAACGGTATGCACGACAGGAGGAGGAATAGCAAGGACCGGGCTAGATGTTGGCATCGAAGCGAAGGTTGGAGCAGGAATATCAGGCATAAAGCCAGGAGGCATACCCCACGGAAACCCGGCTGGCATGGCTGTTGGCACGAAATGGGCACTGGCAGCTGGCACTGTCGAAGAGACAATCTCAGAAACGATTGTCCTTTGGGGAGGAGTTGCAGGTGTTGGAGACGACTGATTCTGAGCAGCTAGGAAAGATTCCATCAAAGCACTCAGTCTGGCGACCTCCTCTTTGAGCTCACGGTTCTCTTGCTCGAGATGATCCATCAATCTGGAAGAGTTGGATCTGGTGTAGTACCGATGAGTCAGCTTGTGTTCAAAATAAATGAAGAGCACAGAGTCAGATCACAGACAAGAAGACCGGAACAAACACCTGCTTATGCAAATGATGCATGCAATGCTCGTGCATATGATTTGTTTTTATTTTCGAAGGAACTTTAGGGTATTATTTGCAAATTTTGAATATTAAGCATTTATCGCATATGGAAAATATCTCATCAAATATATTTGAGAAAGGAAGTACAGCATTGTTAATCATTACAAGAGAAAAGGAAAATAAACACCCTATGGATCCCTAGAAGCTCGGGATGCCGGAAGATAAGCTGCACGAAGCCTCTTAATCTCTCTCTCATATGCTGCTTCCATATCCGACTTTTCTTTGGCGAGTCTGTCATACCTACTTTTCCAGAACTTGGAAGACTGAGGAAGTAGAGAAGTCAATGCATCGTTCGAATCATCAATGACCTGATGCTCGAGGAACTCGATCAGAGCATCTTTCTCCTTAAGCTGTTGAAGCAACTCTTCTCTTTCACGGATCCAGGCACGTGAAAGGTCTTCGTCTCTCAACTCCTCTACACCTTGGTTAGGGAGGGTTGAAGGCCCAACCACAACCAAAGGTGTAGGTCTCGGATAGTCATAAGGCATGAGATACTCAGATGCTCTCTTCCTCACCCAAGTAGTATACGGCTCCAAAGCTATGCAGTTCTTCGGACCTAACTCATTTCTACCCTTCTTGTGAATCTTGCGCCAAGCGCGGATCATTCTGGATTTCAAGCCTTGGGGATCTTTACCCTCCTGAAAGAACACACCTTCTAACAGAATGTTATTAGGTTTATCCCTTAGGGGGAACCCAAGCTGACGACGTGCTAAGATAGGGTTGTAGCTAATCCCACCACATGTACCAAGAAGAGGCACATTGGAGAATTCACCACAAGAGTCAATGATCTGGACACCATCATATGCACGATCATACCAAGAGATATCATCATTAGTGAGAGACATGAGTCTCGTGGACCACCGTAGACATCCCTTGTTCTCCTTGAAAGCAAGCGTCTGAGGTAAGTGAGAAATAAACCACTTATACAACAGAGGCAAACAGCACACAATAGCGCCACCATCCTTTGCATTCCTCAGATGTAAAGAGACATAGGTATCACCCAACAGAGTCGGAACGAGATTAAGAACAGAGAAGATCCTAATAGCGTTCACATCCACAAATTTGTCGATGTTGGGGAACAATACCAATCCATAGATGAGAAGCACAAATATGGCTTCAAAGGCATCCTCACTCATGGCCTTCCCATAAACGGTAGCTTGAGCAATGAGGAACTCAGAAGGGAGACCTTGAATTCCACCTTTGGTAGTCATATGAGCACAAATCAGAGACTCATCTATGTGCAACAAGTCTGCGATCTCTTGAGAAGTAGGAATACTCTCCAAGCCACTGAACGGCAACTGATCCAGAATAGGAATACCCACAAGATGAGCGTACTCCTCAAGGGTAGGCAACAACTGAAAGTATGGAAAAGTGAAGCAGTGATACATCGGATCATAGAACTGTACCAAAGTACCCATCAACCCTTCATCAACCTGAGTAGTCAGAAGAGGCAGAAGCTTCCCATAACGAGCTTTGAAACCCAAGGTATCTAATACATAAGACGTCAGATTCCTTAACTCTTTCAGATCGGGTTGTCTGAAGTTGTACTTCTTTGTATGCTTTTTTAGTCTTTTCATATCTGAAAATTTTGCAAATAAACCCCTTAAGTTCCTTGAAAATTTTCTTTTTTTTCTGATGATATGAATGCAGATGAATCCATGAATGCATGAATGCAACAATCACACTCAAGGATCAAGCAAAGCACACCAGACAAAGGTCATGGGATGGTTCATATTATCCCTAATATCAATCATCCATTTTGGTGGATTATGGTTTTCACCTTATCGACACCCAAGTTCCATTGATATTAACGATATACGAACGGTTCAACCATCCTTAATATCAATCATCCATTTTGGTGGATTATGGTTTACACCTTATCAACACCCAAGTTCCATTGATATTAACGATAGTTTGAACGGATCAACCATGAATCACGGGTTTGTTGTGAGTCACGAGCATGGAGTCTCGGTTAAGAACCACCCAAAGGGAGTGTACTATGGTTTAAACCTGCCGAACATGTTCTATCAGAGGTTCCCATAGTCATCATCCCATCTTTCGAATATTATCGGAGGAACGAATACTCGTATTCCAAAAATATTCTCAAGAGAGACTCTTATGAGTGTAGTATCGCATAACAATCGCATCAAATCTGACATTTGAACGACCTTCGCACTACGTCCTAAAAATAGGCCAAGATGGGCTTGGTAAACTAAGGTCCTTGGCTTCTACGAAACATATTGAAAGAATAATGCCTAACCACAAATGACTTGTGTGACATTATGATCCCAACATGACCTCCACCAAGTGAATGGACTTGCAAGTCAACTTGCTAAGGAATAACTCCACACAAGTCGACGAGACTACGCCATTCTCCTATCATAAGGTGCACTCGAGTTCGGGTATAGAACTCATCTCACAAGGATCACCAAGCAAGCAAACAATTGATATATCAAGCAATTCAAGCATTACAATCAATACAGTAATCCCAAATTGCACCAAAAATATGTCATAAACAAGTATAATACAACAATTGTGAAAAGTAGGCAAACCCACCAGGAATTCATGTTATCCCCAGCAGAGTCGCCACTTTTCTGTAGCGGTGTATTCATTACCTTTAGATTTATTGACTAAATCAAAAGCAAAGCATACAAAGATAGAGTCGCCACCGCACTTCTATTTATCCAAAGGAATGGCTAGAAAGCGAACAAAAGCCTAAGAAGTTTTGTAAAGAAAACTAATAAAAGGGGTACAGAGATCTGGGTAAGGGGGTAATTATGCAAAGGGAAGGTGTTAGGCACCCAATGCATCCTAGGTACTCCTAGGGAACCCTTTTCACAACTTGTTGTAAAAATTATTATTTGTTTATGAAATATTTTTTGTGCAAACATTGATTGAAGGGATGAGAAAAGAATATACAATTTTTATTATTTTTGTGTTTGGATGGATGAACCCATTGCCTACGTACCTTTTCATGAAAGATAAGGATCAAAACGCCGTATTTCGGCTAAAAGATTTCCAAAAAGTGAGTGGAATGATTTTAAACAAAAGCCTTAAGGTCTTTCATTATCAACGGGAGAAAACTCAACCTGAACCAACAATCCACCATGTGAGAAAAGCTTCAACACGCTAGTGAGGGGTTAACCCTATAATAAGCATGGAAGTCTTACAATTCAATCACTAAGGATGTGGTGAGATTTACATCAACCACTATGATAATTCAGATCTATGGCTAATGCATGAAAACTTGATTAACAAGTGGACAAGGGCCACAAAAGCAATTGAGTGGGTTGAATTAACCAATTAGAATTATTCACAAAAATGAAGTTAAAGTTGACATTAAAGTTCATTCACAATGAGTATTAGTGAAAATGAAGTTTGAAAATTAGAGGCTTAAGGCCTAGGTTTCTAGTTTTGAAAACAAGTGAAAATGTTTGCACAAAAGTTTTCTGGTTTTGGGTTAAGGATGAAAACAAGGTTCAAGATTGAGCACAAAAGGGTGAGGGTTAAGGTTAAGGGACAAAGCCACAGGCAGGATTGCTTTCTCAAAATCATAGAAATGATTCAAGGAAGTTCCTTTGGAATTTAAGCAACACAAAATGATAAGCAAATAAGCAAGGTCAAAGGAGCAACAAAACTGGAAATGGATGGCCAATCGATGGTCTTATATCCAACTCCGAAAACAAATGGGAAACGGAGTGCCAATAAATGGTCTTACATCCAACTCCACAAAGCAACATGGGAAACAGATAGCCAATCAATGGTCTTACATCTAACTCCACAAAGAAACAAACACAGGAAACAGACAGCCAATCAATGGTCTTACATCTGACTCCACAAACACAGGAAACAGATAGCCAATCAATGGTCTTACATCTGACTCCACAAAAGAAGACAAATAGGAAACAGATAGCCAATCAATGGTCTTACATATGACTCCACAAAGAAACAAAACGGGAAACAGATAGATAATCAATGGTCTTACATCTGACTCCACAAAACAACATACAGAAGGAAATGGAGTGCCAATCAATGGTCTTATATCCACCTCCCCAAAAGGAATAGGAAACAGATAGCCAATCAATGGTCTTACATCTGACTCCTCAAAAGAAAACACATAACAAATGCAAAACAAACATATGAATGATGCACAAATAAGCAAACAAGCAATCAATTATCACACGCTATACACAACCAAGAGGCTCATACAAGGCTGGGCTTTAGTCAAGGGGTCATATCAACCTCGACAAACAAGCCAAATACTGGAAGGGGTGTCTGAGGCTCTTAACCACTGACATTGACCGTCAGGGTGAGCAGATGAAATGGGAGATGAGGGTTAGACCTCATAGCTTTTAACCCGGCCTGGGTGAGCTTTAATCAAAGAAGGTGTGGGGGTCCAGAATGAGGAACCCTATTCCATAATGACTGACTCTATATACAAGATTTTGGGTGTTTATTCAAAATGCGTCAGCACTTAGTGCGAGCAAAGTGAAAGACTCAACTGAATAGCAGGGGATGGATTGCACATCCCTTCTATGGCACAAATATAAACAATCACAGACATTGCCTCTTAAGGAGGACTTCAGCCAAATGCCTGCCAAACATAAACAACAGGGCTTCCAGACTACATGGAGTTAGAGATTACCTAAGTGGTAAACCAACCACAAGCAAAGCACAGCTCAAGTAATGAGTTAAAGCTACTAAAGTACCTGTAAGAAAATCAAACAAGTCAATATTCACATTCAGACAAACCAAACAGACAGTCAACAGTGAGACAACCAATATACACAATGCAAGTCAACAACTCAAGTGAGTTAGCCACCCAAGTACCTACAACACAATCAAGGTTAGTGGACAAAGAATTTTGCATCTCAATTCATGAGATCAACATAAACCATTGGGACTAGGAGCTTGAACCTGAAATGCAAAACTCAAAAGATGAGTACAAACCACTAGCACCAAGGCTAGGGTCAAAGGCAAAGTAAAAAGTCAAAACAGCAACCAATATTCAACATAAAGCTCATTTAAACAAGTGAGAACATGTCCTAAAAAGGACCAAGTCAAAAGCATTAAGCAAAGTCATTACATGAGCAAGATATGGCAAAGGCAATTACAAAGCACACAATTGGTCATCAAGAATGAAAATTCCATATTAAAACATAAATGAATCAAACAATCATGGAAATTTTTATGTGCATACAACATGTCAAACACAATCATCATGCCAAAAATTAGAATCAACAGAGCTCAATTGACCTAGAAATAAAATGCACAAGTATGACATCAAATTATATGGCACACATTTGTCACACCATACAATCATGTGTCTAAAACAGAGACGGAAAATGATAAAAATGCACAACCAAGCCTCAAAAATCATGCAACATGTTGGGAATCAGTATACCAAATTTCAAATCAATTGGCCAATGTATGAGCATTTCACAATAAAATGAATGAAGCAAGTCACATTTGCATACATGTTCAAAGAAGCAATCACATTTAAAATTCTAGAAATGATAAAATCATGAAATCAGCATCACAAAATAATAGACACTTCAAGGAATATGTGAGAAAAAATTTGGAATTATTTGGAATCATTTTCAATTTATTATGATTTTTTGAAGTTGGAAGAAAATAATGAGATAAAATGGAGAAAACACATGATAAAATGGAGGGAAAGGTACTTAGATTGATTAATTTGAAAAATGCTGGAGGCTGGACTCGAACCATGTAGCAATCAAAAACAAGCGCTGAACCAAAATAAATTCCAAAATGCAACCGCTGGGAATCGAAGCGTGTATGGCCAAAACGCGGTCGTTTCACTAATTGAGTTGGCGTGCCAACTCAGAGTCAAAGTACATGTGGCGCAGGTCAAAAGGACGAGAGCCAATAGAAGGTCCAACAGGACGCTTGCGTGGCAGTGACACAAGGCAAACCCTAGCGCGCACCAGACGGCGGCTGGGACGGTGGTTTCCACCGTCTTCTTCGTGAAGACGGCGGAGCTACAGTAGAGCACACATTTTTTTTCCCAGAACAAGGCAATATATACATGATTCGAAAGCTTATCACATGAGGAACACAAATCTAACATCATTTTGGCCTAACAGTCCATGGATCATGAGAATCGAAGGAAAACATTTTCACATCCAAAACTTTAAATCAACATTACTCAGTCAATTCTTCACCATTTTTCATGAAAATTATATCAGTGTGATCAGTAATCAAGGATCTACAACAATATGTGCATAAAATCAAGGATTATGAGGTTCGAATTTCACACCTCTTGAAGAGCAGAATGAGGAAACCAGCGATTCAAGTGCCAAAAGTGTCCAGATCTCCCCTATCACTCGTGTACTGATGCTTTATGCGTGAATTGAAGCTTGAGATGGCTTGGATCTAGCTCAGATTGCAATTTCCATCTTCATGTTCTTGAGCTTGCACAGCTTGATTCTGGCTCAAATTCTTCAAATCAAGGCTTAATCCATACTCAATGAAGCTCACTGATCATGATTCTCCAATAAAATCAAGGTGCTATGTGGAGAATTTTCAAGTTTGAGATGAGTGAAAATTTTGGAGGGAAGAGAAATTTTGGATCTAGAATGTTCAAAAACTGCAGAATTCTGTTATGATTTGGCTTATATACTCTGTCCTAATCACATTGCTAATCCACATTTGCATTGGTTAATTGAGATTAAGAAAAATAAGGTGTATGACCAAAATTGGAAAATGTGAGGTGCCATGCAAATTTGGACGTGAACAGTGTTGTATGGATGCTCAAAATCATTCAAAATCATCTCATGCACATGTTGGCAATGGTATTTTGTTCATATGATGCACCAATTTTGAATTTCCAAATTTCCCTCCAAAATGTTCATGAATGAGCAAATGATCATATGATAAAATTTCATGCAATGTAATGATGGATTTGGAAATTAGAGGTCATGAGAAGCAATATGCAAAAAGAGGCACTCAATTTGGAGTTTTGGTTCAATAGTTATGGCTTGTTGAAGTTCCATGCACCCTTGGCAATCATTTGATCATAATTCTTCAACCATTCATCAGATTATCATGATCTTGGACTTTTTGGAAATGGGAGAGAAATATCTTCAACTTTCATGTTGGACAAAAATTCATTTGAAGCTTCTTTGATGTTGGAAAGTTGAGTTGAATTTGGTCCAAAAACTTGCTATTTTTGGAAACTTGAAATTATAGGTCACTTTCCATTTTGGGAAACTTTTGCACTGGCTTCAAATTCTTCAACATTGATGTTTGATATGATGAATAGGCCTTGTTTGAACATGAATGGGATGAAGAAATTCAATTCTCACACTCAAAGCCTTCAGTTGACTTTCAGTTGACTTGCATTGGTCCTTAGATGACCTGAAAATGTTCTGATGAACTTGAGCCTCAACCACTTGGGGAATTTGCTCCAAAATGAACCTCTAGCTCATATAAGCTCAATATAATGATCAAATGATCCATATCTCAATGGAAAACCTCATCTCTTGCACAAAGGATTCACTTGATATGCCTTGACCTGTTGACTGCTTAAGCTGCAAGTAACAAAGGTTAATGACATATTTTTGTACATTTTGGTTAGTGATTAATCAAGAATAGCAATGATATACAATGCAAGCAATGCTTGGTGATCTAGAACCACTCTAAAAAAGATCCCACCCACAGGGAAGGAAGCAAGGTGCTCAATGATCCTTGAGGCTTATGCAATGCTATGATATGATGCCATGAGGGATCTTAGGGACAAAATTGGGGTCTTACAGATGGGACTTACTTGGATCATCCATATGATCTCAAGAGAGCAACCCTATTTGTGTTTGCATTCCTTTATTCCCACCTCTTGCATGCTTAACCTTGATCCTCTTTCATCCTTAACCCAAACCAAAAACTTTTGTGCAAACATTTGACTTGTTTTCAACATTAGAAACCTAGGCCTTATGCCTTTGATTTTCAAACTTTCTTTTCATAATACTCATTTTGAATTGAATCTTTAAGTCAACTTTGACCATCTTTGTACATACTTCTAATTGGTAAATTCAACTCACTTTCAATTACTTTTGTGGTCCATATGTCCACTTCTTAATCAAATCTTTCATGCATTAGCCATAGGTTTGAGTTATCTCAGTGGTTGATGTAAATCTCACCGCATCCTTAGTGGTTGAATTGTAAGCCTTCCATACTTATTATAGGGTTAACCCCTCACTAGTATGTCGAAGCCTTCCTCACATGGTGGATTGTTGGTTTAGGTCGAGTTTTCTCCCTTTGATAACGAAAGACCTTAAGGCTTTTGTTTAAAATCAATCCACTCACTTGTTTTGAAATTTTTTACCCGAACTACGAGGTTTTTTTGATCCTTATCTTTCATGAGAAGGTACGTAGGCAATGGGTTTATCCATCCAAACACAAAATGTAAATAAACTTGTATATTCTTTTCTCATCTCTTCAATCATGTTTGCACAAAATAAATGTCATAAACAATAACCTTTTTCAGCAAGCATGAAAAGGGCTCCCTAGGAGTACCTAGGATGTTGTGGGTGCCTAACACCTTCCCATGACATAACTAACCCCCTTACCCAGATCTCTGTCTTTTACTAGTTTTGTTTGTAAAACTTTTTAGGTTTTTGTTCGCTTTCTAACCATTCCTTTGGATAAATAGAAGTGCGGTGGCGACTCGACTTTGTATGATTTACCTTGGATCTAGTTAATATTTCCAATGGTAACGAATACACCACTACAGAAAAGTGGCGACTCTGCTGGGGAGTTCCTCCTTGGTGGGTTTTGCCAACTTTTCACACTTGTTGTATTATATTGTTATGATATATTTTTTTGTGCAATTTGGGATTACTGTATTGTTTGTAATAATTGAATTGCTTGATATATCAATTGCTTGTTTGCTTGGTGATCTTTGTGAGATGAGTTCTATACCCGAACTCGAGTGCACCTTAGGATAGAAGAATGGCATAGTCTCGTCGACTTGTGTGGAGTTATTCCTTAGCAAGTTGACTTGCGAGTCCATTCACTTGGTGGAGGTCATGTTGGGATCAATAATGTCACACAAGTAAGTTGTGGTTAGACATTACTCTTTCCAATATGTGCCTTAGAAGCCAAGGACCTTAGTTTACCAAGCCCATCTTGGCCTATTTTTAGGACGTAGTGCGGAGGTCGTTCAAATGTAAGATTTGATACGATTGTTACGCGATACTACACTCATAAGAGTCTCTCTTGAGGATATTTTTGGAATATGAGTAGTTGTTTCTCCGATAATATCCGAAAGATGGGATGATGACTGTGGGAACCTCTGATACAACATGTTTGGCAGGTTTAAACCCTAGTACACTCCCTTTGGGTGGTTCTTAACCGAGACTCCATGCTCGTGACTTACAACAAACCCGTGATTCATGGTTGATCCGTTCATGCATCCTTAATATCAATGGAACTTGGGTGTTGATAAGGTGTAAACCATAACCCACCAAAATGGATGATTGATATTAAGGATAATATGAGCCATCCCATGACCTATGTCTGGTGTGCTTTGCTTGATCCTTGAGTGTGATTGTTGCATTCATGCATTCATGCATTCATCTGCATCCATATCATCACATAAAAAGAAAATTTTCAAGGAACTTAAGGGGTTTATTTGCAAAATTTTCAGATATGGAAAGACAAAGAAGGAATACAAAGAAGTACAACTTCAAACAACCCGATCTGAAAGAGTTAAGGAATCTGACATCCTATGTATTAGATTCCTTGGGTTTCAAAGCTCGCTTCGGGAAGCTTCTTCCTCTTCTGACTACTCAGGTGGATGAAGGGTTGATGAGTACGTTGGTGCAGTTTTATAATCCTCTGTACCGTTTCTTCTCTTTTCCGGACTTCCAGCTATTGCCTACCCTTGAGGAGTATGCTTATCTGGTGGGTATACCGATTCTGGATCAGGTGCCGTTCAGTGGCTTGGAGAGTATTCCTACTTCTCAAGAGATAGCAGACTTGTTGCACATAGATGAAGCTCTGATTCATGCTCATATGACTACCAAAGGTAGAATTCAAGGTCTCCCTTCCGAGTTCCTCATTGCTCAAGCTACTGTTTATGGGAAGGCCATGAGTGAGGATGCCTTTGAAGCCATATTTGTACTTCTCATCTATGGATTGGTATTGTTCCCCAACATCGACAAGTTTATGGATGTGAACGCTATTAGGATCTTCTCTGCTCTTAATCCCGTTCCGACTCTGTTGGGTGATACCTATTTCTCTTTGCATCTGAGGAATGCAAAGGGTGGTGGCGCTATTGTGTGCTGTTTTCCTCTGTTGTATAAGTGAATTATTTCTCACTTACCTTAGACGCTCGCCTTCAAGGAGAACAAGGGATGTCTACGGTGGTCCACGAGACTCATGTCTCTCACTAATGATGATATCTCTTGGTATAACCATGTATATGATGGTGTGCAGATTATCGACTCTTGTGGTGAATTCTCCAATGTGCCTCTTCTTGGTACATGTGGTGGGATTAGCTACAACCCTGTTTTAGCACGTCGTCAGCTTGGATTCCCTCTAAAGGATGAACCTAATAACATTATGTTAGAAGGTGTATTCTTTCAGGAGGGTAAAGATCCCCAAGGCTTGAAGGGCAGAATGGTTCGCACTTGGCGCAAGGTCCATAAGAAAGGCAGGAATGAGTTGGGTCCTAAGAATTGCATTGCTTTAGAGCCTTACACTGCTTGGGTAAGGAAGAGAGCATCTGAGTATCTCATGCCTTACGATTATCCGAGACCTACACCTTTGGTTGTGGCTGGGCCTTCAACCCTCCCTAACCAAGGAGTAGAGGAGTTGAGAGACGAAGACCTATCACGTGCCTGGATCCGTGAAAGGGAAGAGTTGCTTCAACAGATTAAGGAGAAAGATACTATGATTGAGTTCCTCGAGCATCAGGTCATTGATGATCCTGATGATGCATGGACTTCTCTACTTCCTCAGTCTTCCAAGTTCTGAAAAAGGAGGTATGACCGACTCACCGAAGAGAAGGCGGATATGGAAGCAGCTTATGAGAGAGAGGTGAAGAGGCTTCGTGCAGCTTATCTTCCTGTGTCCCGAGCTTCTAGGGATCCATAGGATGATTATTTTCCTTTTCTCTTGTAATGATTGACAATGTTGTACTTCTTTCTTTGATATATTTGATGAGATATTTCCATATGCGATAAAAATGCTTAATATTTCCAAAAATTTGCAAATAAAACCCTAAAGTTCCTTTGAAATAAAAACAAATCATATGCACGAGCATTGCATGCATCATTTGCATAAGCAGGTGTTGTTCTCAGCTTCTGGGCTTGTGGTCTAACTCTGTGCTCTTAATTTATTTTGAAGACAAGCTGACTCACCGGTACTACACCAGAGCCAACTCTTCCAGATTGATGGATCATCTAGAGCAAGAGAACCGTGAGCTCAAGGAGGAAGTCACCAGACTGAGTGCTTTGATGGAATCGTTCTTGGCTGCCCAGAGTCAGTCTTCTCCGACACCTTCAACTCCTCCCCAGAGGACAGTCATCTCTGAGATTGTTTCCTCAACTATGCCTGCTGCCATGGCACATTTTGCAACAGCCATGCCAACCGGGTTTCCGTGGGGGATGCCTCCCAGCTTTATGCCCGAGATTCCTGCTCCGACCTTTGCTTCTATGCCGACATCTAGCCCGGTCCTTGCTGTTCCTCCTCCTGTCGTGCATACCGTTCCTAGGGTAGACGACACCATCTATCATTCTGAGCCGTCTGAGGGCCCAGATGTTCATGAGAAGATGGACACTATGAATGATCAATTTCTTGAGCTGCGCAAGGAATTGAAAAATCTTCGTGGAAAGGATCTCTTTGGCAAATCTGCTGCCGAGCTGTGTTTGGTTCCCGGTGTGAAAATTCCTGTGAAATTCAAGGTCCCTGACTTTGAAAAATACAAGGGGAACACTTGCCCTCTCAGCCACCTGGTCATGTATGCCAGGAAGATGTCAACTCAAACAGATAACGATCAGCTACTCATCCATTACTTTCAGGACAGTCTGTCCGGTGCTGCACTGCGTTGGTATATGAGTTTGGACAGTGCGAACATCCGTTCCTTCAATGATCTTGGCGAAGCCTTCGTCAAGCAGTACAAGTATAACATGGATATGGCTCCCGATCGGGATTAGTTGCGGGCCATGTCCCAGAAGGACAAGGAAACGTTCAAAGAGTACGCCCAGAGGTGGCGAGATTTGGCAGCTCAGATTGTGCCTCCGCTAGAAGAGAAAGAAATGACCAAGTTCTTTCTGAAGACCTTGAGCTCATTCTATTACGAGCGGGTGATTGCTAGCGCTCCTTCGGACTTCACTGAGATGATGAACATGGGGATGCGTCTAGAGGAAGGGGTTAGAGAAGGATGGCTAACCAAGATGAAGGCTCTTCTACCAAACGATATGGGGCGTTTGCGAAGAAGAAAGATGGAGAGGCACATGTTGTGACCTCCCATGTGAAACCCAGAAGACCCTCTATGAGGAGGAAGACCGTGCGTCCAGCCGATAACCAGCACCAGCTGGCTCATATAGCACCTGTCTTCAGAGACAACCAACAGTATCATCAGCACAACAATAATCAACAACCATCTCAGCAATATCAGCAGCAACATCGTCCTCAACAGCAGGCCTACCAGCCTCGAAATAGTAATCAAGCCAACACGAGTTATGAGAGGAAGAAGATCACTTTTGATCCGATTCCGATGTCATATGCAGAACTGTATCCCTCTTTGATAGAGAGGAAGTTGATTACTCCGAGAGACCCGCCAGCTATACCTGTTAACCCTCAGTGGTGGTATAAGCCTGATTTGCATTGTGTCTATCACTCGGGTGCTCCCGGCCATGTGTAAGACACCAATTTTGTCCCTAAGATCCCTCATGGTATCATATCATAACATTGCATTGCCTCAAGGATCATTGGACACCTTGCTTCCTTCCTTGTGGGTGGGATATTCTTTGAGAGTGGTTCTTGATCACCAAGCATTGTTTGCATTTGTTTATCATTGCTTTTCTTTTAATCACTAACCAAAATGTACAAAAATATGTCATTAACCTTTGTTACTTGCAGCTTAAGCAGTCAACAGTCAAGGCATCAAGTGAATTCATGATACAAAGAGCAGATGGTATTTCCATGAGAAATGGATCATGTGATCATTTCATTGAGCTTATGTGAGCTATAGGTTCATTTTGGAACCAAATCCCCAAGCGGTTGAAGCTCAAGTTCATCAGAACATGTTCAGGTCATCTAAGGGCCAATGCAGTCAACTGAAAAGTCAACTGTGGGTTTTGAATGTGAGAATTGAGTTTCTTCATCCCATTCATGTCTAAATCATGCTTATCCATCATACCAAAGATCAGGGTTGAAGAATTTGAAGTCAAGTCAAAAGTTTCAAAAATGGAAAGTGACCTATAATTTCAACTTTCCAAAAATGGCAAGTTTTTGATCCAACCTCAACTCAACTTTCCAACATCAAAGAAGCTTCAAATGAAATTTTGTCCAACATGAAAGTTGAAGATCTCCCTCTCCCATTTCCAAAAAGACCAAGATCATGAGCATCTGATGAGTGGTTAAGGAGATATGATCCAATCATTGCCAAGTGTGCATGGAACTTCAAATGGCCATATCTTTTGATCCATAACTCCAAATTTGGTGGTTCTTTTTGCATTTTTCTTGTCATGACATGAGCTTTTCAAAACATTCACCACATTACATAAAATCTCATCACATGATCATTTGTTAATCCATGCCTTTTTTGGAGGGAAATTGCAAAATTCAAAAATGGTGCATTGTATGGACTTTCTACCATTGCCAATGTGTTTAAAAGGTGATTTTAAGTGACTTTGATGAAGGAGGTGGTACTGTTCACGTGGATTTACTACATGCACCATGCAATTTTGATTTTTTGCAAAACACCTTATTTTCATTAACCAGGTTAATTATGGATTAACAAGTTGATAAGGACTTCATATAAATACCTAAATCTAACAAAATTTGGAGGAGGTTAATCATTTTTCACCATTTCAAGATCCAAATTCTCTCTCCCTCCAAAATTTTCTATCATTCATAATTCAAATTTTTTCCAAATAACATTGCAATTTTATTTCATATTCTTGTTCTCTGGTACTGAAATAGTATAGATCAAGCATTGATTTGTGGAATTCGTGCAAGAACCGAGTGTATCAAGTTCATGAAGTTGAAGATGGAAATTCTGTTTTGAGCTAGATCTACACGTTTTCAAGCTTCCTTTTCTTCATCAAACATCATTACAAGTGTTATAAAGTGGATTTGGATCATTACAAGCTGTGGATCGTGCATTTCCAAGATTCTGCTCTTCAAGAGGTCAAGTTTCGAACCTTTTAATTTTGCAATTCATGCATATATTCTTGTAGATCTCATGTTGCTGATCGTTTTGATATAAATTTTGTGCGATTTGGATAAGAATTGAGAGAGATATGCTTGATTGAAGTTTTGAATGTCAAACTTTATTTGCTTCGATTTGCATGAATCATGTTGAATTAGGATGAATTGATGCTTGATCTATAATCTCCTTTGCATGAGCTTCGTTTTGGTATAAAATTTTTGAAATTCTGAGCAATTCTGGAAAATCTGGAAAAAAATTGGATGAACTTCATCTTGTTCATCATCATCTTCATGAAGAAGATGAAGATCTTCATGGTAGCATCCGCATTTGTCCGTCGCTAGCAGGCGCTAGGGTTCTTGTTCAAGAACACGCGCCCAGGCGCATTTGATCCGTTGGTTCTCCCTTCGATCCCTGGCGCTGGCGTTTTTGTGTTTTATTTTCATTTTTTCCAGTTACACGCTTCGAATCCTGATGATAGCATAAATTCAAATTAATTTCTCATGTTCATCTTTCCCTCCATATTTCCATGCCATACTCCATTTCATTTCAATTTTTTTTTCTCCAACTTTAAAAATCCACAACTAATTGAAAAATCATCCAATTAATCCCATTATTTTTGCAAAATGATCCTATGTTTGTATAGAATTTTATGATGTTGATTTCATGATTTTACACTTCCTGGATTTTGGTTTGTGCTAGACTTTGTGATCATATGTGCATTTGTGACCTTGCCTTACTCTTTCTATTGTGAAATGCTTGATTTTAATCCAATTGCTACCAAATTTTGCATGATGATTCTTGACATGTTAATTGACATTTTGGTTTTGGTTTGACATTTTTCCCATGCTCCATTTCTGTTTTATGCATGTGTTAGCATGGCGTGACAATTTGTGTCACACCTTTGGTTGTTCAACTTGTGCAATTTAATTTCCATACCAAATGACCTCTATTGATTCTGATTTTTTGTATGATGATTGGTTTGGATGTTTTGAATGCTCATGAATGTTTCCAGAATCATTTGAATCATTTCTGTTTTGATTTGAATATTTCATTTCTCAATGTCCATTTGAATGCTTTGAAATTGCCTTTGATTTCTTTTGATCATGAAATGCTTTTGCTTAATGATTTTGATGTGATCCTTTTTAGGAAATTTCAATATGTGTTTGAAGTTGCATTGTGTTGAATTTCAGCTCCTGTTTTGAATTGTTTCTTCACCTTTGACCCTAGGCTTTGACCTAGTGGTTTGTACTTACATGTGAGCTTTGAATTTCAGGTTCAAGCATCCAAATCCCATGGTTAATGTTGCTTCATCATTTAAATGTTAATATTTGCTTTTGATTGCTAATATTTGCTGTTTTGTAGGTTATTGATAATTCACTTGAGTTTGCCTTATGGCTTATGTGTTGTACATTGGGATTGTCTGTTTGTTATTGACTGTTGTCTGTTTGTCTGAGTATTGTACTGATTTGTTTAGTTGTTTACACAGGTACCTAAGTTGCTTTAAGTTCATTTGAACTTTGCTTTGCTTTTGCTTCTGGTTGGCATACCACTTAGGTATAATCCCTAATCTTCATGTAGTCTGGAAGACCTGCTGTTATTGGCAGGCACCTATCTGAAGCCCTCCTTAAGAGGCCATGTTTTTGTTTGTTTAATTTTGTGCAAAGCAGGTAAAGTCCTCTTAAGAGGCAATTGGCAGATAAAAGGGATGTGTAATCCATCCCCTGCTATTCAGTTGTGTCATTCACTTTGCTCACACCATGTGTTGATGCATTGTGAATAAGAACCCAAGATCTTATAGAGTCAATCATATGTGGAGAAGAGTTCCCTCATTCTGAACTCCCACACTTTCTATTGATTAAAGCTCTCCCAGGCCAGGGATAAGAGCTATGAGGCACCCCTCATCTCCATTTCATCTGCTTCACCCTAACTCTCAATGTTAGGGTTAAGAGCTCAAAACACCCCATTCCAGTTGGCTTGTTTCTAAAACCTAACCTTGCTTGAGCCTATTGATTGTGTATAGTGTGTGCTAACTGATTGCTTGATTGCTTAACTGTGCATCTTTCATGTTTGCTTTTGCATCATTCCATGTGCTTGCTTTTGCTTTTCATAGCATGTTTGTTTATGTGAGGAGTCAGATGTAAGACCACTGATTGGTTATCTGTTTCCTATGATCATTTGTTGTGGAGTCAGGTGTAAGTCCATAGATTGGTTACCTGTTTCCTCGTTTTGTTTTGTCCATTGAGGAGTCAATTGTATGTCCATTTATTGGCAGTTGTTTCATATGATCTGGTAGGAGTTGGGACTAAGACCATTGATTGGCATCCTATTTCCTTGGAGTCGAGTGTAAGACCATTTATTGGCAACTTGTTTCCTCTTGCTTATTGCATTTGTTATTTGTTTCTTGTGAGGAGTCAATTGTAAGTCCAGCTATTGGCAGTTGTTTCCTATGATCATTCCTGTGAGACTAGTGTAAGTCCATAGATTGGCATCTGGTATCCATGTTTTGTTTGTTTTTTATGAGATTGGTGTAAGTCCATTGATTGGCATCCGGTATCTATCTTTTTGTTTTGGGAGATTGGTGTAAGTCCATAGATTGGCATCTGGTATCCATGTTTTGTTTGTTTTTTGTGAGATTGGTGTAAGTCCATTGATTGGCATCCGGTATCTATCTTTTCGTTTTGGGAGATTGGTGTAAGTCCATTGATTGGCATCCGGTATCCATTTATGTTGTTTATTTGTTATTCACTTGTTGCCTTTTCCAAAGGAATCACTTGGATCATCTACATATGATCTCAAGAGGTGAACATCTAAGAAGTTTTACATCCCTTAACCTCTCACTCTTTTTGTTCTTTAAACCTCCATTTGCATGTTAACCCAAACCAAAAATATTGTGCAAACATTTTCATTTCTTTTCAAATTAGAAACCTCGGCCTTAAGCCTTTGATTTTCCAACCTTCATTTTCATAATACTTCTTTTGAATTGAATTCTAATCATACTTTGACCATCTTTTGTGAATAAATCCTAAATGGTTAATTTCACTCATTCAATCGCTTTTGTGGCTTTGGTCCACTTCTTGATAAGTTTTCATACATTAGCCATAGATCTCAATTATCTTAGTGGTTGATGTGAATCTCACCTTTTGTCCTTAGTGATTGAATTGTAAGACTTCCTTGCTTATTATAGGGCATGGTCCCTCACTAGCAAGTTGAAGCTTTTCTCACATGGTGGACTTGTGGTTGTATAGGTTGAGTTTTCTCCCGTGGATAATGAAAGATCTTAGGGCTTTTGTTTAAAATAAATCCACTCACTTTTTGGAAATCTTTTAGCCGAACTACGGCGTTTTGATCCTTACCTTCCATGGAAAGGTACGTAGGCAACGGGTTCATCCGTTCAAACACAAAAATAATAAAAATTGTATATTCTTTTCTCATCCTCCCAATAAATGCTTGCACAATAAATATTTTCATAAACAATATCTTTTACAACAAGTTGTGAAAAGGGTTCCCTAGGAGTACCTAGGATGCTTTGGGTGCCTAACACCTTCCCTTTGCATAATTACCCCCTTACCCAGATCTCTGACCTTTCATTAGTTTTCTATGTGTAAAACTTCTTAGGCTTTTGTTCGCTTTTTTAGCCATTCCTTTGGATAAATAAAAGTGCGGTGGCGACTCTATCTTTGTATGCTTTGCTTTTGATTTAGTCAATAAATCATAAAGTGACGAATACACCGCTACAGAAAAGTGGCGACTCTGCTGGGGATAGAAATTTTTCCTAGTGGGTTTGCCAACTTTTCACAATTGTTGTGATATATTGTTTATGACATACTTTTGTACAATTTGGGATTATTGTATTGTTTGTAATGATTGATTTGCTTGATATATCAATTGTTTGCTTGCTTGGTGATCTCTGTGAGATGAGTTCTATACCCGAACTCGAGTGTACCCTATGATAGGAGAATGGCATAGTCTCGTCGACTTGTGTGGAGTTATTCCTTAGCAAGTTGACTTGCGAGTCCATTCACTTGGTGGAGGTCATGTTGGATTAATGATGTCACACAAGTTATTTGTGGTTAGGAATTATTCTTCCGACATGTGCCTTAGAAGCCAAGGATCTTAGTTTACCAAGCCCATCTTGGCCTATTTTTAGGACGTAGTGCGGAGGTCGTTCAAATGTAAGATTTGATACGATTGTTACGCGATACTACACTCATAAGAGTCTCTCTTGAGGATATTTTTGGAATATGAGTAGTTGTTTCTCCGATAATATCCGAAAGATGGGATGATGACTGTGGGAACCTCTGATACAACATGTTTGGCAGGTTTAAACCCTAGTACACTCCCTTTGGGTGGTTCTTAACCGAGACTCCATGCTCGTGACTTACAACAAACCCGTGATTCATGGTTGATCCGTTCATGCATCCTTAATATCAATGGAACTTGGGTGTTGATAAGGTGTAAACCATAACCCACCAAAATGGATGATTGATATTAAGGATGCTTGAGCCGGTTCATGTATCGTTAATATCAATGGAACTTGGGTGTTGATAAGGTGAAAACCATAATCCACCAAAATGGATGATTGATATTAAGGATGCTATGAACTTTCCCATGACCTATGTCTGGTGTGCTTTGCTTGATCCTTGAGTGTGCTTGTTGCATTCATGCATTCATCTGCATCCATATCATCAGATAAAAAAGAAAATTTTCAAGGAACTTAAGGGGTTTATTTGCAAATATTTCAGATATGGAAAGACCAAAAAGGCATACAAAGAAGTACAACTTTAGACAACCCGATCTGAAAGAGCTAAGGAATCTGACATCTTATGTATTAGATCCCTTGGGTTTCAAAGCTCGTTATGGGAAACTTCTGCCTCTGTTGACAACTCAGGTTGACGAAGGGTTGATGAGTACTTTGGTGCAGTTCTATGATCCTCTGTATCACTGCTTCTCTTTTCCAGACTTTCAGCTATTGCCTACCCTTGAGGAGTATGCGCATCTTGTGGGTATTCCGATTCTGGATCAGGTGCCGTTCAGTGGCTTGGAGAGTATTCCGACTTCTCGAGAGATCGCAGACTTGTTGCACATAGATGAATCCTTGGTTAAAGCGCATATGACTACCAAAGGTGGAATTCAAGGTCTCCCTTCCGAGTTCCTCGTCGCTCAAGCTACTGTTTATGGGAAGGCCATGAGTAAGGATGCCTTTGAGGCCATATTCGTGCTTCTCATCTATGGATTGGTATTGTTCCCCAACATCGACAAATTTGTGGATGTGAACGCCATTAGGATCTTCTCTGCTCTTAATCCCGTTCCTAATCTGTTGGGTGATGCCTATTTCTCTTTGCATCTGAGGAATGCAAAGGGTGGTGGCGCTATTGTGTGCTGTTTGCCTCTGTTGTATAAGTGGTTTATTTCTCACTTACCTCAGACGATCGCTTTCAAGGAGAACAAGGGATGTCTACGGTGGTCTACGAGACTCATGTCTCCCACTAATGATGATATCTCTTGGTATGATCATGCATATGATGGTGTCCAGATCATTGATTCTTGTGGTGAATTCTCCAATGTGCCTCTTCTTGGTACATGTGGTGGGATTAGCTACAACCCGATATTAGCACGACGTCAGCTTGGGTTCCCCCTAAAGGATAAACCTAATAACATTCTGTTAGAAGGTGTGTTCTTTCAGGAGGGTAAAGATCCCCAAGGCCTGAAAGCCAGGATGGTCCGCGCTTGGCGTAAGATTCACAAGAAGGGTAGAAGTGAGTTGGGTCCGAAGAACTGCATTGCTTTGGAGCCATATACGATTTGGGTAAGGAAGAGAGCATCTGAGTATCTCATGCCTTATGACTATCCGAGACCTACACCTTTGGTTGTGGCTGGGCCTTCAACCCTCCCTAACCAAGGCGTAGAGGAGTTGAGAGAAGAAGACCTTTCACGTGCCTGTATCCGTGAAAGAGAAGAGTTGCTTCAACAGCTTAAGGAGAAGGACGCTCTGATTGAGTTCCTCGAGCATCAAGTGATTGACGATCCGAATGATGCCTGGACTTCTCTACTTCCTCAGTCTTCCAAGTTCTGGAAAAGGAGGTATGACAGACTCGCCAAAGACAAGGCGGATATGGAAGCAGCATATGAGAGAGAGATTAAGAAGCTTCGTGCAGCTTATCTTCCGGCATCCCGAGCTTCTAGGGATCCATAGGATGTTTATTTTCCTTCTCTCTTGTAATAATTGACAATGTTGTACTTCTTGTTCAAATATATTTGATGAGATATTTTCCATATGCGATTAAAATGATAAATATTCAAAAAAATTGCAAATAGAACCCTAAAAGTTCCTTTGGAAATAAAAACAAAGCATGTGCACAAGCATTGCATGCATCATTTTGCATAAGCAGGTGCTGTTCTGGTCTTCTTGTCTGTGGCCTAACTCTGTGCTCTTCATTTATTTTGAAGACAAGCTGACTCATCGGTACTACACCAGAGCCAACTCTGCAAGAGTAATGGATCATCTCGAACTAGAGAACCGTGAGCTGAAGGAAGAGGTCGCCAGATTGAGCGCTCTGATGGAACAGTTTCTAGCTGCGCAGAATCAACCGTCTCCACCACCTGCAACTCCTTCCCAGAGGACTGTTATATCTGAAGTTGCTTCCTCAACGGTGCCAGCTGCAAGTGCCCATTTCGTGCCAACAACCATGCCGCCTGGGTTCCTGTGGGGGATGCCTCCTGGTTATATGCCTGATATTCCAGCTCCAACATTTGCTTCTGTGCCGGCATCTAGCCTGGTCCTTGCAATGCCTCCTCCTGTCGTGCATACCATTCCCAGGGTAGACGACACCATCTATCATTCTGAGCCGTCTGAGGGCCTAGATGTTAATGAAAAGATGGACGCAATGAATGACCAATTCCTTGAACTCCGCAAGGAATTGAAGACCCTTAGAGGGAAGGATTTGTTCGGCAAATCTGCTGCTGAATTATGTTTGGTTCCCGGTGTTAAGATACCTGTCAAATTCAAAGTCCCAGACTTTGAGAAGTATAAGGGGAACACCTGTCCGCTCAGTCACCTGGTTATGTATGCCAGGAAAATGTCTACTCAGACAGATAATGATCGATTGCTGATTCATTATTTTCAGGATAGTTTGTCCGGTGTTGCACTGCGATGGTATATGAGCCTAGATAGTGCAAACATCCGTTCCTTCAACGATCTTGGCGAAGCCTTCGTCAAGTAGTACAAATACAACGTGGATATGGCTCCCAGTCGTGATCAGCTCAGAGCCATGTCCCAGAAGGACAAAGGGACATTTAAGGAATACGCCCAGAGGTGGAGAGAGCTGGCAGCTCAGATTACTCCTCCGCTAGAAGAGAAGGAAATGACCAAATTCTTTTTGAAGACTTTGAGTTCATTTTACTATGAGCGGATGATCGCTAGTGCTCCCTCTGACTTCACCGAGATGGTGAATATGGGGATGCGATTGGAGGAAGGAGTCCGTGAAGGACGTTTATCCAAAGATGAAGGCTCTTCTAGCAAGCGGTATGGAGCATTTGCTAAGAAGAAAGATGGGGAGGCACATGCTGTGCAATCCCATGCTAAACCAAGAAGACCCTCTATCAAGAGGAAGCCTGTGCGTCATGCCAGCAGTCAGCATCAGGTGGCTCACATAGCACCTGTCTTCCGTGACAATCAGCAATATCAGCATAATCAACAACCTCAACAGTATCAGCAGCAATATCGTCCTCAGCAACAGGCTTACCAGCCTCGCAACAGTAATTAGGCTAATTCGAATTATGAGAGGAAGAAGATCACTTTCGATCAGATTCCTATGTCATACGCTGAGCTATATCCCTCTTTAATAGAGCGGAAATTGATTACTCCGAGAGAGCCTCCGGCTGTACCTGCCAACCCGCAGTGGTGGTACAAGCCCGACCAGCATTGTGTTTATCATTCCGGTGCTCCGGGTCACAATGTAGAAAATTGCTATCCGTTGAAGACTAAGGTTCAAGACCTTATGAGATGCGGCATTCTGAGCTTTGAGGACTCAGGCCCCAATGTTACGAAGAACCCATTGCCCGAGCATGGGAAGTCGGTTAACATGGTCCAGGGTTGCCCTGGCAAATATAAGGTCAAATATGTAAGTCATATTCGACAGTCATTGGTTGAGTTGCATCGTCTACTGTGTAATTACAGTCATATGGAGCACGACCATGACAAATGCCGTATCTGCTCTGTCAATCGTCTAGGTTGTCGCCAAGTGCGTAGAGAGCTGCAAGAGCTGCTAGATGATGGGACTATTGAGATTCTTCAAAACAGAAATGTTGATGAAGACGAACCAGAGGTGAATGTGATTTCTCCTGTGTTCAAAAATCCTGAGCCTGTTGTCATCCGTTATGATGGTAGCAAGCAGAAGGTCTCCCCTTCTTTGGTGATCAAGCCTGCATGCCCTGTGCCTTATTCTTCAGATAGAGCTGTTCCATTCCGCTATAATCCTGTTGCTGTTGAAGATGGGAAAGAAGTGTCGTTGCCTTCATCCTCTATTGTGAATATCGCTGATGTTAGTGGATTGACCCGTAGTGGTCGTGTATTTTCAGCACCGAAGCCTCAGGCTAGGGCTGACTCTGATGTGCGTCCGGTGGGGAATGCGGTTACTCCTCCGAATCTGGCACCTGTTGCTAAACCCTCCTCTGTACAAAAGACTCTTACTTCTTCTGTTGGCCCTAGTGGCATTGTGAATGAAGATTGTGATGAGATGCTGAGGCTCATCAAGAAGAGTGAGTACAATGTTGTAGACCAGCTTCTACAAACGCCGTCCAAAATCTCCGTGTTATCCTTGCTGCTGAACTCAGAACCCCATAGGGAGGCTCTGCAGAAAGTTTTGGACGTGGCTTATGTTGATCATGATGTCACTATTGAACAGTTCGACAGTATTGTTGCAAACATCACTGCTTGCAACACTTTGAGTTTCTGTGACGCTGATCTCCCTGAGGAGGGAAGAGACCACAATATGGCTTTACATATTTCCAGAATTGCAAGAGCGACGCCA
The DNA here is from genome assembly GCF_024323335.1 of Lathyrus oleraceus. Lineage (NCBI taxonomy): Eukaryota > Viridiplantae > Streptophyta > Magnoliopsida > Fabales > Fabaceae > Lathyrus > Lathyrus oleraceus. The sequence goes on along the minus strand of NC_066581.1, from coordinate 4,993,333 downwards.
TGTCCAACGTGCTGGTGGACATTGGGTCATCTTTGAATGTATTGCCAAAGACCACTCTCTCGAGATTGTCATATCAAGGACCTCCCATGAGGCAGAGTGGTGTTGTTGTGAAAGCTTTCGATGGGTCGCGTAAGACTGTGATTGGGGAAGTTGATCTCCCAATCAAGATTGGACCAAGTGATTTCCAAGTCACCTTTCAGGTTATGGATATCCACCCATCTTATAGCTGTCTCCTTGGTAGACCATGTATTCACGAGGCTGGCACCGTGACATCCACCCTACACCAGAAGCTGAAATTCGTCAAGAATAAAAAACTGGTTGTGGTAGGGGGAGAAAAGGCTCTCCTGGTTAGCCACTTGTCTTCCTTCTCATATATTGATGCTGAGGATGAAGTTGGAACTCCTTTCCAAGCTTTATCTATTGCTGAGCCAATTGAGAAGAAGTCTCCTTCATTTGCTTCCTATCGAGATGCGAAACTGGCCATCGAATGTGGTGCAGTTGCTGGTTTAGGAAAGATGATCGAGCTTGAAGACAATAAATCCCGGGTTGGCATTGGCTATTCTTCTGGGGTCTTCAACGACAAAGGGCTGTTCAAGAGTGGAGGATTCATCCACGCCGATCAAGCTGAGGAAGCTGCTGCTATCTTGGAAGGGGATGCAGAGGATACTGGCGATTTTGTCATCCCTGGAGGGATCTGCCACAATTGGGTCGCTGTAGATGTTCCTACAGTCATTCATAGATCAGAGTAATGGTTCACTTTGTTTAAAAACCCTTCTCCCATGCCAAAAGGAGAAGTGGTGACATTGTTGGCATCATATATATAATGATATTTCATTCAATAAACTCATGTTAAACATTTGTTTTTCCAATTGTTTTCACTTTTTGCTTTTTGCATGAAATCGGTGATCACAAAAAACCCTAAAAAACAAGAATAAAAGCAATCTTTTCATCTGCATAATGATTTGTTTGTTTAAATTCTAAATTTTTTCATTAACCAAAATCATTATGCAGGTTGATTCTAAAACCCATTGAACATAATGATCCAACGCCATCTCCCAATTTTGAATTCCCTGTATTTGAAGCAGAGGAAGATGATGTGGAAGGGATTCCTGATGAGATTACCCGTCTTCTTGAGTACGAAGAGAAGATCATTCAGCCGTATCTTGAGAATCTGGAAATAGTCAACTTGGGGTCTGAAGATTATGTTCGATTGGTGAAGATTGGGGCACTCCTTGAAGAGTCTGTCAAGAAGGGGTTGGTCAGTTTGCTACGAGAATACTCTGATATCTTTGCTTGGTCGTATGAAGATATGTCGGGTCTAGATACAGATATTGTGCAACATTTCCTGCCTTTGAAGCCTGAGTGCATGCCTGTGAAGCAGAAGCTCAGAAGAACTCATCCAGATATGGCAGTGAAGATCAAAGAGGAAGTTCAAAAGCAAATTGATGCGGGGTTTGTGGTGACTTCTACGTATCCTCAATGGGTGGCCAATATTGTGCATGTGCCTAAGAAAGACGGAAAAGTCCGTATGTGTGTTGATTACAGAGATTTGAATAAAGCTAGTCCAAAAGATGATTTCTCTTTACCACACATTGACATGTTGGTAGACAATACAGCTAAATTCAAAGTCTTTTCATTTATCGACGGATTTTCCGGATATAACCAAATCAAGATGGCACCCGAGGATATGGAGAAGACAACATTCATCACACCTTGGGGAACATTCTGTTATCGAGTGATGCCCTTCGGTTTGAAGAACACCGGAGCCACGTATCAACGAGCTATGACTACCTTGTTCCATGATATGATGCACAAGGAGATAGAGGTCTATGTCGATGATATGATTGCTAAGTCCCGAACGGAAGTTGAACATGTTAAGCATTTGTTGAAGCTTTTTCAGCGTTTGAGGAAGTTCAGGCTTCGTCTGAATCCGAACAAATGTACATTTGGAGTCCGTTCCGGCAAGTTATTGGGTTTTGTTGTCAGCGAAAGAGGTATTGAGGTTGATCCTACAAAGGTCAAAGCAATACAAGAGATGCCTGTGCCCAAGACTGAGAAGCAAGTCTGAGGTTTTCTTGGCCGCTTGAACTACATTTTCAGATTTATATCCCACATGACTGCCACATGTGCGCCGATATTCAAGCTCCTCCGGAAAGATCAATCCCATGATTGGACCGAGGATTTCCAGAAAGCTTTCGACAGTATCAAAGAGTATCTGTCTGAACCTCCGATCTTGTCTCCGCCTGTAGAAGGAAGACCTCTGATCATGTATCTGACTGTTCTTGAAGACTCCATGGGTTGTGTCCTTGGTCAGCAAGACGAATCGGGAAAGAAAGAATCTGCTATCTACTACTTGAGTAAAAAGTTCACTAATTGTGAGTCTCGATACTCAATGCTTGAGAAGACGTGCTGTGCTTTGGCTTGGGCTGCTAAGCGTTTACGCTAGTACATGATAAATCATACAACTTGGTTGATATCCAGAATGGATCCAATCAAGTATATCTTCGAGAAGCCTGCTTTAACTGGGAGGATCGCCCGTTGGCAGATGTTGTTGTCTGAGTATGATATCGAGTATCGAGCTCAGAAAGCTATCAAAGGTAGTATCTTGGCTGACCATTTGGCCCACCAGCCGATTGAAGATCATCAGTCTGTTCAGTACGACTTCCCAGACGAGGAGATTCTGTATTTGAAAATGAAAGATTGTGATGAGCCTACACTTGATGAAGGTCCAGAACCTAGTTCCAGATGGATGATGGTGTTTGATGGCGCTGTAAATCAGTACGGAAATGGTATTGGGGCAGTAATCATTACTCCTCAGGGCACACATATTCCATTTACAGGAAGGCTAACTTTCAAATGCACGAATAATATGGCTGAGTACGAGGCCTGCATTATGGGATTGGAAGAATGCATTGATCTGAGGATCAAGCACCTCGATGTGTATGGTGATTCGGCCCTAGTTGTCAATCAGATCAAGGGAGGGTGGGAGACGAATCAACCCAGTCTCATTCCATACAGAGATTATGCGAGGAGGATTTCAACGTTCTTTACAGAAGTTGACTTTCATCATATTCCTCGAGAAGATAATCGGATGGCAGATGCCCTTGCTACGCTTGCTTCAATGATTGTAGTCAAATATTGGAATGAAGTACCCAATATCACCGTGATGCGCTTGGATAGACCAGCTCACGTATTTGCAGTTGAAGAAGTGAATGATGACAAGCCTTGGTATTTTGATATCAAGAATTTCCTCCAGAACCAGGTCTACCCGCCTGGGGCATCTGTGAAAGACAGGAAAACTCTGAGAAGGTTGTCAGGCAGTTTCTACCTCAGCGGTGAAGTGTTGTATAAGAGAAATTTTGACATGGTTTTGCTCAGATGCGTGGATAGGCACGAAGCAGACCTGTTAATGACTGAGGTCCATGAGGGTTCATTTGGTACTCATTCCAATGGACATGCCATGGCTAGAAAGATGCTGAGAGCAGGCTACTATTGGCTGACAATGGAGTCTGACTGCTGCAAATATGTGAAGAAATGCCACAAGTGTCAGATTTACGCGGATAAGATTCATATTCCTCCGACACTTCTGAATGTGATTTCATCACCATGGCCTTTCTCCATGTGGGGAATCGACATGATTGGCATGATTGAACCGAAGGCGTCCAACGGACACAGGTTTATTCTCGTAGCAATTGACTACTTCACCAAATGGGTTGAAGCCGCATCATATGCGAATGTGACCAGGCAGGTGGTCGTGAAGTTTATCAAGAATCAGCTGATTTGCCGTTATGGTGTACCTGATAAGATCATTACTGATAATGGATCTAACTTGAACAATAAGATGATGGATGAGTTGTGCGCTGAGTTCAAGATTGCACACCATAATTCTTCTCCCTACAGACCCAAGATGAATGAGGCTGTTGAAGCTGCTAATAAGAATATCAAGAAGATTATCCAGAAGATGACAGTTACGTACAAAGATTGGCACGAGATGCTGCCATTTGCTTTGCATGGATATCGTACATCTGTCCGCACTTCGACAAGGGCAACCCCTTTCTCTCTTGTTTACGACATGGAGGATGTTCTCCCAGTAGAGGTGGAGATCCCATCAATGAGAGTCTTGATGGAAGCCAAGTTGACTGATGCTGAATGGATTCAGAGTCGTTATGACCAACTGAATTTGATTGAAGAGAAACGATTGACTGCCATATGTCATGGTCAGTTATATCAGCAGAGAATGAAGAAAGCATTCGATAAGAAGGTCAAGCCTCGTGTGTTCCGAGAAGGTGACCTCGTGCTCAAGAAAGTCTTGTCTTTCGCGCCCGATTCCAGGGGCAAGTGGACTCCAAACTATGAAGGTCCATATGTTGTCAAGAGAGCCTTTCCAGGCGGTGCATTGATGCTCACAACTATGGATGGGGAGGATTTCACTCGTCCTGTGAATTCAGATGCAGTCAAGAAATACTTTGCCTAAAAAGAAAAACAGAATAGCTCGCTAAGTTGAAAACCCGAAAGGGCGGCTTAGGCAAAAATGAGCGTCTCGGTGGAAAAACCCGAAAGGGTGATCCAGGCAAAAGTTAGAGACATGAAAAAAAAAGAGTATTTGCATCCCGCTAGATTGAGTACCTCATCCTGGGGCAATCTAGGCAAAAATTAGGGATTTGGCAAGTAACTGCATCCTGACAAGACTTTCTGTTTCACAGCTGTCTTTTCGTCAGAGATTCTCGCTCAGTCGTCGTCAACTGAAGCTTCAAATACATCGGATTCAAATTGGTAGAGAAATGGTCATTATGTTCAATGTAGCCCTCTTCCAATATATATCACCGATTTCAAATTTGTACAGATCTATGGAGTCTTACCTTTTGCAGGCTACCATTCCATCAAATAAATTTGAGCTTTTATCCAATTATTTGCACTCTTATTTGTTTCAATTCAACAAATGTTTTGCATGTTTTAATTGATAAAATGTCATTGTTTTAAACAAACAAAAATTTTCAAAAATTGTTTTAAACAAAGTGAACATTCACAATGATAAAAGGATACTTAAGAATTTCTCAGTGCTCTCCCAAGGGTGGCATGTTTTCCAACAGGGTAAGACATTTGTTCATACTCCTGGCACGGCTGTATCCTTTTTCTCCAGATTGTTGTTGGGGTTTCTCCCCAAGCAGAGTTTCTGTTGAGATTTTTTTTCCTAAGCAGGGTGTTTGTTGGGATTTTCTCCCGAACGGATTTTGTTGAGCAGAGACTTTATTATGACTCCCCCGCATTCAGAATGTTTGTTGAAGACTTCAGTGTTCCTCTCCAACAATATTCTCTCCTCAGTAAAGTCGCCAGCTGAGTTGTTGGTATGATGTACTTCATCTATGCTATCTCCCCATCAGGGTGCTTGTTGAGGTTTATACCTCTCCTCCCTTCAGCAGAGCAGTGATTCTTGCCTCCTCAGCAGTTGAGGTATTTTGTGAAGGTTCAGTATTTGGTGGTTGATCCCCAGCTCTCCTTCTCTGCCTCAGATAAATCCCCAGTAGTGTTGTGGTATGGTGGATTATATCTGTGACGGTTCCTCTCCTGCAGAGATTCGGGTTGATTTCCTGATGCTTTTGATCCCCAGTAGAGTGGCTTGTGTGCAGAATCTGAAATTCTAGTTATCAGACTTTGGATGTCACACTGGTTGTTATGACATCCAATTCTGCACAGACAGGGATTATGCAGAACTTAACAGTAAGTGCAGTAAATAACACAAGTAATTGTTCACCCAGTTTAGTCCAACATGACCTACATCTGGGGGCTACCAAGCCAGGGAGGAAATCCACTATTAGTAGTATCAATTCAAAGCTAAACTCACCCGTTTACAACTTATCACTTAATCCCTACCCAATGCAATTTCAATCTTAACCTAAGATCAGAGTTCCTACTCACTCCCCCTCAATCACCTCAGTGATATTAAAGACACTTTGAAGTCACACTTCAAAAACAACTCTTGATTATGCTTCACAGCTTAAATCAAGATACACAGCACTCACGCTTAAAAGCTTTGAGTGACACAACACTTACAACTCAATGAACACCCTATGCCAAAGCAATCATCTACTTGATAATGGCTTGGCTTACAAGATACGTCTAATACAAGACTCACAAAATACAGCAGTGAAGTATGATGGACACACTGACTCTTCACGCTTCAAAATCCCCGAAACTGAATGAAGGAATGCCTTCCTTTTTATATTGCAGCACCTGGGCTTTTGCACCTGTATTTTCCTGAATTTTAGGTCACACAAGTTCCCTCAAATTCAACATTTAGGTTGCTAACAAATAGGCTATTTGTTAGGTTCATTGAATGTAGCTTGGTTGTTGATTTCCTGGATTTTCTCTCAGCTGTTGAATCCCTAAAGAATAGCCTGAGAAAAAGCTGAAACAGAAAACTGAACAACCTACAATTTAGCATATGCTGTCAGGCACGAATGTCACGACATTCAGCTTGACATCAAGGTCCATATGCTGAGTCTGTTTTTCCAGAAAATAGACTGTACAATTTGTTGACCTGTACATGATCAAAATGACCATACTACAGTAACAGCTTACATTAATAAATGTCAAAGTGTCCAACTTAACATTTATACATTTGGCCTTAAGTTAGTTCTGTTATTCTCTTGAAGAACAAACTAAGTTTTATGCTGAAGTATAGCAGAACACCATTCTGCCTAATCTTCAGTAGCTGCTGTCAATGATGAATGTCACAACATCCAGTTTGACATTCAGTCAGTAGGCCTTATGCCAGGTCTGGTTCTTCCTTGATAACCAGACTGCAAATGAATACTAAGTTCTAACAGAACTTCTGTTCCTTAGTATCTGTTGACAGGTATGAATGTCACAGCATTCAATAATCCTGTGTTAGCTAGTCCTGCAGTAACTACAATGTAGTCACATATACATGTCATGACATCAGTCAAGACATTAGTGTTTTACCATATAATGCAGCCAATTAAACACCTACAAACTCCCCCTTTGGCAAATTTTTGGCTAAAACACTTTGATCCCCATAACAGAGTTCATGGCAGCGGAATACTACTAGTTAATACACTCAGAGTGGCAGCACACTCACACACATGGAAGTTAAATAAAAACTTCGCATAGCAGCACACACATATTAGAAGTTGCACCTAAACTTCAACATCAGCTGCAGGGGGGGGATCTTCAGATCTGTCATGAGAGTCTGTTGTAGAGACCCACTCTGTTTGTCAGGGGTATTGGTGGTTATTACTCCCCCTTTTGTCACAAATGTTGCCAAAGCCAACAACATAGTCAGAGTACAATGACAGAGATCCAGACTTGGTTTTACTTCACAGTTTCAACCAAGTTAACATCCACTTGATCTTGCTTCACAGCTTCGATCAAGTGATCACCCACTTTTGCTTTACAGTAGGTACCACCATATCAGATGCCATGATTTTGTTTCTGACATCCAGAACCACTCCTGCATGAACAGCATCCTTGAACTCCTGCAGGTACAGTGGCCTTCTCTCTGTAGGGTGTCTCCTTACCCTCTTGTATCCACCCTTGTTGCAAGCAGTATAGCTATGATCTGTTGACCAATCATAGCCTAGTACAAATTGTTTAATAGTCAGAGATATTAAACAATTTATCCCAAACATCAGTGGTTGCTATAAGGTCTCAGAGAGACATATTCCTAGTTTGCTCCTTAAGTTTTCAAACTGAGTAGCATCCAGAGCCTTTGTAAATATGTCAGCCAGTTGAAGATCCGTGGCTACATGTTCCAAAGTGATCACCTTGTCTTCCACCAGATCTCTGATGAAGTGGTGCCTAATGTCAATATGTTTGGTCCTGCTATGTTGGATGGGATTCTTGGAGATGTTGATGGCACTGAGATTATCATAGAACAATGTCATAACATTTTGAGTGACATTGTACTCAGTGAGCATTTGTTTCATCCAAACCAGTTGGGAGCAACTGCTTCCAGCAGCTATGTATTCAGCCTCTGCAGTGGACAGAGAGACACAGTTCTGCTTCTTGCTGAACCACGATATGAGGTTTTCTCCTAAGAAGAAACATCCACCTGATGTGCTTTTTCTGTCATCAGCACTTCCAGCCCAATCAGCATCACAGTACCCAGATAGGATAGGCTTAGACCCATGTGAATACAGCATCCCATAGTCACACGTCCCATTGATGTACTTGAGAATCCTTTTGACTTGATTCAAGTGGCTCACCTTGGGCTCTGCTTGGTATCTGGCACACACTCCAACTGCATAGGAAATGTCAGGTCTACTTGCAGTTAGATACAGCAGACTACCTATCATGCTTCTATACAGGCATTGATCAACACTAGGCCCTCCATCATCTTTGGTTAACTTCAGATGAGTAGGAGCAGGAGTCCTCTTGTGCCTGGCATGATCCATACCAAACTTCTTAACTATGTTCTTGGCATACTTGCTTTGGGAGAGAAACATAGAGTCCTCCATTTGGTTTACTTGCATTCCAAGGAAATAGGTCAGTTCTCCCACTAGACTCATTTCAAACTCAGACTGCATCTGGTGAACAAATTTTTTAACCATTTGTTCTGACATTCCACCAAAGACTATATCATCAACATAGATTTGAGCTATCATGATTTTGCCTTCTTCATCCTTCACAAACAAGGTTTTATCTATGCCACCCTTTCTGTATCCATTTGAGGTCAGAAATTCGGTTAACCTTTCATACCAAGCTCTGGGTGCTTGCTTCAACCCATACAAGGCTTTCTTCAACTTGTATACATGCTCAGGTTGGTTAGGATCACAGAACCCTTTGGGTTGTTCCACATAGACTTCTTCATTCAGGTAGCCATTCAAGAATGCACTCTTCACATCCATTTGGAACAACTTAAACTTCAGGATGCATGCTACCCCCAACAGCAATCTGATGGACTCAAGTCTAGCCACAGGAGCAAATGTCTCATCAAAGTCTACTCCTTCAACTTGAGTGTATCCTTGAGCTACTAGTCTTGCTTTATTTCTAGTAATTGCTCCTTTCTCATCAGATTTGTTTTTGTAGATCCACTTGGTACCAATGATGTTGGACCCTTCAGGTCTTGGAACCAGCTCCCATACTTCATGCCTTGTGAACTGCTCGAGTTCCTCTTGCATGGCAATGATCCAGTATTCATCAGTCAGGGCTTCTTTCACATTCTTTGGTTCAACCTTGGAAACAAAGCAGGAATTTGAGTTTATTCCTCTTGACCTGGTAGTTACACCACTGGTGGGATCCCCTATGATAAGATCCTTAGGGTGGTCTTTCTGAATTCTGATAGATGGCACTTTGGTGGGTGCTTCTACTTCACATTCAGGAGAAGGTTCCTGTACTTCTTCAGGCTTGACTGGACTGTCAGTTGGACTGTCAAGGAATGTTTCAACATCCTCCATGACATCGGTTCCTTCCTCTTTATCATCCACAATGACATTTATGGACTCCATCAGGACATTGGTCCTGTAGTTGAACACTCTATAGGCTCTGCTGTTAGTGGAGTATCCCAAAAATACGCCTTCATCACTTTTGGGATCTAGCTTCCTTCTCTGTTCACGATCTGTGAGAATGTAGCATTTACTTCCAAAAATATGAAAGTACTTCACAGTGGGTTTTCTGCCCTTCCATATTTCATACAGAGTGGAGGAGGTTCCTTTTCTCAAGGTGACTCTGTTGTGAACATAGCAAGCGGTATTCATTGCTTCAGCCCAAAAGTGCATAGGGAGCTTCTTTGCATGAATCATTGCTCTGGCAGGTTCTTGAATAGTTCTATTTTTTCTTTCAACTATTCCATTCTGCTGAGGAGTTATAGGGGAGGAGAACTCATGGCTTATTCCTTCAGATGAGCAAAACTCATCAAACTTGGAATTCTTGAATTCAGTACCATGATCACTTCTAATCCGGACCACACAACTGTCCTTTTCCCTTTGAAGTCTTATGCACAGATCTTTGAAGACATCAAATGTATCTGACTTCTCTCTGATGAAGCTTATCCACGTGTATCTCGAATGGTCATCAACCACCACGTAGGCATACTTCTTCCCACCAAGACTTTCAACCTGCATAGGTCCCATTAGGTCCATGTGCAGCAACTCCAGAACTCTGGAGGTTGTGGAATGTCCCAGCTTTGGGTGTGACATCTTGGTTTGCTTGCCCATTTGGCATTCTCCACAGACTCTTCCTTCATCAATCAGAAGCTTTGGCATTCCTCTGACTGCTTCCTTGGATATGATCTTCTTCATTCCCCGTAAGTGGAGATGTCCAAGTCTTCTATGCCACAGCTTCACCTCCTGTTCTTCCTTGGCTGAGGAGCATGTTGTGGAAAAGTTAGAGAGATCAGGTTCCCACAGGTAGCAGTTGTCTTTGGACCTGGTTCCTCTCATAACTTCCTGATTGTCACCATTTGTCACAATGCACAGCTCCTTAGTAAACTGAACATGAAACCCTTGATCACACAGCTGACTTATGCTGATGAGGTTTGCAGTTAGTCCTCTTACTAACAGCACATTGTTCAGTTTTGGCACTCCAGAACAGTCCAGTTTGCCCACACCTCTTATTTTTCCTTTGGCACCATCACCAAAAGTCACATAGCTGTTGGTGTGAGGTTGAATATCTACCAGTAGATTTTCCATACCAGTCATATGTCTTGAGCATCCACTGTAAAAGTACCAGTCTTCTCTGGAAGAAGCCCTTAGGGCAGTGTGTGCTATCCTAGCATACCATTGTTGCTTCTTAATGGGAACACATCGCTTACGTGTTTTATGCTTAGGTCTGACAGGTGAGGCTCTGTTAGGGAAGCCATGAATCCAGTAGCAGAAGGCTTTTATATGACCCAGCCTGCCACAATGGTGACACCTCCAATTCTGGTATTTCCTCTTCTGATGATCATTCATCCTAGCTCCTTGATGTTGAGACATTTGCTTTGACATCTGCTTGAACTTCTGAACTCTAGCCTTTGGGCGTTTGTGTTCAGTTCTCTTTCCAAATCCTAGCCCAGATTTGGTTCCAGACTGCTGTCCCACCTTTAGAATTTCTTCCAAGGTGTCAGTTCCCTTATTCATCATTCTGATGGATTTGGTCATCTGGTTCAGCTTGGAGGTCAGAAGGGCTATCTCATCATTTAGCCCCTCTATGGCAGACAGTTGCTTCTGTCTCTCATCTTCCAGTTCCTTGATGAGTTTCTTCTGCTTTTCTCCTTGTGCACGCACTTCTGCACTGGTGGTACACAGCTTCTTATATGCTGCAGCAAGTTCATCAAATGTCAGCTCATCTGCACTTGTGTCATCTTCAGAGACACACACACTGGTTAGTGCAGTGACATGTTTGGCAGATTCTCCTTCAGATTCACTTTCAGAATCTCCTTCAGACCATGTGATAGCTAGCCCCTTATTTTGCAATTTGAGGTAAGTAGGGCATTCAGCTCTGACGTGTCCATACCCTTCACAGCCATGACACTGGATTCCCTTCCCATGGTTGAACTTCTCCTCAGAAGTTGATCTTTTCTTAATGTCAGACGGGATGTTCTTGACATTAGGTCTACCTCTTTGATCAATCTTCTTCATGAACTTGTTGAATTGCCTCCCAAGCATGGCTAAGGCTTCTGATATACTTTCATCACCTCCTGTATATCCTTCTTCTGACTCCTCTTCAGCACTTGATATAAAGGCTATGCTTTTCTTCTTCTCAGCATACTCACCTAAGCCCATTTCAAAGGTTTGGAGAGAACCAATGAGCTCATCTACCTTCATATTGCTGATGTCCTGAGCCTCCTCTATGGCAGTGACCTTCATAGCAAACCTCTTAGGCAAGGACCTGAGAATCTTTCTTACAAGTTTCTCTTCAGTCATTTTCTCACCTAGTCCACCAGAGGTGTTTGCAATTTCAAGAATATTCATGTGAAAGTCATGAATAGTCTCATCCTCTTTCATCCTCAGATTTTCAAACTTGGTTGTCAACATCTGAAGTTTGGACATCTTCACCTTGGAAGTACCTTCATGAGTTACCTTGAGGGTATCCCAAACTTCCTTAGCTAGTTCACAATGGTGCACCAGCCTGAAGATGTTCTTAGTGATTCCATTGAACAGTGCATTCAAGGCTTTGGAGTTTCCAAGAGCTAATGCCTCTTGTTCCTTGTCCCAATCTTCTTCGGGAATCTGCACACTGACTCCATCTTCATCAGTCCTCGTTGGATGTTCCCATCCCTTGTTGACAGCTCTCCAGACTTTGCTGTCTAGAGACCTTAAGAAGGCTATCATGCGAGGCTTCCAATCATCATAATTAGATCCATCCAACATGGGTGGTCTGTTTGAGTGTCCTAAATCCTTGTCCATGGTACTAGAAAGTAACTTCCCTAGATCTCACCCAGAACTTCACAGGCAGGGTGCCTGCTCTGATACCAATTGAAATTCTAGTTATCAGACTTTGGATGTCATACTGGTTGTTATGACATCCAATTCTGCACAGACAGGGATTATGCAGAACTTAACAGTAAGTGCAGTAAATAACACAAGTAATTGTTCACCCAGTTCAGTCCAACATGACCTACATCTGGGGGCTACCAAGCCAGGGAGGAAATCCACTATTAGTAGTATCAATTCAAAGCTAAACTCACCCGTTTACAACTTATCACTTAATCCCTACCCAATGCAATTTCAATCTTAACCTAAGATCAGAGTTCCTACTCACTCCCCCTCAATCACCTTAGTGATATTAAAGACACTTTGAAGTCACACTTCAAAAACAACTCTTGATTATGCTTCACAGCTTAAATCAAGATACACAGCACTCACGCTTAAAAGCTTTGAGTGACACAACACTTACAACTCAATGAACACCCTATGCCAAAGCAATCATCTACTTGATAATGGCTTGGCTTACAAGATACGTCTAATACAAGACTCACAAAATACAGCAGTGAAGTATGATGGACACACTGACTCTTCACGCTTCAAAATCCCCGAAACTGAATGAAGGAATGCCTTCCTTTTTATATTGCAGCACCTGGGCTTTTGCACCTGTATTTTCCTGAATTTTAGGTCACACAAGTTCCCTCAAATTCAACATTTAGGTTGCTAACAAATAGGCTATTTGTTAGGTTCATTGAATGTAGCTTGGTTGTTGATTTCCTGGATTTTCTCTCAGCTGTTGAATCCCTAAAGAATAGCCTGAGAAAAAGCTGAAACAGAAAACTGAACAACCTACAATTTAGCATATGCTGTCAGGCACGAATGTCACGACATTCAGCTTGACATCAAGGTCCATATGCTGAGTCTGTTTTTCCAGAAAATAGACTGTACAATTTGCTGACCTGTACATGATCAAAATGACCATACTACAGTAACAGCTTACATTAATAAATGTCAAAGTGTCCAACTTAACATTTATACATTTGGCCTTAAGTTAGTTCTGTTATTCTCTTGAAGAACAAACTAAGTTTTATGCTGAAGTATAGCAGAACACCATTCTGCCTAATCTTCAGTAGCTGCTGTCAATGATGAATGTCACAACATCCAGTTTGACATTCAGTCAGTAGGCCTTATGCCAGGTCTGGTTCTTCCTTGATAACCAGACTGCAAATGAATACTAAGTTCTAACAGAACTTCTGTTCCTTAGTATCTGTTGACAGGTATGAATGTCACAGCATTCAATAATCCTGTGTTAGCTAGTCCTGCAGTAACTACAATGTAGTCACATATACATGTCATGACATCAGTCAAGACATTAGTGTTTTACCATATAATGCAGCCAATTAAACACCTACAGAATCTACTTGTGTGATTTATTCTCCCTTAGTGGATTTATCCCCAATGGAGTTGCTGACAGTATCCCCAGTAGAGTTGCTTGTGGGGCCAAATTCTACTTGTGTGTTCTGTTCTCTTCAGCAGTTTCTGTTTATACAGTAAACTCCTGTGTCCCAGCTGAGGCTGGTGATTCCCCTTGCAGAAATCTCGTGATTTCTCCACTTCCCCAATAGAGTTGCTTTTGTGGCAGTTGCTGCCTGTTGTAGACTTCTGTTCCCCAGTGGGTTGATTGTTGATCCATCGCTCAGAGATTTTGTGATTTCTTTGATATCTCTGATCTTTTGCTTCCCAGCAGATCTTTGCTTTTTAGCATTCAGATCTCCAGCTGATTGGCTTTCCGGTTGGATTTCTTGGATTTTCCTCTGGAAGTGTAGTACCGGGCTTTTGATTCCTGGACCTGTTTGTGTTAGATATGTCTGTTTTGTCAGCATTCATCAAACATAAATAACGCATATTCATGCATACTTTCAACATTCAGATATTCATGTTGCATTTTTGCCATATATCTTTTGTTTGTTGTCTCCTGCTATTGGTGATATACATCTCTCCAGTAGATCTCCCCAAGCAAATGTCGGGTGTCTAATCTCAATATAAGAGTCAGCCCCATAAGCAGAAAGTGTCTGTCTTTGCTTCTGCAGTTCCCCACTGAGATATATCCTCGTGGATGACGGTTGTTTCCATTTCCTCCCAACACATAAATTGGGATGGGTTTTCCCTATTGAGTTATATCCTCATTAGGACGAGTCTTGATTCAGTTGGCCTTTTTGGATAGATCCTGAATTGGCCTTTTTGCAACTGTCTCTTGTGCTTCCCTGTGGAATAAAGGAATAAATTGCCCAGTAATCGGCAATAGTTCATTTTATCCCCAGCGGAGTTTGGGCCTTCTACCCAGTAACCGGTAGTTATCAGTCCTATCTTTTTGGCTTCTACCCAGTAACCGGTAGTTGTAAGTCCTATCTTTGCGGTTTTCTACCAAGTAACCGGTAGTTGTAAATCCTGTATACCTTTTTCCCTTTTGTGGAATCTGTATTTGTGAACTTTTTGTTCCTCATCAGAGTTGGTGGCTTCTACCCAGTAACCGGTAGTTGTAAGTCCTATCTTTGCGGTTTTCTACCCAGTAACCGGTAGTTGTAAATCCTGTATACCTTTTTCCCTTTTGTGGAATCTGTATTTGTGAACTTTTTGTTCCTCATCAGAGTTGGTGGCTTCTACCCAGTAACCGGTAGTTGTAAGTCCCATCTTTGCGGTTTTCTACCCAGTAACCGGTAGTTGTAAATCCTGTATACCTTTTTCCCTTTTGTGGAATCTGTATTTGTGAACTTTTTGTTCCTCAGCAGAGTTGGTGGTTTTCTACCCAGTATTCGGTAGTCGTAAATCCTACTTTCTTGCTCTCAGCAGTTTGTGGTTGTCTACCCGGTAGCCGGTAGTTATAAACCCTATTTTGTTTTCCCGTGCGGAGTTGTGATCCTTTCACTCCCCACACAGAGGCTTTGGTTTTCTACCCTGTATTCGGTAGTTGTAAACCCTATTTTTGTATCCTCATCAGAGTTGTGGCCCTCTACCCAGTAACCGGTAGTTGTAAGTCCTATCTCTATTCCCCTAGCAGAGGTAACCTTTGTGGTTCATCCTGGTTGATGGTGGATTTTGCGGTCTTCTACCCAATATTCGGTAGTTGTAAATCCTATGTTGTTGTTGTCTCCCTATCGGAGTTTGTGCTTTCTTGTGGATAATTGCCATATGCTAGCAACCTTATCCTCAGCTGAGTCTTTGGTTTTCTACCCAGTAGTCGGTAATGATAAACCTCTTGTTTCCTCAGCCAGAGTCTTTGGTCTTCTACCCAGTATTCGGTAGTTGTAAATCCTTTGTTCTCCCCTTTGCAGAGTTAACCTTGTTGTTCATCCTAATCGATGATGGTTGCTCTTGTTGGTTATCCTCATCCAGTATTCGATGTTGATATTCCCTTTTCTGGGTAATTGCTCTAAGTAAGCACTTGTATTTCCCAGCAAGTTTTCGTGGATAATTGCCGGATGCTAGCAATTTTATCCTCAGTGGGTCCTTTCACCGTTTGCCAGTGATTTGTTCCCCGAATCATTGATTTTTATCAATGCATCCCCAGTGAGTCCTCTTTCATTTACCCTTTTTGATTGGTAATGATGGTTGCTCCCTTTGATTGGTCATCTTTATATACCTAGTTTTGGTATCCCGATGCCTTTCTTTTCGGATGATTTATCCTTTATTAACCCAGTAACCGGTTGTGGATAATCTTCCATGCGAATATACTATCCACGTTCTGACGGTAATGGATAATATATCTCATGCACTCTTCAGTCGAAACCTGTTGTGTTTCCCCTGTCGAGTAAGATTCGTATTTCCTTTTGCGGAATCGAATGTTCATTGTTTCCCCTTTTGTTGAGCGTATCTCCCAGTAACCGGTGGTATGTCTCCTGGATAATTGCCGGATGCTTGCAATTTATCCCCAGCGAGTTATCTTTCGTCTACCCTGTTGTCGTTGGTAACGATTGTTTCTCTTTTCGGTCGGCCACCTATTATATACCCAGTAACCGGTATCCCTGGTGTTCCTTCCATGCGAGTATATTATCTACATTCTGACGGTAATAGATAATATATCTCATGCACTCTTTAGGTCAAATCTTTTGATTTTTTTTTCTCCAACGGAGTAAGATTCGTATTCCTTGTGGAATCGAATGTCCATCCTTTAACAAGTTTGCGCTTTGCTCTCTTCAGGATGATGAGTGTCTTGGCAGTAAAAACCAATTTCACATCTCGGTTGATCACCTATTATATGCCTAGTAACCGGTATCCCTGGTGATTCTTCCTTTCGAGTATATTATCTATGTTCTGACGGTAATAGATAATATATTTCATGCGAGTATACTATCCACGTTCTGACGGTAATGGATATTATATTTCATGCACTCTTTGGTTGAAGCCTTTTGTCCTTCCCCATTCGAGTAAGATTCGTTTTCCCGTTGCGGAGTCGAATGTCCATCCTGTAAGTCGATTTGCTTTTTCAAGCCCTCCTTTCGGATGATGAGTGTTTTGGCATATATACCAATTCACGCTTTGGTCGGTCACCTATTATATACCCAGTAACCGGTATCCCTGGTGTTCCTTCCTTTCTGCTCCCTATTATGACCTTGGTCCCTTGTGGAGTCAGATTTTCCTGAGTTGATGTACCTTTTTCAGGTCTTTCTTAGATGTTTTGGTTGATTGATATCTCTCACCCTTATACCGGTCTTAGATATTCATTCTTCCTGAGCTTGTTGTTCTTTCACCCAGTAGCCGGTGTTCAGATCACATGTCTCTTTGAGCTTGTTACCCAGTAGCCGGTAACACCTCATCTTGCAGATTTTCTCCAGGAGAGTCTTTATTAGACATTCCCCAGTGGAGTTTCTGTTGTGATTTTACCCTTTTCGTTGTATTGGCGTTTTCCCCGATATATGCATGTTTCCCCGACAGGGAGGTTCTGTGTGAATCTTTCCCCAGTCCGGGCCCGGATTTTCATCCGAAGTATCCTTTGTGGATAGTTTGAGTCAGCTTGAGTCTTTCCAATGGATGTGTTCCCTTTGGAAACTTTTTCTTTTCCCCAGTTTGAGTCCATTACTCCCCAGTAAGGTCTCCAGTCTAGTTGTGTCCTGCTCACGCAGTGTCAGTTCTTGTTTCCCCTAATTCAGAGTCGTGTCCTGTTCACGCATTTCTCCTATCCCCATGAGAGTCCTGTTAGAGTCTCTGTTCCTGGTGAGTGTATTACTCCGATGGATCGTCTTTTCTTCTTTGTGGACCCATATTCCCACAGAGTTGGTTTCTTTTGCATGCATACATTTGCATCATGAGGTCTCTTAGGACCAAAATTTGTCTCATTATTGTTATTTAAGCCCATTCTACCGCGTCGAGATGAAGATTTCAACCTTCACTTCTCCGGCTAGAATGACCTTAAATAGGGGCATCTGTAACACCCCAATTTTGTCCCTAAGATCCCTCATGGTATCATATCATAACATTGCATTGCCTCAAGGATCATTGGACACCTTGCTTCCTTCCTTGTGGGTGGGATATTCTTTGAGAGTGGTTCTTGATCACCAAGCATTGTTTGAATTTGTATATCATTGGTTTTCTTTTAATCACTAACCAAAATGTACAAAAATATGTCATTAACCTTTGTTACTTGCAGCTTAAGCAGTCAACAGTCAAGGCATCAAGTGAATTCATGATACAAAGAGCAGATGGTATTTCCATGAGAAATGGATCATGTGATCATTTCATTGAGCTTATGTGAGCTATAGGTTCATTTTGGAACCAAATCCCCAAGTGGTTGAAGCTCAAGTTCATCAGAACATGTTCAGGTCATCTAAGGGCCAATGCAGTCAACTGAAAAGTCAACTGTGGGTTTTGAATGTGAGAATTGAGTTTCTTCATCCCATTCATTTCTAAATCATGCTTATCCATCATACCAAAGATCAAGGTTGAAGAATTTGAAGTCAAGTCAATAGTTTCCAAAAATGGAAAGTGACCTATAATTTCAACTTTCCAAAAATGGCAAGTTTTTGATCCAACTTCAACTCAACTTTCCAACATCAAAGAAGCTTCAAATGAAATTTTGTCCAACATGAAAGTTGAAGATCTCCCTCTCCCATTTCCAAAAAGACCAAGATCATGAGCATATGATGAGTGGTTGAGGAGATATGATCCAATCATTGCCAAATGTGCATGGAACTTCAAATGGCCATATCTTTTGATCCATAACTCTAAATTTGGTGGTTCTTTTTGCATTTTTCTTCCCATGACATGAGCTTTTCAAAACATTCACCACATTACATAAAATCTCATCACATGATCATTTGTTAATCCATGCCTGTTTTGGAGGGAAATTGCAAAATTCATAAATGGTGCATTGTATGGACTTTCTACCATTGCCAATGTGTTTAAAAGGTGATTTTAAGTGACTTTGATGAAGGAGGTGGTACTGTTCACGTGGATTTACTACATGCACCATGCAATTTTGATTTTTTGCAAAACACCTTATTTTCATTAACCAAGTTAATTATGGATTAACAAGTTGATTAGGACTTCATATAAATACCTAAATCTAACAGAATTTGGAGGAGGTTAATCATTTTTCACCATTTCAAGATCCAAATTCTCTCTCCCTCCAAAATTTTCTCTCATTCATAATTCAATTTTTTCCAAATAACATTGCAATTTTATTTCATATTCTTGTTCACTGGTACTGAAATAGTATAGATCAAGCATTGATTTGTGGAATTCGTGCAAGAACCAAGTGTATCAAGTTCATGAAGTTGAAGATGGAAATTCTGTTTTGAGCTAGATCTACACGTTTTCAAGCTTCCTTTTCTTCATCAAACATCATTACAAGTGTTATAAAGTGGATTTGGATCATTACAAGCTGTGGATCGTGCATTTCCAAGATTCTGCTCTTCAAGAGGTCAAGTTTCGAACCTTTTAATTTTGCAATTCATGCATATATTCTTGTAGATCTCATGTTGCTGATCGTTTTGATATAAATTTTATGCGATTTGGATAAGAATTGAGAGAGATATGCTTGATTGAAGTTTTGAATGTCAAACTTTATTTGCTTCGATTTGCATGAATCATGTTGAATTAGGATGAATTGATGCTTGATCTATAATCTCCTTTGCATGAGCTTCGTTTTGGTATAAATTTTTTGAAATTCTGAGCAATTCTGGAAAATCTGGAAAAAATTTGGATGAACTTCATCTTGTTCATCATCATCTTCATGAAGAAGATGAAGATCTTCATGGTAGCGTCCGCATCTGTCCGTCGCTAGCAGACACTAGGGTTCTTGTTCAAGAACACGCGCCCAGGCGCATTTGATCCGTTGGTTCTCCCTTCGATCCCTGGCGCTGGCGTTTTTGTGTTTTATTTTCATTTTTTCCAGTTACACGCTTCGAATCCTGGTGATAGTGTAGCGGTGTATTCGTCACTTTATGATTTATTGATTAAATCAAAAGCAAAGCATACAAAGAAATCGAGTCGCCACCGCACTTTTATTTATCGAAAGGATTGGCTAAAAAGCGAACAAAAGCCTAAGAAGTTTTACACATAGAAAACTAATGAAAAGATCAGAGAGTCTGGGTAAGGGGTAAATTACGCAATGGGAAGGTGTTAGGCACCCGTCACGTCCTAGGTACTCCTAGGGCACCTCTTTTCACACTTGTTGTAGAAAATGTTTATTTGTTTATGACATATTGTGCAAACATGATTGGGAAGATGAGAAAAGAATGTACATTTTTATTATTTTTGTGTTTGAACGGATGAACCCGTTGCCTACGTACCTTCCATGAAAGGTAAGGATCAAAACGCCGTAGTTCGGCTAAAAGATCTCCAAAATATCAGTGGGTTCAATTTTAAAACAAGAGCACTAAGGCTTTTCATTCTCAACGGGAGAAAACTCAACCAAGACCAACAATCCACCATGCGAGGATGGCTTCAACATACTAGTGAGGGGTTAACCCTATAATAAGTATGGAAGACTTACAATCAACTCACTAAGGATGTGGTGAGATTTACATCAACCACTATGAGAATTGAAACCTATGGCTAATGTATGAAAACATATCAACAATGGACAAAGCCACAAAACGATTGAATGAGTGAAGTTAATTGATTATGAGTATTCACAAAATATGGTCAAAATATGATTAAGATTCAATTCAGAAAGAAGTGTCATGAAAAAGAAGTTTGAAAAGTCAAGGACTTAGGGTCCAGGTTTCTAATTTGAAAAGACATGAGAATGTTTGCACATTATGTAATTACAAGTTTTAAAAGTCAACAAGTGAAAAGGGATTTTGAAACAAAAAGGATGTGGATGAAGGAGTGTAAAACTTCCTAGAAGTTCACCTCTTGAAATCATATAGAAGATGATTCAAGTGTGTCCTTTGGAATAGGCAACAATGCACATAACAGGTAAACAAAGTGTCAGGCAAAGTCAACAAAAGCGGATACCGGATGCCAATTACTGGACTTATACCAATCTCCTAAAACAAAGAGGCAAAATATGGATATCAGATGCCAATCAACTGGACTTACACTAATCTCCTGAAGCAAACAAAGAAATGATACCGGATGCCAATCAACTGGGCTTATACCAATCTCACAAAGCAAAACAGAACATGGATGTCAGATGCCAATCTATCTGGACTTACTCTAATCTCCAAAGGATGTTCATAGGAGTACAAATGCCAACAACATGGACTTATAATTGCATCCTCACATACAACAATCAAACAAAAAAGATGGATGTCAGATGCCAATCTATCTGGACTTACTCTAATCTCCAAAGGATGATCATAGGAGTACAAATGCCAACAACATGGACTTATAATTGCATCCTCACATACAACAAACAAAATAAAAGCACTAAACAAAGAGGACATGAGTGGCCAATGAAATAGTCTTACACTCAATCCCTTCCAAATCATTGGAACAGAGGCCAAAGAATGGACTTATAGCTGATTCCTCAATGGGCAAATTCAAACAAATCATAAAGATATGAAATGATGATCATGCAATAATGAACAATTAATGATGATAAATGCACAAAGGCAAACAAGCAAACATGTACAGATGAAGCAATCAATCAATCAAACAAAGTCATTTAGCACCCACTATATACAAGCAATTTTGGCTCAAGCAAAGGGTTAGACTTTAAAGTCAACTGGAATGGGGTAAGTGTTGCTCTTAACCTTAACATTGAGAGTTAAGGTGAAGTAGATGAAAGGATATGAGGGGTGTGCCTCATTGCTCTTATCCCTGGTCAGGGAGAGCATTGAATATCAGAAGGTGTGGGAGTTCAGAGAGTTGGAACTCTCTCCACAAGTTAATGACTCTATAGATCTTAGGCTTTTACTCACTATGCATCAACACATGTGGTGTGAGCAAGGTGAGTGACACACAGAATAGTAGGAGATGGACTACACATCTCTTTTGTCTACCAATTGCCTTATCAAAAGGACTTTTCCTGCTTGGGGACAAAGATAAACATTCACAAACATTGCCTCTTAAGGAGGACTTCAGACAGGTGCCTGGCTAAGTAACAAGCCAGGTCTTCCAGACTACAGGAAGAAGAGGATGTTATACCTCAATGCTTAAGCTATCAAGCAAAGAAAAAGCAAGTTCACAATGGAACTATAGCAACTAAGGTACCTGAAATCAATCCAACACAATCAGTATTCAATTCAACAAAGAAAGTCAACAGACAACAGACAGTCAACTATACACAAACAATGCATTAAGCAAAGCATAATCCCAACTCAAAGGAGCTCAAAGCATCCTACAAAACAAACCATGGTTAGTTAATATCAATCACACAAACCAACTTAAGCCATGTGAATTAATCTCCTTAAAGCCATATGCTTCTTAACCTGAAAACAAACTCAAACATGAGAAGTAAACCCTTAGGCCAAAGCCTAGGGTCAAAGGAGGAGAAATAGACCAAAACATAACATGAAAATTGGTAAGAATCAAGATTTATCAATTAAAAACCTCATCCAATTGGTCCCATATCAAAAGCATTCATCAAATTCATTTCATACACAAATCAAGTCAAAGCATTCAAGTTGAAATCACAATGAGGCAAACAGAAAGAACCAATTCAAACCAAATCCAAAATGGCTCAATAAATTCCAAGAAATATCATGCCTAAACAGAACACATCAAGTGAGCAACATACCAAAAATCATGGCATTTGGATAAGTGGAAGCATGCCAATTAAAATCAACAAGTCAAGGTATGCATAAACAAGCTCAAACAAGACCACAAATGGTGCATCAACTTAAGGCAATCCTAAAACAGAAATGACATAAGATAAATGACTCAAACCAAAGCCCAGACACACTTCAACATGTTAAGAATCAATGTACAAAATTTCAGGCTCATATGATAAGGCATAAGAATTTCACAAATCATGAAAGTTCAACACTCAACAAAAGTCCAATTATGACTAACCAGCAAAGAGAAATATCAAACAAATTGGAAATGAATCTAAAAATTCTACAAAAATTCACAAGCAATCTTAACATACAGAAGGAGCATCATGCAAAAATTCAGATCATTTGGCAATAATTTGGCATGGTAAATAAAATCAGCAAATAGGACAAGAAATGGTGTGACACACATTGTCACACCTCTAATGATCATATCATATCTCACAATCCAGAAATGCAAAAATAGCAAACTATATACCAAAATGACCAGGAATGAGTCCATCTTATGCATGTCAATTTTCATGTTCATTGGATTAACCATCATGATTTCATAAACAAAAGAGCAAGCAAGGTGCAAGAAATGGCATACATGAACAAACCCTAGGCAATTTAAAAATTCAACCGAGCACAAATCTGGAAAAATATCCATAAAAAAGTAGACATGATGATGAACATTTCACAAAAAATTTCATATGATTTGGATTAATATTTTTTGATTTATGAATTTTTGAATGAAGAGGAAAATTAAAAAAAATGCATGAAACAAGTATATGATCATGTACAAGTGGAATGGAGAAAATGCAGCAAGGCAAGTTGGAAAATGTGATAGCCAGGAATCGAACCACATGCATATTCAAATGGAGCGCGCTAACTAATGAAACGCTCCGTTTCATTAACATACGTGGCATGGTACTATTGGTGCATGGGAGACAAACACAAAAATCATGCAAAAACACGGCCAAGGCAGATCAAACAAGTTCTGGATATTGAAAACCTAAAGCTTCAACGCGTGTTCATCATGTTCATCATCATCATGAACTTTTTGTCACAGAAATTCATGAAAATTATACCAATCGAATCATCATTCAACACACAGCACTAATCCAGCATCAATTTCATTTAATTCTAACCACATCAAATGCATCGATCAAGATAAGTTTCAACTATCAAACATTCAAATCAACATAACTTCATCAATACTGCATGGTTTTCAAAGATCCAAAGCTCAGTGTGACCTACATTCCAAGATCTACAAGATGCACATGATAATTACATGAATTAGAGCGATCGAATTCTAACCTCTATGGAGATGCAGAGTTGAATTCACTTGATTCAAGGCCTGGAAGTGTGAAACAGATGTTCTATGCTGATGAGGAAGATGAATGAGTGCAAGAAAACAGCTCAACAGTGCGTGAACACGATGAAATCTCCAAATGCCATGGAAGGTGCAATGCTTCAACAGTCACGATCTTCAAGAATTCCTCACAATCTTGCTTCAACAGATCTTCACAATGCCTGCAGATGATGATTAGAACAAGAAGCAAGCAAGAGAAATCAAGAAATTCGATGGAAAAATTTGAGAGAATTTGAGAGAATTTGAGATGAAAAAGTTTTGGATCTGAAATTGTGATGTTGTTGTTACTGAATTCTGTTAGGATTAGCACTTTATACCACCTGTTAATGAAGCTTCTTAATCATGATTAGCAACAATGCAATGGATTAAGTGAAATGAGCATGTTTTGCAATTTGGCCAAAATGCCCTCATGTAATGCCATGCAATGGAACAGTGCGAATTTGGCTTGAAACAAGTTGCAAATTCTGTTTTAAGGCAATGGCAATTGGTTTGGATTGAAAATAATGCCCATTTTTCAAAATCACCTTTTCCCACCAAAATTCAAAATGAAGTCAAGTGAAAAAATGCCATTTTTTTATGATGAGAATTTGTGAAATATGATGCATGATTATGATAGTAGGGATCAAGAGAAAATTGCTCAAAAAAGAATCACATGAATTGGCCTTTTGATGCAAAAGTTATGCCTTATTGAAGTTCAAAATTCCTTGACAATGATTTGATCATAACTTGCCAACCACAAATGAGAAATTCATGTTCTTGGACATTTTGGAAAGGTGAGAGCAAGATCTTCAACTTTCATGTTGGACAAAATTTGATTTGAAGCTTGCTTGATGATGTAAAGTTGAGGAGAAGACCTTTCCATTTTTGGCAGTTTGAAATTACAGGTCACTTACTATTTTTGGAAACTTTTCATCTGACCTCAAATCCTCCAATGTTGATCTTTGAAATGTTATATGAGGCTTGTATGGACATGAATGAGACCTCTCTAACCATCTCCCACCTTCAAATCCATGCTTAAATGCACAGTTGACCACAGTTGACTTTGCTAGGGTTTTGGTTGACTGAACAATGCTTTGATGAATTTCAAGCCTCTACCACTTGAGATCTTGATTCAAAATGATATCACAACTCATATGAACTCTTGTGAATGATCAATGGTGCCCAAATTCTTCAGAATGGCCACCATCTATGGCTCAATGAATGCCTTTGACTGGCTTGACCTAATGGTTGCTTCATCTGCAAGTAACAAGGTTAGATGACAATATTTTTGTACTTTTGGTTAGTAAACAAATGAAAAGCAATGATATACAAATGCAAAACATGCTTGGTGATCAAGAAACACACTCTCAAAGATGACCCACCCACAAGGAGGGAGGCAAGGTGCACAATGATCCTTGAGGCAATGATATGATATGATATGATGCCATGAGGGATCTTAGGGACAAAATTGGGGTCTTACAGATGCCCCTATTTAAGGTCATTCTAGCCGGAGAAATGAAGTTTAGAAATCTTCATCTCGACGCGGTAGAATGGGCTTAAATAACAGTAATGAGACAAATTTTGGTCCCTAAGAGACCTCATGATGCAAATGTATGCATGTAAAAGACACAAACTCTGTGGGGATATGGTTCGCACAGAAGAAGAGACGATCTATCGGAGTAATGCACTCACCAGGAACAGAGACTCTAACAGGGCTCTTGTGGGGATAATAAAAAGAAAAAGAAAAAGAAATGCGTGAGCAGGACACGACTCTGAATTGGGGAAAACAAAAAACAGACTAGAGACTTTACTGGGGAAGTAAAGGACTCAAGCTGGGGAATGGAAAATTTCCAAAGGGCAATACATCCATTGGAAAGACACAAGCCGACTCAAATTATCCACAAGGGACACTTCGGATAAAAAATCCGGACTCGGACCAGGAAAGATTCACAAAGAACCTACCTGCCGGGGAAAATGCATATATTGGGGAAAACGCCAATACAGCAAAGGGTAAGATCACAACAGGAAATCCACAGGGAAGGTCTAACAAAGAGACTCTCACAGGGAAAAGCAACAAGAAAATGAGGTGTTACCGGTATAAGGGTAACGAACTCAAGAAGAATGAATATCTAAGACCGGTATAAGGGTGAGAGATATCAATCAACCAAACATCTGAGAGAGACCTGAAAAAGGTACATCAACTCAGGAAAAACTGTCTCCACAGGGGACCAAGGTCATAATAGGGAGCAGAAAGGAAGGAACACCAGAGATACCGAGGTATATAATAGGTGACCGACCAAAGCGTGAATTGGTTTTTACTGCCAAAACACTCATCATCCGAAAGGAGGGCTTGAAAAAGCAAATCGACTTACAGGATGGACATTCGAATCCACAACGGGAAGACGAATCTTACTCAACTAGGGACACAAACCCAAAGAGCACATGAGATATAATATCCATTACCGTCAGAACGTGGATAGAATACTCGCATGAGATATATTATCTATTACCGTCAGAACGTAGATAATACACTCGCATGGTAAGAAACACCAAGGATACCGGTTACTGGGTATATAATAGGTGATCTACCGAAAACGTGGATTGGTATATACTGCCAAAACACTCATCATCCAAAACACAAACTGGTTAAAGGATGGATATTCGATTCTACAAAGAATACGAATCTTACTCTACTTGGGGGAAGATCAACAAAGGATTCCAACCAAAGAGTGAAAGAGATATATTATTCATTACCGTCAGAACGTGGATAACATACTCGCATGGAAGATTATCCGCAACCGGTTACTGGGTTAACAAAGGATAAATCAACCGAAAAGAAAGGCATCGGGATACCAAAACTAGGTATATAAAGATGACCAATCAAAAGGAGCAACAATCATTACCAAGCAAACGGGTAAATGAAAGGCGATCTGCTGAGGATGAATTGCATAAACAACAATTATCCACCAGAACTAGCTAGGGATGCATTGATAAACAATCAATGATCCGGGGAACAAATCACTAGCAAACGGTGAAAAGACCCACTGGCGACTTCAAAGGGGATAACATTGCGAGCATACGGCAATGATCCAGAAGACAACTTGCTGGGGATAAAATTGCTATCAACCGGCAATTATCCACAAGCAAAGGGAGGAATATCAACATCAAATATTGAATGGAGATAACCACAAAGAGTAACCATCATCGGTTAGGATGAACAACAAGGTTAACTCTGCAAAGGGGAGAAATTTAGGGTTTACAACTACCGAATACGGGGTAGAATACCAAAAATCTGGCTGAGGAAACAAGAGGTTTAACACTACCGACTACTGGGTAGACAACCAAAGACTCAGCTGGGATAAAATTGCTAGCATCCGGCAATTATCCACTCGTACCATAAGGCACAAACTCCACTGGGGAGAAAAAAAATCACAACATGGGATTTACAACTACCGAATACGGTGTAGAAGACCACAGACTCTACTGGGGATAAGGTGAATGAAGCCAAATACTGAGCGATTATTCAACTTATTCCACAGGGAGACACAAATTCCATTGGGGATAAAACCACAACAGCACAAAATCCACCATCAACCAGGACGAACCACAAAGGTTACCTCTGCTAGGTGAAAAGAGATAGGACTTACAACTACCGAATACGGGGTAGTAGCCAAAAATCTGATGAGGATAAAAGATTTAGGGTTTACATCCACCGAATACTAGGTAGAATACCAAAAATCTCCACGTGGGGAATGAAGAGATCACAAATCCGCACGGGAATCGAAATAGGGTTTATAACAAACCACAAACTTTCGCCGAGGGATAAAAGGTATATAACCACCAATTCCGTCAAAAGGGCAAGGAACATAGGACTTACAACTACCGGTTACTAGGTAGAGGCCCAAAAACATTCCGCTGGGGATAAAAGAATTATTGCCGGTTACTGGGCAATTTATTCATTTATTCCACAGGGAAGCACAAGAAACAGCTGACAAATAGTCAATCCGGGATCAATCCGAATAGACCGACTGAATCAAAACTCGTCCTATGAGGATATAATTCCATAGGAACATCCATCCCAATATATATATGTTGGGAGGAAACGGAAGAAACCGTCATCCACGAGGATATATCTCAGTGGGGAACTGCAGAAGGAAAGACAGACACTTTCTGCTTATGGGGCTGACTCTACACGGGGAGATTTAAACACCCGACATCTGCTTGAGGGAGATCTATAAAGAGATCTATATCACCAAAAGCAGGGAACAACAAACAAAAGATGTATGGCAAAAAATGCAACATGAATATCTGAATGTTCATGAATATGCATGAATATGCGTGATTTATGTTTGATGAATGCTGACAAAACAGACATATCTAACACAACAGGTCCAGGGAACAAACGCCCGGTACTATACTTCCAGAGGAAAACCAAAGAGGTCCAACTGGAAAGCCAATCTGCTGGAGATCCCCATGCTAAAAAGCTAAGATCTGTGAGGAAGCAAAAGATCAGAGATATCAGGAAACACCAAATCTCTGAGCGATGGATCAACAGTCATCCCAACTAGGGGAACAGAAAGTCACAACAGGCATAAACAGCTACAAATACAAATCTGTTGGGGAAGAGGAGAAGTCCCAAAATCCCTGCAGGGGAACCATCAGCGTCAACTGAGAAACAAAAAGTTCACTTCACAGGCGAGAATTGTTATGAGGAGCAACTCTGAAATAACTCCGCTGGGGAACAACCCACAAAAGGAGAACAGAACACCGAAGTAGAATCCAGCTGTACAAGCAACTCTACTCGGGGAATACTAACAGCCACCTCAAACAAACTCCACTGGGGAACAACCCACTGAGGGAGATAGTAGATCACATAAGCAGATTCTGCAATAAGCCACCCTACTGAGGATCAAAAGCATCAGGGAACCAACCAAATCTCTGGATGGCAGACCACCAACCGACCCTACCGGGGAAACAAAGATTTCAACAAGCGGAAACTACCACAAAATCAACTCTGTCGAGGATACTAGCTCTGACGGATGCTCTGAGGGGATACCACAAATACAATCCGGATCTGTTGGGGATACCAACTCCAATGGGGATTTTGCACAAATACAATCCACCAAACCACAAATCCACCGGCAGACCTACTGGGGAAATCCACTGAAGGATCCACTGAGGATATGGGAGAGAGCTAGGGATCAACCACTAAATGCCGACTCTTCTGAGGGGAACACCCACAACTGCTGAGGAGGAACACAATCACTGCTCTGCTGAAGGGATAAGCACACTGATGTGGAGATAGCAACTCCGCTGGTGACTTGGCCGGGGAAGAGGGTACTGATGGAGAAAACGAAGTCTTCCACAAGCGCTCTGCTCTGGGGATATGTCACAAATTCCGCTAGCGACTGTGCTGAGGAAAGACAGCAACAACCCTGCTTGCGACAAAAGCTGGGGAAAGCAGTAAAGTGCCGGGATATCGATCCACCAACCACTGAATCTTCAAAAAGAAAGCAACCACGCTGAGGAGAGAAACAACAACTCCGCTAGCGACTGCACTGGGGAGACTACTGCTGGAGAAGAAAACGAAGTCTTCAACAACATCTCTGCTTAGGGGAACAACCCACCACAAAAACTCTGTTTGGGAACAACCCCAACAATCAAGCAGGAGAAAGAGGATACAACCAATGCCAGGAATATGCACCAATGTCTTACCTGTTGGAAATCATGCCACCCTTGGGAGAGCACTGAGAAAATCTTGAGTATCCTTTCATCATTGTGAATGTTCACTTTGTTTAAAACAACCATTTTGAAAAAAATTATTT
This sequence comes from Lathyrus oleraceus, assembly GCF_024323335.1. Classification (NCBI taxonomy): domain Eukaryota; kingdom Viridiplantae; phylum Streptophyta; class Magnoliopsida; order Fabales; family Fabaceae; genus Lathyrus; species Lathyrus oleraceus. The sequence goes on along the minus strand of NC_066581.1, from coordinate 4,963,593 downwards.
GTTTAAAACAATGACATTTTATCAATTAAAACATGCAAAACATTTTTTGAATTGAAACAAATAAGAATGCAAATAATTGGACAAAAGCTCAAATTGATTTGATGGAATGGTAGCCTACAAATGGCAAGACTCCATAGATCTGTACAAATTTGAAATCAGTGATATATATTGGAAGAGGGCTACATTGAACATAATGATCCTTTCTCTACCAATTTGAATCTCGATGTATGCAAAGCTTCGGTTGACGACGAATCGAGAATCCCTGACGAAAAGACAGCTGCGGAACAGAAAGTCTTGTCAGGATGCAGTTACTTGCCATATCCCTAATTTTTGCCTAGATTGCCCCAGGGTGGGGTACTCAATCTAGCGGGATGCAAATATCAATTTTTATGTCTCTAATTTTTGCCTGGATTACCCTTGCGGGTTCTCCACCGAGACGCTCATTCTTGCCTAAGTCGCCCTTTCGGGTTTTCAACTTAGCGAGCTATTCTGTTTTTGATTTGCATATACCTTTTTTATTTTATTTTTTTTATTTTTTTATTTTTATTTTTAGGCAAAGTATTTCTTGACTGCATCTGAATTCACAAGACGAGTGAAATCCACCCCATCCATTGTTCTAAGCATCAAAGCTCCGCCTGAAAAGGCTCTCTTAACAACATATGGACCTTCGTAGTTTGGAGTCCACTTGCCCCTGGAATCGGGCACGAAAGACAAGACTTTCTTGAGCACGAGGTCACCTTCCCGGAACACACGAGGCTTGACCTTCTTATCAAATGCTTTCTTCATTCTCTGCTGATACAACTGACCATGGCACATGGCAGTTAATCGCTTCTCTTCAATCAAATTCAGTTGGTCATAACGACTCTGAATCCATTCAGCATCAGTCAACTTGGCTTCCATCAAGACTCTCATTGATGGGATCTCCACCTCTACTGGGAGAACAACCTCCATGCCGTAAACAAGAGAGAAAGGGGTTGCCCTTGTTGAAGTGCGTACAGATGTACGATATCCATGCAAAGCAAATGGCAGCATCTCATGCCAATCTTTGTACGTAACTGTCATCTTCTGGATAATCTTCTTGATATTCTTATTAGCAGCTTCAACAGCCCCATTCATCTTGGGTCTTTAGGGAGAGGAATTATGGTGTGCAATCTTGAATTCAGCGCATAACTCATCCATCATCTTATTATTCAGATTAGATCCATTATCAGTAATGATCTTATCTGGCACCCCATAACGGCAAATCAGCTGGTTCTTGATAAACTTCACGACCACCTGCCTCGTCACATTCGCATACGATGCGTCTTCAACCCATTTGGTGAAGTAATCAATGGCTACGAGAATAAACCTGTGCCCATTGGACGCTTTCGGTTCAATCATGCCGATCATGTCGATTCCCCACATAGAGAAAGGCCATGGTGATGAAATCACATTCAGAAGTGTTGGAGGAATATGAATCTTATCCGCATAAATCTGACACTTGTGGCATTTCTTCACATATTTGCAGCAGTCAGACTCCATTGTCAGCCAATAGTAGCCTGCTCTCAACATCTTTCTAGCCATGGCATGTCCATTGGAATGAGTACCAAATGAACCCTCATGGACCTCAGTCATCAACAGGTTTGCTTCGTGTCTATCCACGCATCTGAGCAAAACCATATCAAAATTTCTCTTATACAGCACTTCACCACTGAGGTAGAAACTGCCTGACAACCTTCTCAAAGTTTTCCTATCTTTCACAGATACCCCAGGCGGGTAAACCTGGTTCTGGAGGAAATTCTTGATATAAAAATACCATGGCTTGTCATCATTCACTTCTTCCACTGCAAACACGTGAGCTGGTCTATCCAAGCGCATCACGGCAATGTTGGGAACTTCATTCCAATACTTGACCACAATCATGGAAGCAAGCGTAGCAAAAGCATCTGCCATCCGATTATCCTCTCGAGGAATATGATGAAAGTCAACTTCTGTAAAGAATGTTGAAATCCTCCTCGCATAATCTCTATAAGGAATGAGACCAAGCTGATTCGTCTCCCATTCACCCTTGATCTGATTGACAACCAGGGCCGAATCACCATACACATCAAGATGTTTGATTCTCAAATCAATACATTCTTCAAGTCCCATAATACAGGCCTCATACTCAGCCATATTATTCGTGCATTTGAATGTTAGCCTTGCTGTAAGCGGAACATGCGTGCCATGAGGAGTAATGATTACTGCCCCAATTCCATTTCCGTACTGATTTACAGCGCCATCAAACACCATCGTCCATCTGGAACCAGGTTCCGGACCTTCATCAAGTGTAGGCTCATCACAATCTTTCATTTTCAAATACAGAATCTCCTCATTAGGGAAATCATACTGCACAGACTGATGATCTTCAATCGGTTGGTGCGCTAAATGGTCAGCCAAGATACTACCTTTGATAGCTTTCTGAGCTCGATACTCAATATCATACTCAGACAACAACATCTGCCAACGGGCAATCCTCCCAGTTAAAGCAGGCTTCTCGAAAATATACTTGATTGGATCCATTCTGGATATCAACCAAGTTGTATGATTTATCATGTACTGGCGCAAACGCTTAGCAGCCCAAGCTAAAGCACATCACGTCTTCTCAAGCATAGAGTACCGAGACTCACAATCAGTAAACTTCTTACTGAGGTAGTATATAGCAGATTCTTTCTTCCCTGATTCATCTTACTGACCCAGTACACAACCCATCAAGTCTTCAAGAACAGTCAGATACATGATCAGAGGTCTTCCTTCCATAGGCGGAGACAATATTGGAGGTTCAGACAGATACTCTTTGATACTGTCGAAAGCTTTCTGGCAATCCTCAGTCCAATCATGAGACTGATCTTTCTGAAGGAGCTTGAATATCGGCGCACATGTGGCAGTCATGTGGGATATAAATCTGGAAATATAGTTCAAGCGGCCAAGAAAACCTCAGACTTGCTTCTCAGTTTTGGGCGTAGGCATCTCTTGTATTGCTTTGACCTTTGCAGGATCAACCTCAATACCTCTTTCACTGACAACAAAACCCAACAACTTGCCGGAACGGACTCCAAATGTACATTTGTTCGGATTTAGGCGAAGTCTGAACTTCCTTAGACGCTGAAAAAGCTTCAACAAATGCTCAATATGCTCAACTTCCGTTCGGGATTTAGCAATCATATCATCAACATAGACCTCTATCTCCTTGTGCATCATATCATGAAACAAGGTAGTCATAGCACGTTGATACGTGGCTCCGGCGTTCTTCAAACCAAAGGGCATCACTCGATAACAGAATGTTCCCCAAGGTGTGATGAATGTTGTCTTCTCCATATCTTCGGGTGCCATCTTGATTTAATTATAACCGGAAAATCCGTCCATAAAGGAAAAGACTTTGAATTTAGCTGTATTGTCTACCAACATATCAATGTGTGGTAGAGGAAAATCATCTTTAGGACTAGCCTTATTCAAATCTCTGTAGTCAACACACATACGGACTTTTCCGTCCTTCTTAGGCACAGGCATAATATTGGCCACCCATTGAGGATATGTAGAAGTCACCAGAAACCCCGCATCAATTTGCTTCTGAACTTCCTCTTTGATCTTCACTGCCATATCTGGATGAGTTCTTCTGAGCTTCTGCTTCAGAGGCACACACTCAGGCTTCAAAGGCAGGAAATGTTGCACAATATCTGTATCTAGACCCGGCATGTCTTCATATGACCAAGCGAAGATATCTGAATATTCTCGTAGCAAACTGATCAAATCCTTCTTGACAGACTCTTCAAGAAGTGCCCCAATCTTCACCATACGAACACAATCCTCAGACCCCAAGTTGACTGTTTCCAAATCTTCAAGGTGCGGCTGAATGATCTTCTTCTCGTGCTCAAGGAGACGGGTGATCTCATCAGGAATTCCTTCAACATCATCTTCCTCTGCCTCGAATACAGGGAATTCAAAATTGGGAGATGGCGTTGGATCATTATGTTCAATGGGTTTTAGAATCAACCTGCATAATGATTTTGGTTAATGAAAAACTTTAGAATTTAAACAAGCAAATCATTATACAGATGAAAATGTTGCTTTTATTCTTGTTTTTATGGGTTTTTTGTGATCACTGATTTCATGCAAAAAGCAAAAAGTGAAAACAAAGGGAAAAACAAATGTTTAACAATGCATTAATTGAATGAAAATATCATTGTATTAAATGCTGCCAACAATGTCATCACTTCTCCTTTTGGCCTGGGAGAAGGGTTTTAAACAAAGTGAACAATTACTCTGATCTATGGATGACTGTAGTAACATCTACAGCGACCCAATTGTGGCAGACACCACCAGGTATGATGAAATTGTTCAGATCTTCTGCATCCTCTTCCAAGATAGCAGCAGCCTCTTCAGATTGATTAGCATGGATGAATCCTGCACTCTTGAACAAACCAAGCTCGTTGAATGCCCCAGAGGAATAGCCAATGCCAGCCCGGGATCTATTGTCTTCAAGCTCAATCATCTTCCCTAAACCAGCGACTGCACTACATTCAATGGCCAGCTTCGCATCACGGTAGGAAGTGAATGAAGGAGACTTCTTCTCAATTGGTTCATCAATAGATAAATCTTGGAACGGAGTTCCAACTTCATCCTCGGCATCAATATACGAGAAAGAAGACAAGTGGCTAACCAGGAGAGCCTTTTCTCCCCCTACCACAACCAGTTTCTTATTCTTCACAAATTTCAGCTTCTGGTGTAGGGTGGATGTCACGGCGCCAGCCTCGTGAATCCATGGTCTACCAAGGAGACAACTATATGATGGGTGGATATCCATAACCTGGAAGGTAACTTGGAAATCACTTGGTCCAATTTTGATTGGGAGATCAACTTCCCCAATCACAGTCTTACGCGACCCATCAAACGCTTTCACAACAACACCATTCTGCCTCATAGGAGGACCCTGATATGACAATCGAGAGAGTGTGGATTTTGGCAATACATTCAAAGATGATCCAGTGTCCACAAGCACGTTGGACATGGCATCAGATTTGCAATTCATAGAAATATGTAAAGCCATGTTGTGGTCTCTTCCCTCCTCAGGGAGATCAAAGTCACAGAAACTCAACGTGTTGCAAGCAGTAATGTTTGCAACAATACCATCAAACTGTTCAACGGTGACATCATGATCAACATATGTCAAATCCAAAACTTTCTGCAGAGCCTCCCTATGAGGCTCTGAATTCAACAGCAAAGAAAGCACGGAGATTTTGGATGGCGTTTGTAGAAGCTGGTCTACAACATTATACTCACTCTTTTTGATGAGCCTCAGCATCTCATCAGATTCTTCATTCAAAGTGCCACTCGGGCCAACCGAAGAATCAGGAGTCTTTTGTACAGAGGAGGGTTTGGCAACAGGTGCCGGATTCTGAACATTAACCGCCGTCCCAACCGGACGCTCAACAGTGTCAGAAGCAACAGTCCTAGCCTGAGGCTTAGGCGCAGAGAATACTCGACCACTCCGGGTCAACCCACTTACATCAGCAATGTTAGTGACAGAAGTAGAAGGCAACGACACTTCTTTCCCATCTTCAACAGCAACGGGGTTATATCTGAACGACACAGCTCGGTCAGAAGAATAAGGCACAGGGCCTGCAGGCTTGATGACTAATGAAGGAGAGACCTTCGGCTTGCTACTATCATATCGGATAACAACAGGCTCGGGCAATTTGAACACAGGGGATATAACATTGACCTCTGGTTCATCTTCATCAACATTTCGATTCTGGAGAATCTCAATGGTACCTTCATCTAGCAACTCTTGAAGTTCTCTTCGCACTTGGCGACACCCCAAACGATTAATCGAACAGATGCGGCATTTGTCATGGTCATGCTCCATATGGCTGTATTGACACAGCAAACGATGTAATTCGACCAATGATTGTCTAATATGACTGACATATTTGACTTTGTACTTCCCAGGACACCCCTGGACCATATTCACAGATTTCCCATGCGCGGGCAATGGGTTCTTTGTAACATTGGGGCCTGAATCCTCGAAGCTCAGAATGCCACATCTCATCAGGTCTTGCACCTTCGTCTTCAACGGAAAGCAGTTTTCGATGTTATGACCCGGAGCACCGGAATGATAAACACAGTTCTGATCTGGTTTGTACCACCATTGCGGATTCGCAGGCACAGCTGGAGGATCCCTTGGAGTAACCAGCTTTCTCTCCAACAAGGAGAGACACAATTTTGCATAAGATATAGGAATCAGATCGAAGCTGATCTTCTTCCTATCATAACTCAAATTAGCCTGGTTGGTAGTACTGCCACGAGGCTGGTAAGCCTGTTGCTGTGGACGGTGTTGCTGCTGATACTGAGGTTGTTGCTGATGCTGATGCTGCTGAGGCTGCTGATACTGAGGTTGCTGTTGAGGTTGCTGATATTGAGCATTATCCCTGAAGACAGGTGCTATATGAGCCACCTGATGCTGATTATTGGCACGACGTGCTGGCTTCCTTTGAACAGAGGGTCTTCTTGGCCTGGCATGGGATTGCACAGCATGTGCCTCCCCATCCTTCTTCTTAAACGCCCCATACCGTTTAGAAGAGCTCTCATCTTTAGCGAAACGTCCTTCACGGACTCCTTCTTCCAACCGCATCCCCATGTTCACCATCTCGGTGAAATCAGAGGGAGCACTCGCTACCATCCGCTCATAATAGAATGAGCTAAGAGTCTTCAAAAAGATCTTAGTCATCTCTTTCTCTTCCAGCGGTGGAGTAATCTGAGCAGCCAGCTCTCGCCACCTCTGGGCGTACTCCTTGAATGTTTCCTTATCCTTCTGGGACATGGCCCTGAGCTGATCACGGTCAGGCGCCATATCAACGTTATATTTATATTGCTTGACGAAGGCTTCGCCAAGATCGTTGAAGGATCGGATGTTTGCACTATCCAGACTCATATACCAACGGAGAGCCGCACCGGACAAACTATCCTGGAAATAATGGATCAGCAGCTGATCATTATCTGTCTGAGTAGACATCTTCCTGGCGTACATGACCAGGTGAGCAAGTGGACAGGTGTTCCCCTTATACTTTTCAAAGTCAGGCACTTTGAATTTGATCGGTATCTTAACACCGGGAACAAGGCAGAGTTCAGCAGCAGACTTGCCAAACAGATCCTTCCCTCTGAGAGTCTTCAATTCCTTCCTCAGCTCAAGGAATTGATCATTCATAGCCTCCATCTTCTCATTAACATCTGGGCCCTCAGACGGCTCAGAATGATAGATGGTATCGTCTACCCGAGGCATGGTATGCACGACAGGAGGAGCAGCAGCAAGGACCGGGCTAGATACCGGCATGGAAGCAAAAGTTGGAGCTGGAATATCAGGCATGAAACCTGGAGGCATCCCCCAAGGAAACACGGCTGGCATGGCATTGGGCATAAAGTGAGCACTGGCAGCAGGCACGGTCAGAGCAACGACCTCTGAAATAACTGTCCTCTGGGGAGGAGTTGCAGGAGGTGGAGAAGGTTGATTCTGAGCAGACAGAAACTGCTCCATCAGGGCACTCAGACGAGCGACCTCTTCCTTCAATTCACGGTTCTCTTGCTCTAGTTGATCCATTACTCTTGCAGAATTGGCTCGAGTATAATATCGGTGAGTCAGCTTGTCTTCAAAATAAATGAAGAGCACAGAGTTAGGCCACAGACAAGAAGACCAGAACAAGATACCTGCTTATGCAAAATGATGCATGAAATGCTTGTGCATATGCTTTATTTTATTTTCAAGGAACCCTTAGGGTATTATTTGCAATTTTGAATATTAAGCATTTTAACTACATATGGAAAACATCTCATTCAAATATATTCAAACAAAGAAGTACAACATTTTTGATTATTACAGAGAGAAAAGGAAAATAAACATCCTATGGATCCCTAGAAGCTCGGGATGCTGGAAGACGAGATGCACACAGCTTCTTGATCTCTCTCTCATAGGCTGCTTCCATATCTGCTTTCTCCTTTGCAAGTCGATCATACTTCCTCTTCCAGAACTTGGAAGACTGAGGAAGCAGAGAAGTCCAAGTATCGTTCGGATCATCAATCACCCGATGCTCGAGAAACTCCTCTCTTTCACGGATCCAAGCACGCGAAAGGTCTTCTTCTCTCAACTCCTCTACACGTTGGGTGGGGAGGGTTGAAGGCCCAGCCACATCCAAAGGTGTAGGTCTCGGATGATCGTACGGCATCAGGTATACGGCAGCTCTCTGTCTGACCCAAGAAGTATAAGGCTCCAAAGCAATGCAATTCTTCGGACCCAACTCATTCCTGGTCTTCTTGCAGATCTTGCGCCAAGCGCGGACAAATCTGGCTTTCAGGCCTTGGAGATCTTTACCCTCCTGAAAGAACACACCTTCTAACAGAATGTTATGAGGTTTATCCTTTAGGGGGAACCCAAGCTGACGACGTGCTAGAATGGGACTGTAGCTGATCCCTCCACATGTACCAAGAAGAGGCACATTAGGGAATTCACCACAATAATCGATGATCTGCACAGTATCATACACGCGATCATACCAAGAGATATCATCATTAGTGAGAGACATGAGTCTCTGAGACCACCGTAGACATCCCTTGTTCTCCTTAAAAGCAAGTGTCTGCGGCAAGTGCGAAATAAACCACTTATATAGCAGAGGCAGACAGCACACAATAACTCCTCCACCCTTCGCATTCCTCAGATGCAACGAGAAATAGGCATCACCCAACAGAGTCGGAACGGGATTAAGAACTGAGAAGATCCTAATGGCGTTCACATCCACAAACTTGTCGATGTTGGGGAATAATACCAATCCATAGATGAGCAGCACAAATAAAGCCTCAAAGGCATCCTCACTCATGGCCTTCCCATACACGGTAGCTTGAGCGATGAGGAAATCAGAAGGAAGACCCTGAATTCCACCTTTGGTCTTCAGATTAGCTTTAATCGAAGATTCATCTATGTGCAACAAATCTGCAATCTCTCGAGCAGTCGGAATACTCTTTAAGCCACTGAACGGCACCTGATCCAGAATCGGGATCCCAATAAGATGAGAATACTCCTCCAAAGTAGGCAACAACTGGAAGTCCGGAAATGAGAAGCAGTGTTACAGAGGATCATAAAACTGAGCCAGAGTACTCATCAAACCCTCATCAACTTAAGTAGTCAACAGAGGCAGAAGCTTCCCATAGCGAGCTTTGAAACCCAAGGGATCTAATACATAAGATGTCAGATTCCTTAACTCTTTCACATCGGGCTGTCTAAAGCTGTACTTCTTTGTATGCCGTTTTGGTCTTTCCATGTCTGAAAATTTTGCAAATAAACCCTTTAAGTTCCTTGAAAATTTTCTGCTTCTTCTGATGACATGAATGCAGATGAATGCATGAATGCATGAATGCAACAATCACACTCAAGGATCAAGCAAATCACACCAAACAAAGGTCGTGGGAAAGCTCATTGCATCCCTAATATCAATCATCCATTTTGGTGGATTATGGTTTTCACCTTATCGACACCCAAGTTCCATTGATATTAACAATACATGCACCGGCTCAATCATCCTTAATATCAATCATCCATTTTGGCGGATTATGGTTTGCACCTTATCAACGCCCAAGTTCCATTGATATTAAGGATATTTGAACGACTCAACCACGAATCACGGGTTTGCTGAGAGTCACGAGCATGGAGTCCTGGTTAAGAACCACCCAAAGGGAGTGTACTAGGGTTTAAACCTGCCAGACATGTTCTACCAGAGGTTCCCATAATCATCATCCCATCTTTCGGATATTATCGGAGATACGAATACTCGAATTCCAAAAATATTCTCAAGAGAAACTCTTATGAGTGTAGTATCGCGTAACCACAAATAGGCCAAGATGGGCTTGGTAAACTAAGGTCCTTGGCTTCTAAGGCACATGATTGAAAGAATAATGCCTAACCACAAATAACTTGTGTGACATTATTAATCCAACATGACCTCCACCAAGTGAATGGACTCGCAAGTCAACTGGCTAAGGAATACTCCACACCAGTCAACAAGACTATGCCATTCTCCTATCCTAGAGTGCACTCGAGTTCGGGTATAGAACTCATCTCACAGAGATCACCAAAGCAAACAGGAATTGTATGTCAAGCAATTCAAACATTACAATCAATACAGTTATCCCAAATTGTACAAAAATATGTCAAATAACACATAAACAAATATCATACAACAAGGGTGAAAAGTAGGCAATACCACCAGGGAAGGTCTAATGTTTTCCCCAGCATAGTCGCCACTTTTCTGTAGCGGTGTATTCGTCACTTTATGATTTATTGATTAAATCAAAAGCAAAGCATACAAAGAAATCGAGTCGCCACCGCACTTTTATTTATCCAAAGGATTGGCTAAAAAGCGAACAAAAGCCTAAGAAGTTTTACACATAGAAAACTAATGAAAAGATCAGAGAGTCTGGGTAAGGGGTAAATTACGCAATGGGAAGGTGTTAGGCACCCGTCACGTCCTAGGTACTCCTAGGGCACCTCTTTTCACACTTGTTGTAGAAAATGTTTATTTGTTTATGACATATTATGCAAACATGATTGGGAAGATGAGAAAAGAATGTACATTTTTATTATTTTTGTGTTTGAACGGATGAACCCGTTGCCTACGTACCTTCCATGAAAGGTAAGGATCAAAACGCCGTAGTTCGGCTAAAAGATCTCCAAAATATCAGTGGGTTCAATTTTAAAACAAGAGCACTAAGGCTTTTCATTCTCAACGGGAGAAAACTCAACCAAGACCAACAATCCACCATGCGAGGATGGCTTCAACATACTAGTGAGGGGTTAACCCTATAATAAGTATGGAAGACTTACAATCAACTCACTAAGGATGTGGTGAGATTTACATCAACCACTATGAGAATTGAAACCTATGGCTAATGTATGAAAACATATCAACAATGGACAAAGCCACAAAACGATTGAATGAGTGAAGTTAATTGATTATGAGTATTCACAAAATATGGTCAAAATATGATTAAGATTCAATTCAGAAAGAAGTGTCATGAAAAAGAAGTTTGAAAAGTCAAGGACTTAGGGTCCAGGTTTCTAATTTGAAAAGACATGAGAATGTTTGCACATTATGTAATTACAAGTTTTAAAAGTCAACAAGTGAAAAGGGATTTTGAAACAAAAAGGATGTGGATGAAGGAGTGTAAAACTTCCTAGAAGTTCACCTCTTGAAATCATATAGAAGATGATTCAAGTGTGTCCTTTGGAATAGGCAACAATGCACATAACAGGTAAACAAAGTGTCAGGCAAAGTCAACAAAAGCGGATACCGGATGCCAATTACTGGACTTATACCAATCTCCTAAAACAAAGAGGCAAAATATGGATATCAGATGCCAATCAACTGGACTTACACTAATCTCCTGAAGCAAACAAAGAAATGATACCGGATGCCAATCAACTGGGCTTATACCAATCTCACAAAGCAAAACAGAACATGGATGTCAGATGCCAATCTATCTGGACTTACTCTAATCTCCAAAGGATGTTCATAGGAGTACAAATGCCAACAACATGGACTTATAATTGCATCCTCACATACAACAATCAAACAAAAAAGATGGATGTCAGATGCCAATCTATCTGGACTTACTCTAATCTCCAAAGGATGATCATAGGAGTACAAATGCCAACAACATGGACTTATAATTGCATCCTCACATACAACAAACAAAATAAAAGCACTAAACAAAGAGGACATGAGTGGCCAATGAAATAGTCTTACACTCAATCCCTTCCAAATCATTGGAACAGAGGCCAAAGAATGGACTTATAGCTGATTCCTCAATGGGCAAATTCAAACAAATCACAAAGATAGGAAATGATGATCATGTAATAATGAACAATTAATGATGATAAATGCACAAAGGCAAACAAGCAAACATGTACAGATGAAGCAATCAATCAATCAAACAAAGTCATTTAGCACCCACTATATACAAGCAATTTTGGCTCAAGCAAAGGGTTAGACTTTAAAGTCAACTGGAATGGGGTAAGTGTTGCTCTTAACCTTAACATTGAGAGTTAAGGTGAAGCAGATGAAAGGATATGAGGGGTGTGCCTCATTGCTCTTATCCCTGGTCAGGTAGAGCATTGAATATCAGAAGGTGTGGGAGTTCAGAGAGTTGGAACTCTCTCCACAAGTTAATGACTCTATAGATCTTAGGCTTTTACTCACTATGCATCAACACATGTGGTGTGAGCAAGGTGAGTGACACACAGAATAGTAGGAGATGGACTACACATCTCTTTTTTCTACCAATTGCCTTATCAAAAGGACTTTTCCTGCTTGGGGACAAAGATAAACATTCACAAACATTGCCTCTTAAGGAGGACTTCAGACAGGTGCCTGGCTAAGTAACAAGCCAGGTCTTCCAGACTACATGAAGAAGAGGATGTTATACCTCAATGCTTAAGCTATCAAGCAAAGCAAAAGCAAGTTCACAATGGAACTATAGCAACTAAGGTACCTGAAATCAATCCAACACAATCAGTATTCAATTCAACAAAGAAAGTCAACAGACAACAGACAGTCAACTATACACAAACAATGCATTAAGCAAAGCATAAGCCCAACTCAAAGGAGCTCAAAGCATCCTACAAAACAAACCATGGTTAGTTAATATCAATCACACAAACCAACTTAAGCCATGTGAATTAATCTCCTTAAAGCCATATGCTTCTTAACCTGAAAACAAACTCAAACATGAGAAGTAAACCCTTAGGCCAAAGCCTAGGGTCAAAGGAGGAGAAATAGACCAAAACAGAACATGAAAATTGGTAAGAATCAAGATTTATCAATTAAAAACCTCATCCAATTGGTCCCATATCAAAAGCATTCATCAAATTCATTTCATACACAAATCAAGTCAAAGCATGCAAGTTGAAATCACAATGAGGCAAACAGAAAGAACCAATTCAAACCAAATCCAAAATGGCTCAATAAATTCCAAGAAAAATCATGCCTAAACAAAACACATCAAATGAGAAACATACCAAAAATCATGGCATTTGGATAAGTGGAAGCATGCCAATTAAAATCAACAAGTCAAGGTAGGCATAAACAAGCTCAAACAAGACCACAAATGGTGCATCAACTTAAGGCAATCCTAAAACAGAAATTACATAAGATAAATGACTCAAACCAAAGCCCAGACACACTTCAACATGTTAAGAATCAATGTACAAAATTTCAGGCTCATATGATAAGGCATAAGAATTTCACAAATCATGAAAGTTCAACACTCAACAAAAGTCCAATTATGACTAACCAGCAAAGAGAAATATCAAACAAATTGGAAATGAATCTAAAAATTCTACAAAACTTCACAAGCAATCTCAACATCCAGAAGGAGCATCATGCAAAAATTCAGATGATTTGGAAATACTTTGGCATGGTAAATAAAATCATCAAATAGGACAAGAAATGGTGTGACACACATTGTCACACCTCTAATGATCATATCATATCTCACAATCCAGAAATGCAAAAATAGCAAACTATATACCAAAATGACCAGGAATGAGTCCATTCTATGCATGTCCATTTTCATATTCATTGGATTAACCATCATGATTTCATAAACAAAAGAGCAAGCAAGGTGCAAGAAATGGCATACATGAACAAACCCTAGGAAATTTAAAAATTCAACCGAGCACAAATCTTGGAAAAATATCCATAAAAAAGTAGACATGATGATGAACATTTCACAAAAAAATTCATATGATTTGGATTAATATTTTTTGATTTATGAATTTTTGAATGAAGAGGAAAATTAAAAAAAAATGCATGAAACAAGTATATGAACATGTACAAGTGGAATGGAAAAAATGCAGCAAGGCAAGTTGGAAAATGTGATAGCCAGGAATCGAACCACATGCATATTCAAATGGAGCACGCTAACTAATGAAACGCTCCGTTTCATTAACATACGTGGCATGGTACTATTGGTGCATGGGAGACAAACACAAAAATCATGCAAAAACACGGCCAAGGCAGATCAAACAAGTTCTGGATATTGAAAACCTAAAGCTTCAACGCGTGTTCATCATGTTCATCATCATCATGAACTTTTTGTCACAGAAATTCATGAAAATTATACCAATCGAATCATCATTCAACACACAACACTAATCCAGCATCAATTTCATTTAATTCTAACCACATCAAATGCATTGATCAAGATAAGTTTCAACCATCAAACATTCAAATCAACATAACTTCATCAATACTGCATGGTTTTCAAAGATCCAAAGCTCAGTGTGACCTACATTCCAAGATCTACAAGATGTACATGATAATTACATGAATTAGAGCGATCGAATTCTAACCTCTATGGAGATGCAGAGTTGAATTCACTTGATTCAAGGCCTGGAAGTGTGAAACAGATGTTCTATGCTGATGAGGAAGATGAATGAGTGCAAGAAAACAGCTCAACAGTGCGTGAACACGATGAAATCTCCAAATGCCATGGAAGGTGCAATGCTTCAACAGTCACGATCTTCAAGAATTCCTCACAATCTTGCTTCAACAGATCTTCACAATGCCCGCAGATGATGATTAGAACAAGAAGCAAGCAAGAGAAATCAAGAAATTCGATGGAAAAATTTGAGAGAATTTGAGATGAAAAAGTTTTGGATCTGAAATTGTGATGTTGTTGTTACTGAATTCTGTTAGGATTAGCACTTTATACCACCTGTTAATGAAGCTTCTTAATCATGATTAGCAACAATGCAATGGATTAAGTGAAATGAGCATGTTTTGCAATTTGGCCAAAATGCCCTCATGTAATGCCATGCAATGGAACAGTGCGAATTTGGCTAGAAACAAGTTGCAAATTCTGTTTTGAGGCAATGGCAATTGGTTTGGAGTGAAAATAATGCCCATTTTTCAAAATCACCTTTTCCCACCAAAATTCAAAATGAAGTCAAGTGAAAAAATGCCATTTTTTTATGATGAGAATTTGTGAAATATGATGCATGATTATGATAGTAGGGATCAAGAGAAAATTGCTCAAAAAAGAATCACATGAATTGGCCTTTTGATGCAAAAGTTATTCCTTATTGAAGTTCAAAATTCCTTGACAATGATTTGATCATAACTTGCCAACCACAAATGAGAAATTCATGTTCTTGGACATTTTGGAAAGGTGAGAGCAAGATCTTCAACTTTAATGTTGGACAAAATTTGATTTGAAGCTTTCTTGATGATGTAAAGTTGAGGAGAAGACCTTTCCATTTTTGGCAGTTTGAAATTACAAGTCACTTACTATTTTTGGAAACTTTTCATCTGACCTCAAATCCTCCAATGTTGATCTTTGAAATGTTATATGAGGCTTGTATGGACATGAATGAGACCTCTATAACCATCTCCCACCTTCAAATCCATGCTTAAATGCACAGTTGACCACAGTTGACTTTGCTAGGGTTTTGGTTGACTGAACAATGCTTTGATGAATTTCAAGCCTCTACCACTTGAGATCTTGATTCAAAATGATATCACAACTCATATGAACTCTTGTGAATGATCAATGGTGCCCAAATTCTTCAGAATGGCCACCATCTATGGCTCAATGAATGCCTTTGACTGGCTTGACCTAATGGTTGCTTCATCTGCAAGTAACAAGGTTAGATGACAATATTTTTGTACTTTTGGTTAGTAAACAAATGAAAAGCAATGATATACAAATGCAAAACATGCTTGGTGATCAAGAAACACACTCTCAAAGATGACCCACCCACAAGGAGGGAGGCAAGGTGCACAATGATCCTTGAGGCAATGATATGATATGATATGATGCCATGAGGGATCTTAGGGACAAAATTGGGGTCTTACAGATGCCCCTATTTAAGGTCATTCTAGCCGGAGAAATGAAGTTTAGAAATCTTCATCTCGACGCGGTAGAATGGGCTTAAATAACAGTAATGAGACAAATTTTGGTCCCTAAGAGACCTCATGATGCAAATGTATGCATGTAAAAGACACAAACTCTGTGGGGATATGGTTCGCACAGAAGAAGAGACGATCTATCGGAGTAATGCACTCACCAGGAACAGAGACTCTAACAGGGCTCTTGTGGGGATAATAAAAAGAAAAAGAAAAAGAAATGCGTGAGCAGGACACGACTCTGAATTGGGGAAAATAGAAAACAGACTGGAGACTTTACTGGGGAAGTAAAGGACTCAAGCTGGGGAATGGAAAATTTCCAAAGGGCAATACATCCATTGGAAAGACACAAGCCGACTCAAATTATCCACAAGGGACACTTCGGATAAAAAATCCGGACTCGGACCAGGAAAGATTCACAAAGAACCTACCTGCCGGGGAAAATGCATATATTGGGGAAAACGCCAATACAGCAAAGGGTAAGATCACAACAGGAAATCCACAGGGAAGGTCTAACAAAGAGACTCTCACAGGGAAAAGCAACAAGAAAATGAGGTGTTACCGGTATAAGGGTAACGA
The DNA here is from genome assembly GCF_024323335.1 of Lathyrus oleraceus. NCBI lineage: Eukaryota > Viridiplantae > Streptophyta > Magnoliopsida > Fabales > Fabaceae > Lathyrus > Lathyrus oleraceus. The sequence goes on along the minus strand of NC_066581.1, from coordinate 4,947,049 downwards.
ACTCAAGAAGAATGAATATCTAAGACCGGTATAAGGGTGAGAGATATCAATCAACCAAACATCTGAGAGAGACCTGAAAAAGGTACATCAACTCAGGAAAAACTGACTCCACAGGGGACCAAGGTCATAATAGGGAGCAGAAAGGAAGGAACACCAGAGATACCGAGGTATATAATAGGTGACCGACCAAAGCGTGAATTGGTTTTTACTGCCAAAACACTCATCATTCGAAAGGAGGGCTTGAAAAAGCAAATCGACTTACAGGATGGACATTCGAATCCACAACGGGAAGACGAATCTTACTCAACTAGGGACACAAACCCAAAGAGCGCATGAGATATAATATCCATTACAGTCAGAACGTGGATAGAATACTCGCATGAGATATATTATCTATTACCGTCAGAACATAGATAATACACTCGCATGGTAAGAAACACCAAGGATACCGGTTACTGGGTATATAATAGGTGATCTACCGAAAACGTGGATTGGTATATACTGCCAAAACACTCATCATCCAAAACACAAACTGGTTAAAGGATGGATATTCGATTCTACAAAGAATACGAATCTTACTCTACTTGGGGGAAGATCAACAAAGGATTCCAACCAAAGAGTGAAAGAGATATATTATTCATTACCGTCAGAACGTGGATAACATACTCGCATGGAAGATTATCCGCAACCGGTTACTGGGTTAACAAAGCATAAATCAACCGAAAAGAAAGGCATCGGGATACCAAAACTAGGTATATAAAGATGACCAATCAAAAGGAGCAACAATCATTACCAAGCAAACGGGTAAATGAAAGGCGATCTGCTGAGGATGAATTGCATAAACAGCAATTATCCACCAGAACTAGCTGGGGATGCATTGATAAACAATCAATGATCTAGGGAACAAATCACTAGCAAACGGTGAAAAGACCCACTGGCGACTTCAAAGGGGATAACATTGCGAGCATACGGCAATGATCCAGAAGACAACTTGCTGGGGATAAAATTGCTATCAACCGGCAATTATCCACAAGCAAAGGGAGGAATATCAACATCAAATATTGAATGGAGATAACCACAAAGAGTAACCATCATCGGTTAGGATGAACAACAAGGTTAACTCTGCAAAGGGGAGAAATTTAGGGTTTACAACTACCGAATACGGGGTAGAATACCAAAAATCTGGCTGAGGAAACAAGAGGTTTAACACTACCGACTACTGGGTAGACAACCAAAGACTCAGTTGGGATAAAATTGCTAGCATCCGGCAATTATCCACTCGTACCATAAGGCACAAACTCCACTGGGGAGAAAAAAATCACAACATGGGATTTACAACTACCGAATACGGGGTAGAAGACCACAGACTCTACTGGGGATAAGGTGAATGAATCCAAATACTGAGCGATTATTCAACTTATTCCACAGGGAGACACAAATTCCATTGGGGATAAAACCACAACAGCACAAAATCCACCATCAACCAGGACGAACCACAAAGGTTACCTCTGCTAGGGGAAAAGAGATAGGACTTACAACTACCGATTACGGGGTAGTAGCCAAAAATCTGATGAGGATAAAAGATTTAGGGTTTACATCCACCGAATACTAGGTAGAATACCAAAAATCTCCACGTGGGGAATGAAGAGATCACAAATCCGCACGGGAATCGAAATAGGGTTTATAACAAACCACAAACTTTCGCCGAGGGATAAAAGGTATATAACCACCAATTCCGTCAAAAGGGCAAGGAACATAGGACTTACAACTACCGGTTACTGGGTAGAGGCCCAAAAACATTCCGCTGGGGATAAAAGAATTATTGCCGGTTACTGGGCAATTTATTCATTTATTCCACATGGAAGCACAAGAAACAGCTGACAAATAGTCAATCCGGGATCAATCCGAATAGACCGACTGAATCAAAACTCGTCCTATGAGGATATAATTCCATAGGAACATCCACCCCAATATATATATGTTGGGAGGAAACGGAAGAAACCGTCATCCACTAGGATATATCTCAGTGGGGAACTGCAGAAGGAAAGACAGACACTTTCTGCTTATGGGGCTGACTCTACACGGGGAGATTTAAACACCCGACATCTGCTTGAGGGAGATCTATAAAGAGATCTATATCACCAAAAGCAGGGAACAACAAACAAAAGATATATGGCAAAAAATGCAACATGAATATCTGAATGTTCATGAATATGCATGAATATGCATGAATATGCGTGATTTATGTTTGATGAATGCTGACAAAACAGACATATCTAACACAACAGGTCCAGGGAACAAACGCCCGGTACTATACTTCCAGAGGAAAACCAAAGAGGTCCAACTGGAAAGCCAATCTGCTGGAGATCCCCATGCTAAAAAGTTAAGATCTGTGAGGAAGCAAAAGATCAGAGATATCAGGAAACACCAAATCTCTGAGCGATGGATCAACAATCATCCCAACTAGGGGAACAGAAAGTGACAACAGGCATAAACAGCCACAAAGACAAATCTGTTGGGGAAGAGGAGAAGTCCCAAAATCCCTGCAGGGTCACCATCAGCGTCAACTGAGAAACAAAAGTTCACTGCACAGGCGAGAATTGTTATGAGGAGCAACTCTGAAATAACTCCGCTGGGGAACAACCCACAAAAGGAGAACAGAACACCGAAGTAGAATCCAGCTGTACAAGCAACTCTACTCGGGGAATACTAACAGCCACCTCAAACAAACTCCACTGGGGAACAACCCACTGAGGGAGATAGTAGATCACATAAGCAGATTCTGCAATAAGCCACCCTACTGAGGATCAAATGCATCAGGGAACCAACCAAATCTCTGGATGGCAGACCACCAACCGACCCTACCGGGGAAACAGAGATTTCAACAAGCGGAAACTACCACAAAATCAACTCTGTCGAGGATACTAGCTCTGACGGATGCTCTGAGGGGATACCACAAATACAATCCGGATCTGTTGGGGATACCAACTCCAATGGGGATTTTGCACAAATACAATCCACCAAACCACAAATCCACCGGCAGACCTACTGGGGAAATCCACTGAAGGACCCACTGAGGATATGGGAGAGAGCTAGGGATCAACCACTAAATGCCGACTCTTCTGAGGGGAACACCCACAACTGCTGAGGAGGAACACAATCACTGCTCTGCTGAAGGGATAAGCACACTGATGTGGAGATAGCAACTCCGCTGGTGACTTGGCCGGGGAAGAGGGTACTGATGGAGAAAACGAAGTCTTCCACAAGCGCTCTGCTCTGGGGATATGTCACAAATTCCGCTAGCGACTGTGCTGAGGAAAGACAGCAACAACCCTGCTTGCGACAAAAGCTGGGGAAAGCAGTAAAGTGCCGGGATATCGATCCACCAACCACTGAATCTTCAAAAAGAAAGCAACCACGCTGAGGAGAGAAACAACAACTCCGCTAGCGACTGCACTGGGGAGACTACTGCTGGAGAAGAAAACGAAGTCTTCAACAACATCTCTGCTTAGGGGAACAACCCACCACAAAAAACTCTGCTTGGGGAACAACCCCAACAATCAAGCAGGAGAAAGAGGATACAACCAATGCCAGGAATATGCACCAATGTCTTACCTGTTGGAAATCATGCCACCCTTGGGAGAGCACTGAGAAAATCTTGAGTATCCTTTCATCATTGTGAATGTTCACTTTGTTTAAAACAACCATTTTGAAAAAAATTATTTGTTTAAAACAATGACATTTTATCAATTAAAACATGCAAAACATTTGTTGAATTGAAACAAATAAGAATGCAAATAATTGGACAAAAGCTCAAATTGATTTGATGGAATGGTAGCCTGCAAATGGCAAGACTCCATAGATCTGTACAAATTTGAAATCAGTGATATATATTGGAAGAGGGCTACATTGAACATAATGATCCTTTCTCTACCAATTTGAAGCTCGATGTATGCAAAGCTTCGGTTGACGACGAATCGAGAATCCCTGACGAAAAGACAACTGCGGAACAGAAAGTCTTGTCAGGATGCAGTTACTTGCCATATCCCTAATTTTTGCCTAGATTGCCCCAGGGTGGGGTACTCAATCTAGCGGGATGCAAATATCAATTTTTATGTCTCTAATTTTTGCCTGGATTACCCTTGCGGGTTCTCCACCGAGACGCTCATTCTTGCCTAAGCCGCCCTTTCGGGTTTTCAACTTAGCGAGCTATTCTGTTTTTCATTTGCATATACCTTTTTTTTTATTTTTTTTTATTTTTTTAGGCAAAGTATTTCTTAACTGCATCTGAATTCACAGGACGAGTGAAATCATCCCCATCCATTGTTGTAAGCATCAAAGCTCCGCCTGAAAAGGCTCTCTTAACAACATATGGACCTTCGTAGTTTGGAGTCCACTTGCCCCTGGAATCGGGCACGAAAGACAAGAATTTCTTGAGCACGAGGTCACCTTCCCGGAACACACGAGGCTTGACCTTCTTATCGAATTCTTTCTTCATTCTCTACTGATACAACTGACCATGGCACATGGCAGTTAATCGCTTCTCTTCAATCAAATTCAGTTGGTCATAACGACTCTGAATCCATTCAGCATCAGTCAACTTGGCTTCCATCAAGACTCTCATTGATGGGATCTCCACCTCTACTGGGAGAACAGCCTCCATGCCGTAAACAAGAGAGAAAGGGGTTGCCCCTGTTGAAGTGCGTACAGATGTACGATATCCATGCAAAGCAAATGGCAGCATCTCATGCCAATCTTTGTACGTAACTGTCATCTTCTGGATAATCTTCTTGATATTCTTATTAGCAACTTCAACAGCCCCATTCATCTTGGGTCTGTAGGGAGAGGAATTATGGTGTGCAATCTTGAATTCAGCGCACAACTCATCCATCATCTTATTATTCAGATTAGATCCATTATCAGTAATTATCTTATCTGGCACCCCATAACGGCAAATCAGCTGGTTCTTGATAAACTTCACGACCACCTGCCTCGTCACATTCGCATACGATGCGTCTTCAACCCATTTGGTGAAGTAATCAATGGCTACGAGAATAAACCTGTGCCCATTGGACGCTTTCGGTTCAATCATGCCGATCATGTCGATTCCCCACATAGAGAAAGGCCATGGTGATGAAATCACATTCAGAAGTGTTGGAGGAATATGAATCTTATCCGCATAAATCTGACACTTGTGGCATTTCTTCACATATTTGCAGCAGTCAGACTCCATTGTCAGCCAATAGTAGCCTGCTCTCAACATCTTTCTAGCCATGGCATGTCCATTGGAATGAGTACCAAATGAACCCTCATGGACCTCAGTCATCAACAGGTTTGCTTCGTGTCTATCCACGCATCTGAGCAAAACAATATCAAAATTTCTCTTATACAGCACTTCACCACTGAGGTAGAAACTGCCTGACAACCTTCTCAAAGTTTTCCTATCTTTCACAGATGCCCCAGGAGGGTAGACCTGGTTCTGGAGGAAATTCTTGATATCAAAATACCATGGCTTGTCATCATTCACTTCTTCCACTGCAAACACGTGAGCTGGTCTATCCAAGCGCATCACGACAATGTTGGGAACTTCATTCCAATACTTGACCACAATCATGGAAGCAAGCGTAGCAAGACCATCTGCCATCCGATTATCCTCTCGAGGAATATGATGAAAGTCAACTTCTATAAAGAATGTTGAAATCCTCCTCGCATAATCTCTATAAGGAATGAGACCAGGCTGATTCGTCTCCCATTCACCCTTGATCTGATTGACAACCAGGGCCGAATCACCATACACATCAAGATGTTTGATTCTCAAATCAATACATTCTTCAAGTCCCATAATACAGGCCTCATACTCAGCCATATTATTCGTGCATTTGAAAGTTAGCCTTGCTGTAAGCGGAACATGCGTGCCATGAGGAGTAATGATTACTGCCCCAATTCCATTTCCGTACTGATTTACAGCGCCATCAAACACCATCGTCCATCTGGAACCAGGTTCCGGACCTTCATCAAGTGTAGGCTCATCACAATCTTTCATTTTCAAATACAGAATCTCCTCATTAGGGAAATCATACTGCACAGACTGATGATCTTCAATCGGTTGGTGCGCTAAATGGTCAGCCAAGATACTACCTTTGATAGCTTTCTGAGCTCGATACTCAATATCATACTCAGACAACAACATCTGCCAACGGGCAATCCTCCCAGTTAAAGTAGGCTTCTCGAAAATATACTTGATTGGATCCATTCTGGATATCAACCAAGTTGTATGATTTATCATGTACTGGCGCAAACGCTTAGCAGCCCAAGCTAAAGCATAACACGTCTTCTCAAGCATAGAGTACCGAGACTCACAATCAGTAAACTTCTTACTGAGGTAGTATATAGCAGATTCTTTCTTCCCTAATTCATCTTGCTGACCCAGTACACAACCCATCGAGTCTTCAAGAACAGTCAGATACATGATCAGAGGTCTTCCTTCCATAGGCGGACACAAGATTGGAGGTTCAGACAGATACTCTTTGATACTGTCGAAAGCTTTCTGGCAATCCTCGGTCCAATCATGAGACTGATCTTTCTGAAGGAGCTTGAATATCGGCGCACATGTGGCAGTCATGTGGGATATAAATCTGGAAATATAGTTCAAGCGGCCAAGAAAACCTCAGACTTGCTTCTCAGTTTTGGGCGTAGGCATCTCTTGTATTGCTTTGACCTTTGCAGGATCAACCTCAATACCTCTTTCACTGACAACAAAACCCAACAACTTGCCGGAACGGACTCCAAATGTACATTTGTTCAGATTTAGGCGAAGTCTGAACTTCCTCAGACGCTGAAAAAGCTTCAACAAATGCTCAATATGCTCAACTTCCGTTCGGGATTTAGCAATCATATCATCAACATAGACCTCTATCTCCTTGTGCATCATATCATTAAACAAGGTAGTCATAGCACGTTGATACGTGGCTCCGGCGTTCTTCAAACCAAAGGGCATCACTCGATAACAGAATGTTCCCCAAGGTGTGATGAATGTTGTCTTCTCCATATCTTCGGGTGCCATCTTGATTTGATTATAACCGGAAAATCCGTCCATAAAGGAAAAGACTTTGAATTTAGCTGTATTGTCTACCAACATATCAATGTGTGGTAGAGGAAAATCATCTTTAGGACTAGCCTTATTCAAATCTCTGTAGTCAACACACATACGGACTTTTCCGTCCTTCTTAGGAACAGGCATAATATTGGCCACCCATTGAGGATATGTAGAAGTCACCAGAAACCCCGCATCAATTTGCTTCTGAACTTCCTCTTTGATCTTCACTGCCATATCTGGATGAGTTCTTCTGAGCTTCTGCTTCAGAGGCACACACTCAGGCTTCAAAGGCAGGAAATGTTGCACAATATCTGTATCTAGACCCGACATGTCTTCATATGACCAAGCGAAGATATCTGAATATTCTCGTAGCAAACTGATCAAATCCTTCTTGACAGACTCTTCAAGAAGTGCCCCAATCTTCACCATACGAACACAATCCTCAGACCCCAAGTTGACTGTTTCCAAATCTTCAAGGTGCGGCTGAATGATCTTCTTCTCGTGCTCAAGGAGACGGGTGATCTCATCAGGAATTCCTTCAACATCATCTTCCTCTGCCTCGAATACAGGGAATTCAAAATTGGGAGATGGCGTTGGATCATTATGTTCAATGGGTTTTAGAATCAACCTGCATAATGATTTTGGTTAATGAAAAACTTTAGAATTTAAACAAGCAAATCATTATACAGATGAAAATGTTGCTTTTATTCTTGTTTTTATGGGTTTTTTGTGATCACTGATTTCATGCAAAAAGCAAAAAGTGAAAACAAAGGGAAAAACAAATGTTTAACAATGCATTAATTGAATGAAAATATCATTGTATTAAATGCTGCCAACAATGTCATCACTTCTCCTTTTGGCCTGGGAGAAGGGTTTTAAACAAAGTGAACAATTACTCTGATCTATGGATGACTGTAGGAACATCTACAGCGACCCAATTGTGGCAGACACCACCAGGTATGATGAAATTGTTCAGATCTTCTGCATCCTCTTCCAAGATAGCAGCAACCTCTTCAGATTGATTAGCATGGATGAATCCTGCACTCTTGAACAAACCAAGCTCGTTGAATGCCCCAGAGGAATAGCCAATGCCAGCCCGGGATCTATTGTCTTCAAGCTCAATCATCTTCCCTAAACCAGCGACTGCACCACATTCAATGGCCAGCTTCGCATCACGGTAGGAAGTGAATGAAGGAGACTTCTTCTCAATTGGTTCATCAATAGATAAAGCTTGGAACGGAGTTCCAACTTCATCCTCGGCATCAATATACGAGAAAGAAGACAAGTGGCTAACCAGGAGAGCCTTTTCTCCCCCTACCACAACCAGTTTCTTATTCTTCACAAATTTCAGCTTCTGGTGTAGGGTGGATGTCACGGCGCCAGCCTCGTGAATCCATGGTCTACCAAGGAGACAACTATATGATGGGTGGATATCCATAACCTGGAAGGTAACCTGGAAATCACTTGGTCCAATCTTGATTGGGAGATCAACTTCCCCAATCACAGTCTTACGCGACCCATCAAACGCTTTCACAACAACACCACTCTGCCTCATAGGAGGACCCTGATATGACAATCGAGAGAGTGTGGATTTTGGCAATACATTCAAAGATGATCCAGTGTCCACCAGCACGTTGGACATGGCATCAGATTTGCAATTCATAGAAATATGTAAAGCCATGTTGTGGTCTCTTCCCTCCTCAAGGAGATCAGCGTCACAGAAACTCAACGTGTTGCAAGCAGTAATGTTTGCAACAATACCATCAAACTGTTCAACGGTGACATCATGATCAACATATGTCAAATCCAAAACTTTCTGCAGAGCCTCCCTATGAGGCTCTGAATTCAACAGCAAAGAAAGCACAGAGATTTTTGATGGCGTTTGTAGAAGCTGGTCTACAACATTATACTCACTCTTTTTGATGAGCCTCAGCATCTCATCAGATTCTTCATTCAAAGTGCCACTCGGGCCAACCGAAGAATCAGGAGTCTTTTGTACAGAGGAGGGTTTGGCAACAGGTGCCAGATTCTGAATATTAACCGCCGTCCCAACCGGACGCTCAACAGTGTCAGAAGCAACAGTCCTAGCCTGAGGCTTAGGCGCAGAGAATACTCGACCACTCCGGGTCAACCCACTTACATCAGCAATGTTAGTGACAGAAGTAGAAGGCAACGGCACTTCTTTCCCATCTTCAACAGCAACGGGGTTATATCTGAACGGCACAGCTCGGTCAGAAGAATAAGGCACAGGGCCTGCAGGCTTGATGACTAATGAAGGAGAGACCTTCGGCTTGCTACTATCATATCGGATAACAACAGGCTCGGGCAATTTGAACACAGGGGATATAACATTGACCTCTGGTTCATCTTCATCAACATTTCGATTCTGGAGAATCTCAATGGTACCTTCATCTAGCAACTCTTGAAGTTCTCTTCGCACTTGGCGACACCCCAAATGATTAATCGAACAGATGCGGCATTTGTCATGGTCATGCTCCATATGGCTATATTGACACAGAAAACAATGTAATTCGACCAATGATTGTCTAATATGACTGACATATTTGACTTTGTACTTCCCAGGACACCCCTGGACCATATTCACAGATTTCCCATGCGCGGGCAATGGGTTCTTTGTAACATTGGGGCCTGAATCCTCGAAGCTCAGAATGCCACATCTCATCAGGTCTTGCACCTTCGTCTTCAACGGAAAGCAGTTTTCGATGTTATGACCCGGAGCACCGGAATGATAAACACAGTTCTGATCCGGTTTGTACCACCATTGCGGATTCGCAGGCACAGCTGGAGGATCCCTTGGAGTAACCAGCTTTCTCTCCAACAAGGAGAGATACAATTCTGCATAAGACATAGGAATCGGATCGAAGCTGATCTTCTTCCTATCATAACTCAAATTATCCTGGTTGGTAGTACTGTCACGAGGCTGGTAAGCCTGTTGCTGTGGACGGTGTTGCTGCTGATACTGAGGTTGTTGCTGATGCTGATGCTGCTGAGGCTGCTGATACTGAGGTTGTTGTTGAGGTTGCTGATATTGAGCATTATCCCTGAAGACAGGTGCTATATGAGCCACCTGATGCTGATTATTGGCACGACGTGCTGGCTTCCTCTGAACAGAGGGTCTTCTTGGCCTGGCATGGGATTGCACAGCATGTGCCTCCCCATCCTTCTTCTTAAACGCCCCATACCGTTTAGAAGAGCTCTCATCTTTAGCCAAACGTCCTTCACGGACTCCTTCTTCCAACCGCATCCCCATGTTCACCATCTCGGTGAAATCAGAGGGAGCACTCGCTACCATCCGCTCATAATAGAATGAGCTAAGAGTCTTCAAAAAGATCTTAGTCATCTCTTTCTCTTCCAGCGGTGGAGTAATCTGAGCAGCCAGCTCTCGCCACCTCTGGGCGTACTCCTTGAATGTTTCCTTATCCTTCTGGGACATGGCCCTGAGCTGATCACGGTCAGGCGCCATATCAACGTTATATTTATATTGCTTGACGAAGGCTTCGCCAAGATCGTTGAAGGATCGGATGTTTGCACTATCCAGACTCATATACCAACGGAGAGCCGCACCGGACAAACTATCCTGGAAATAATGGATCAGCAGCTGATCATTATCTGTCTGAGTAGACATCTTCCTGGCGTACATGACCAGGTGAGCAAGTGGACAGGTGTTCCCCTTATACTTTTCAAAGTCAGGCACTTTGAATTTGATCGGTATCTTAACACCGGGAACAAGGCAGAGTTCAGCAGCAGACTTGCCAAACAGATCCTTCCCTCTGAGAGTCTTCAATTCCTTCCTCAGCTCAAGGAATTGATCATTCATAGCCTCCATCTTCTCATTAACATCTGGGCCCTCAGACGGCTCAGAATGATAGATGGTGTCGTCTACCCGAGGCACGGTATGCACGACAGGAGGAGCAGCAGCAAGGACCGGGCTAGATGCCGGCATGGAAGCAAAAGTTGGAGCTGGAATATCAGGCATGAAACCTGGAGGCATCCCCCAAGGAAACCCGGCTGGCAAGGCATTGGGCATAAAGTGAGCACTGGCAGCAGGCACGGTCGGAGCAACGACCTCTGAAATAACTGTCCTCTGGGGAGGAGTTGCAGGAGGTGGAGAAGGTTGATTCTGAGCAGACAGAAACTGCTCCATCAGGGCACTCAGACGAGCGACCTCTTCCTTCAATTCACGGTTCTCTTGCTCTAGTTGATCCATTACTCTTGCAGAATTGGCTCGAGTATAATACCGGTGAGTCAGCTTGTCTTCAAAATAAATGAAGAGCACAGAGTTAGGCCACAGACAAGAAGACCAGAACAAGATACCTGCTTATGCAAAATGATGCATGAAATGCTTGTGCATATGCTTTATTTTATTTTCAAGGAACCCTTAGGGTATTATTTGCAATTTTGAATATTAAGCATTTTAACTTCATATGGAAAACATCTCATTCAAATATATTCAAACAAAGAAGTACAGCATTTTTGATTATTACAGAGAGAAAAGGAAAATAAACATCCTATGGATCCCTAGAAGCTCGGGATGCTGGAAGACGAGATGCACACAGCTTCTTGATCTCTCTCTCATAGGCTGCTTCCATATCTGCTTTCTCCTTTGCAAGTCGATCATACTTCCTCTTCCAGAACTTGGAAGACTGAGGAAGCAGAGAAGTCCAAGTATCGTTCGGATCATCAATCACCCGATGCTCGAGAAACTCCTCTCTTTCACGGATCCAAGCACGCGAAAGGTCTTCTTCTCTCAACTCCTCTACACGTTGGGTGGGGAGGGTTGAAGGCCCAGCCACATCCAAAGGTGTAGGTCTCGGATAATCGTACGGCATCAGGTATACGGAAGCTCTCTGTCTGACCCAAGAAGTATAAGGCTCCAAAGCAATGCAATTCTTCGGACCCAACTCATTCCTGGTCTTCTTGCAGATCTTGCGCCAAGCGCGGACAAATCTGGCTTTCAGGCCTTGGGGATCTTTACCCTCCTGAAAGAACACACCTTCTAACAGAATGTTATGAGGTTTATCCTTTAGGGGGAACCCAAGCTGACGACGTGCTAGAATGGGATTGTAGCTGATCCCTCCACATGTACCAAGAAGAGGCACATTAGGGAATTCACCACAATAATCAATGATCTGCACAGTATCATACACGCGATCATACCAAGAGATATCATCATTAGTGAGAGACATGAGTCTCTGAGACCACCGTAGACATCCCTTGTTCTCCTTAAAAGCAAGTGTCTGCGGCAAGTGCGAAATAAACCACTTATATAGCAGAGGCAGACAGCACACAATAACTCCTCCACCCTTCGCATTCCTCAGATGCAACGAGAAATAGGCATCACCCAACAGAGTCGGAACGGGATTAAGAACTGAGAAGATCCTAATGGCGTTCACATCCACAAACTTGTCGATGTTAGGGAATAATACCAATCCATAGATGAGCAGCACAAATAAAGCCTCAAAGGCATCCTCACTCATGGCCTTCCCATACACGGTAGCTTGAGCGATGAGGAAATCAGAAGGAAGACCCTGAATTCCACCTTTGGTCGTCAGATTAGCTTTAATCGAAGATTCATCTATGTGCAACAAATCTGCAATCTCTCGAGCAGTCGGAATACTCTCTAAGCCACTGAACGGCACCTGATCCAGAATCGGGATCCCAATAAGATGAGAATACTCCTCCAAAGTAGGCAACAACTGGAAGTCCGGAAATGAGAAGCAGTGATACAGAGGATCATAAAACTGAGCCAGAGTACTCATCAAACCCTCATCAACCTAAGTAGTCAACAGAGGCAGAAGCTTCCCATAGCGAGCTTTGAAACCCAAGGGATCTAATACATAAGATGTCAGATTCCTTAACTCTTTCACATCGGGCTGTCTAAAGCTGTACTTCTTTGTATGCTGTTTTGGTCTTTCCATGTCTGAAAATTTTGCAAATAAACCCTTTAAGTTCCTTGAAAATTTTCTGCTTCTTCTGATGACATGAATGCAGATGAATGCATGAATGCATGAATGCAACAATCACACTCAAGGATCAAGCAAATCACACCAAACAAAGGTCGTGGGAAAGCTCATTGCATCCCTAATATCAATCATCCATTTTGGTGGATTATGGTTTTCACCTTATCGACACCCAAGTTCCATTGATATTAACAATACATGAACCGGCTCAATCATCCTTAATATCAATCATCCATTTTGGCGGATTATGGTTTGCACCTTATCAACGCCCAAGTTCCATTGATATTAAGGATATTTGAACGACTCAACCACGAATCACGGGTTTGCTGAGAGTCACGAGCATGGAGTCCTGGTTAAGAACCACCCAAAGGGAGTGTACTAGGGTTTAAACCTGCCATACATGTTCTACCAGAGGTTCCCATAATCATCATCCCATCTTTCGGATATTATCGGAGATACGAATACTCGAATTCCAAAAATATTCTCAAGAGAAACTCTTATGAGTGTAGTATCGCGTAACAATCGCATCAGAACTGACATCTGAACGACCTCCGCACTACATCCTAAAAATAGGCCAAGATGGGCTTGGTAAACTAAGGTCCTTGGCTTCTAAGGCACATGATTGAAAGAATAATGCCTAACCACAAATAAATTGTGTGACATTATTAATCCAACATGACCTCCACCAAGTGAATGGACTCGCAAGTCAACTGGCTAAGGAATACTCCACACCAGTCAACAAGACTATGCCATTCTCCTATCCTAGAGTGCACTCGAGTTCGGGTATAGAACTCATCTCACAGAGATCACCAAAGCAAACAGCAATTGTATGTCAAGCAATTCAAACATTACAATCAATACAGTTATCCCAAATTGTACAAAAATATGTCAAATAACACATAAACAAATATCATACAACAAGGGTGAAAAGTAGGCAATACCACCAGGGAAGGTCTAATGTTTTCCCCAGCAGAGTCGCCACTTTTCTGTAGCGGTGTATTCGTCACTTTATGATTTATTGATTAAATCAAAAGCAAAGCATACAAAGAAATCGAGTCGCCACCGCACTTTTATTTATCCAAAGGATTGGCTAAAAAGCGAACAAAAGCCTAAGAAGTTTTACACATAGAAAACTAATGAAAAGATCAGAGAGTCTGGGTAAGGGGTAAATTACGCAATGGGAAGGTGTTAGGCACCCGTCACGTCCTAGGTACTCCTAGGGCACCTCTTTTCACACTTGTTGTAGAAAATGTTTATTTGTTTATGACATATTGTGCAAACATGATTGGGAAGATGAGAAAAGAATGTACATTTTTATTATTTTTGTGTTTGAACGGATGAACCCGTTGCCTACGTACCTTCCATGAAAGGTAAGGATCAAAACGCCGTAGTTCGGCTAAAAGATCTCCAAAATATCAGTGGGTTCAATTTTAAAACAAGAGCACTAAGGCTTTTCATTCTCAACGGGAGAAAACTCAACCAAGACCAACAATCCACCATGCGAGGATGGCTTCAACATACTAGTGAGGGGTTAACCCTATAATAAGTATGGAAGACTTACAATCAACTCACTAAGGATGTGGTGATATTTACATCAACCACTATGAGAATTGAAACCTATGGCTAATGTATGAAAACATATCAACAATGGACAAAGCCACAAAACGATTGAATGAGTGAAGTTAATTGATTATGAGTATTCACAAAATATGGTCAAAATATGATTAAGATTCAATTCAGAAAGAAGTGTCATGAAAAAGAAGTTTGAAAAGTCAAGGACTTAGGGTCCAGGTTTCTAATTTGAAAAGACATGAGAATGTTTGCACATTATGTAATTACAAGTTTTAAAAGTCAACAAGTGAAAAGGGATTTTGAAACAAAAAGGATGTGGATGAAGGAGTGTAAAACTTCCTAGAAGTTCACCTCTTGAAATCATATAGAAGATGATTCAAGTGTGTCCTTTGGAATAGGCAACAATGCACATAACAGGTAAACAAAGTGTCAGGCAAAGTCAACAAAAGCGGATACCGGATGCCAATTACTGGACTTATACCAATCTCCTAAAACAAAGAGGCAAAATATGGATATCAGATGCCAATCAACTGGACTTACACTAATCTCCTGAAGCAAACAAAGAAATGATACCGGATGCCAATCAACTGGGCTTATACCAATCTCACAAAGCAAAATAGAACATGGATGTCAGATGCCAATCTATCTGGACTTACTCTAATCTCCAAAGGATGTTCATAGGAGTACAAATGCCAACAACATGGACTTATAATTGCACCCTCACATACAACAATCAATCAAAAAAGATGGATGTCAGATGCCAATCTATCTGGACTTACTCTAATCTCCAAAGGATGATCATAGGAGTACAAATGCCAACAACATGGACTTATAATTGCATCCTCACATACAACAAACAAAATAAAAGCACTAAACAAAGAGGACATGAGTGGCCAATGAAATAGTCTTACACTCAATCCCTTCCAAATCATTGGAACAGAGGCCAAAGAATGGACTTATAGCTGATTCCTCAATGGGCAAATTCAAACAAATCACAAAGATATGAAATGATGATCATGTAATAATGAACAATTAATGATGATAAATGCACAAAGGCAAACAAGCAAACATGTACAGATGAAGCAATCAATCAATCAAACAAAGTCATTTAGCACCCACTATATACAAGCAATTTTGGCTCAAGCAAAGGGTTAGACTTTAAAGTCAACTGGAATGGGGTAAGTGTTGCTCTTAACCTTAACATTGAGAGTTAAGGTGAAGCAGATGAAAGGATATGAGGGGTGTGCCTCATTGCTCTTATCCCTGGTCAGGGAGAGCATTGAATATCAGAAGGTGTGGGAGTTCAGAGAGTTGGAACTCTCTCCACAAGTTAATGACTCTATAGATCTTAGGCTTTTACTCACTATGCATCAACACATGTGGTGTGAGCAAGGTGAGTGACACACAGAATAGTAGGAGATGGACTACACATCTCTTTTGTCTACCAATTGCCTTATCAAAAGGACTTTTCCTGCTTGGGGACAAAGATAAACATTCACAAACATTGCCTCTTAAGGAGGACTTCAGACAGGTGCCTGGCTAAGTAACAAGCCAGGTCTTCCAGACTACATGAAGAAGAGGATGTTATACCTCAATGCTTAAGCTATCAAGCAAAGAAAAAGCAAGTTCACAATGGAACTATAGCAACTAAGGTACCTGAAATCAATCCAACACAATCAGTATTCAATTCAACAAAGAAAGTCAACAGACAACAGACAGTCAACTATACACAACCAATGCATTAAGCAAAGCATAATCCCAACTCAAAGGAGCTCAAAGCATCCTACAAAACAAACCATGGTTAGTTAATATCAATCACACAAACCAACTTAAGCCATGTGAATTAATCTCCTTAAAGCCATATGCTTCTTAACCTGAAAACAAACTCAAACATGAGAAGTAAACCCTTAGGCCAAAGCCTAGGGTCAAAGGACGAGAAATAGACCAAAACAGAACATGAAAATTGGTAAGAATCAAGATTTATCAATTAAAAACCTCATCCAATTGGTCCCATATCAAAAGCATTCATCAAATTCATTTCATACACAAATCAAGTCAAAGCATTCAAGTTGAAATCACAATGAGGCAAACAGAAAGAACCAATTCAAACCAAATCCAAAATGGCTCAATAAATTCCAAGAAAAATCATGCCTAAACAGAACACATCAAGTGAGCAACATACCAAAATTCATGGCATTTGGATAAGTGGAAGCATGCCAATTAAAATCAACAAGTCAAGGTATGCATAAACAAGCTCAAACAAGACCACAAATGGTGCATCAACTTAAGGCAATCCTAAAACAGAAATGACATAAGATAAATGACTCAAACCAAAGCCCAGACACACTTCAACATGTTAAGAATCAATGTACAAAATTTCAGGCTCATATGATAAGGCATAAGAATTTCACAAATCATGAAAGTTCAACACTCAACAAAAGTCCAATTATGACTAACCAGCAAAGAGAAATATCAAACAAATTGGAAATGAATCTAAAAATTCTACAAAAATTCACAAGCAATCTTAACATCCAGAAGGAGCATCATGCAAAAATTCAGATCATTTGGCAATAATTTGGCATGGTAAATAAAATCAGCAAATAGGACAAGAAATGGTGTGACACACATTGTCACACCTCTAATGATCATATCATATCTCACAATCCAGAAATGCAAAAATAGCAAACTATATACCAAAATGACCAGGAATGAGTCCATCTTATGCATGTCAATTTTCATGTTCATTGGATTAACCATCATGATTTCATAAACAAAAGAGCAAGCAAGGTGCAAGAAATGGCATACATGAACAAACCCTAGGCAATTTAAAAATTCAACCGAGCACAAATCTTGGAAAAATATCCATAAAAAAGTAGACATGATGATGAACATTTCACAAAAAATTTCATATGATTTGGATTAATATTTTTTGATTTATGAATTTTTGAATGAAGAGGAAAATTAAAAAAAATGCATGAAACAAGTATATGATCATGTACAAGTGGAATGGAGAAAATGCAGCAAGGCAAGTTGGAAAATGTGATAGCCAGGAATCGAACCACATGCATATTCAAATGGAGCGCGCTAACTAATGAAACGCTCCGTTTCATTAACATACGTGGCATGGTACTATTGGTGCATGGGAGA
Organism: Lathyrus oleraceus; assembly: GCF_024323335.1. Taxonomy (NCBI): domain Eukaryota; kingdom Viridiplantae; phylum Streptophyta; class Magnoliopsida; order Fabales; family Fabaceae; genus Lathyrus; species Lathyrus oleraceus. The sequence goes on along the minus strand of NC_066581.1, from coordinate 4,929,253 downwards.
CAAACACAAAAATCATGCAAAAACACGGCCAAGGCAGATCAAACATGTTCTGGATATTGAAAACCTAAAGCTTCAACGCGTGTTCATCATGTTCATCATCATCATGAACTTTTTGTCACAGAAATTCATGAAAATTATACCAATCGAATCATCATTCAACACACAGCACTAATCCAGCATCAATTTCATTTAATTCTAACCACATCAAATGCATCGATCAAGATAAGTTTCAACTATCAAACATTCAAATCAACATAACTTCATCAATACTGCATGGTTTTCAAAGATCCAAAGCTCAGTGTGACCTACATTCCAAATCTACAAGATGCACATGATAATTACATGAATTAGAGCGATCGAATTCTAACCTCTATGGAGATGCAGAGTTGAATTCACTTGATTCAAGGCCTGGAAGTGTGAAACAGATGTTCTATGCTGATGAGGAAGATGAATGAGTGCAAGAAAACAGCTCAACAGTGCGTGAACACGATGAAATCTCCAAATGCCATGGAAGGTGCAATGCTTCAACAGTCACGATCTTCAAGAATTCCTCACAATCTTGCTTCAACAGATCTTCACAATGCCTGCAGATGATGATTAGAACAAGAAGCAAGCAAGAGAAATCAAGAAATTCGATGGAAAAATTTGAGAGAATTTGAGAGAATTTGAGATGAAAAAGTTTTGGATCTGAAATTGTGATGTTGTTGTTACTGAATTCTGTTAGGATTAGCACTTTATACCACCTGTTAATGAAGCTTCTTAATCATGATTAGCAACAATGCAATGGATTAAGTGAAATGAGCATGTTTTGCAATTTGGCCAAAATGCCCTCATGTAATGCCATGCAATGGAACAGTGCGAATTTGGCTTGAAACAAGTTGCAAATTCTGTTTTGAGGCAATGGCAATTGGTTTGGAGTGAAAATAATGCCCATTTTTCAAAATCACCTTTTCCCACCAAAATTCAAAATGAAGTCAAGTGAAAAAATGCCATTTTTTTATGATGAGAATTTGTGAAATATGATGCATGATTATGATAGTAGGGATCAAGAGAAAATTGCTCAAAAAAGAATCACATGAATTGGCCTTTTGATGCAAAAGTTATGCCTTATTGAAGTTCAAAATTCCTTGACAATGATTTGATCATAACTTGCCAACCACAAATGAGAAGTTCATATTCTTGGACATTTTGGAAAGGTGAGAGCAAGATCTTCAACTTTCATGTTGGACAAAATTTTATTTGAAGCTTTCTTGATGATGTAAAGTTGAGGAGAAGACCTTTCCATTTTTGGCAGTTTGAAATTACTGGTCACTTACTATTTTTGGAAACTTTTCATCTGACCTCAAATCCTCCAATGTTGATCTTTGAAATGTTATATGAGGCTTGTATGGACATGAATGAGACCTCTCTAACCATCTCCCACCTTAAAATCTATGCTTAAATGCACAGTTGACCACAGTTGACTTTGCTAGGGTTTTGGTTGACTGAACAATGCTTTGATGAATTTCAAGCCTCTACCACTTGAGATCTTGATTCAAAATGATATCACAACTCATATGAACTCTTGTGAATGATCAATGGTGCCCAAATTCTTCAGAATGGCCACCATCTATGGCTCAATGAATGCCTTTGACTGGCTTGACCTAATGGTTGCTTCATCTGCAAGTAACAAGGTTAGATGACAATATTTTTGTACTTTTGGTTAGTAAACAAATGAAAAGCAATGATATACAAATGCAAAACATGCTTGGTGATCAAGAAACACACTCTCAAAGATGACCCACCCACAAGGAGGGAGGCAAGGTGCACAATGATCCTTGAGGCAATGATATGATATGATATGATGCCATGAGGGATCTTAGGGACAAAATTGGGGTCTTACAGATAGCATAAATTCAAATTAATTTCTCATGTTCATCTTTCCCTCCATATTTCCATGCCATACTCCATTTCATTTCAATTTTTTTTCTCCAACTTTAAAAATCCATAACTAATTGAAAAATCATCCAATTAATCCCATTCTTTTTGCAAAATGATCCTATGTTTGTATAGAATTTTATGATGTTGATTTCATGATTTTACACTTCCTGGATTTTGGTTTGTGCTAGACTTTGTGATCATATGTGCTTTTGTGACCTTGCCTTACTCTTTCTATTGTGAAATGCTAGATTTTAATCCAATTGCTACCAAATTTTGCATGATGATTCTTGACATGTTAATTGACATTTTGGTTTTGGTTTGACATTTTTCCCATGCTCCATTTCTGTTTTATGCATGTGTTAGCATGGTGTGACAATTTGTGTCACACCTTTGGTTGTTCAACTTGTGCAATTTAATTTCCATACCAAATGACCTCTGTTGATTCTGATTTTTTGTATGATGATTGGTTTGGATGTTTTGAATGCTCATGAATTTTTCCAGAATCATTTGAATCATTTCTATTTTGATTTGAACTTTTCATTTCTCAATGTCCATTTGAATGCTTTGAAATTGCCTTTGATTTCTTTTGATCATGAAATGCTTTTGCTTAATGATTTTGATGTGATCCTTTTTAGGAAATGTCAATATGTGTTTGAAGTTGCATTGTGTTGAATTTCAGCTCCTGTTTTGAATTTTTTCTTCACCTTTGACCCTAGGCTTTGACCTAGTGGTTTGTACTTACATGTGAGCTTTGAATTTCAGGTTCAAGCATCCAAATCCCATGGTTAATGTTGCTTCATCATTTAAATGTTGATATTTGCTTTTGATTGCTAACATTTGCTGTTTTGTAGGTTGTTGATAATTCACTTGAGTTTGCCTTATGGCTTATGTGTTGTACATTGGGATTGTCTGTTTGTTATTGACTGTTGTCTGTTTGTCTGAGTATTGTACTGATTTGTTTAGTTGTTTACACAGGTACCTAAGTTGCTTTAAGTTCATTTGAACTTTGCTTTGCTTTTGCTTGTGGTTGGCATACCACTTAGGTATAATCCCTATACTTCATGTAGTTTGGAAGACCTGCTGTTATTGGCAGGCACCTGTCTGAAGCCCTCCTTAAGAGGCCATGTTTTTGTTTGTTTAATTTTGTGCCAAGCAGGTAAAGTCCTCTTAAGAGGCAATTGGCAGATAAAAGGGATGTGTAATCCATCCCCTACTATTCAGTTGTGTCATTCACTTTGCTCACACCATGTGTTGATGCATTGTGAATAAGAACCCAAGATCTTATAGAGTCAATCATATGTGGAGAAGAGTTCCCTCATTCTGAACTCCCACACTTTCTATTGATTAAAGCTCTCCCAGGCCAGGGATAAGAGCTATGAGGCACCCCTCATCTCCATTTCATCTACTTCACCCTAACTCTCAATGTTAAGGTTAAGAGCTCAAAACACCCCATTCCAGTTGGCTTGTTTCTAAAACCTAACCTTGCTTGAGCCTATTGATTGTGTATAGTGTGTGCTAACTGATTGCTTGATTGCTCAACTGTGCATCTTTCATGTTTGCTTTTGCATCATTCCATGTGCTTGCTTTTGCTTTTCATAGCATGTTTGTTTATGTGAGGAGTCAGATGTAAGACCACTGATTGGTTATCTGTTTCCTATGATCATTTGTTGTGGAGTCAGGTGTAAGTCCATAGATTGGTTACCTGTTTCCTCGTTTTGTTTTGTCCATTGAGGAGTCAATTGTAAGTCCATTTATTGGCAGTTGTTTCCTATGATCTGGTAGGAGTTGGGACTAAGACCATTGATTGGCATCCTATTTCCTTGGAGTCGAGTGTAAGACCATTTATTGGCAACTTATTTCCTCTTGCTTATTGCATTTGTTATTTGTTTCTTGTGAGGAGTCAATTGTAAGTCCAGCTATTGGCAGTTGTTTCCTATGATCATTCCTGTGAGACTAGTGTAAGTCCATAGATTGGCATCTGGTATCCATGTTTTGTTTGTTTTTTGTGAGATTGGTGTAAGTCCATTGATTGGCATCCGGTATCTACCTTTTTGTTTTGGGAGATTGGTGTAAGTCCATAGATTGGCATCTGGTATCCATGTTTTGTTTGTTTTTTGTGAGATTGGTGTAAGTCCATTGATTGGCATCCGATATCTATCTTTTCGTTTTGGGAGATTGGTGTAAGTCCATTGATTGGCATCCGGTATCCATTTATGTTGTTTATTTGTTATTCACTTGTTGCCTTTTCCAAAGGAATCACTTGGATCATCTACATATGATCTCAAGAGGTGAACATCTAAGAAGTTTTACATCCCTTAACCTCTCACTCTTTTTGTTCTTTAAACCTCCATTTGCATGTTAACCCAAACCAAAAATATTGTGCAAACATTTTCATTTCTTTTCAAATTAGAAACCTCGGCCTTAAGCCTTTGATTTTCCAACCTTCACTTTCATAATACTTCTTTTGAATTGAATTCTAATCATACTTTGACCATCTTTTGTGAATAAATCCTAAATGGTTAATTTCACTCATTCAATCGCTTTTGTGGCTTTGGTCCACTTCTTGATAAGTTTTCATACATTAGCCATAGATCTCAATTATCTTAGTGGTTGATGTGAATCTCACCTTTTGTCCTTAGTGATTGAATTGTAAGACTTCCTTGCTTATTATAGGGCATGGTCCCTCACTAGTAAGTTGAAGCTTTTCTCACATGGTGGACTTGTGGTTGTATAGGTTGAGTTTTCTCCCGTGGATAATGAAAGATCTTAGGGCTTTTGTTTAAAATCAATCCACTCACTTTTTGGAAATCTTTTAGCCGAACTACGGCGTTTTGATCCTTACCTTCCATGGAAAGGTACGTAGGCAACGAGTTCATCCGTTCAAACACAAAAATAATAAAAATTGTACATTCTTTTCTCATCCTCCCAATCAATGTTTTCACAATAAATATTTTCATAAACAATATATTTTACAACAAGTTGTGAAAAGGGTTCCCTAGGAGTACCTAGGATGCTTTGGGTGCCTAACACCTTCCCTTTGCATAATTACCCCCTTACCCAGATCTCTGACCTTTCATTAGTTTTCTATATGTAAAACTTCTTAGGCTTTTGTTCGCTTTTTTAGACATTCCTTTGGATAAATAAAAGTGCGGTGGCGACTCTATCTTTGTATGCTTTGCTTTTGATTTAGTCAATAAATCATAAAGTGACGAATACACCGCTACACCATGATGTGGAGAACTGCTTTCAGTTGAAGACTAAGGTTCAAGACCTCATGAGGTGCGGCATTTTGAGCATTGAGGACGCAGGTCCTAATGTTAAGAAGAACCCATTGCCCGAGCATGGGAAGTCTGTCAACATCGTCCAGGGCTGCCCTGGCAAGTACAAGGTCAAATATGTCAGCCATATTCGATAATCATTGGTCGAGTTGCATCGTCTACTGTGTGAGTACAGTCATCTGGAGCACGATCATGATAAATGCCGAATCTGCTCTGTCAACCGTTTGGGTTATCGCCAAGTGCGCAAAGACCTTCAGGAATTGCTGGATGAAGGAGTCATTGAGATCCTTCAAAATAGGAATGTGGATGAAGATGAACCAGAAGTCAATGTGATTTCTCCGGTGTTTCGGATACCTGAACCTGTTATCATTAAATATGATGGTAGCAAGCAGAAGGTTTCTCCTTCGCTGATTATCAAGCATGCCGGTCCTGGGCCTTATTCTTTTGACAAGGCAATTCCCTTCCGATACAATGATGTTGCTGTAGAAGATGGGAAAGAGGTGAGTCTGCCGTCCTCCTCTGTTGTGAGTATTGCTGATGTCAGTGGGTTGACCCGTAGTGGTCGTGTGTTTTCTGCACCCCTGAAGCCTCAGGCTGTTGCTGATTCTGTTGAACGTCCGGTTGGGAATGCGGTGAACCCTCCGAACCCGACACTTGTTGTTAAACCCTCCTCTGTACAAAAGACTCCTGCTTCTGTTGGCCCTAGTGGCAATTTGAAAGAAGACTGTGATGAGATGCTGAAGCTCATCAAGAAGAGTGAGTACAGTGTTGTAGACCAGTTTCTACAAACACCATCCAAGATTTCCGTGTTATCGTTGCTTCTGAATTCATAACCGCATAGAGAGGCTCTGAAGAAAGTCTTGGATGTGGCATATGTCGATCACGATGTCACAATAGAACAGTTCGATAGCATTGTTGCAAACATTACTGCTTGTAACACTTTGAGTTTCTCTGACTCTGATCTCCCCGAGGAGGGAAGAGACCACAACTTGGCATTACACATTTCCATGAATTGCAAAGATGACGCCATGTCCAATGTGCTGGTGGACACTGGGTCATCCCTGAATGTATTGCCAAAATCCACTCTCGTAAGATTGTCGTTTCAAGGGCCTCCCATGAGGCAGAGTGGAGTTGTTGTGAAAGCTTTTGATGGGTCGCGTAAGACCGTGATTGGGGAAGTTGATCTCCCAATCAAGATTGGACCAAGTGATTTCCAGATTACCTTCCAGGTTATGGATATCCACCCATCCTATAGCTGTCTTCTAGGCAGACCATGGATTCACGAGGCTGGCACCGTGACATCCACCCTACACCAAAAGCTGAAATTCGTGAAGAACAAGAAACTGGTAGTGGTAGGGGGAGAAAAGGCTCTCCTGGTTAGCCACTTGTCTTCCTTCTCATACATAGATGCTGAGGATGAAATTGGAACTCCTTTCCAAGCTTTATCTATAGCTGAGCCTGTTGAGAAGAGAACTCCTTCATTTGCTTCCTATAGAGATGCGAAACTGGCCATTGAATGTGGTGCAGTTGTTGGTCTAGGAAAAATGATTGAGCTTGAAGACAACAAGTCCCGGGTTGGCATTGGCTTTTATTCTGGGGTCTTCAATGAGAAAGGGCTTTTCAAGAGGGGAGGTTTCATCCACACCGGTCAGAGCGAAGAAGCTGCTTCTGTCTTGGAAGAGGATACAGAGGATTCTGACAATTTTGTCATCCCTGGAGGGATCTGCAACAATTGGGTCGCTGTGGGTGTTCCTACAGTTATCCATAAGTCAGAGTAATAATCACTTTGTTTAAAAACCCTTCTCCCATGCCAAAAGGAGAAGTGATGACATTGTCGGCAACATTAATACAATGATATTTTCATTCAATAAATTCATGTTAAATGTTTGTTTTTCCAATTATTTTCACTTTTCACTTTTTGCGTGAAATTGGTGATCACAAAAAACCCTAAAACAAGAATAAAATCAATCTTTTCATCTGCATAATGATTGCCTTGTTTGATTTCTAAAAGCTTTTCATATCCAAAATCATTATGCAGGTTGATTTCTAAACCTATTGAACATAATGATTCAACGCCATCTCCCAATTTTGAATTCCCTGTATTCGAGGCAGAGGAAGATGATGTTGAAGAGATTCCCGATGAGATTACCCGTCTTCTTGAGCATGAAGAGAAGATCATTCAGTCGCATCGCGAGAATCTGGAAACAGTCAACTTGGGGTCTGAAGATTGTGTTCGAATGGTGAAGATTGGGGCACTCCTGGATGAGTCTGTTATCTTTGCTTGGTCGTATGAAGACATGCCAGGTCTAGATACAGACATTGTGCAACATTTCCTGCCTTTGAAGCCTGAGTGCGTGCCTGTGAAGCAGAAGCTCAGAAGAACTCATCCTGATATGGCAGTGAAGATCAAAGAGGAAGTTCAGAAGCAAATTGATGCGGGGTTTCTGGTGACTTCTACGTATCCTCAATGGGTGGCCATCATTGTGTACGTGCCTAAGAAGACGGAAAAGTTCGGATGTGTGTGGATTACCGTGATTTGAATAAGGTTAGTCTGAAAGATGATTTCCCTCTACCACACATTGATATGTTGGTAGACGATACAGCTAAATTCAATATCTTCTCATTTATGGACGGATTTTTCGGATATAATCAGATCAAGATGGCACCTGAGGATATGGAGAAGACAACATTCATCACACCTTGGGGAACATTCTGTTATCGAGTGATGCCCTTCGGTTTGAAGAACGCCGGAGCCACGTATCAACGAGCTATGACTACCTTGTTCCATGATATGATGCACAAGGAGATCGAGGTCTATGTTGATGATATGATTGCTAAGTCACGAACGGAGGTTGAATATGTAGAGCATTTGTTGAAGCTTTTTCAGCGTTTGAGGAAGTACAAGCTTCGTCTGAATCCCAACAAGTGTACATTTGGAGTCCGTTCTGGAAAGTTATTGGGCTTTATTATCAGCGAAAGAGGTATTGAGGTTGATCCTGCAAAGGTCAAAGCAATACAAGAGATGCCTGTGCCCAAAACTGAGAAGCAAGTCCGAGGTTTTCTTGGCCGCTTGAACTATATTTCCAGATTTATATCCCATATGACTGCCACATGTGCTCCGATATTCAAGCTCCTCCGGAAAGATCAGTCTCATGATTGGATCGAGGATTGCCAGAAAGCTTTCGATAGTATCAAAGAATATCTGTCTGAACCTCTGATTCTGTCTCCGCCTGTGGAAGGAAGACCTTTGATCATGTATCTGACAGTTCTTGAAGACTCGATGGGTTGTGTCCTTGGTCAGCAAGACGAATTCGGAAAGAAAAAGTATGCTATTTACTACCTGAGTAAGAAGTTCACTGATTGTGAGTCTCGATACTCAATGCTTGAGAAGACATGCTGTGCTTTGGCTTGGTCCGCTAAGCGTTTACGCCAGTATATGATAAATCATACAACTTGGTTGATATCCAGAATGGATCGATCAAGTATATCTTTAAGAAACCTGATTTAACTGGGAGGATTGCGCGTTGGCAGATGTTGTTATCTGAGTATGATATTGAGTATCGAGCTCAGAAAGCTATTAAAGGTAGTATCTTGGCTGACCACTTGGCACATCAGCCGATTAAAGATCATCAGTCAGTTCAGTACGACTTCCCAGATGAGGAGATTCTGTATTTGAAGATGAAAGATTGTGATGAGCCTACACTCGATGAAGGGCCAGAGCCTGGTTCCAGATGGAGTATGGTATTCGATGGCGCTGTAAATCAGTACGGAAATGGTATTGGGGTAGTAATCATTACTCCTCAGGGCACACATATTCCTTTTACAGCAAGGCTAACTTTCAAATGCACGAATAATATGGCTGAGTATGAGGCCTGTATTATGGGATTGGAAGAATGCATTGACCTGAGGATTAAGCATCTTGATGTTTATGGTGATTTGGCCCTCGTTGTCAATCAGATCAAAGGTGAATGGGAAACAAATCAGCCTGGTCTTATTCCATACAGAGATTATGCGAGAAGGATTTCAACGTTCTTTACTGAAGTTGACTTCCATCATATTCCTCGAGAGGATAATCGAATGGCAGACGCTCTTGCTACGCTTGCTTCAATGATTATGGTCAAGTATTAGAATGAAGTTCCCAATATCACCGTGATGCGCTTGGATAGACCAGCTCACGTGTTTGCAGTTGAAGAAGTAAAAGACGATAAGCCATGGTATTATGACATCAAGTGTTTCCTCCAGAACAAGGTCTACCCGCCTGGGGCATCTGTGAAAGATAGGAAAACTTTGAGAAGATTATCAGGTAGTTTTTACCTCAGTGGCAACGTGCTTTACAAGAGAAATTTTGACATGGTTCTGCTCAGATGCGTGGATAGACATGAAGCAGACCTGTTGATGACTGAGATCCATGAGGGTTCATTTGGTACTCATTCCAATGGACATGCCATGGCTAGAAAGATGTTGAGAGCAGGCTACTATTGGCTGACAATGGAGTCTGACTACTGCAAATATGTGAAGAAATGCCATAAGTGTCAGATTTATGCGGATAAGATTCATATTCCTCTGACACTTCTGAATGTGATTTCATCACCATGACCTTTCTCCATGTGGGGAATTGACATGATTGGCATGATTGAGCCGAAAGCGTCCAATGGACACAGGTTTATTTTCGTAGCGATTGATTACTTCACCAAGTGGGTTGAAGCTGCATCGTATGCTAATGTGACCAGGCAGGTGGTCGTGAAGTTTATCAAAAATCAACTCATATGCCGCTATGGTGTGCTTGATAAGATCATTACTGATAATGGATCTAACTTGAACAACAAGATGATGGAAGAGCTGTGTAGTGAGTTCAAGATTGCACATCATAATTCTTCTCCTTACAGACCCAAGATGAATGGGGCTGTTGAAGCTGCTAATAAGAATATCAAGAAGATTATCCAGAAGATGGTTATCACGTACAAAGATTGGCATGAGATGCTACCCTTTGCTTTGCATGGATATCGTACATCTGTCCGCACTTCAACAGGGGCAACCCCTTTCTCTCTTGTTTACGGCATGGAGGCTGTACTCCCAGTAGAGGTGGAGATCCCATCAATGAGAGTCTTGATGGAGGCCAAGTTGACTGATGCTGAATGGATTCAGAGTCGTTATGACCAACTGAATTTGATCGAAGAGAAGAGATTGACTGCCATGTGCCATGGTCAGTTATATCAGCAGAGAATGAAGAAAGCTTTTGATAAGAAGGTCAAGCCTCGTGTGTTCCGAGAAGGTGACCTTGTGCTCAAGAAAGTCTTGGCTTTCGCGCCCGATTCCAGGGGCAAGTGGACTCCAAACTACGAGGGTCCATATGTTGTTAAGAGAGCCTTTTCAGGCGGTGCTTTGATGCTTACAACTATGGATGGGGAGGATTTCACTCGTCCTGTGAACTCAGATGCAGTCAAGAAATACTTCGCCTAAAAAAATAGAATAGCTCGCTAGGTTGATACCCGAAAGGGCGGCTTAGGCAAAAATGAGCGTCTCGGTGGATTGAAAACCCGAAAGGGCGATCCAGGCAAAAGTTAGAGACATGAAAAAAAAACGAATATTTGCATCCCGCTAGATTGAGTACCTCATCCTGGGGCAATCTAGGCAAAAATTAGGGATTTGGCAAGTAACTGCATCCTGACAAGACTGTGTTCTACATCTGTCATCCGTCAAAGATTCTTGTTCATTCGTCGTCAACGGAAGCTTCGAATACATCGAATCCGGAATTGGTGGACAAATGGTCATTATGTTCAATGTAGCCCTTTTCCAATATATATCACCAATTTCAAACTTGTAAGAATCTATGGAGTCTTGCCATTTGCAGGCTACCATTCCATCAAATAAATTTGAGCCTTTATCCAATTATTTGCACTCTTATTTGTTTCTATTCAACAAATGTTTTGCATGTTTTTAATTGATAAAATGTCATTGTTTTAAACAAACGAATTTTTCACAAATTGTTTTTAAACAAAGTGAACATTCACGATGATAAAAAGATACTTAGGAGATTCTCAGTGCTCTCCCAAGGGTGGTATGATTCCCAACAGGGTAAGACATTTGTTCATATCCCTGGCATTTGATTGTATCCTTTTCCTCCGGAACTTTCTGTGGTTTTTTTTCTCGAGCAGGGTGCCTTTCTTGGCTTCTTCCCCTACCAAGTGTTTGGAGGATTCATCCCTTTTCACTTCAGCAGAGCAGTAATTTTCTCTCCTCGGATGTGTTATCCCTGGAAGATTTGTTTTGGTGATGGGCCCCCAGAATCCCTTTATCCATCGGATATACTCGCCAGTAGAGCTGCTCATGTGGTAGAAGTGGTCTCATATTAACTCCTATCCCCGTTTGGAATGTTCATTGATTCCTCCCCTAGCAAGAAGAGCAGTGGTACTTCCCTCTTCAGCAGGTGAGTCCTCGTTGGAAGGTTCAGTATTTGGTGGTTGCTCCCCAGGTTTCCTTCATTTCCTCAGATAGATCCTCAACGGAGTTGTTGATGTGTTGGATCTTATCCTTTATGATGTTATCCCCAGCAGGGATATTGCTGTTCCCTGGTATCTCTGATCCTCAGCGGAATTGTTAGTGTGGTGGATTTTATCTATGACGACAATTTCCCCAACCAGAGTTGCTTTTGTGGCAGATTCTACTTGCATAATTAAGCATTTCTCCCCAGCCGAGACTTTGTGATTTCACTGCTTCCCCGACAGACGGGTGTGATCTCCTTGGTGAGTTTGGTACTTGGTGGCTGATCACCAGTTTCCTCTTTTATCTCTCAGTGGAATTCCCCAGTAGAGTTGCTGATGGTTTCTCCAGTAGAGTTGCTTTTGTGGCAGTTTCTGCCTGTGCGATGACTCTTTTCCCTAGCCGGATTGATTGATGATTCATCACTCAGAGATTTTTGTGATTTCCTGATATCTCTGATTTCTCCTGCAAGATCTTTGCTTCCTAGCATCTTGGATCTCCAGCAGATTGGATACTCTCCATCGAAGTTTTTGGCTTTCTCTCTTGAGATGTAGTACCGGGCGTTTGATTCCTGGGCCTGTTTGTGTTAGATATGTCTGTTTGTCAGCATTCATCATACATAAACCACGCATATACATGCATAATTTTAAAACATTCAAATATTCATGTTTCATTTTTTGCCATATATCTATTGTTTGTTGTCTCCTGCTATCTGGTGGTATATCTCCCCAAGCAGAGGTTGGTGTCTGATCCCTCTATATAGAGTCAGCCCCATAAGCAGAAAGTGTTATCTTTCATGTCATTTCCCCACTGAGTTCTATCCTCGTGGACGATGACTGTTTCCGTTTCCTCCCAACATATATTGGGATGGGTTCCCCTATTTGAGTTATATCCTCAATAGGATGAGTCTTGATTCAGTTTGCCTTTTTGTTTTGATCCTAAATTGGCCCTTTTTGTGACTGTTTCTGGCGTTTCCCTGTGATAGATGAATAATTGCTCAATTATTGGCAATCTTTCACCTTATCCCCAGTAAGGTCGCCAATGATTATTCACCTTATCCTCATCAGAGTCTGTGGTCTTCTACCCAGTATCCGGTAGTTGTAAACCCTACTTTCTCCCCTTGCAGAGTTAACCCTTGTTGTTCATCCCAACCGACGACGGTTACTCTTCCGTGGTTTTCTACCCAGTCTTCGGTAGATGTAATCCCCTCTTTGTTGGTTATCACTCCAATATTCGGTATTGATATTCCTTCCTTCTTGTGGATGTTTGCTCTGAGTAAGCAAATTTATCCCCGTCCGGTCCTCTTTCATTTACCGTTTGCCGGAGATGTTTGTTGCTTCCCCTTTGATTGGTCATCATTACATACCTAATTTGGTATCCCGATGCCTTCCTTTTCGGATGATTTATCCTTTATTAACCTACAACCCGGTTGTGGATAATCTTCCATGCGAGTATATTATCTACGTTTTGACGACAATAGATAATATATCTCATGCACTCTTTGGTCGAAGTCTTTTGTTGTTCTTCCCCAATTGAGTAAGATTCGTATTCCTTGTGGAATCGAATGTCCATCCTATAAACAAGTTTGCTTTTCCAGCTTTCTTCAGGATGATGAGTGTGTTGGCACACAAACCAATTCACGTTTCGGTCAATTTATCCTTTGTTAACCTACAACCTGGTTGTGGATAATCTTCCATGCGAGTATATTATCTATGTTTTGACGGCAATAGATAATATATCTCATGTACTCTTTGGTCGAAGTCTTTTGTTGTTCTTCCCCAATTGAGTAAGATTCGTATTCCTTGTGGAATCGAATGTCCATCCTATAAACAAGTCTGCTTTTCCAGCTTTCTTCAGGATGATGAGTGTGTTGGCACACAAACCAATTCACGTTTCGGTTGATTTATCCTTTGTTAACCTACTACCCGGTTGTGGATAATCTTCCATGCGAGTATATTATCTACGTTTTGACGGCAATAGATAATACATCTCATGCACTCTTTGGTCGAAGCCTTTTGTGTTTCCCCAGTTGAGTAAGATTTGTTGTCCCTTTGCGGAATCGAATATTCATTCTACCCCATTTTGTTTGGATAGTTGCCTTGTTTGTGCAATTTATCCCCAGTGAGTCATCTCTCGTCTACCCTTTTGTTGCTGGTAACGATTGTTTCTCCTTTGATTGGTTATCATTACATACCTAGTTTGGTATTCCGATGCCTTTCTTTTCGGTCGATTTATCCTTTGTTAACCTACAACCCGGTTGTGGATAATCTTCCATGCGATGTATGTTATCTACGTTTTGACGACAATAGATAATATATCTCATGCACTCTGTGGTCGAAGTCTTTTGTTGTTCTTCCCCAATTGAGTAAGATTCGTATTCCTCGTGGAATTGAATGTCCATCCTATAAACAAGTTTGCTTTTCCAGCTTTCTTCAGGATGATGAGTGTTTTGGCACACACACTAATTCACGCCTTGGTCGGTCACCTATTATATACCCAGTAGCCGGTATCCCTGGTGTTCCTTCCTTTCTGCTCCCTATTATGACCTCGGTCCCCTGTGGAGTCAGATTTTCCTGAGTTGAAACATACCTTTTTCAGGTCTTCCTCAGATGATTTGGTCGATTGATATCTCTCACCCTTACACCGGTCTTAGATATTCATTCTTCCCGAGCTTGTTACCCACTAACCGGTAACACCTCATCCTTTTGCTTCCCCTAGAGAGTCTTTTAGATTCCCCCAGCGGAGTTTCTGTTGTGATTCGCTTTTTGCTGTGTTGGCATATTCCCCAATACATGCATTTTCCCTGGCAGAGTTGTTTTGTTCCAATCTTTCCCCAGCCCGAGTCCGGATTTTTTATCCGGTGTATCCTTTGTGGATAGTCTTGATGTGTTGGCGTATTCCCCAGCACATGCATCTTTGAGTCAGCTTGAGTCTTTCCATCGGATTTGTTTCCCTTTGGAATTCTTCTCCCCAATTTCAAGTCGTTACCTGCTCGCGCGGTTTCAGTCCTTTACCCCCCAGTAAAGTCTCCAGCTTGAAGTCGTGTCTTGCTCAAACATTTTTATTGCTTTCTTATCACCATAAGAGTCCCTGTTAGAGTCTCTGTTCCATCAGTGAGGGTATTACTCCTATGGATTTTCAATTTCTCCTGATTTCTTTTCTTCTTTGTGGACACATCCCCACAGAGATAGTTTGTTTTGCATACATACATTTGCATCATGAGGTCTCTCAGGGACCAAAATTTGTCTCTTTGTTATTATTTAAGCCCATTCTACCTCGTCGAGACGAAGATTTTAACCTTCATTTCTCCGGCTAGAATGATCTTAAATAGGGGCATCTGTAAGACCCCAATTTTGTCCCTAAGATCCCTCGTGGCATCATATCATTGCATTGCATAGCCTCAAGGATCTTTGAGCATCTTGGCTTCCTTTCCCTTTGGGTTGGGATCTCCTGTGAGTGGTTTGAGATCACCAGGCATGCTTGCATTATATATCATTGCTTTTCTTGTTTTAATCACTAACCAAAAGCACAAAAATATGTCACTAACATTTGTTTTGTAGCTGAAGCAAGCATCAGGTCAAGGCTTTCAAGGATTTCCTTTGAGCAAGAGATGAGGTATTTTCTTGAGATGAGGACCACATGATATTATATGGAGTTTATATGAGCTAGGGTTCATTTTGAAGCAATATCCCTAAGGGGTATAGGCTCAAGTTCATCAAAGCATGTCAAGGTCATCTGAGGACCAAGCAATCAACTGTGCAGTTAACTAAGGGCTTTGAGGTGGGGGAAATGATTTGAAACATCTTAATCATGTTCAAACAAGGCCTATTCATCATGTCAAACATCTATCTTGAAGATTTTGAAGTCATTGCAAAAGTTTCCAAAAATGGAAAGTGACCTGTAATTTCAAGTTTCCAAAAATGGCAAGTTTTTGGTCCACATTCAACTTGACTTTTCAACATCAAAGAAGCTTCAAATGGATTTTTGGTGAACATGAAAGTTGAATATCTTTCTCTCCTCTTTCCAAAAAGTCCTATATCATGTCCATCTGATAAATGGTTGAGAAGTTATGGCCAAATGATCACAAAGCATGCATGGAAGTTCAACATGGCATAACTTTTGATTCAAAACTCCAAATTGGTCCACTCTTTTTGCAAAATGCTCCTTGTGACCAAGACATTCCAAATCAACATTTGCCTTGCATGTAAGAAGCTCATATGACCACTTGTTCATACATGTGCATTTTGGAGGGAATTTTGATAATTCAAATTTGGTTGATCATGCAAGCCAAATACCAATTCCATGATGATTATTGAATGATTTTAAGTGAATTTGAACCTTGCATGGGTACTGTTCACGTGTAGCATGTACATGCTAAGCTCATTTTGGCAATTTTGCAAAATACCTCACATTTCACTAATCATGATTAGCCAAAGCTTAATTGAGATTTCAGCATGATTAAGAGGTCATATATAAGGCAAACCCTAACTGTTTTGCAAGAAGAGGAGAACAAAATTCAGATCAAAATTTCCATTTCCCTCAAAATTTTCTCTCTCTTCGAAATTCAAATTTCTTCATACAAACCTTCAATCTCTTTGCATATTCATGATCTTTGTGGAATTTTGAGTAGGATTCATCCATTGTTTATTGGAATTGAGCTAGTTTTCGGACAGATCCAGTGCATGAACATGAAGATAGATTTCTGAAATTGAGCTGGATTTTAGTGTTTTCAATTGCTTCTTTGTGCACAAAGGTTCTAGTCAAGGTTGAGGAAGAAGATCTGGAGCTCTAGAGCACTTGAGGACACGATTTCAACCACTGCCATTTCAAGTAAGTGAAATTTTCGTCCTCTTTTTTTGCAATTTTAAGACCATAGAAATGTAGATATCCTTGCCTGGATCATGTAGATATGTTCAGAATTAAAAATGATCAAGTATTGTGCATGTTATGTTGATTTAAAGTTTGGATCTAGAAAAAGTTCTTGCTCGATCTGGAAAATCCATGAGGTTTTAGGATGTTTTGAATGCATATTCATGATCTACGTGAGAAGAGCTTTCGATTGGTGTATGGCTCGATGAAATCTGGAATTTTTTTTGTTGCATCTCCGCCGGAGACGGCCGGAGAAGACGACCGGAGCTTAGCTCCGGCATCTCTGCGTGTCCTAGGGTTTTTGCCATGTGGACCTGCTGATTGTGCGCTTGCCTGGCTGTTTCATTGGTTCATGTGTGTTTGACTGGCCACGTGTTGCTTTGACTTGCTGATTGTGTGTGCCACATATTAAATGAAACGCAGCGTTTCATGAGCGCTTTTGATCCTTCCATGCGTGTGTTTGATTCCATGGTTGTGCATATTGCTGATTTTATTTGAATTTTGTCATTTCCCTCCATTATTTCATATTATTTCATATTACTTTGTTCATTTGAAAAAATCATAAAAAATAGTAGAATGCTCCAAATTGAGTCCAATTTTTTTTCACATTCTTGTTTTAATGTCTACTTTTTTTATAGGATTTATTTCATGATTTGTTTGTTTCTGGATTTTTAATTGTAGATTTTTGATTGAGCCTAGTGTTAATTTGATATGCTATGTTCATTGCTTTGTGATATCTTCATCTTTAATCCAATTGATCTGAATTTTTGTGTGCTTGATCCTCACATGTGATATGATTTTTGAGCTTTGGTTTGGAATTTTTATCATATGCTATCACTGTTTTTGACACATGGAGATGTAGTGTGACAATTTGTGTCACATTTTTGGTATTCAATTTTTGCATTTTTGTTCACCTATCATTTGAGCTCTTCTGGATTTGATTTTTTGCATGGTGTTTGTTCATAACATGAGTAGCTTGTATAAAAAATATCAAGGTCATTGAATGCTTTTCTATTTTGATTTGGATTTTCTAATTTGATTGTCCATTTTGTGCTCATTTGTTGGTCTTTGCTTTACATTGATCATTTGATGCCTTTGCCTTGTGAATTGATGCTGGTCCTTTTGAGGACATCTTGTGACATGTTTGAATGTGCATTATGCAAAAGATTGAGTTCTGTTTTGATCATTTGATTTGGTTTTGAACCTAGTCTTTGTACTAGTGTTTTGTACATAAACTAATTGTGCTTTGTGTTTCAGGTTTGGACATTTAGCATTGATGGTTGGTTTGATCTCACTTTGTGAGATACAAATACCTTTGAGTACTAACTCTTGTTGTTTTGTAGGTTCTAATTAAGCTTATTGCTACACTTGAGTGCTTGATCATTGTTCATTGAGTTGTAAATATTGGATGGTTTCACTGTCTGTTTTCTAATTGATTGTCTGAAATACTAACTATTTAATCTTTTGTACAGGTACATTAGTTGCTTGCTTTTAGCTCTTGCTTGAGCTATGGATTGTGGTTGATACACCACTTAGGTAGCTACTCTCTTACTTCATGTAGTCTGGAAGTCCTGTCACCTTTTTGGCAGGCATTTTGGATGAAGTCCTCCTTATGAGGCTCTGTTTGTGATTGTTTACATTTGTGCCAAAGACCTCTAAATGAGGCATGTTACTTGATAAGTCCTCCTAAGTGAAGAGGCAATTGACAGATAGAAGGGATTAGCAATCAATCCCCTGTTACTCAGTGAGTCGTTCATTATGCTCGCACTACGTGCTGATGCTCTTGAACAAGTAACCAAGATCTTGTTTAGAGTCTGTCAGGTGGAATAGGATCCCACATTCTGGATCCCCACACTTTCTTTATCATAAGCTCACCCAGGCCAGGGTTAAGAGCATGAGGTCTCATCCTCATTTCCATATTTGATCAGCTTCACCCTAACTCTCAATGTTAGTGGTTAAGAGCTCTAGCTTACCATGACAGTTTGACTTGTTTGTCGAGGTTGATATGACCCCTCTTGACTAAAGCCCACCTATTTGATTGAGCCTCTTGTTTGTATATAGTGTGTGATGCATTGTTTGCTTGATTATTTTGCATGTGTTTGCTTTTGCTCATTTGTTTGTTTTGAGGAGTTAGATATAAGTCCATCTATTGGCATTCTGTTTTCTGTTTGTTTTGAGGAGTTGGATGTAAGTCCATATATTGGCATTCTGTTTCCAGTTTTGTTGTTAGGAGTTGGATGTAAGTCCATTGAGTGGCATTCTGTTTCCTCTTTCTGTGGTTCTCTTATGAGACTTGCTTATTGTTTATACCTTGTGTTGCCTTATTCCAAAGGATGGGACTTACTTGGATCATCCATATGATCTCAAGAGAGCAACCCTACTTGTGTTTGCATTCCTTTATTCCCACCTCTTGCATGCTTAACCTTGATCCTCTTTCATCCTTAACCCAAACCAAAAACTTTTGTGCAAACATTTGACTTGTTTTCAACATTAGAAACCTAGGCCTTATGCCTTTGATTTTCAAACTTTCTTTTCATAATACTCATTTTGAATTGAATCTTGAAGTCAACTTTGACCATCTTTGTACATACTTCTAATTGGTAAATTCAACTCACTTTCAATTACTTTTGTGGTCCATATGTCCACTTCTTAATCAAATCTTTCATGCATTAGCCATAGGTTTGAGTTATCTCAGTGGTTGATGTAAATCTCACTGCATCCTTAGTGGTTGGATTGTAAGCCTTCCATACTTATTATAGGATTAACCCCTCACTAGTATGTCGAAGCCTTCCTCACATGGTGGATTGTTGGTTTAGGTCGAGTTTTCTCCCTTTGATAACGAAAGACCTTAAGGCTTTTGTTTAAAATCAATCCACTCACTTGTTTTGAAATTTTTTACCCGAACTACGAGGTTTTGATCCTTATCTTTCATGAGAAGGTACGTAGGCAATGGGTTTATCCATCCAAACACAAAATGTAAATAAACTTGTATATTCTTTTCTCATCTCTTCAATCATGTTTGCACAAAATAAATTTCATAAACAATAACCTTTTGCAACAAGCGTGAAAAGGGCTCCCTAGGAGTACCTAGGATGTTGTGGGTGCCTAACACCTTCCCATGACATAACTAACCCCCTTACCCAGATATCTGTCTTTTACTAGTTTTGTTTGTAAAACTTTTTAGGTTTTTGTTCGCTTTCTAACCATTCCTTTGGATAAATAGAAGTGCGGTGGCGACTCGACTTTGTATGATTTACCTTGGATCTAGTTAATATTTCCAATGGTAACGAATACACCGCTACACCAAGCCTTATCTATTGCTGAGCCTTCAAGGAGAGGACTTTCTTCATTTGTCTCCTATAATGATGCAAAGTTCCCCATTGATCTCGGTGCAACTATTGGTTTGGGGAAAATGATCAAGTTGGAAGATAACAAGTCCCGAGCTAGCATAGGGTATTCTTCTGGTGTTTCCAATGATCGTGGGCTGTTCCAGAGTGGAGGTTTCATCCACACTAGTGAAGATCAGGAAGCTACTGCCATTGTGGAAGATGATGAAGAGGAAGACCTTTGCAACTTTGTCATACCTGGCGGAATCTGCAATAATTGGGTCGCTGTTGATGTTCCAACAGTTATCCACAAGTCAGCGTAATGTGTTCATTTTGTTTGAAAACGCTTCTCCCATGCCAAAAGGAGAAGTGGAGACATTGTTGGCACAATTTGATTAATACAATGATATTCATTCAATAATCACATGTTAAATGTTTGTTTTTCCAAAATTATTTTTCCTTTTTGATTTTTGCATGAAATTGGTAATCACTATAAAACCATAAAAAAAAGAATAAAGTCAATATTTTCATCTGCATAATGATTTGCTTTGTTTGAATTCTGAAATCTCTTTTACACTCAAAATCATTATGTAGGGTAATTAAACCCATTGAACATAATGATCCAACACCATCTCCCAACTTTGAGTTCCCTGTATTTGAGGCAGAAGAAGATGATGTTGAAGAGATTCCTGATGAGATTACCTGTCTGCTTGAACACGAGGAGAAGATCATTTAGCCACATCTTGAGAATCTGGAAACAGTCAACTTGGTGTCTGAAGATTGCATTCGCGAAGTGAAGATTGGGGCACTCCTTGAAGAGTCTGTTAAGAAGGGGTTGATTGAGTTACTACAAGAATATGTCGACGTCTTTCCCTGGTCATATAAAGACATGCCTGGTCTAGATACTGATATCGTGCAACATTTCTTGCCGTTGAAGCCTAAGTGTGTGCCTGTGAAGCAGAAGCTTAGAAGAACTCATCATGATATGGCAGTAAAGATTAAAGAAGAAGTACAAAAGCAAATTGATGCGGGGTTTCTGGTGACTTCTACATATCCATAATGGGTGGTCAATATTGTGCCTGTGCCTAAGAAAGATGGAAAAGTCCAAAAATGTATGGATTACCGTGACTTGAATAAAGCTACTCCAAAAGATGATTTTCCTCTACCACACATTGATATGTTGGTAGACAATATGGCTAAATTCAATGTCTTCTCATTTATGGACGGTTTTTCCGGTTATAATCATATTAAAATGGCACCCGAGGATATGGAGAAGACAACATTCATCACACCTTAGGGAACATTTTGTTATCGAGTGATGCGCTTCGGTTTGAAGAACGCCGGAGCCACGTATCAACGAGCTATGACTACCTTGTTTCATGACATGATGCACAAGGAGATTGAGGTATATGTTGATGATATGATTGCAAAGTCGAGAACAGAAGTTAAACATGTAGAACACTTGTTGAAGCTTTTCCAGCGCTTGAGGAAGTACAAACTCCTCTTGAATCCGAACAAGTGTACATTTGGAGTCCGTTCCGGCAAGTTATTAGGCTTTATTGTCAGCGAAAGAGATATTGAAGTTGATCCTGCCAAGGTCAAAGCAATAAAAGAGATGCCTGCGCCCAAGACCGAGAAGCAAGTCCGAGGTTTTCTTGGCCGCTTGAATTACATTTCGAGATTTATATCCCACATGACTACCACATGTGCACCTATATTCAAGCTCCTCCGGAAAGATCAGCATCATGATTGGACCGAGGATTGCCAGAAATCTTTTGACAGTATTAAAGAGTATTTGTCTGAGCCTCCGATTCTGTCTCCGCCTGTTGATGGGAGACCGTTGATTATGTACTTGACCGTGCTTGATGATTCCATGGGTTATGTCCTTGGTCAGCAAGATGAATCAGGAAAGAAAGAGTATGCCATATACTACTTGAGTAAGAAGTTTACTGATTGTGAGTCTCGGTACTCAATGCTTGAGAAGACATGTTGTGCTTTGAGTTGGGCTGCCAAGCGTTTACGCCAGTATATGTTGAATCATACGACTTGGTTGATATCCAAAATGGATCCAATCAAGTATATCTTTGAGAAGCCTACTTTAACTGGGAGGATTTCCCGTTGGCAGATGTTGTTGTCTGAGTATGATATCGAGTATCGAGCTCAAAAATATATTAAAGGTAGTATTTTGGTTGACCATTTGGCACATCAACCAATTGAGGATTATCAGTCTGTTCAGTACGACTTCCCTGACGAGGAAATTCTGTATTTGAAGATGAAGGATTGTGATGAACCCACGCTCGATGAAGGACCAGGGCCTAGTTCCCGATGGAGTATGGTGTTCGATGGTGCTGTTAATTAGTACGGAAATGGTATTGGGGTAGTGATTATTACTCCTCAAGGCCCACATTTTCCTTTTATAACAAGGCTAACTTTCAAATGCACGAATAATATGGCGGAATATGAGGCCTGTATTATGGGTTTAGAAGAGTGTATTGATCTTAGGATCAAACATTTGGATGTTTATGGTGATTCGGCCCTTGTTGTTAATCAGATTAAGGGTGAATGGGAGATGAATCAGCCTGGCCTCATCCCATACAGAGATTATGCGAGGAAGATTTCAACTTTCTTTACTAAGGTTGACTTCCATCATATTCCTCGAGATGAGAATCGGATGGCGGATGCTCTTGCTACGCTTGCTTCAATGATTATGGTGAAGTACTGGAATGAAGTCCCCAATATTACTGTGATGCGCTTGGATAGACCAACTGATCTGATTGCAGTTGAAGAGGTGAAAGATGATAATTCGTGGTATTATGATATCAAGTGTTTTCTTCAGAGTCATACTTACCCACCTAGGGCATCTGTTAAAGATAAGAAAACTTTGAGGAGGTTACCCGACAGTTTCTATCTCAATGGTGATGTGCTTTATAAGAGGAATTTTGACATGGTTTTGCTCAGATGCGTGGATAGACACGAAGCATACCTGTTAATGACTGAAGTTCATGAGGGTTCATTTGGTACTCATTCCAATGGACATGCCATGGCAAAGAATATGTTGAGAGCAGGCTACTATTGGCTGACAATGGAGTCTGACTACTGCAAGTATGTGAAGAAATGCCACAAGTGTTAGATTTATGCGGATAAGATTCATATTCCCCCGACACTTCTGAATGTTATTTCCTCACCATGGGCTTTCTCCATGTAGGGAACTGACATGATTGGAATGATTGAACCAAAGGTGTCTAACGGTCACCATTTTATTCTCGTAGCTATTGATTACTTCACCAAGTGGGTTGAAACGACATCATATGCGAATGTGACCAGGAAAGTGGTCGTGAAGTTTATCAAGAACCAACTTATATGCCGATATGGTGTGCCAGACAAGATCATTACTGATAATGGATCTAACTTGAACAACAAGATGATGAAAGAGTTGTGTAGCGAGTTCAAGATTACCCATCATAATTCTTTTCCCTATAGACCCAAGATGAATGGGGCTGTTGAAGCTGCTAACAAGAACATCAAGTAGATTATCCAGAATATGGTTGTTACGTACAAGGATTGGCATGAGATGTTGCCATTTGCTTTGCATGGCTATCTATAGCGGGGTATTCATTACCATTAGAAATATTGACTAAATCTAAGGTAAACCATACAAGTCGAGTCGCCACCGCACTTCTATTTATCCAAAAGAATGATTAGAAAGCGAACAAAAACCTAAAAGTTTTATCGAATCAAAAACTAGTAAAAATGTCAGAGATCGGGGTAAGGGGGTTGGTTATGCAATGGGAAGGTTTTAAGCACCCAAAACATCCTAGGTACTCCTAGGGAGCCCTTTTCACATTTGTTGTAAGGTTGGTATTTTGTGAAAATTTGTTTGTGCAAACATGATTGAAGAGATGAGGAGAGAATATACAAGTTATTTACATTTTGTGTTTGGATGGATAAACCCATTGCCTACGTACCATCTTAAAAAAGATTAGGATCAAAACCTCGTAGTTCGGGGTAAAAATATCAAAAAAACAAATTGGTGAATTGACTGGTCCAAAAGCCTTAAGGTCTTTTGTTATCCAGGGGAGAAAACTCAACCTAAAACCACAAATCCACCATGTGAGGATAACTTCAACATGCTAGTGAGGGGTTAACCCTATAATAAGCATGGAAGACTCATTGTCCATCACTAAGGATATAAGTGAGTATTACATCTACCTCAAGGATAACTCAAACCTAATAGCTAAAGGTTATGAAAAAGTTTTGATTAAGAGAGTGGCCATTGACACCACAAAAAAAATTATTTGAATGAGTTATATTTACCAATGAAAAGTATTTACAAAATATGGTCAAAGTTGATTTAAAAGTTCAATTCAAAATAAGTGTTATGAAAAGAAAGTTTGGAAATCAAAAGCATAAGGCTTAGGTTTCTAATGTTTGAAAACAAGTGTTAAATGTTTGCACAAAAGTTTTGGCTTGGGTTAGAGTGGAGGGAAGAAGAAGAATGGCTAAGTCCTAAACATACAAGAGGTAAGGGATAAGAAACAAGACCACAAATGGAGTTCCTCTCTTGAGATCATATTGATGATCCAAGTAGCTCCCATCCTTTGGAATATGCAAGTAAAATAAGTGTAAGCTCAAGCAATCAACATAATCAAACAAGCTCTTAGAAGATCCCCAATGCCTCTTGTATCTTTCACTTTGGATGAACATGACAATGATTCTTCAAGTTGAGTTCTCATAGGATCCCCTAGTACAAAAGCACACATACATCAAAGAGTCTTATGAAACAAATCAAGAATGGACAAGAGTGAGTTTAGAGGTTTGGTCCTTCTAATCCATCTTCAAAATTAAGGTCCTTTTACTCCAATTTTGCATAGGGAATATCCTAGAAACCAAGTCCATTTGTCCATTTCTTTGCATTTGGTCCACAACAATAACAACAAAACACAAGCACAATAATATATACACAATTATGTGCTCAAGTGAGCAAAAGGCAAATTACATTAACATAAGCATGTGCTCAAGTGAGCAAAGAGCAAAACAAATGAATAATATGCACAAGAATAGTAAATTGCATAAATGTAAAGAGCAATAATTAAATGTTAATGGTTAATGGTTGGTGTTAGTAGTTAGTGTGCCATAAGGCAAATTTAGCGCTATGTTAAGCAATCGTAATTGGACTTATGTAGAAGTCACAACTATCTGAGCCCGCTCAATAATAATGTAGGCAACAACACAAGTTAGAGGTCTTGATTAGTGAATCAAACTCCAACAACTTGCCATGCCAAAAAGAAGATGAGAAATGATCTTGTATTAATTTAGGTCCTTTGCAGGATCTAGGAAGCAATCTATCCTTAATGCAAAGCCATTCACTTGATCCATGATCAAGATGAATTAGATTTGAATCAAGGAAGATTAAACCTCCATGTATAAATGCTAACCATAAACCTTTAACTCATTGATCAAAAAGAAAAAGAGAGAAGAA
Organism: Lathyrus oleraceus; assembly: GCF_024323335.1. Lineage (NCBI taxonomy): Eukaryota > Viridiplantae > Streptophyta > Magnoliopsida > Fabales > Fabaceae > Lathyrus > Lathyrus oleraceus. The sequence goes on along the minus strand of NC_066581.1, from coordinate 4,903,901 downwards.
GAAGAAGAAGATGAAGATGAAGAATTAAAGTGCATTAATGGAAATGATATGTACTAATCAACAAGTGTTGACCAAACATAGAGAAGATCAAAGTCAAACAATAGAAAACAGAAGCAAAATGAGAATTAGAAGTCAAGAAACAAATAAAGTAATTTTGGCATTTTTAATATTTAAAATTAAAACTTGAATTAAAATAAAAGGAAAGGTCAAACTTCAAACTCACTTCAAATCAACTTTGAAAAGTCCAAGTGAATTATCCCAAGTTCAACAAGGTCAAACAAAGTTTGACAAAAAACTTCAGCATTTTTAAAAGTCAGAAACTATTTTAAATCAATTAAAAATGCATAAAAATAACCTAATTGAACTAAAATCTCAAATAAATCTTAAATCAATTAATAAATTGATGAGAATATTTTTCATAGATCTATCATCATTCAAAGAGGTTGGAAAAATATTTTTGTATTTTTTGAATATCAAAAACTATTTAAAATGAATTAAAAATAACCAGAAAAGAGAAAATTACTGAAAAAATATCAAATGGTAAAATAAAAAATATTAAAAATCATTTTTAGAAATTAGAAATTAAAAGGAGAAGAATGAAATTGGTCCCATAATTTTTGGACCAATAATGAGAGAGATATGAACTTTAGAAATAAAATGGAATTAAAAGAAATAAAAGAAAATAAAATCAGAAATTAGAAAATATGCAAAAACACAGAGCGTTAGATGATAGCTCATTAAATGAGCTGGCAGATCATGTGGACTACATGCGCGCATCCGCCATGCGCTTCAGTCAAACGAATCACACGTAGCCAAATAAAAAGTCATAACGTTGGGTGTGTAAGACCCCAATTTTGACCCTAAGATCCCTCATGATATCATAACATTTCATTTGCATAGCCTCAAGGATCATAAGCATCTTGGTTCCCCTTGCCTTTGGGTGGGACCTCTTGTGAGTGGTTTGAGATCACCAAGCATGCTTGAATTGTATATTATTGCTTTTCTTATTTTGTTTACTAACCAAAAGCACAAAAATATGTCACTAACATTTCTTGTTTGTAGCTTGAGCAATCACAAGGTCAAGAGCTTCAAGGAGATCCTTTGTGCAGAGATATGGCCAAGAGAAGATGATAACAAATATGGCAATGGTTCCCAAATCTCTCATCCATCAAATATGCCTCCCTAGCATCTCAATTCATCATTTTTTATCAAAGCAAGTCAAAGGGTTTGAGGTTTGTTCCCCAAGGAAACCTTAATTCATCTGTGTACCACAATGCCTTGCTCTTGAAGCAACCTCAGCCCATGATCAAATACAATCAAGGGAAGTTCTTTAATTCATCATTTCATGCATATTTGAAATTATTTTAGTGCCCTCAATCATTAATTCATCAAGATATGAGTCATGGACTTGAGAAGTTGATTAGTCAATTCATCTGACCATTTTGAAATGCACTAAGGCCTAACTTTTTATGTGTTGGTCAAATGGAGATGATCCCAAAAGAAAACATGTTCTTAAGGACAATATGAACAACTTTCATGTTCATCAAAAATTTATTTGAAGCTTGGAAGGTCATCTACCATTCCAAGACATTATAGGTCATTTTGACTGAAACCCTAATTTTGGGTCAAATTCCCAAGAACATACTCATTCATTTTTTCTGATTTTGAGGTGGGATAAAATGAATTGAAAAGCTTAGGATGTATACTTCAAATTTTATGTTGAACAAAATGTGAAATTCTCAAAGGAAATACATGTGATAATGCAAAACATTATAGGTCACTTTGGACCAAATGCATTGAAAGTCAAAAAAGTCCAACTTCAAGTGCCCATAACTCTTTCATCAAAAATCCAAATGATGCAAAATTTAAGTCCATTTTGATTGTCTTAAAAAGATCTACAACTTTGATGTTGGAGGTGTTTTCATTTGGGGCTTGCATCATCAAAATAGAGGGGCTTAAACATTGGTCACATTTGGAAACCTCACCTTTGCATGTTTTGCACCTTACACTTTAAACTCAAAACTCACTAATTTCCACACTTCAAATGGATTTTTGCCCAACATAACATTTGTCCCTTACATCAAAACCTTTCCAACCATTACTCACATGCTCATGTTTGGATTTGGCAAATGGCATTTTCGAAGACGAGAAGTTTTAGGCATAATTGTGCATAACATGTTCAAACTCATTACACAAGCCTATGCATTGCCAACTACACATCCATTTCAGTTCCATTATGTCTTAGATTGGATTTGGCATTGGATTTGGGCCTTCTACATGATCATGCAAGCCCATGCAATGCATATCCTCTTGCCATGCACACGGATTTTCCACCTCCTTGCATCAGCTTCCACTATAAATACACTTGCTTGCTTCACTTGAAATCATCCATGAATAAACCTGAAATGCTGCTGAACTGAAAACCAAACCTCTCACCAAAGGAACTATTTCATTTTCATTCAAATTTCTCAGATCTGAAATTCAACTAAATCTGGTTGAATTTCTAGATCTAAAGTTCCTAGACCTCTCTCTCATAATCCATTGAAGCTCCGTTTGGCCAAAGGAAGCAAGCTCAGATCACCACAATCCAAAGGTTCTCTTCAACTGGTTTTTTCTTCGAAACTCACTATTTCTTGATCTATTTGCTTGGATATTGTGTTGGTTGAAGTCCTCTTCATAGAGGCAATTGTTTTGAATGCTCAATTGTTGAAATCCATGAAGTTCATCATGAACACCATGATTTTCTCTCTCTGATTTCTCTCTCTATGAGGATCTAGAGAAGAACCAATGGTACAGGGATGATGTACATCATCCCAGCTTTCCAATGATATGAGAATCGCTTCATTTGGTTAAGTTTTCATTACCTGCAATTTTGGCCGGAATCTTCATGCTCACCGGAGAAGACGGCGGCTCCGGTCACCGCCCCTTTGCCAGTTGCATTGTGAGCCCTTGGATCCATTGACCACGATCTAATCTCCACCTTTGTTTCTTATGACTTGAAATAATGCCATGTGCTTCGCTGATGACTTGGGTATACCATGGAAGCGCGCATGTGGAGCGTCTGATCAGCCACGTCAATTAATGAGGCTTGTTCAGACGCTCCTAGTTTTTTTGATTTTATTAATTTCTGATTTAATTTCTTTTATTTTTTTTATTTTCAAAAATTCACAACTTCTTCATTTTAATTCCAAAAAATATGGGACCAATTGCATTCTTCTCCAAATTTGCCTTTTGCTCACTTGAGCACATAATTGTGTATATACTAATGTGTTTGTGTTTTGATTGATTGTTGTGGACCAAATGCAAAAAAAGGACAAAAGGACTTAGACTTTAGGACCTTCCCTATGCAAAATGGAGTCAAAGAGCAATTAGGCCTCATTCCTTTAGAGTGCTATAAATGTCAAAGAGCAACTAGGCCTCATGCCTTTAGAATGCTTAAAACTTGAAGATGAACATTGAAAGGATCATATTCTAAACTCACTCTTGTCCATTCTTTATTTGCTTCATAAAACTCTTTGATGTGTGTGTTCTTGTGCTAGGGATTCCACCTTGATTCAAATTTGAGGAACCATTGCCATGAGCTTCTAAGAGAAAGAGTTACAAGATGCCTTGAAGAGCCTTCCAAGAGTTCATTTGATGGATGATTGCTTGAATTTATGCTTATGTGATTGCTTATTCCAAAGGATGGGAGCTACTTGGATCATCCATATGATCTCAAGAGAGGAACTCCTTTTGTGGTTTTGTTTCTTGTCCCTTACCTCTTTGTATGTTTAGGACTTTAGCCTTTCTTCTTCTTCTCTCCACTCTAACCCAAGCCAAAACTTTTGTGCAAACATTTAACAATTGTCTTCAACATTAGAAACCTAAGCCTTATGCTTTTGATTTTTAAAACATTCTTTTCTTAATACTTATTTGAATTGAACTTCTAAGTCAACTTTGACCATTTTATTTTGTACATACTTTCCATTGGTAAATACAACCCATTCAAATGTCTTTTTGTGGTTTCAATGGCCACTTTCCTAATCAAATTTTCCATAACCTTTAGCTATTAGGTTTGAGTTATCCTTGAGGTAGATGTAATACTCACCTATATCCTTAGTGATGGACAATGAGTCTTCCATGCTTATTATAGGGTTAACCCCTCACTAGCATGTTGAAGCTTCCTCACATGGTGGATTTGTGGTTTTAGGTTGAGTTTTCTCCCTTGGATAACAAAAGACCTTAAGGCTTTTGGACCAATCAATTCACCAATTCATTTTGAGATTTTTATCCCGAACTACGAGGTTTTGATCCTAATCTTTTTTAAGATGGTACGTAGGCAATGGGTTTATCTATCCAAACACAAAATGTAAATAGACTTGTACATTCTCTTCTCATCTCTTCAATCATGTTTGCACAAATAAATTTTCACAAAACACCAACCTTTACAACAAGTATGAAAAGGGCTCCCTAGGAGTACCTAGGATGTTTTGTGTGCCTAACACCTTCCCATTGCATAACCAACCCCCTTACCCAGATCTTTGACTCTCTTTTACTAGTTTTTGATTCGATAAAACTTTTAGGTTTTTGTTCGCTTTCTAACCATTCCTTTGGATAAATAGAAGGGCGGTGGCGACTCGACTTGTATGATTTACCTTGGATTTAGTCAATATCTCTAATGGTAACGAATACCCCGCTACATAAAAGTGGCGACTCTGCTGGAGGGAATTCACATCATGAGGTCTCTTAGGGACCAAAATTCGTCTCTTTGTTATTATTTAAGCCCATTCTACCCAGTCGAGATGAAGATTTTAACCTTCACTTCTCCTGCTAGAATGACCTTAAATAGGGGCATCTGTAAGACCCCAATTTTGACCCTAAGATCCCTCATGACATCATAACATTTCATTTGCATAGCCTCAAGGATCATAAGCATCTTGGTTCCCCTTGCCTTTGGGTGGGACCTCTTATTAGTGGTTTGAGATCACCAAGCATGCTTGAATTTTATATTATTGCTTTTCTTATTTTGTTTACTAACCAAAGGCACAAAAAATATGTCACTAACATTTCTTGTTTGTAGCTTGAGCAATTACAAGGTCAAGAGCTTCAAGGAGATCCTTTGTGCAGAGATATGGCCAAGAGAAGATGATAACAAACATGGCAATGGTTCCCAAAGCTCTCATCCATCAAATATGCCTCCCTAGCATCTCAATTCATCATTTTTGATCAAAGCAAGTCAAAGGGTTTGAGGTTTGTTCCCCAAGGAAACCCTAATTCATCTGTGTACCACAATGCCTTTCTCTTGAAGCAACCTCAGCCCATGATCAAATACAATCAAGGGAAGTTCTTTAATTCATCATTTCATGCATATTTAAGCTTATTTGAGTGCCCTCAATCATTAATTCATCAAGATATGAGTCATGGACTTGAAAAGTTGATCAGTCAATTCATCTGACTATTTTGAAATACACTGAGGCCTAACTTTTTATGTGTTGGTCAAATGGAGATGATCCCAAAATAAAATATGTTTTTAAGGACAATATGGACAACTTTCATGTTCATCAAAAATTGATTTGAAGCTTGGAAGGTCATCTCCCATTCCAAGACATTATAGGTCATTTTGACTGAAACCCTAATTTTGGGTCAACTTCCCAAGAACATAACTCATTCATTTTTTATGATTTTGAGGTGGGATCAAATGCATTGTAAATATTAGGATGTCTAATTCAAATGTAATGTTGAACAAAATGTCAAAATCTCAAAGGAAATACATGTGATAATGCAAAACATTATAGGTCACTTTGGACCAAATGCATTGAAAGTCAAAAAAGTCCAAATTCAAGTGCCCATAACTCTTTCATCAAAAATCTAAATGATGCAAAATTTAAGTCCATTTTGATTGTCTTGAAAAGATATACAACTTTGATGTTGGAGGTGATTTCATTTAGGGCTTTCATCATCAAAATAGAGGGGCTTGAACATTGGCCAAATTTGGAAACCTCACCTTTGCATGTTTTGCACCTTACACTTTAAACTCAAAATTCACTAATTTCCACACTTCAAATGGACTTTTTCCCAACATAACATTTGTTCCTTACATCAAGACCTTTCCAACCATTACTCACATGCTCATGTTTGGATTTGGCAAATGGCATTTTCGAAGAGGAGAAGTTTTAGGCATAATTGTGCATAACATGTTGAAACTCATTACACAAGCCTATGCATTGCCAACTATACGTCCATTTCAGTTCCATTATGTCTCAGATTGCATTTGGCATTGGATTTGGGCCTTCTACATGATCATGCAAGCCCATGCAATGCATATCCTCTTGCCATGCACACGGATTTTCCACCTCCTTGCATCAGCTTCCACTATAAATACACTTGCTTGCTTCACTTGAAATCATCCATGAATCAACCTGAAATGCTGCTGAACTGAAAACCAAACCTCTCACCAAAGGAACTATTTCATTTTCATTCAAATTTCTCAGATCTGAAATTCAACTAAATCTGGTTGAATTTCTCGATCTAAAGTTCCTAGACCTCTCTCTCATAATCCATTGAAGCTCCGTTTGGCCAAAGGAAGCAAGCTCAGATCACCACAATCCAAAGGTTCTCTTCAACTGGTTTTTTCTTCGAAACTCACTATTTCTTGATCTATTTGCTTGGATATTGTGTTGGCTGAAGTCTTCTTCATAGAGGCAATTGTTTTGAATGCTCAATTGTTGAAATCCATGAAGTTCAGCATGAACACCATGATTTTCTCTCTCTGATTTCTCTCTCTATGAGGATCTAGAGAAGAAACCAATGGTACAGGGATGATGTACATCATCCCAACTTTCCAATGATATGAGGATCGCTTCATTTGGTTAAGTTTTCATTACCTGCAATTTTGGCCGGAATCTTCATGTTCACCGGAGAAGACGGTGGCTCCGGTCACCGCCCCTTTGCCAAATGCATTGTGAGCCCTTGGATCCATTGACCACGATCTAATCTCCACCTTTGTTTCTTATGACTTGAAATAATGCCATGTGCTTCGCTGATGACTTGGGTATACCATGGAAGCGCGCATGTGGAGCGTCTGATCAGCCACGTCAATTAATGAGGCTTGATCAGACGCTCCTAGTTTTTTTTATTTTATTAATTTCTGATTTAATTTCTTTTATTTCTTTTATTTTCAAAAATTCATAACTTCTTCATTTTAATTCCAAAAAATATGGGACCATTTGCATTCTTCTCCAAATAAATTCTAGTTTTTAAAATTGATTTTTAATATTTTTTATTTTGTCATTTGATATTTTTTGTGAATTTTCTCTTTTCTGGTTATTTTTAATTCATTTTAAATAGGTTTTGATATTCAAAAAATACAAAAATATTTTCCTAACCTATTTGAATGATGATGAATCTATGAAAAATATTCTCATCAATTTATTAATTGATTTGAGATTTATTTGATATTTTAGTTCAACTAGGTTATTTTTATTCATTTTTAATTGATTAAAAATAGTTTCTGACTTTTAAAAATGCTGAAATTTTTTGTCAAACCTTGTTTGACCTTGTTGAACTTGGGATAAATCACTTGGACCTTTCAAGGTTGATTTGAAGTGATTTTGAAGTTTGACCTTTCTTTTATTTTTAATTCAAGTTTATTTTAATATTAAAAATGCCAAAAATATTTTGCTTATTGTTTGACCTCCAATCTTCATCCCATTTTTGGTTTCTCATTGTTTGACTTTGACTTTCAATGTCATTTGGTCAACACACATGGATTGGTACATTTTATTTCACCTTATGCACTTTATTCTTTCCATTTCCTTTTCCATTATTCATCTCTTTCTTCCTCTTCTTCTTTTTCTTCTTGATCAATGAGTTGAATGTTGATAAGTTAGCATTGATTAGGGAGACTTAATCTTCCTTGATTCAAATCTAATTCATCTTGATCAATTGATCAAGTGAATGGCTTTGCATTAAGGATAGGTTGTTTCCAACATCATGCAAAGGACTTAAACCAATACAAGATCAATTCCCATTTTCTTTTGGCATGGCAAGTTGTTGGAACTTGGTTCACTAATCAAGACTTCTAACTTGTGTTGTTGCCTACATTATTATTGACCGGCCTCAGATAGTTGTGACTTCTACATAAGTCCAATTACGATTGCTTAACATAGCGCTAAATTTGCCTTATGGCACACTAACTACTAACACTAATCATTAACAATTAACATTTACTTTTTGCTCTTCACTTTTTTATGCAATTTACTATTCTTGCACATATTATCCATTTGCTTTTTCCTTTGCTCACTTGAGCACATGTTTATGTTAATGCAATTTGCCTTTTGCTCACTTGAGCACATAATTGTGTATATACTATTGTGTTTGTGTTTTGATTGATTGTTGTGGACCAAATGCAAAAAATGGACAAAAGGACTTAGACTTTAGGACCTTCCCTATGCAAAATGGAGTCAAAGAGCAATTAGGCCTCATGCCTTTAGAGTGCTATAAATGTCAAAGAGCAACTAGGCCTCATGCCTTTAGAATGCTTAAAACTTGAAGATGAACATTGAAAGGATCATATTCTAAACTCACTCTTGTCCATTCTTTATTTGCTTCATAAAACTCTTTGATGTGTGTGTTCTTGTGCTAGGGATTCCACCTTGATTCAAATTTGAGGAACCATTGCCATGAGCTTCTAAGAGAAAGAGTTACAAGATGCCTTGAAGAGCCTTCCAAGAGTTCATTTGATGGATGATTGCTTGAATTTATGCTTATGTGATTGCTTATTCCAAAGGATGGGAGCTACTTGGATCATCCATATGATCTCAAGAGAGGAACTCCTTTTGTGGTTTTGTTTCTTGTCCCTTACCTCTTTGTATGTTTAGGACTTTAGCCTTTCTTCTTCTTCCCTCCACTCTAACCCAAGCCAAAACTTTTGTGCAAACATTTAACAATTGTCTTCAACATTAGAAACCTAAGCCTTATGCTTTTGATTTTTAAAACATTCTTTTCTTAATACTTATTTGAATTGAACTTCTAAGTCAACTTTGACCATTTTATTTTGTACATACTTTCCATTGGTAAATACAACCCATTCAAATGTCTTTTTGTGGTTTCAATGGCCACTTTCCTAATCAAATTTTCCATAACCTTTAGCTATTAGGTTTGAGTTATCCTTGAGGTAGATGTAATACTCACCTATATCCTTAGTGATGGACAATGAGTCTTCCATGCTTATTATAGGGTTAACCCCTCACTAGCATGTTGAAGCTATCCTCACATGGTGGATTTGTGGTTTTAGGTTGAGATTTCTCCCTTGGATAACAAAAGACCTTAAGGCTTTTGGACCAATCAATTCACCAATTCATTTTGAGATTTTTATCCCGAACTACGAGGTTTTGATCCTAATCTTTTTTAAGATGGTACGTAGGCAATGGGTTTATCCATCCAAACACAAAATGTAAATAAACTTGTACATTCTCTTCTCATCTCTTCAATCATGTTTGCACAAATAAATTTTTACAAAATACCAACCTTTACAACAAGTATGAAAAGGGCTCCCTAGGAGTACCTAGGATGTTTTGGGTGCCTAACACCTTCCCATTGCATAACCAACCCCCTTACCCAGATCTCTGACTCTCTTTTACTAGTTTTTGATTCGATAAAACTTTTAGGTTTTTGTTCGCTTTCTAACCATTCCTTTGGATAAATAGAAGTGCGGTGGCGACTCGACTTGTATGATTTACCTTGGATTTAGTCAATATCTCTAATGGTAACGAATACCCCGCTACAGAAAAGTGGCGACTCTGCTGGGGATGAAATAGGGTTTACAACTACCGGTATAAGGGTAGAAAACCACAGACTCCACCTGGGATAAGATGAATGATTACTGATTATTGAGCAATTATTCATTTATACCACAGGGAAGCGCAGGAAACAGTCACAAGAAGCCAATCTAGGATCAAACTAAAGAGGCAAGCTGAATCAAGACTCGTCCCTGTGAGGATATAACTCAATAGGGACTCCCATCCCAATATATGTGTTGGGAGGAAACAGAATTAATCATCATCCACGAGGATATAACTCGGTGGGGTATATGGAAGGAACGATAAACACTTTCTGCCTAAGGGGCCGACTCTATATGGGGAGTTCAGACACCGACATCTGCTTGGGGAAATGTATTACCAACTAGCAGGGGATCACAAACAAAGATATATGGCAAAGAATGCAATATGAACATCCAAATGTTCGAAAGTTATATGCACTCATGCGTAGTTTATGTATGATGAATGTTGACAAACAAACGTTTCTAAACACCAACGAGTCCAGCGAATAAGTACACAAACATCCGGTACTACATCTCAAAGGGAGAAATCCAGGATAACAAAGATCTCCGCAGGGGATGAGCGTCAGTCATTCCAAATGGGGAAAAGATCATCAAAAAATCCGCCATGGAAACACTCTTCTGGGGAAATCATCAGAGGGGATCATGGAACTCTGTGGGGAACAACCACCAAATCAGAAATTTCCAAAGGTCATCAAACACTGTCCCAAATAATGAAATCACATCTTCCGAGGAGGAAGAAACACTATTCTGCTGAAAGAATGAGGGAGGAATAAATCTTCCCAACACTCTGCTAGGGGGAGAAACCACAAAAGGCTTAGGAGGAAGAGGACACCAACATGCCAGCTGTAACACCCCAAAATTTGCCCTCCTCATTCATGCATTCATTTAACATTTCATATTGCATTTCATAATGTCAATCAGAGTTAGATCCAAAAAAAAAAAAAAAAAAAAAAAAAAAAAAAAAAAAAAAAAAAAAAAAAAAAAGAAAAAAAAAATAATAATAAAAAAAAAAAAAAAAAATAATAATAGAAAAAACTTGGACTTGGACCTCTCTCATTTGAGCCCACAAAGCCATGAAAATCAGGTTATAAAAGAGTGAGATTAGACAGAAGAAGGAAGAGAAGCAAAATACTCTGAGGTTTCCTTGGAACAAAACCCTGGACAAAATCTGAAGAGAAACCTGACAGAGAACTCGGAGCAACCCCCAGGCAGCTCTGAAAAATTCAATCTGACTCACACACTTTCATCTCACATAAACCCTAAAGATTGTTTTGTAAACCTCACGGGTGCAACTCAATTTCAATCAAGCTCTCCAATTAGGTTTGCCCTATATCCATCATCTTTATGCCTTTAAGTTGAATGCTCTAAATGTATGAGGTATTATGGGTGAATTTGATACCCTGTTGATGCATGTCTTTTTTTTGTGATTTTTAATGGCATGATTCATGTGGTTGCATTTTGATTTGGGGGCAACCCTTGATTACCCTATTTTTTGGTCTCTAACCTGTTTGTTGAGTTTTTGTGAGGGCTCACATGACTTTTGCAGGGATAACTTGCGTGGTTTTCCACTTTATTTGTGGGATACCCCCTGGAGGTTTCATTCCGATTACCTGTACTGACTCACTTTCTTTGATGGTGTTTAGCTTGGGAGATCCCTGGGTTTCTTACTCCTTTAATTGCTGTTACTTCGGATCTTTATCCGTGTGGTACTTTTACCTCTTTTTCCGCATTTTATCGCTTTCTTAGCTGGAAGACCTCGATAGGAGGCATTTGTTTTCTTTTGTTTATTTACTTCTGAGCCCCTTGTTGGCACATTTACTTTATACATGTTTGTTTTGTATGTGTTCGTATCCCTGCAGGTAGCGCGGTTCCTTCGTCAAGGACTGCCTTTTTGCCCTTGAGCATCCCAAACCCTAAAACCCAAAGCAACACGTTAACTCCTTCTACTACAGGCGAGTAAGTCTCCAAAGGTCGAGCATCCGGTAGATTGCGTAGTGACGTCGTTCGTCCAAAACCCAATCCATAACCCCGTAGTTAGCCGAACTACGTTTTGCTCTGATTCTCAGGCCAGATGAGATACGTAGGCATAAGACGCGATGTCTTAGCGAGCACACATCCCCCCAACCCATAGGTCAGCCGAGCTACGAAGACTCTGATTCTCATATTCAGATGAGATACGTATGCAGTGGATGCGACATCCGCGCGAGTCATTTTCTTTAAACCCCTTTTTAGTAAATAGTACATTAGATAAACTCACACCCTTTAGACAAGAACTACAAAAGTGGATCCCGTAGAGTACTACGGATGCGTAGGGGTGCTAATACCTTCCCTTCGCATAACCGACTCCCGAACCCAAGATTTGGTTGCGAGACCCCGTCTTGTCCTTTCCTTTTTCAGGTTTACTTCGAGCGTTTCCTTTCCCTCCTTTGGGATGAATAACGCACGGTGGCGACTCTTCTGTCATTTTCTTTCGCCGGTTGTTTTTTCGCATACTGTATTTTTCAGGTTGCGACAGCTAGCGACTCTGCTGGGGATAACAAGAAGTTGACCTCTCGCTGGTCCATCTTCCCTAAGCGAGTCCCTCCTAGCTTGCGTGATTTCTTGTTTATTGGGTGTTCATGCTTTTGTACCTTTATTTGCTTACCTGCTTGCATGCATCTGTTGTATCTGTTGGATCTGTTTGTTTGTTTGTTGGGATGGGGTGTTCTATGAGAGATAAGCCCATTACCCAGGCTTGAGTGTACACACAGGTTTTAGAGTGGATAATCATGAGGCTTGCGTGGCGTGTTGCTACGTTAAGTCGTTCGTGAAGAACCACACCCAGACGAGGTTTCTTTTGGATATATTATGTCTTACGGGTGTTCCGTAACAGCAGGATGTTCCTCTAGAAATCGTCGACTCTGGTGACCATTTCCCGAGAACTCAGTCGAGGCCTCTCCTCCGAGACGTGATTATGTTAGCTCTGGTGGGCGCATTCTCGCTGCTCAATCCGAGGATCCCGAGACTTGGAACTTGCTATTAGGATGTCCTGTTGAAGGGAGTCAATGGAGGTCTTTTGTCCCGTAATAATACCAAACCTTCAGTGGTAAACGTATTATTCGCGATTGAAGGGCTGAAGCTGACGAACTTCTGTTCTTAGAACCTACCAGTGAGGGGCGGGCTAAATTCAGGAAACCTTAACCTCCAACCAACCCGGTTTTCTGGAGCAGAGTTTTGGGCTTGTATTATATTCCTCAGTGAATTTCTCTCCAGGCAGTGCAACCTGACAGATGTTCAAGCGGATCCATCAATTCTGAGTGACATGCCTTTGCATTGCATAACATCATCTGCATATTTGCATCCAACATCTCATGCTTATTCATTTGCAGGGTATTCCCTTTCAAAACGGGGTGCCTTAAAACTGAACAAGCAGCAGTTATTGGTCCCAAGCGAGTCCACAGGTACCCGACAAAGGAAAATCGTCCACAACTAGCGATGGACCAAGTACAGAAAGAGCTGGCTGATATGCGTGAAAGGATGGATCAGTTCATGACATTGATGACTGGTACGGCAGAAGGCCAGGAAAAGCTGAGGGAATTGGTTGAGCAACCGAGACCCGATCCGGAGGTGGAGATACCAAATGCTAAGGGAAACCCTGGTAACCCTGGGAACACTAATAACCCTGTGAACACTGGTAACGCGGGTAACGCAAATGCTGATGGAAACCCGGGTAATGTTGGCAACACAGGGAATGTTGGAAATGGTATTGGCGGAAGGTACAATGTGAATCAAGGAATTCGGATTAACGGGCGCCCCGTTACTGAAGATTATCAGTATGATCAATTTTCTTTGCACGACGAGGCCCTCGAGACCACTCGCCGTATGGATGAGCTTGCTGAGAAGCTCAAATCTTTGGAGTCTCAAAATTCCTTAGGCTTTGATGTCACAAATCTTGGTCTGGTTCAGGGAGTAAGGATTCCTCACAAGTTTAAACCCCCTACTTTTGAGAAATACAACGGGGCTTCTTGCCCACGCACTCATCTCCAATCTTATCTGGGAAGGTTGGGAGCTCACACGGAAGATGAAAAGTTGTGGATGTACTATTTTGAAGACAGTCTAACTGGAGCTTCTCGTGAATGGTATTCTCATTTGTCTCGTACTACCATCAAGAGTTGGAAAGACTTGGCAGAGGCTTTTGTCAAGCAATATCAATACAACTTGGACATGGCTCCAAATCGGACCTTGTTGCAAGGTATGTCTCAGACTGCCAAGGAAACCTTTAGAGAGTATGCTCAGCGTTGGAGACAGATTGTTGCGTCCGTCCAACCCCCTATGTCTGAAAGGGAGATGGCGGACATGTTCATGAACACTCTTCAAGGCAATTATATTGAGAGATTGGCTGCTTGCCCGTTAATCAGCTTTGCAGAGATAGTAATTGCTGGAGAAAGAATCGAGAGTCTGTTGAAGTTGGGCCGAATTCAAGACAATAGTGCTTCCAACTCATCAGGTCCCAAGAGACCGTTTGCTAGTAACGGTCAGCGAAGAAAAGAAGGCGAGGCAAGCGTTGTGTATGCCGGCAGAGGCAGGGGTAGAGGACGCCCTAATTATTATCAAGATCAAGTGGCCGCAGTCACTATTCCAACACCTGTTCCTCAACCGCAATATCATCCGCAACAACAACCCAGGTACAACAATCAACAACAAGGAGGTAATCCGGGTCAGCAGAGACATTATCAACAACGTCCAAGGCAGACGGACCGGGTCATCGAGCCAATCCAAATGCCTTATTCAGTATTACTTCCCAAGCTGATTGACATGAATCTGGTTACGTTGAGAACTCTGGCCCCACCAATCGATCCCAATAATTTGCCTAGAGGTTATGATGTCAACGCCAGATGTGCTTTTCACTCCAACGAACCTGGCCATGCTACAGATAATTGCAAGGCTCTCCAGTTAAAGGTACAAGATTTGAGAGATGCCCAGGCTATCAATTTTGCTCCGGTGCCTAATGTTATCCAGAACCCGATGCCGGCTCACGGCGGGCAGAGGATTAATGCTGTTGATAGTGGGGAAACTTTGAATTTGGTTTTTGATGTGACTAAGGTGAAGACTTCGCTATCGGTGGTTAAAGACCGACTTCTGAAAGGTCAGATTTTCCCGGGCTGTGGGGAAGAATGCAGAAATTGTCAAGCTGTCGAAAATGGATGTGACAGTTTGAGAAGGGGTATTCATCAACTGATATATGAAGGTTTTCTTCAGTTCGATCAGGCCCGTCCAATGAAGAATGATGTATCGACGGTGACGTTTTATTTCACTCCTGAAGAAATATATGTTCCCGAGAGACTCGCTCCGACAACAATATATTTCCCAGAAAGTACAGAACCAGCAGCGGTGAACATCGAAAGTTCAGCACCAGTTGCAATTTACTCTGACAGCCCTCAACCGACTTTGGTTGGTCCGATCACCATCACAATACCAGGACCCGTTCCGTATGAGAAAGACAGTGTTATCCCGTGGCACTATTCGGCTGATATCTACTGCCAGGGACAGAAAGTTAACGAAGAAGACATTGACGTTGGTAGCTCCGCTGTAGACAATGTTGGAGGGGTTGGTGGCTTCACTCGCAGTGGATGCCTATTTGCACCATCAACATTACGCGCGAATACTGAAGCCGAGGCAGCTGCCAAGGCTAAAGGGAAACAGATGGCCGCCGAAGAGGTTACTACTGAGGAAGATCCTCCTAAGACCGCATTCGAGAAGGAAGTGGATGAGTTTATGAGGATTATCAAGAAAAGTGACTACAAGGTAGTCGACCAGCTAAATCAGACACCCTCAAAGATCTCCATTCTGTCACTATTGCTGTGCTCTGAGGCGCACAGAGCAGCCTTGTTGAAAGTACTGAATATGGCCTATGTTCCACCGGAGATAACTGTTAACCAGCTGGAGTCGGTAGTTTCCAATGTAAACGTTAGCCGTGGGCTAGGTTTCACCGATAATGACCTGACATCTGAGGGCAGGAATCACAACAAAGCCTTGCATATCACATTGGAGTGCAAAGGGGTGATGCTTTCCCATGTTTTGGTTGATACAGGCTCTTCTCTGAATGTTCTTCCAAAGAAAGCCTTAATGAAGTTGGATTGCGATGACACCATCCTGAGGCCAAGTAACTTAGTTATGAGGGCTTTTGATGGCTCTAAGAGAGCTGTCTTTGGCGAAGTTGAGTTGCCAGTTAAGATTGGACCGCGGGTATTCAAGAGTACCTTTTATGTGATGGATATCCAGCCTGCCTACAGCTGTCTGCTAGGTCGGCCTTGGATTCATGTTGCCGGTGCTGTTACTTCTACCCTCCACCAGAAGCTCAAATATGAACTAGAAGGTCAGGTCGTCACTGTCTGTGGTGAAGAGGATATTTTTGTTAGCCACCTGTCTACATTTAAGTATGTAGAGATGGACGGCGAGATGCACGAGATGCTGTGTCAGGGCTTCGAAGCCATAAACATCAATGAGGTCGCGCCCGAAGCTTTCTTTTCACCTGAGTTTGAGAAGGTAGGGACTTCTATCTCTTCATACAAGCAAGCTGTCGAAGTGGTTAAAGCTGGTAATGCCCAAGGCTGGGGCAAATTTGTGGAGCCAGTCATCAAAGAAGACAAGTTTGGATTGGGGTATGCTCCGGGATCTCAGAAGAATGAAACCGGTACTTTCTCCAGCGGGGGTTTGGTTTCTCCCCACATCGTCAATGCTGCAGATGAAGACAAGGCTGATAGCGACTGTGACTTAGATAGCTGGATTCGCCCGTGTGTCCCGGGAGAAAAGCTCGACAATTGGTCGTCTGAAAAAACCGTCCGGGTTACTCTACTGAAAGAGTGATTTTTATTGTTTTCCTTTATTACATGCATAATAAAGTCTTACACTTTGCCCAAGGTGTAACGGCTCATTTGTAGGGCCATCCATTTAGTTACATTTCGAAATTATTTTTATCATCAATAAAGGACGGCTTTTGCAAACAATTTTGTGTTCTCTTTCTTTCAGTTTTTTTTCTACTTTTACAAAAAAAAATGGCAATGTTTCTTTTTTCGTTTTTTCTTTCTTTCCAAAAAAAAATCTCTCATTCTAAGGTAAAGCATGATCCTCCATCATGCAGAGCTGACCACCCGGATCTCACTACTAACGACACTGCTATGGCTAAGTATGACTTCGACAATCCTATCTATTAAGCCGAAGAAGGGGTTGAGGAAGATTGTGAATTGCCTGAAGGGTTAGCCAGATTGTTGAAACAGGAGGACCGAGCTATTACACCTTATCAGGAGGTGATTGAGACCGTCAACATCGGTACCGCAGACGACAAGAAAGAGATCAAGATCGGGGCAAGTCTACAGGCCGAGAGGAAAGACCGTTGATCATGTACTTGACTGTGTTAGAAAGGTCAATGGGTTGTGTGCTCGGTCAGCATGACGAGTCAGGTCGAAAAGAGCATGCAATATACTACCTTAGCAAAAGTTTACTGGCTGTGAACAAAGATACTCATTGCTCGAGAAAACTTGCCGCGCTTTGGCATGGGTTGCTCGCCGACTAAGATAGTATATGTTGACTCACACGACTCTATTGATATCAAAAAGGGATCCAGTCAAGTATATTTTTGAAAAGCCAGCACTTACCGGAAAGGTTACTAGATGACAAATGATACTAACAGAGTATGACATCCAATACACTTCACAAAAAGCCATCAAGGGAAGTGTCTTGTCAGACTATCTTGCAGAGCAACCGATTGATGATTACCAACCTATGAGGTTTGACTTTCCTGATGAGGACATCATGTTTCTCAAATCGAAAGATTGAGAGGAACCACTCCCGGAGGAGGGGCCTGACCCTGAATCCAAATGGGTTATGATGTTTGATGGGGCGGTCCACGTCAATGGTCGCGGAGTTGGTGTAGTGTTGATCACACCGGAAGGGGGTTCATATGCCATTTGGTTCCAGAATAACTTTTCCCTGCACCAACAATGAAGCCGAATACGAAGCTTGTATCCTAAGACTTGAGGAAGTCGTCAATATACAGATTAAAACCCTGAATGTATACGAGGATTCAGCTTTGGTCATCAATCAAACCAACGGGAAATGGTATACACCTCAGCCTCATCTGGCTCCTTACAGAGACTACACGAGAAGATTGTTGACTTTCTTTTGAAGAAAACCAATTTGCTGATGCTTTGTTTACCTTGTCTTCGATGATTAAGGTGCTATGCTGGAACTACGTACCCAGAATTGACGTATCTCGGTCAGAGACGAATGAAGAAAGCATTTGGTCAGAAAGTGCGCCCTCGGGGGTATCAAGTCAGTGAATTGGTACTCAAAAGATTTCTTCCTCCCAACACAGATCACAGGGGCAAATGGACACCGAACTATGATGGTCCGTACGTGGTTAAAAGGATCTTCTATGGCGGAGCTTTGATGCTAACAACCATGGATGGCGAAGGATTCCCGTCCCTTATTAACTCAGACGCAGTTAAAAAAAAATACTTCGCATAAAATAGACCCGCTGGACAGTAAAAAGAATAGTCCAGGAAAAAAAGGGGCATCCCGACGAACCAAAAAAAAAGAATAAAGAGGTTCGGGCAAAAATTAGGGATATAAAAAAAGAGTACACCCGGTGAGTCGAAAACCCAAAAGGGCGGCTCAGGCAAAAATGGGTATCCCGGTGGATTGAAAACCCGAAAAGGGGGCGATCCAGGCAAAAGTTAGGGAATAAGCGAATGACTGTGATCTGAGTTCATCAGTGTTATATCACCGTTTCATTCAATCCGACAATCTTCGAAGGTTAAAGATCGACTAATCATCCACTTCAGAAAGCAAGATGAGCAGAGCGTCTTGAGAACATACGAGCCATAGCAGAGTCGAAACTCGGTGGGACCCCGTATCCCCATTGCCATTAGGATAGTTCTCTTTTTATAGCGATCACCTCTTTTCAGGGATCAGCTTCCTGATACCCTCGCCTATTCCTGGCACAAATTTTCTCCCCAGTAAGAGTCGAATAATTCAGTTAAAGAGCCTCTTTATTTTTCATTTATCAGTTTGTTTGCAAAAATGTCCGAATTTTTAATAAAACATATTGCATATGAACATAATGGTGGCTTTTGCAGATGATTTGCACAGGAAAACATTTAAAATTGCTTTGAATGTGCTTAATCCCGGACGGTGAATTCAAACCGAGTAATTCCCTCGAGGCATACGTGTATTTTTGGTTGCAGGTCACAGGAACCGGATGCCAAGTCATGAATCCTCATCCCCAAGCGGTTGACAAAGTCTCTCCTCAGCAGAGCATGTTCCCCAGCAGAGTTGACAGTATCCAGACTATATATCCCTAGCGGAGTTGACAGTGTCAGACTGTATCTTCCTAGCAACAGCGGAGTGGTTGCATAACCAACAGATGAGAGGGTGGTGTTCCCAGTGTTCATCTCATTCCCCAACAGATTATTTTTAACAGATTTGTTAATCCTCAGCTTGAGAGCGATTAGCAAGTTCATATCCCCAGCAAAGGTTGTTTCCTACGACATTTCCCCAGGAATTGTTTTCCCCACAGACTCTCCTCGCAGAGCCTCGCCGAACAAAGTTTCCATAGTTGATACTCCCCCCGCAAGGTCAACTTTTCAAGCAGCCAATTTATTTTTGGTGGCTCATTGGTCCTGGCAGACGGATCATTCCCCACAGAGCATTCAAGGATTGATACAGCGATCTGTTCCCTACCGGAGTTTGCTTCCCCAAGCAGATTTCTTTTTACACCATGCATAACATTTGCATTTGCATGCATATCATATCAAGCATACACATAAGCTGATAAACAGGTTCTTCCAAGCAGACTGAAGAATTACTTTACAACCAAGGTCATGAGATCCAGCCAGAGGATCAAGCGTGAGTGATCCAGCCTGAGGGTCGTTTTGAAGATTCAGCCTGAGAATCGTTTTCCAGTAATCCAGCCTAAGGGTCATTTCGAAGATTCAGCCTGAGAATCTTGTTCCAGTGTTCCGACCTGAGGTTCATTTTGAAGATTCAGCCTGAGAATCGTGTTCCAGTGATCCAGCCTGAGGGTCATTTCGAAGATTCAGCCTGAGAATCGTGTTCTAGTGATCCAGCCTGAGGGTCATTTCGAAGATTCAGCCTGAGAATCGTGTTCCAGTAAGCCAGCCTAAGGCTCAATTTGAAGATTCCCCAGTGAAGTCGCCTACAAGCTTTATTTCCCCAGCAAGCTCAAATCTAATTGAGGAGTCGTTACAACATGTTCTAGCCCGAAGAATATGTACGAAGCCCAAAAGTGGAATATTCTCGAAGCTGCATATCTAATATGAAGGTTGGGTGTAGATTTCAAAAGAGGGTCAACCAGCGCATGCCTCAGATGCGGGATCCTAATGATGGGAATTTATCATCAAAACAATCCAGATCTAGCCAGAAGATCGAAGTCAGGTCTAGCCCGAAGACCGGAAATAGATTCAGCCAGAGAATCGAAACAATTCAGATCTAGCCAGAAGATCGAAGTAGATTCAGCCAGAGAATCAAAGGAAATAGATTCAGCCAGAGAATCGAAACGAAGGAGATCTAGCCAGAAGATCGAAGAAGATCTAGCCAGAAGATCAAAATCGTATCCAGCCCAAGGATCAAAATTAATATCCAACCAGAGGACTAAATTGAGTATAGGTTCAGCCAGAGGATCGAAACTCCAGATTAAGCCAGAAGACTGATTCAGATCCAGCCAGAGGATCGAAAGAAAAATAAACAGCGCGGTGTATTTCCGCGTTTTTGTGGTGTTCTCGGAGCGCAAATTTTCGGTCTGTCTTTGGTATTCAATCACAGCTCACCCCGTTTGTCTGATAAGCTGTTCGCTTTCATCCTACTCGGGTTAGCTGATGATTGAATAGGGGCAGCTGTAACACCCCAAAATTTGCCCTCCTCATTCATGCATTCATTTAACATTTCATATTGCATTTCATAATGTCAATCAGAATTAGATCCAAAAAAACAAAAAAAACAAAAAAACAAAAAACAAAAAAACAAAAAAAAATAAAAAATAAAAAATAAAAAATAAAAAAATAAAAAAATAAAAAAATAAATAAAAATATAATAATAAAAATATAAATAAAATATAATAGAAAAAACTTGGACTTGGACCTCTCTCATTTGAGCCCACAAAGCCATGAAAATCAGGTTATAAAAGAGGGAGATCAGACAGAAGAAGGAAGAGAAGCAAAATACTCTGAGGTTTCCTTGGAACAAAACCCTGGACAAAACCTGAAGAGAAACCTGACAGAGAACTCGGAGCAACCCCCAGGCAGCTCTGAAAAATTCAATCTGACTCACACACTTTCATCTCACATAAACCCTAAAGATTGTTTTGTAAACCTCATGGGTGCAACTCAATTTCAATCAAGCTCTCCAATTCGGTTTGCCCTATATCCATCATCTTTATGCCTTTAATTTGAATGCTCTAAATGTATGAGGTATTATGGGTGAATTTGATACCCTGTTGATGCATGTCTTTTTTGTGTGAATTTTAATGGCATGATTCATGTGGTTACATTTTGATTTGGGGGCAACCCTTGATTACCCTGTTTTTTTGTCTCTAACCTGTTTGTTGAGTTTTTGTGAGGGCTCACATGACTTTTGCAGGGATAACTTGCGTGGTTTTCCACTTTATTTGTGGGATACCCCCTGGAGGTTTCATTCCGATTACCTGTACTGACTCACTTTCTTTGATGGTGTTTAGCTTGGGAGATCCCTGGGTTTCTTACTCCTTTAATTGTTGTTACTTCGGATCTTTATCCGTGTGGTACTTTTACCTCTTTTTCCGCATTTTATCGCTTTCTTAGCTGGAAGACCTCGATAGGAGGCATTTGTTTTCTTTTGTTTATTTACTTCTGAGCCCCTTGTTGGCACATTTACTTTATACATGTTTGTTTTGTATGTGTTCGTATCCCTGCAGGTAGCGCGGTTCCTTCGTCAAGGACTGCCTTTTTGCCCTTGAGCATCCCAAACCCTAAAACCCAAAGCAACACATTAACTCCTTCTACTACAGGCGAGTAAGTCTCCAAAGGTCGAGCATCCGGTAGATTGCGTAGTGACGTCGTTCGTCCAAAACCCAATCCATAACCCCGTAGTTAGCCGAACTACGTTTTGCTCTGATTCTCAGGCCAGATGAGATACGTAGGCATAAGACGCGATGTCTTAGCGAGCACACATCCCCCCAACCCATAGGTCAGCCGAGCTACGAAGACTCTGATTCTCATATTCAGATGAGATACGTATGTAGTGGATGCGACATCCGCGCGAGTCATTTTCTTTAAACCCCTTTTTAGTAAATAGTACATTAGATAAACTCACACCCTTTAGACAAGAACTACAAAAGTGGATCCCGTAGAGTACTACGGATGCGTAGGGGTGCTAATACCTTCCCTTCGCATAACCGACTCCCGAACCCAAGATTTGGTTGCGAGACCCCGTCTTGTCCTTTCCTTTTTCAGGTTTACTTCGAGTGTTTCCTTTCCCTCCTTTGGGATGAATAACGCACGGTGGCGACTCTTCTGTCATTTTCTATCGCCGGTTGTTTTTTCGCATACTGTATTTTTCAGGTTGCGACACCAGGAATATGAACAACTGCCTTACCCTGTCAAGAATCTTACCATCCTTGGGAGAGCACTGAAGGCGTTCCCAGTATCCTTATGTCATTGTGAATGTTCACTTTGTTTAAAAACAAATTATGAAATATTTGATTATTTAAAACAATGACATTTTTTTTCAATTAAAACATGCAAAACATTTGTTGAATAGAAACAAATAAGAGTGCAAATAATTGGATAAAGGCTCAAGTTTATTTGACGGAATGGTAGTCTGCAAATGGCAAGACTCCATAGATCTTTACAAATTTGAGATTGGTGATGTATATTGGAAAAGGGCTACATTTAACATAATGACCATTTCTCCACCAATTCTGAATCCGATGTATTTGAAACTTTGGTTGATGATGAATGATCGAGAATCTCTGACGGATAACAGTTGTAAAACAAAGTCTTTGTCAGGATGCACCTATTTTTATTTTTTTTTAATTTTTATTTTTGCCTAGATTGCCCAGGGTTTTCAATCCACCGAGACGCTCATTTTTGCCTAAGCCGCCCTTTCGGGTTTTCAACTTAGCGTGCTATTCTGTTTTTTTATTTTTAGGCGAAGTATTTCTTGACTGCATCTGAATTCACAAGACGAGTGAAATCCTCCCCATCCATAGTTGTAAGTATCAATACACCGCCTGAAAAGGCCTTCTTAACAACATATGGACCTTCATAGTTTGGAGTCCACTTGCCCCTGGAATCGGGCGCGAAAGACAAGACTCTCTTGAGCACAAGGTCACCTTCTCGGAACACACGAGGCTTGACCTTCTTATCAAAGGCTTTCTTCATTCTTTGTTGATATAATTGACCATGGCACATGGCAGTCAATCTCTTCTCTTCTATCAAATTCAATTGATCATAACGACTCTGAACCATTCAGCATCAGTCAACTTGGCTTCCATCAAGACTCTCATTGATGGGATCTCCACCTCTACTGGGAGTACAGCCTCCATGCCGTAAACGAGAGAGAAATGGGTTGCCCCTGTTGAAGTGCAGACAGATGTACGATATCCATGTAAAGCAAATGGCAGCATCTCATGCCAATCATTATACGTGACAACCATCTTCTGGATAATCTTCTTGATATTCTTTTTAGCAGCTTCAACAGCCCCATTCATCTTGGGTCTGTAAGGGGAAGAATTCTGGTGCGCAATCTTGAACTCACTACATAGCTCTTTCATCATCTTGTTGTTCAAGTTAGATCCATTATCAGTAATGATTTTATCTGGCACACCATATCGGCATATAAGTTGATTCTTGATAAACTTCACGACCACCTGCCTGGTCACATTAGCATATGATGCTGCTTCAACCCACTTAGTGAAGTAATCAATTGCTACGAGAATAAATCTGTGTCCATTGAACGCTTTCGGCTCTATCATGCCAATCATGTCGATTCCCCACATGGAGAAGGGCCATGGTGATGAAATCACATTCAGAAGTGTCGGGGGAATATGAATCTTATCCACATAAATCTGACACTTATGGCATTTCTTCACATATTTGCAACAGTCAGACTCCATTGTCAGCCAATAGTAGCCTGCTCTCAACATCTTTTTAGCCATGGCGTGTCCATTGGAATGAGTACCAAATGAACCCTCATCTACCTCAGTCATCAACAGGTCTGCTTCGTGTCTATCCACGCATCTGAGCAGAACCATGTCAAAGTTTATTTTGTAGAGTACATCACCATTGAGGTAGAAACTGCTCGCCAATCTCCTCAGAGTCTTCCTATCTTTCACAGATGCCCCAGGCGGGTAAATCTGGCTCTGAAGGAAACACTTGATGTCATAGTACCATGGCTTATTATCTTGCACCTCCTCTACTACAAATACGTGAGCTGGTCTGTCCAAGCGCATCACAGTGATGTTGGGAACTTCATTCCAAAGTCTAACCACGATCATTGAAGCAAGTGTAGCAAGAGCATCTGCCATCTGATTCTCATCTCGAGGAATATGATGGAAGTCAACCTCAGTAAAGAATGTTGAAATCCTCCTCGCATAATCTCTATATGGAATGAGGCCAGGCTGATTTGTCTCCCATTCACCCTTAATTTGATTGATAACAAGGGCCGAATCACCATAAACATCAAGATGCTTGATCCAAGGATCAATACACTCTTCCAATCCCATAATACAGGCCTCATACTCAGCCATATTATTCGTGCATTTGAAAGTTAGCCTTACTGTGAAAGAGAAATGTGTGCCCTGAGGAGTAATAATTACTGCTCCAATACCATTTCCATATTGATTTACAATGCCATCAAATACCATACTCCATCTGGAACCAGGCTCTGGCCCTTCATCGAGCGTAGGCTCATCACAATCCTTCATTTTTAAATACAGAATCTCTTCATCAGGGAAATCATACTGAACAGACTGATAATCCTCAATCGGTTGATGTGCCAAGTGGTCGGCCAAGATACTACCTTTAATAGCCTTCTGAGCTCGATACTCAATATCATACTCAGATAACAACATCTGCCAACGGGCAATCCTCCCTGTTAAAGCAGGCTTCTCGAAGATATACTTGATTGAATCCATTCTGGATATCAACCAAGTCGTATGATTTAACATATACTGGCGTAAGCGCTTAGCAGCCCAAGCCAAAGCACATCACGTCTTCTCAAGCATTGAGTATCGAGACTCACAATCAGTGAACTTCTTGCTCAAATAGTAAATAGCATACTCTTTCTTTCTTGATTCGTCTTGCTGACCAAGGACACAACCCATTGAGTCTTCAAGAACCGTCAAATACATAATCAAGGGTCTTCCTTCCACGGGCGGAGACAGGATCGAAGGCTCAGACAGATACTCTTTAATACTGTCAAAAGCTTTCTGGCAATCCTCGGTCCAATCATGGGACTGATATTTCTGGAGGAGCTTGAATATCGGCGCACATGTGGCAGTCATGTGGGATATGAATCTGGAAATGTAATTCAAACGGCCAAGAAAACCTCGGACTTGCTTCTCAGTTTTGGGCGCAGGCATCTCTTGTATCGCTTTGACCTTTGCAGGATCAACCTCAATACCTCTTTCACTAATGATAAAGCCCAATAACATACCGGAACGGGCTCCAAATAGACACTTGTTGGGATTCAGACGAAGCTGATACTTCCTCAAACGCTGAAAAAGCTTCGACAGGTGTTCTACATGTTCAACTTCCGTTCTTGACTTAGCGATCATATCGTCAACATATACCTCAATCTCCTTGTGTATCATATCATGAAACAAAGTAGTCATAGCTCGTTGATACATGGCTCCAGCGTTCTTCAAACCGAAGGGCATCACTCGATAACAGAATGTTCCCCAAGGTGTGATGATTGTTGTCTTCTCCATATCCTCGGGTGCCATTTTAATCTGATTATATCCGGAAAATCCATCCATAAATGAGAAGACATTGAATTTAGCTGTATTATCTACCAACATGTCTATGTGTGGTAGAGGGAAATCATCTTTCGGACTAGCTTTATTCAAGTCTCTATAGTCCACACACATACGGACTTTTCCATATTTCTTAGGCACGGGCACAATATTGGCCACCCATTGAGGATATGTAGAAGTCATCAGAAACCCCACATCAATTTGCTTCCGAACTTCCTCTTTGATCTTTACTGCCATATCAGGATGAGTTCTTCTGAGCTTCTGCTTCACAGGCACGCACTCAGGTTTCAAAGGTAGGAAATGTTGTACAATATCAGTATCTAGACCAGGCATGTCTTCATATGACCAGGAAAAGACGTCAACATATTCTCGTAGCAATTAAATCAACCCCTTCTTAACAGACTCTTCCAGGAGTGCCCCAATCTTCACTTCTCGCACATAATCTTCAGACCCCAAGTTGACTGTTTCCAGATTCTCAAGATGCGACTGAATGATCTTCTCTTCATGCTCAAGTAGACGGGTAATCTCGTCAGGAATCTCTTCAACATCATCATCTTCCGCCTCAAATACAGGGAATTCAAAGTTGGGAGATGGTGTTGAGTCATTATGTTCAATGGGTTCGATCAACCTGCATAATGTTTTTGGATATAAAGAGCTTTTGAATTCAAACAAGGCAAATCATTATGCAGATGAAAAGATTGATTTTATTCTTTTTTAGGGTTTTATGTGATCACCAATTTCATACAAAAATGAAAAGGGAAAATAATTGGAAAAACAAACATTTAACATGAATCTATTGAATGAAAATATCATTGCATTTATGCGCCAACAATGTCATCACTCCTCCATTTGGCATGGGAGAAGGTTTTTTTTTTAAACACAATGAACATTACTTTGACTTATGGATAACTGTTGGAATATCCACAGCGACCCAATTATTGCAGATCCCTCCAAGGATGACGAAGTTGCCAGAATCCTCTTCGTCCTCTTCCAATATGGCCGCAGCCTCCTCGTCCTAACTGGTGTGGATGAAACCTCCACTCTTGAACAACCCTTGTGTATTGGAAACCCCAGAAGAATAACCTATTCCAGCCCGGGACTTGTTGTCTTTTAACTCAATCATTTGCCCCAAACCAGCAGTTGCACCATGCTCAATGGCCAACTTCGCATCTTTGTAGGAAGCAAATGAAGAAGTTCCCTTCTTAATAGGCTCAGCAATAGATAAAGATTGGAACGGAGTTCCAACTTCATCCTCAGCATCTATATAAGAGAAGGAAGACAAATGGCTAACCAGGAGAGCCTTTTCTCCCCCTATCACCACCAGCTTCTTATTCTTTACAAATTTCAATTTCTGGTGTAGGGTGGATGTCACGGCGCCCGCCTCGTGAATCCATGGTCTGCCCAAAAGACAGCTATATGATGGGCGAATACCTGGAAGGTAATCTGGAAATCACTTGGTCCGATTTTGACTGGGAGATCAACTTCACCAATTACAGTTTTGCGAGACCCATCGAAAGCCTTCACAACTACTCCACTCTGCCTCATGGGAGGCCCTTGATATGACAGCTTCGTAAGAGTGGATTTTGGCAAAACATTTAATGATGACCCAGTGTCCACCAGAACATTGGACATGGCGTCATCTTTACAACTCATAGATATGTGTAATGCCAAGTTGTGGTCTCTTCCCTCCTCGGGGAGATCAGAGTCACAAAAACTCAAGTTGTTAGAACCGGTAATGTTTGCAACAATGCTATCAAATTGTTCTATTGTGACATCGTGATCCACGTACGCCACATCCAAAACCTTCTACAGGGCCTCTTGGTGTGGTTCTGAATTCAAAAGCAATGATAACACAGATATTTTGGATGGCGTTTGTAGAAGCTGGTCTACAACGTTGTACTCGCTTCTCTTGATGAGCCTCAGCATCTCATCACAGTATTCTTTCGTATTGCCACTCGGGCCAGCAGAAGCAGGAGTTCTTAACATAGAGGAGGGCTTAATAACAAGTGTCAGATTCGGAGTGTTAACGGCATTCCCAATCGGGCGCTCAACAAAGTCAGCATCAACACTTCCTCGAACATCACCTTGAGGCTTCAACGGACCTGAAAATACACGACCGTTGCGGGTCAAACCGCTGACGTCGGCAATGTTAACAACAGATGAGGAGGGCAAGGACACCTCTTTCCCATTTTCCACTGCCACATCGTTGTAGCGATAGGGAACCGCTTTCTCAGAAGAGTACGGTACAGGGCCGGCAGGCTTGATAGTTAGAGCTGGAGAAACCTTCTGCTTGCTACCATCATACTTGATAACAACAGGCTCAGGTATCCGGAACACCGGAGAAATCAAATTGACTTCGGGCTCATCTTCATCAACATTTCTATTCTGAAGGATCTCAATGACTCCTTCGTCCAACATCTCTTGCACATCTTTACGCACCTGGCGACAACCTCTCTGATTAACAGAGCATACTCAACATCTGTCGTGATCATGCTCATAATGGCTATAGTCACACAGAAATCTATGCATCTCAACCAGCGACTGTCGGATATGACTGACATATTTCACCTTGTACTTGCCAGGGCAGCCCTGGACCACATTGACAGACTTCCCATGCTCGGGCAACGGGTTCTTCTTTACGTTCGGACCTACATCCTCGAAAAATAGAATCCCACTTCTTACAAGGTCTTGCACCTTGGTATTAAAGGGATAACAATTCTCTACGTCGTGTCCGGGAGCACCAGAATGATACACACTATGAAGCTCGGGCTTGTACCACCACTGGGGGTTGGCAGGTACAGCGGGAGGGTCTCGCGGCGTGATCAACTTTCTATCGATCAACGACGGATAGAGTTCAGCATAAGTCATCGGAATTGGATCAAAGGTGTCCCTCTTCCTCTCATAGCTGGTGCTGGCATTATTGTTGTTTCGAGGCTGATAGGCCTGCTGTTGTGGATGCTGTTGTTGTTGATATTGCTGAGTTTGCGGTTGCTGATAGTGTTGAGCTTCCCTGAAAACAGGTGCTATATGAGCCACCTGATGCTGATTGTTGACCGGGCGAGCAATTTTTCTCTTCACAGAGGGTCTTCTTTTGACATGGGAAGACACGACATGTGCCTGTAACACCTCAAAATTTGCCCTCCTCTCTTGGGACTAGCTTAACATATTACATTGCATTTCTTAGGTCATTAGGCATTGCATATTGCATATCATGTGGTTACATTGTGCAAATCATCCTCCTAAGTCTTGATCAGAAGATGGAGAGGTTATGATGCAAGCTAGGGTTTCATTGGACTGGATCACTAACTGTCTGAGGGTGGTCCCAATTAGGGTTTCATGGTTCTCAAGGAGATTGGTTTTCATCTTGGTTGAAATGATACATCATCATCCTCATGGTCTTGATATCATCCAAGAGATTCAGAAGATTGATCAGATACCTTGGGATTAGGGTTTTGACCACTGGTCAACCCTAATCAGTTGTATTGGGCCAATCAGGGCATAGCAAGGAGATGGGGTCTACCATGGATATGGGGATCATTATGTGATTATATTGAGCTTATGGAGGCTAGGGTTTCATCCTTGAGCCATTTCATCAGGAGTTTGGGGCTCAGCTTGATCAGTGCATTGCCAAATTCATCTATCAGTTGAAAAAGTCAACTGTGGTCAACTGTGCTTGATTTTATGGATTTTGAGGTGGGAGAGAGTTGGATACACTTCATTCATGTTGAAACAAGCTTCATTTGACATTTTAAACATCAAAACTTCATCAATTCTTCATCATTTTTGCTGATTCTTCTTGGATTCACTCTCCACAAGCCTCAATCTCCCTCTGTTTTGCTGAATTGGTGCCAAAAACCTCAAGATCGTGGACTGTTCAAGGCTTGCTCATCAATGGTGATTTGATAATTCTTGCATCTGGATCGTGCTGAAGCTAAACTAGCTATTCCATTCATCTTCCTCAACCTTAATCTCCATCTGTTTTTGGCTTTGGCATCGTGAAACATCAAAATCAACATCTGCCATCATCTACAAGGTATTTTTCGAATCTCCTCATTGCTTCAACTATTACATGGCTTTTGTAGAGCTTGCAACGTAGATGAACATGATGCTCTTAGTTTTTGATTTGGTTAGGTGTAGGATGAGAAATCGTGTTTGGAAGTTTTGTGTTCATATCTTTTTTTGCTCGATCCCGCTTCTATGTTAGGAATTAGGAGAAATCAATTGTACATTCGTGATCTAGGTGGAGAGACGGTTCTTTTGACTATAAGCTTGTTGATTTTGGTTGAGTTTCAATGTTCATCATTTCTGGAATTTTTCTGAGTGTTCTTGGTGAAGAACGAACTCAAATGTGTGTTTGATCCATGTAATGCCTTGCCTAAGTTTGAATTGTGTTTGGCGCCAAGCTCAGCCAATAGGAGCGCGCCACTGAATAAATGAGACGGCGCCGTTTTGTAGTTACTGAAGCGTAATTACACTTGTGCCACTGGTCCAATAATTAATTATTTTATTTCATTTCTTTTTTTTTATTCTTTTTCATTTTGTTACATGAACTTATAAAAATCATAACTCACTCATTTCTTATCCAATTTTGGTGAGATTTTTTTCATAATACTCCTGATGATGTGTAGAATTTAATCATGATTTTTGTGGATTTTTTGCACGTGTAGAAAATTAATTGGCTTAGGGATTGATTTAATATGTTCATTTTGTACATGTTTTGCCAAATCTCTCATGAAATGATGATTCCTTCAAATAAATGAATGAAATTTTTTATGCTTGTTCTGGACTTGTTGATGGTGATTTTCATGTAGAGTTTGTGATTTTTGGATACTTGGTTGATTAGATATGAATTTTTGAATTAAGGTGTGACAATTTGTGTCACACCAAGCTAGGTCAACTTCATGATTTTATTTGCCTGGATTAGGGATGTTGATTTGAGCTGAAATTTTGTGTGAATGATCATATTTATGTTAAGATCACATGTGATTTTTTCTGGAATTTTTGATGTCATTTTCTATTTTGATTGATAATTTTCTTCCCTGTGTGGTCATTTGGTGACATTGTGTGACACATGTTGGTAATTCATTTGTGAAATTCTCATAGTGTATTGGATGAATGTGAAATTTGGTATGTGGATTGTAGACACATTATAGGACATTGTGGTTTTGATCCCATTCATTTCTTAATTGTTGTCACTGTTTTATGATTTTTGGAAGTTGATGCTTGTGTTGATGCCTTGTTTTGGCTTGTTTAAAATTGTCTGAACTTCTTGATTTTCATTGACCTACTTCCTTTTGTCCAATTGAGCTGAAAATTGACATGCTATCCATTGAATGTGTCCTGTTTAGGTGTGAATTTTTGTGGAATTAATTGAAATGTATTGGTATGCTTTTGGTTGAGATAGTTCTGTTTGGTCTTTTGAGGTTGCACATTGCCTAGTTTGTACCTTTTAGGTCATGAAATGATAATGGTGATTGATATGAGCATGGGACCAATTGCATTTGCTTTTGATTTGGTTGAATGTGATTTTGGTTGGTTTTCACTTGCTGTTTAGAATTTTTTATCTCCTTTGGACCCTAGGCTTGGCCTAGTGGTCTAGTTTCTCATGTTTGGTGTGGATTTTCAGGATGAAATGCACAATGCTTAAGGAGATTGCTTCAAGTCAATTTGAGTTGACTTATGAATTGTTTTTTACTAACATTGACTTTGTATTGTAGGGTTTGATGCTTGAGTTTGAGCTCATGGCTTGCACTTGTGTGCATTAACTTGTGTTTGACTGTACAGATTAACTGATTAACTTTTGCTGTTTACTGTTGATTTGTCTGAGTACTGATGATACTTGATTGATTTCAGGTACATTTAGTTGCTTACAGTTCCTTGAGAACTTGCTTGCTGTTGCTTGGTTTTTAAACCAATTGAGGTAGACTCTCTTGTCTCCATGTAGTCTGGAAGACCTGGCCTGTTACTTGGCCAGGCAACTGTCTGAAGTCCCCCTTTCGGGGCAATGTTTGTGATTGTTTAACTTTGTCCCCAAGCAGGTAAAGACCTTGATTAAGGCAATTGGTGGATCATAGAGATATGCAGTCTATCTCCCACTCTTCTGTTGAGTCGTCCCTCTGCTCACACCACTGTGTTGATGCATTGGGACACAAACCCAAGATCTTGTACATTGTACAGTTGTGTCAGAGTCTTGAGTGTAGAAGGGTTCCTCCATTCTGGACCCACGCTCCTTTGTCTGAAGCTCTCCCTGGTCAGGGATAAGAGCTGTGAAGTCTAATCTTCACTCACCTTTCATCAGCTTCACCTTAGCCTCTCAATGGCAAGGTTAAGAGCTAACTCTACCCTTGTACAGATGACTTGCTTAGGCAGTCAAACCCTTTGTTTGAGCCTCACTTGACTGGATATAGTGTGTGCTTTGTGAATATTTGCTTGAAATGTTTGTTTTGTTTTGTGGATGCTTGCATGCTTGCTTTCTTCCTGGATAGGATTAGCTTGCTGTTGTGCAAGTAGGTAGAAACCACAACTTAGGGTTAATGATGCATGATAACACTAGGCTCGAGTACAGCTCCCTGGTAGTGTGTCTTCCCTTTGTGTCTGGCTAGTCTTTCTCCCTTTCAGGGGAACTACATCGCCCTGATCCTCGTTCCAGACGAGGTATGTAGGCAGGAGACCGTGCGAGGTCTCTCCGGGCACTTTTTTTTTCTTTTTGTGTGTGTTTGCTTGTTAGCTTCTTGTGTGTCAGGATATGGATGTAAGCCCAGCGATTGGCTGTCCGTATCCTGAGTATGTTTGCTTGGTCCGGAAGCCGATGTGAGTCCAGCGATTGGCATTCGGGTTCCAAGTTTGCCTGTGTTTGTGTGTGTCTTGTTTGGCGTGCGTGAGCCGAACTACGGCAGCTCTGATTCTCGTTCCAGACGAGATACGTAGGCATAGGACGCGATGTCCTAGCGAGCCCCCTTCTCTCTTCCCCCACCTGTGTTGTCTTAGCGTGTGTGTATGATGTTTGTCTATTTATTTTAGCAACCTATTCTTTCTTTTAGAGCGTGGATCCCGTCGAGTACGACGGACGTGAGGGGTGCTAATACCTTCCCCTTGCGTAACCGACTCCCGTACCCTTTCTCTTTGGTCGCGAGACCATGCTTTTTCCAGGTTTCTCTGAGCGTTTCCTTTCCCTATTTTGGGATAAATAACGCGCAGTGGCGGCTCTGTTTGTTTTTGTTTTAGCCCGCCGGTTGTTTTTTCGCGGATGCGACAGCTGGCGACTCTGCTGGGGACCTAGCAAGATGTTGACCTGTGCTGGTCCATCTTCCCTAAGCGAGTCTCTCCTAGCGTTTTAGGATAGTTTAGGTTGTTTGTTTTGCTTTATTTATTGCATTTATTATTCTGACTGGGTATATATTTGCATAAATATTTGCATGCATCATACTATCTTGTTGTCGTCCTCTGTGCAGGTGGTTCCTCTGTTTTGGGGTGGGTGTTCTGAGTGGGGCTAAAACCCAGGCCCGAGTATACACCTAGGATTAGTGTGGTCTCGCGTCCCTCACATGTTGGTTGAGCATGCTGTTGCGACGTGACATACCACAAGCCGGACGAGGTTCATCTGAGAGTGCTCCTCCTCAGTGGGGTTTTCCACTTTGGTTGGGTTACCTCTTTTGGATTATTGACTCTGGTGACCGATCATTTCTTGGATCTTTGGTTTAGACGATCTCAGGAGAGCTACAATGGCACACCCGAAAGGGCAAACCCATTGAGTATCTCTACCCGATTGTTGAGACTATTGTCCGCCTTAGGATGACTTGAGTAGAATTTACCTGTGAGGGGAGGGTGATTCTTACAGATGCATGTTCAGATGGTGACTTTGATGGTGACTATTGGTTCCGTTGATCAGAGTCATATTTACAAGTCGGATTTATGGTCATTTATTGCCGAGACGCCGAAGTGCTGTCCGAGTTATTTATCAGTGGGGATCCGTTTATTTCAGGATTCCCCGGGCCGATTCAGAGGATTGAGGTTATCTGCTCAGAGTTTGTCTGGTGATGATGGTGATGTACCTTCCGTTTATTTCGGAACCCTTTGAGTTGGATTTGTGGTTACGTATTTCTTCAGATGGTTGTGATCAGTTCAGAGATCAGGGCTGTAATTCAGAGCAACAGATGATCAGATGACTCGGAGGATGGCACAGTGCATTGCATTCATTCATCAGCATCATTAATACTGCATTATATGCATCTAACACATGTTTATCCATATGCAGGGACATTTTTGATCGAGATCCTGGTTGAGAGACTTTCTGCTCAGATATGAGAAGGCCCGGTTTGAAGGACGATGTCGCTTATAGTTTCTTTGACCCAGAGATTGGTGGGCTGAAGGATATGATAGCATTGATTGCACCCGACCATGTGGGGATGTTTCGTGAGATGTATGGGGGTATTCTGAAGATGGTTTTCAGACTCACTGACAGAGATAGGAGTGCCATTCATACTCTTCTCCAGTTCTATGATCCTGGTTTGAGGTGTTTTGTCTTCCCAGATTACTTGCTCGGGCCTTTGATGGAAGACTATGCTGGCATTTTGGGCATTCAGATCAGAAATCAGGTTCCTTTCTATGCTACTAAGGAAGAGCCTGATATTGGTGGGATTTCCCGTGCTCTTTATTTGAGTCCGGAGATGGTTAAGGGAAGTCTGAAAGAGAAGGGGAAGTTGCCTGGTTTTCATCTGAGTTTCCTAGAGGCTAAGGCTAAGGAGCAGGCTGAGTTGGGTAACTGGGAAGCTGTCTGTGCTTACATTGCTGCGGGCATTTATGGGATTATTCTGTTTCCTAATCAGAAGGGCTTCGTGGACATTAATGCCATCCTCTTATTTGTTCAGAGGAATCCTATCCCTACTTTGATCGGAGATGTCTATTACTCGGTCCATAATCGGAACGAGAAGAGGCGTGGGGGGCTGATTCGATGTTGCACTCAGCTGCTATACGAGTGGTTTATGGGTTATTTGCCTACCAAGGGTGCTTTTGTTCTGCTTGGCCAGAATGTTAATTGGGCGACCAAGCTGATGGGTTTGAGGGCCAAAGACATAGCTTGGACTCACAATAGTGGGGTTGGACATGATTTCATCTGCAGTTGTGGGGGTTTTCCCAATGTGCCGCTTATAGGAGTTCAGGGTTGCATTAATTATAACCCGACACTTCTTAAGAGACAAATGGGATTCGCTATGGAGCTTCCTCCGTTCAAGAGTGAGGTCCAGGAATCTGTGTACTTTCCAATTGAGGGCAATCAGGCAAGGTTGAAGCAGGTATCTGAGGCGTGGCGTAGCATTCAAAGGAAAGGCAAGGTTTCTTGGGGTAGAGCTAATAACAGATCTTTTCCTCCGTTTGATGACTGGCTCAGTAAGAGAGTGGAGTTTACTTGTCTACCGTTTCCTATGGTTGATCCGTGGTATCCGTTGATTGAGGAGTCTCCTTCTACTGTTAGTATGGACGAGTTCTTAGAGATGAAGCGGGAAAGAGATCAGTTGCTTGCGGAGAAAACGGAATTGGAGATGAGTGTCGCTCGGGTTTCGAGGGGTAACCAAGAGATCAAAGTGAAGATGGAAGATCAAGACAAGCGACATGCCCTGGAAGCAAAGCGCTTTGAGATGGATACTGCCTACTATGGGAAGGTCAGTCAGGCTTTGGCATCTTCAATAAAGGAGCACGACGTCACCAAAGAGAGATTGGCTAGAGCTTCAGAAGTCATTGAGGATCAGAAGAGGAGGCAAATTCTCGTGAGGGATCAGAGGGATGACAGAGTCAGAGTTCTCATTGCTGAGTGGGAGACAAAGCTGAAGGTTAAGGAAACGGAGAATGTGAAGATCATCGCCGAGAGGGATCATTACATGGCTGAGAGAGATTATTACTTCAGGCAGATGAAGATTCGCCAGAAGGAGGTGGGGAGATTACAGTAGGAGAATACCGAGCTCAGGTTCGCCGCAGAGTTCGCGAAGATGGTGGATGAGATAGGGCCTTCTGGGGGACCCTCATCAGGCTAGCTTTATCATTTGTGTGGATTACCGTCAGGCTTGTTGACGGAATTCATTTGTTCGTATTTCTTTCCTGATTCTGGAGAATTGTGTCTGATTTGATGTATGACTATGGCACTTTTTGTGCAATTTTGCTATATGATGGTTATTTTCATTCGGTGATTGATCTTCAAGCTTTATTTGCTTTACTGTATGCACTCACACAGCACACACACATGGTTGGGGGTATTTTGCTAAATCATATATCTCTGGTCTGTATGATGAAATCAAATGATGAATGTCAGAATATTGCTGCCGGATTATTATATGTCTCGATGAAGCCAGGATCAAGAGACAAAGTGTTCCTCATGTGGATAAACACTGCATTCATGCATGATCATAATAACTTGTGTTTTATTTTGCAGGTATCAGTTCTAACGTGCTTGATTGTTTCAGGAATCATTGCTCGTGCTCGCAGAACTGTACCTTTGCACTCAACACGCCCGCACAGATACTTCACACGCCGCAATACTCCCAGACTGAGGGATCTCCCGAATGCAGATATGCTTGAGCTAAAAGACAAGATGAACGAGCTGATCAATATCATGCAAGGGTTTGCCTTGGGTCAGAAGGCGTTGGCTGATAAGGTCGAGAAGCTCGAGCGGGCTTCTGCTGCTAATAGTGGTGTGAACCTGGATGGTGTCTCCAACCAGGGGCTGGGATCTCGTGATGGTGGTAAGAGGACAACGGTCGGTATTGTAAATAATGCTGCTGGTTTTGGTGGTGCTGGTGGTCAACCTGGGCCGGGTCAGAATCTGAAAGACAGTATGTTCCCTCCTTTCTTCGGTGTTGAGGATGACAGAGAAGAAGATAGGGAGGCTGATCAGTTTTCAATGCATAACGAGCCTTTTGGTCAGTACGGTGCCCAACCACAGAACAAAGAAATTCAGGTGCTGGCTGAAAAAATCAGGGCCTTGGAGAGCTATGCCACTCCTGGGGTGGTTAATATGTCAAATATGGGGTTGGTAGAGGGGATTGTGATCCCGCAAAAGTTTAAAGCGCCCACATTTGATCGGTATAATAGGAGTTCCTGCCCCGAGACTCATCTACAAGCATTCGTCCGTAAGATCTCAACTTACACCATGGACCAAAAGTTGTGGATGTATTTCTTCCAGGACAGCCTGTCCGGAGGCTCACTGGAGTGGTACACCAAGCTCAAGTCCTCAGATATCAAGAATTGGCAAGATCTTGGGGACGCATTCTTTAAACAGTATCAGTTCAATGCTGATATGGCTCCGAGTCGTACCCAGCTGCAGGGTATGTCTCAGAAAAATAATGAGGGGTTTAAAGAATACGCCCAAAGATGGAGGGAGTTGGCTGCCAGAGTGCAACCTCCTCTGGTTGACAGGGAGATGTCTGATCTCTTTATGGGGACCCTGCAGGGGGCATATGCTGAGAGGATGGTTGGTTGTCCGGTGACCAACTTTTCTGATATAGTTGTGGCTGGTGAGAGAATTGAGAGTTGGCTGAAGCTCGGGAAGATTCAGGGTAACGCTTCTTCTTCAGGGTCGAAAAAGCCTTTTGGTAATGGTCAAAGGAAGAAGGAGGGTGACACAAGCGCTGTCTACGCACAGAGAGGACCCAGTAGGGACCGTTACTTTC
The DNA here is from genome assembly GCF_024323335.1 of Lathyrus oleraceus. NCBI lineage: Eukaryota > Viridiplantae > Streptophyta > Magnoliopsida > Fabales > Fabaceae > Lathyrus > Lathyrus oleraceus. The sequence goes on along the minus strand of NC_066581.1, from coordinate 4,866,415 downwards.
AGCACACCGCTGCGGTAACTATTCCTGCTGAGCATCAGCCTGCACCGCAACAGCAACAGCAGCAACCTCAACAACAGAGGCAACCATTTCAGCAGAGGCCACAGAGGGCCGGGTACCAAGTCAGGGGCCGGATGAATGACCGGCAGTTTGATAGGCCTCCGGTGACTTATTCTTTTTTGCTGAAAAAGTTGATGGACTTGGGGCTAGTACAGACCAGAACGCTGGCACCTTTGAGACCTGATCAGAGGCCAGCTAACTATGATGAGAATGCTAAATGCGAATTCCATTCGGGTGCTCCCGGACACAATGTAGAGAACTGCAAAGCTTTTAAGCACGTAGTTCAAGACCTGGTGGATTCGAAAGCGATCAACTTTGCACCATCTCCTAACGTCAATGCTAATCCCATGCCCGCGCATGGTCAAAGGGGGGTGAATGCAATCTCTGAGGAGAATAGAGTCGGGCTGTCCGCTGTTGATCAGTTGAAGACTCCTCTGGCTGAGGTCAAGAGGCAGTTGTTGTTGAATGGGGTACATCCGGGCTGTGGGGTTGATTGTGTTGAATGCACCGTTGTTCAGAACGGGTGTTCATTGTTGAGGAAGACTGTCCAGGGTTTGATGGACGAGGGGAGTATTTTGATAGAGAGAGCTGATAAGGGGAAGGATGAAGTCTCCACCATAACAATATATTTTGATCCGGTGGATTTGTCTACTCTTGCTGAGGCGGCTCCAGTTACCATCACGGTACCTGGACCAATTCCATATGACAAAGATGATGCCGTGCCTTGGCATTATGGTGGAGAAGTTTATTGTAATGGAGAGAGGGTAGAAGACCAGACTGCAAGTGAAACCACCGTTTCAAAGGTGGATAATGCCGGTCCCAGTGGTTTCACTCGTAGCGGAAGATTGTTTGCTCCGGATGCCTTGAGGGGAGGAGAGGGAGAAAAAGAGAAAAAAGAAAAGGCTGAGGCTTTAGCCAGGGCGAAAGGGAAAGCAGTGGTTGGTGATAGTACTCCAGTGGTGACACCGGCGCCTGCGGGGTCGGAAGAAAAACTTGATGATGATGCAGAGGAATTCTTGAGGATCATCAAGAAGTCTGAGTACAAATTGGTTGACCATCTGCAGAAAACTCCTTCCAAAATATCGATTCTATCGTTGCTGTTAAGCTCTGAGGGGCATAGAGAGGCTCTATTGAAAATCTTGAAGAAAGCCTATGTTCCTCAAGAGATAACGATAAACCAGTTGGAGACGGTCGTGTCTAATGTGCATGCCAGCCATGGGCTGGGTTTTACAGACATGGACCTAACTGTGGATGGGAGGAATCACAATCGGGCACTACACATAGCGATGGAATGTAAAGGAGTCGTGCTTTCGCATGTGCTGGTTGATACCGGCTCCTCATTGAATGTGTTGCCATAGAAGGCTCTGGCGAAGCTTAACTGTGATGGGCTGATTTTGACTCCCACTTATTTGATTGTGCAGGCGTTTGACGGGTCGAAGCGGGCTGTGTTCGGAGAGGTGGAGCTGCCAGTGAAGATAGGCCCAGAGGTGTTCAAGTCGACTTTCTATGTCATGGATATCCAGCCGGCATACAGTTGCTTGTTGGGTAGGCCATGGATCCATGCTGCTTGGGCAGTGACCTCGACTTTACACCAGAAGCTAAAATATATTTGGGAAGGACAGGTTGTCACTGTGTGCAGAGAAGAGGACATCTTTGTCAGCCACCTGTCCTCATTCAAATATGTGGAGATGGACGGTGAAATCTGGGAGACGCCGAGTCAAGCTTTCGAAACCGTCAAGGTGGAGAATGCTCTGTTTGCAAAGGAGGAAGAGAAACCGTCCATTGCTTCATACAAACAGGCCGCTGAGGTGGTGAAGAATGGAGAGGCTCCTGGTTGGGGCAGAATGATGGACATCTCTGCAAAGAAGGATCGCTTTGGAGTGGGGTATCAGCCTGGCAGAGGCTCAGGGCAAAGCAGAGGACGTCGTACGTCAGTCACCTTTACTAGTGCCGGAATGCTGGATCCGGATCACGTCTGCATGATGGGTGATGAGGCTGATAGCGACTGCGACATGGACCGGTGGATAAAGCCGTGCGCACCAGGGATGGGAATCCAGAACTGGAAGGCTGAAAAGATCATCCGGGTCACTCTGCTGGAAGAGTAATATTTTTCCTGTTTCAGTTTTATATGCATGAAAGCCATACGTGTTGCCCGACGCGTAATGGTCCATTGTAAGGGCCACCTCATGTTTAAATTTGCAAATTCGCATCATTAATAAAAGGATGTTTTTCAGTTAAAAGCGGTGTTCCCTGTTTTTCATTTATTTTTGCAGTTTAAAAATAAAAACAAATAAAAATGGCAATGTTTTCATTTTTCTTTTCGATTTGTCTCACACCGGTTCTAAAGCAATGCATGAATCAACATTCATGCAGATGCGATCATTCGCCGGATCTCATTGATAACAATCCTGTTACACCCTCATATGACTTCGACAATCCAATCTATCTTGCTGAAGAAGAAGACGAGGAAGATTGTGAACTGCCAGGGGAATTAGCCAGGTTGTTGAAACAAGAGGAGAAGGTGATTCAGCCGCACGAAGAGCCGATTGAGGTTGTGAATCTGGGTACCGACGAGGTCAAGAAAGAGGTGAAAATCGGGGCTGCTTTGGAGGAAAGTGTAAAGAGCAGATTGGTAGTATTGTTGAAAGAGTATGTCGACATCTTTGCCTGGTCTTATCAGGATATGCCAGGGTTGGATACCGATATTGTTGTGCACAAGCTACCGTTGCGAGCAGATTGTCCTCCAGTGAAGCAGAAGTTGCGCAGAACTCGACCTGATATGGTGTAGCGGTGTATTCGTTGCTATATGATCTATAGATTAAATCATAAGCTAAGAGATACATGAAATTTCGAGTCGCCACCGCACTTTTATTTATCCAAAGGATTGGCTAAAAAGCGAACAAAAGCCTAAGAAGTTTTACACATAGAAAACTAATAAAAAGATCAGAGATTCTGGGTAAGGGGTAAATTACGCAATGGGAAGGTGTTAGGCACCCACTACGTCCTAGGTACTCCTAGGGAGCCCTTTTCACACTTGTTATGCTAAATTGTTATTTTTTATGACAAAAATATTGTGCAAACATGATTGGGATGGTGAGGAAACAATATACATTTTTTATTGAGTATTGGGTTCGAACGGATAAACCCGTTGCCTACGTACCTTCCATCAAAGGTAAGGATCAGAACGCCGTAGTTCGGCTAAAAGATTTCCAAAAGTTGGTGGATTCAGTTTTAAACACAAGCACTGAGGCTTTTCATTATCAATGGGAGAACACTCGACCAAAAACAACATCCACCATGCGAGGATAGCTTCGACGTACTAGAGGGGTTAGCCCTGTTTGAAGTACGGAAGTCTTACTGTCGACTCACTAAGGATAGGCAAGATTTACATCAACCACAATGATAATTGAAGCCTATGGCTAATGTGAAAAGATTAACAATGGACAGAGCCAAAACAAGTGAATGAGTGAAGTTAATTGATTGTGATTATGAAAGTGAAGTCAGAGTATGATTAAGATTGATTTGAAAGAAGTATTATGAAATGGAGTTTGAAAAAAGTCAAGGACTTGAGGTCCAGGTTTTTTAGTTTGAAAACATGAAGATGTTTGCACGACACTTATGTCAAGTTTGAAAAGTAAAGTGTGAAAAAGTCTAGGACATAATGAATGATGAATGGATGAAGATGGGAAGTAAAACTTCTTAGAAGGTTCACTTCTTGAGATCATATGGGAGATGATTCAAGTGTGTCCTTTGGAATGCAATGGATAATAATAAACAAACAAAGCACAGAAAGGCGGATATCGGATGCCAATCAATGGTCTTATACCAATCTCCTAAAACAGAAT